>NC_056739.1:590833017-591433017 GCF_019279795.1 Protopterus annectens
TATGCTTGGGGTCATTGGCTCGTTGAACGGTGAAATTCCTCTTCATCTTCAGCTTTTTAGCAGATGCCTGAAGGGTTTGGGCCAAAAGTGACTGGTATTTTGAACTGTTCATAATTCCCTCCACTTTGACTAAAGCCCCAGTTCCAGCTGAAGAAAAGGAACCCCAAAGCATGATACTGCCACCACCATGTTTCTCCTTGGGGATGGTCTTCTTTTGGTGATGTGAATTGTTTTTGCGCAAAATGTACCTTTTGGAATTGTGGCCAGAAAGTTCAACCTTGGTCTTATCAGACCATAACACATTTTCCCACATGCTTTTGGGAGACGTGATGTATTGTTTTGCAAATTTTAGCCGGGCCTGGATGTTTTTCTGTGTAAGAAAAGGCTTCTGTCTTGCAACCCTACTCCATAGCCCAAACATATGGAGACTACGGGAGATTGCTGTCACATGTAGTACACCACCAGTACTTGACAGAAATTCCTGCAGCTCCTTCAGTGTTGCTGTAAGTCTCTTGGCAACCTCCCTGACCAGTTTTCATCAATTTTGAAGGGACATCCAGTTCTTTGCAGCGTCACTGTTGAGCCATATTTTCTCCACTTTTTGATGACTGTCTTCACTGTGTTCCATGATATATCCAATGCTGTGGAAATTTTTTTGTACCCTTCTCCTGACTGATGCCTTTCAACAATGAAATCCCATTGATAGTTGTAAGCTTTCTGCCAACCATAGCTTTTGCTGTAGCAGGCAACCGAGTAAATGTCAGGAAAATCCTTCTAGGACAGCTGAACTTTTATTTGGGGTTAATCAGTCTCTCTTTAATTGATGGCAGGTGTGTACCCAAGAAGACTGAATGTTGTAATTAAATCAAAAGGTGCTTCAGCACAGTATTAGTTTAAGGGTGTGCACACTTATGCAACCAGCTTATTGTACGTTTTTTGTTTTTTATATTTTTTCCCTTAACAGATTTGTTTGTTTTTCAATTTGATTGTACAGAATATAGGTCACATTAAAGGTGGGAAAAGTTTTGAAATGATTTATTGTGGTCTCATTTTTTTATGTCACAAAAACCTGGCATTTTAACAGGGGTGTGTAAACTTTTTATGTCCACTGTATGTATATGTGTGTGTGTGTGTGTGTGTGTGTGTGTGTGTGTGTGTATATATATATATATATATATATATATATATATATATATATATATATAAATATATATATATATGGTTTACTATCATATTCCCGAATCGAACTCCATCAACTGCACTTTTATCAAACACAGAAATTCGAAAACGGTAATGTCGAACACCAAAAGCCAACCTAGGAACGGGTTTTAAAATGGGTCGAGATAGGGGAGAGGTTTGTAGTTCGGCAATAACAGAGAACACCTATCTCGACCCATGTTAAAACCGTTCCTAAATTGGCTTTTGTTGTTCGACATTACCATTTTCAAATTTCCGTGTTCGACAAAAGTGCAGTCGACGGAGTTTGATTCGGAAATATGATAGTAAACCATATGTATATGTGTGTGTGTGTATATGTATATGTATATATATATATATATATATATATATATATATATATATATATATATATATATATATATATATATATATAGATGTACAAGACGCAGCACGGTAACATTAGTAAAAAGTCCACTCATGCACTTATTCAGATACTAGGCTTCAACGTAGTTTATGTAATGGAAATGGATCAGTTGCTAAATAAAACTAAATACATTACATGAAGTGAAAAACTGTAAATGTCTTTGCAACACCCAAAGATATTAAAATTATTAAACCTAACTCTTTGAATTTAAAACTTAATAGTACCATTTTGAAAACTGACAGAGCCATTCCACACTCTTTCAACTGTACGTCATAACGTGGGAGACCAAAGAAAGAAAAATGCCTGCTGTCCTTTAACAAACACAGAACGACTAGACTCAAGATCATACTTTCTGTGGGAATCCAGAAAAGTATGCATGTTCATCTACATGGGGGTGATTAGGACAAGTGTAATCCACATGGAGCAATATAACTTGTATGAAGTCAAATTATGATTGTCTCGAGTGCAAGCCTAAGGAAGTGCAGGTAGTAGCTGGCTGTAAAAGATGATGATAATAAAAAAGGTACACTGGACTGCAATGCCACCTGTAATGCAATTGCTGCTTTAACAGCTACTAGCAATCACATTTCAGAATGTTAAAAAAAGAGCTAAATATATTGCAACAACAAATTGTAAGGGCAGTGAAGAATGGTTATACATGCATCAGCATCACAACACTGGTTCAGTGACAGCAAAGTACGATAAAAATCCCTCAGCAAAATTGATGTGTTCAACAACTACACTGCACATAATCGTTCCCAGAGATGTTTAGCATTGCATTTTTATTGGAATCAGAAGTCGGGATTGAAAGGCTCTACTGAATACGTAATTGGAGGCATTTCCTGGGCAAAAACAGTGGCAGACTGGATTGTTGATGATGGTCCTTGTACAAATATGGAGAAAGTGGAAAAATAACAAAGTGCATTACAATTTCAGCACCCACATATTCTCTGTAGCTCTGCGAGAACATTCCAGGCTTAAAGATGTCTTGCAGTACTAGAGGTGTAGGAACTAGGGATAAAAGAAACAGTCACAACTGTGATGTACTGTAGCAGTCTGAACATTTTACAGTGCTACATTCAAAAGATAGGAGAGAAAAATGATAGAAGCATACAGTGCTCCTTTAATAGCAATAAGGTTGTTGCTGAAGTTGGTAACTAGATGTTTTGATTAAAGTAAGACTTGCAATTTTGTCTGTGTGAAAGGAGAATAAAACACAGCTTCATTTTCCTCAGCATTTTGTAAAAGGGATTATTCACAGGAGATGCTACTTACAGAGTGTATATTGTAACCTTGGGATTAAAACACTAATGATAAGTAATTTATCTTGTTTCTTTAGTAAGCAAGTTTGATACCCTGTAAGCAGTTTTGAGTTTGTTTAGTACTTTATCAGCCTTGGTGTCAGTATGTTATTGAAGTAATAGATAATTATGTAGGTATAGACCAAGAATTGTTTTGGTTTAGTAACGAAAGAGCATTATCATATGGATTAGTAATGGATGAAATTTGTGCAGTTAAGTCTTTGAGAGGTACCTTGGCATGATGCATGTTGTTATTGCAAGGTTAAGGGTGAATTTATTTGAGGACAAATTATTCCAAATAAAATCATTCTGAAGGGTTTTCTTTAAGGTACATGATAACCAGTAAGCATTAGATATATAATGCTATTAATGTTTGGTAGAGCCAGGGGAATATTACTGTTGATATGTAGGGAAAACAGTAGAGGTCCAAGGATTGATCCTGGAATACTTTGTTTGAAAATGCCCTTGTGTCTTTGAACCTGTTATTGACTAGCATTTGAAAGTCCTTTTCATTAGGCACATAGTAAAGATGTATAAAACATTTTCTGAGAATCCACAATAGGTATGTTTCTGGAGTAAACATTTGGTCAATTCAGACACCTTTTTGAGGTGCAGAAAGATGACAGATTTTCTGGCCTTGTTCCATATTAGATATTATTAGGCTTGTTACTATGTTGATAGCTGTGATAACAGTTAATTATGGAAGGAAGCCATGCCGCTTCTCTATGAGAATGTCATATATATTTACTAATTGTAGTATTTGGTCATACACTTTTTTTTCAAATATTTTGGATGACATATATTTGCTACTGGGTGATATTTATCTGTGAAAGATGAAAATATGTTTGTTGTGTATACAGAAGTGAGCTCACACTCCCTGGGAGTATGGGACTGTATCTTAAATTTGACTATATTATATTACTAGACTGCTCATCTTATGCATACATCAGAACTAGTAGAGAAAGATTTTGCAACATTATAATTATTGTGAATTTTATGTTTTCCTCATAACATGTTTAGCAAATATGTGATTATTTACAGATTATATATTGTCATTATCTAACTTTATTTCCTCTTATTATCAAGTGTAAATCTACAAAACCTTGAAGCTTTTCCTTCTTGGGTGCCTTCTGAAAATGACACGTAGGGTCAACCAGTTAATATAATATAAATAAGTAATCCTGTTTGTCAGCAAATTTGATGCTGGTAAGATATATTTCTGTTTAGAAATCCTTCTGTCTGCACTGCCTTCCTTTTTTATCCCTCATTGCTCTTTTCATTTCATAACATTCCTGTTTGTCTTCTAGGTTTGTGCAAGATGCCTGAAGGCCCAGACCTTCATTTAGCTAGCTGCTACATTAACAAAGTCTGCAGTGGTGTGGTGTTTTCAGGGGCTGTTGTAAAGTCTGAAGTGAGCAAAAATCCTGAAGTGCCTTTTGCTTCTGAAGCATACACAATCTGTTCTGAATCCCGAGGGAAGGAAATAAAACTGACCTTAAGCCCAATCAAAGAGGAGAAAGTTAAAGAAAATGTGAAACGAGGGAAGCAACAAAATACAATGGCATCTAATGCTTTGACTCTAGTTTTTCGTTTTGGTATGTCTGGGCATTTCAGGATGACATCTGAAGATGAGATACCTAAGCATGCTCACCTGAGGTTCTATACCAAGGAGAAACCACGGAGAGTTCTAAGCTTTGTGGATATCAGGAGATTTGGCAGTTGGGAAGTGAACGGATCATGGCAGCCTGATAGAGGTCCCTGTGTAATGTTTGAATACGAACAGTTCAGGTAAGTACAGGGTACGGAAGATAAATATGTAGTTGATACTCCATTGTACTTTTTTGAGTTGCTTATTAAAATGTTCATTGCAGTATCATTTCCTTTATATGGCTTTGTACTGGCTTACGTTTAACATGAAGAAAGTGGGAATTTATACAATAAAAGTGAAATATTAAAAATAATTTGCAAAGTAATAAATGTAAAAACTTAAACAGGTTATAAAGTACATGAGATACATTTTGAACGTCAATGGTGATTGCACACCTTTTCCAGTTTGAATGTATTAACAGTGGTTAGCTTAAACAGGTTATAAAATATGAGATACATTTTTAATAGTGTCAGTAGTGACTGCACAGTGTTTCTTAAGTTTAACCACTGTTTACTTTTAGCAAACTAAGTTCAAAGTTTATCAGTGGTAATTGAATATAGAAATTATGCTGAAGGTTGAGAAAGTAATTGTAAAGTTTAGGAGAGTAATACTGTAGTGCAGAGTAAGAGAGATATGTCCTGTGGGCATAAGCAATTATAGGAGAAAGTGGGGAGAAGGATATGATTTTGGTATGCAAGATGGAGTGTAAACTATTGTTTAACCAGGTGGGGAACAGGGGCAAAGCTACTTTTGGTTAAGTAGTCCTTTAGAGTGACTTTGAAACTGTGATATTGGCAAATTACGAAGGTAAGGTGTTCCATGATTTTCAACAGCTGATGTTTGTCAGTGGTTTTGGTTAGGGATATGTTGGAGAGAATAGTGCATAGCTTAACAGTTATGTTGGTAATTTTAAAGGCAGATTGTAACTTGTATGTATTTTAGATGGTTATGAAATTCCGTTCAGTTGAGATATTTAAGTATGGTACACTGGTGGCTGTGGAATGGGTAGTGTTTGCTGCAAATCTTGCAACTTATTGTAATTGTAACATTGTTCAAGTTTTACTAATAATGATGCCTGCATATTAGTGAGGAATGCAGCATCATATAAAAGTGCGGGGAGAAGGTATGTAGATTTTAGAGTACTTCTGTTTGAGTTGGTAAGGAAACGTTTGTCTCTGTAGAACATGCCAAGTTTTTGGTGAACCTTTTTAATAGAATTCTGGATGTAGAGGTAAAATCTTAAGTTACCATCTACTTTAACCCCTAATACCGTAGCATGTGAGGTAACCTTGATGACAGCACCAGTAAGAGAGAATAAATTTAAATTAGTTTTTTCTTGATGGAAAGCGGTAGGAAAGAAAAGTAGTAAATTTGGGGGGGGGGGGAGTTGAGCATTAGTTGGTAGTTTTAGAGCCATTTTCAGTGCTTGAAAAGACTTTCTTTGTGATTTGTTGAAGGCGCATTAGGTTGTCAGAGGAACATATAATGGTGGAATCTTCTGCATATTGAATTAATGAGGCTTGTTGGGTGGATGAACGAGATAATTGGTGAATATATTGAAGTGGAAAGGGCCAGCAATAGATCCCTGCGGTACAGCAGTGATGACAAGGAGGTAGAGGGAGAAAGTTCAGAGCCATTTCACTGATTGTTGTCTACTAGAGAGATAGCCTACCCTTCAACAGTTGAGAGACCAAGTGAGGACATTTCTAGGAGAGGTTTACTATGACTGAGTGTATGGAAGCCTTTTAACAGATCTAGGAACATGGTGTCAGTTAGCGTGCTACTATCTCTGGATTTGTGGATGGGTTCTGTGAAGGCTAGCAGTGATGGGATGGAAGCCATGTTGTGTAGGGAGAGGAGATCTTCTTGGATTAGGTGCTTTGCTAGTTGTTTCTGTATGCATGTTTTAATATTTTAGAGAGGGGTGAAAGGAGTGCAGTAGGTCTAAAGTTACTGGTTTCACTTGAAGGTCCACCTTTATGAAAGGTGATGAATTAAGACTTTTCCAGAGGAGAGGTATGTAGGATTCTTGGATGGACCTGTTTATGCATATTGAGACAGAAAGGTTTATAGTTTTGGCATCTATTTTGTGATATTCGCTAAGAAGATTGTCTGCTGTAATGGAGCCTTGTATGAGCTTATTTAGGATTTTTTTTAATAGGCTGTAGACACTGGTTGTGTGGTAAAAGCAGAGTTGCTGATGTGTGGTGGCTGTGGGATGTTAGTTCTTGAGATGGGGAAATCTTTGTTGAGGGAGGCAATGCAGTCTATGAAGTATGTGTCAACTGAGTGGCAGTTTCAAGAAGGGTATTGTTGGGAGATGGGTGAGGAGTATATTAATTTCCTGGATGTAATAGTTCTATGACAAAAGACCAGAATTATTTTTTTATTTTGTTTGTTATTGTTTTGAGTGCTGGCATAGTAACTGTTCTTTAATCAGCATGCATTTATTCATTCATTTATTGTTTTATTTTTGCCATTTTTCTAGCCTATGTCTCTGTTGTACATAGTTTCTACTGTTTTTGGAAACCCATGTCATGTTTGCTTTTACTGATTTTGTTTTTAGAGGTGCTAGGCTGTTTAGGGTATCTAAAAATGTGTTGGTGTTTATGGCATCATCCAGTGGTATATTTTAGGATATTTCGGTTTATGGATTCAAGGATAGTGTTGAATTTATTCTAGGTTAAAGTTGGAGAGGCTGTGGATACATTTGAGGATTTGCTGTTTGGAGGGGTTACAGCTGCATCTGGTGGAACAGGTTAGCATGTGGTCACTAAGATAGTTTGAAAGTATAATTGTGGAAGTGAATTTGTTAGGGTCTGAAACTTAGATCCAATCAAGGGCTGAATTATTGGTTTTACCTTAATATGTGGGTCTGTTGATTAGTTGTTTTAAGCTGAATAAGTTCATACTAGAAGTTTGGGAACTGAATATTTGTTCAAGCCAGTGATGTTGCCTAATATTATTTCTCATGTGAGATTGTTGTAGCTGTCCAGTGCAGAATATCTTCAAGTGTGGTGATGTTATCACCTGGAGAGATGCAGAGTGCAATTATGCATATCTGTTTATGGTTTAGTTTCAGTTGAGTTAAATTTAAATTGTGGTCTATGGTCTCTGTAAGGAGTAATCTGATAGTGGCTTGGGAATAAGAGATACACCACCACCTTTTATATTTAAGCAGTCTTTACTGATGATATTAAAGCTAAGAGGGGTTCTTTCTGAGTCAGCCAAGGTGGGTCCTAGCCAGGTTTCAGTTTATGGCTAGGATGTATGGTTTGTTTGGGGCTATCTAGGCTTTTAGGTTGGTGATTTTATTTCTTTTACATCTATTGTTGATGGTGACAAAGGTTATTTTTTTATGTTGAGTAGTATCCGGATTTGGATTGGGGATTTAAATGCTGGGTTGTTTGTTTGAGACAGATTGTAGTAGGTCCTAGGTTGTGATAGATGTCCCCTCCTAGGAGTATTTTTGTTAAAAGGGCTGTTTTGTCTATTTTCTTTTTTTTTTGTGATTATTTATATTTAAAGCTTTTTTGTTTTGTGTTGATTATAATGTGTGTTTAGGAGTCTGTACTTAGGATATAGGTAGGAGGCATCTGTGAATAGGTTTGGTGAGATGAGTGGAGAGTTTAAATGACTGGTGTGACTAGGCTGTTGGAGATTGTAGGAGAGATGTTTATTGTTGCTATCACTTTATGGTAGGAGGTGAGAGAGATAAATAATGAGTAGAGAAGACTAATAGCATGTTAATGGCTTAAAGAGAGGTTGGAGATGGGAAAGTATTTTAAGGTTAGTGTGACATTGTAGCAGTTACAGGTGGGAGGAAATGAATGTAAGGGGGTTGGAATTAGATGTGTATTGTTGAGTATTACTTGGGCAGGGGTAAGTGTGAAGTGAAATTAGGAAGGGGGGATTGAGGAAGTGATGTACGTAGGATGGTATAGAGGTGGAGTTTTAGGAGGAGTTTGATTGGTAGGAGAGTGTAGTAGGTGAAAGTAAGCTAGAATAAAGGTAGAGGAAGATGGGAGGGTGGCATTTGGGGTTGGGGTAGACACATGGAGTGAATTCCAGCCACTACGGGATTAGAGCATTCGGAGAGCTATCTGTTTGAATGGGTGGCCCTGCTGGAAGTTGATAGTAAGTACCCAGAGGGGCGCACAAACAAATGTGAGAATTCATTTAAAATAGAGGCATATGTTGCCTTCTTTTATCATAGTTTTAAGATGATTATTGCATAAAGTTTTGTAATGGGATATGTTGCTTAGAATGTTATGGTTGACAAAAAATGTTGTTGTTTTTTTTAATTTTTTGTTTACACTTCTAGCCACAATTAGATAAGGTTAATAGCTAAACATGAGGTCAAACATTAAATTTTACATAGCTTGTTAGGCATTGAGTTAATACATTTTCATCAAGATAGCTGTGATGAGATCCTTATTTTATTTAAAAGCAGCAAGGTACTTGATGGCAGTACGGGTTGAGTTTAGACTTTGAGGGCAAGTTCATTTACTAAATTGCTGGCAACATGGTTATGTTCAGTGATTCAGTGCAATGACCTGTTGATAACACATTTAAGCATATAGTTAAAAAATTAGAAGTTATGTACTCACCATAACGTTCCATCTGAGTAGGTAGTTCATTTGTCTGCAACCTGTGGGTTACCGATCCGATATCGGATCCGAGCCGGCAACTTGTTTCAAGCTAATGGATCCGAGCTCCTAGCTCCTCCCTTCACCCATAATCCCCTGCTAACCCTCCATGACCTCAGATCTAGTTTGCCGCTCTTGTGATGGCTGGATCCTTTTCTTGAGCTCCGCAGATAAGTGATAAAAAAGTTAACTTTTTTCGTCAGAAATTTCTGTTTTTGTTTAAATGAACATTTGTAAAGTGTGTCTGGGTTAGGTTCCCTATTTTTTGTTTAATTAATACCCTCCCTTCGCTGGTCGCTAGTGTGTGAGTGTTTGTTGAGTGTCTTTTGGGGCCTGTGTGCGTGTGTAGTTGTTTTTTTTTCTTTACCTTTTTAGTTAAAAAAAAGGGGAATGGCTGAGGCCCCAAAAGCCATATTTTCTAAATGTACCGAGTGTGGCCATAAGCTCTCCCTGGCTGATGGCCACACTCGGTACGTTCGGTGCCTTGGGGTTGAACACCTCACCTCGGGCTGTACTATCTGTGCAGCGTTCAATCCCAGGGCACTGAATGAACGGAGGTTGAAGCTGGTCCTGGCAGGACTTCTACCCCTGGATTCAGCTTCGGCCTCCACTACCTCTGCTACTCCCGTGGCTCCATCACAGCCTGTGGTGGTTGCCACTCCTGCCCCCCTGCCTCCGACTGGGACTCAAACTCCCGCTAAAGTGTCAGGGTTCAACCTAACACCCTAGTAATGGGTGATTTCAACTACCCCACCATTAACTGGGAAAACTACTCATGTACCAACTCTTGTGCTCAACGTTTTCTGGAATTCATAAATTCCAATGCCTTGGATCAACTTATCCACACCCCCACCAGGGGCAACAATATCCTAGACCTGGTCATTACCATCATGGGCAACCGGTGTTCCACACCAGAGGTAAATTCCTCATTGGTCAGATCTGACCACAAGCAAATCACCCTAGACATCCACATCCGAGCCCCATCCCCCATTAGGGAAACCACCGTAAACAGTTTCTCCAAAGCCAACTTCATGCTTCTTAAGAAAGAAGTGGCAAACTTCACGGCACCTGTGCTGATGGACAATAGAGATACGACTGCTGAATCCTATGCAGTTGCACTTTATAAGCACTTACATGAATGCATGGATCGTGCAGTCCCTAACAGAACCAAGATGCTATCCTCCAAAAAAAGGAAGCCAATCTGGTGGTCCCCTGCTATAAACAAACTCTACAACAGAAGAAAGAAACTGTTGCAAAAAAGTGTAAAATCCCATGACTGGAGGAACTCCGTGGTCAGCCTCCGTAAGAAGCTGAGATCCCTCATAAAATCCTCCAAAGCTAGTTACGAAAACAAAATCGCCACTGATTCTAAAGACAACCACAAAGCATTCTAAGCTATATCAAGAATCTCAATGGCAACACTCAGATCTGCTCTTGAGTTACAGCACAATGGCACCAAATATACGGAACCAACTGATATTGCCAACATCCTGGCAGATAGGTTCAGTGCTAACTTTACCTCTCTCTCATCCCCTAAAGGGCCCATCTCTATACCGGAAGAATGCAAAGTACCTGTAATCATGGCTGCACAGGTAAAAAACACACTCTTCAAAGCCAAGAACACAGCATCCATGGGACCTAACAACATCCCAGGCTGCGTTCTACATGAACTACAAAACGAACTGGCACCCCACCTAAGTACCATGTTCAATCATTGCTTCACCTCAGGCTTTGTGCCCACTGAATGGTGCACAGCAATGGTTATCCCACTCCACAAAGGGGGTGCCACCACGGACCCCGGGAACTACTGCCCCATTAGCCTGATGAGCCTGGTCTGCAAGGCTATGGAGCGTATCATCATGGGACTTATAAACAATGACAATGGTAATCTCCAAACTCTGGACCCTACCCAGTTCAGGTTTATAAAAGGCAGATCATGTCTCCTAAACCTGATAGACTTCTTTGAAGTGGTCACCAAAGCTGTAGATGAGGGTAAGGTGGTATACACAGCCTATCTAGATCTCGCCAAGGCTTTCAACACCATCCCCCACTCTAGAATTATAGACAAACTCACTAAACTAGGTATAAATCCCTATGTCACAAGATGGGTTGCCAACTGGCTCACTGACCGAACCCACACTGTGAAAGTAGCAGACTCTAAATCCAACTTCAGACCAGTGACAAGTGGAGTACCACAGGGTTCAGTCCTAGGTCCTCTCCTGTTTGGTATCTACTTCTCTGAAGTACAGGCTAACACAGAAGGTCTTTGGCTAACTAAGTTCGCAGATGACTACAAACTAGGAGCCATAATCAAATCTCCTAACAATGTGGATATCCTACAAAAGGGCCTCACTGAGACAGATGCCTGGTGTCAAAGCCATGGCCTCAAGCTCAATGCCAAAAAGTGCATGGTCATCCCTTTTGGTAAAAACTCTGTATCCATGAACTACCACATAGGCGGTAGTCTACTTAACACCAAAAGTGTGATAAGGTGACCTTGGGATACAGGTGGACAGTAGTCTCTCCTTTGATAATCACATTGCCTCAGTAGTCAGGAAATCCTTCTACGTGGCACACCTCATCACAAAAGGTTTCTCATCCAGGAAAAAAGAGTTCATTGTTCCCCTCTGCTCATCACTCATTAGACCCGTTGTAGAGTACAACGCCCCATTTGGTATGTACCTCACAAGACATCTACAACAACTGGAAAGGCCACAGAAATACCTCACAAAGAGGATTACCGGCCTCAAACTGATGCCCTACGCAGACCGTCTAAAAAAACTCCAGCTTTACTCCATCGCATATCGCCTACTCAGAGGCGATCTCTGCCTAACATACAAAGTTATGTCATTCCCAGAGCTGTTGGACATGCTCCACGTAAAGAAATTCCAATCCCTCCGAGCTGCACGCTCTAGGGACCTAAACCTTGTCACCACAATAAACAGAACATGCTGGAGGGATTGATTCCTGTCTCAGACTTTCCATACTCTGGAACAAACTACCTGTCTATATCAAACAAACTTCCTCATTAGCACTCTTCAAGAAAAATCTTGATGATTGGATGGGAGATAGGAAATTCACCCTGTGGATCACTTCTGTGGCTCTGCTTGACAGGGGCACAGGAAAATAATTTTCTTGGGTGGCAAAAGCCAGGTTACCGTTTGGCTAGGCTTATATAGGCCGTAGGGCCAATAGCCTAATACCTACCTATGAACCTATAATTATTTAAACTGCAGATGTTTTTTATTATGTTTGAAGATTTTAAATTTATTGTTCTTAAAATGTTTTGCAATACTTTGGAGCTTTTCTCCCCAGACCTCCAGTGAACATGGGCTCCTATCCAGTCGGGCTTCCATGGTAATAGAATGTCAATAAATGAATAAGCAAATTAAATGTATGTGGTGTATTAGAGATATGTATTAGAGATAACTAGGTGGCTAAAGGGTGTTGTAAGGGTAGAGGAGAAGAAAAGTGGGGACATTTTAAGTTGGAACAAGTGTTCGAGCCAGAGGTAGTATGGGACAGAGCAGGAAATGTATCACTGGGGTTGGTAGTGTGAATGGTAGAGTTTGGGAAGTAATGTTAATAGAATTGTTAAGTATGGCAAAATCTTAAATCTAATGTCTACTTAAATAGTTGTCCTAGCGTGGCATGTTAAATACAGAGCAGTGCCGTTAGTATGCAGGTAACTACATATAAGCTATTTTTTGACAATAATGGTGTCTTAAGTATACAGTACAGTAACGGTGAGAATGCTAACTGACCAAATGCTGTGTCTTCTAAGCAATTAGTGCAGTGCAGTATTAGTCACAATCAGAATGTCAACATTTCAGTCAATTTCAGCTCATTTGCTGACATTGCAATCAAGTTCATCTCAGTAGCTAGCAGTAGGTTAAACAGTGTGTTAGCTTAGGCACAAACAGGGCAGTTCAGTTTACAGTTACAATCTAATAGCCAGCATTGCACTCAGTTGCTGCTCAGTCACTAAAAATATGTTACCAAAGCATTCGCTCAGAGACTAAGCATTTTGCGCAGCACAGTATAAATTCAAGCAAACGCTTTGTGTCATACCCAGAGCGTAACTTAATAAAATGATATAGAGGCTAAAAAACACTGCAAACCTGACTTGTTTGCTGTAGCAGTATAGCAAGTTTTGGTTATGTAGTAAGGGTTAAAACACTCATACTCTGACAGTCTTCATTAATTATGTTTGCTAGTCAGCACTTAAAGTTGGACAGACTTTCAGTTAGTGTGACTCATAGCAGCTAATCGTTGTAACAATAACAGCTCATTGTAAAGCAAACCTACTTACATGCTTAGCAGTGGGCTGGAAGAGTGAATTCCGAATTAGAAATATGGCACTTGGTGTGTGTAGGTGAGATGTACAGACACTACATTTTCCCTTCTTTATTGATTCACTGTACTTTGTATTATTTTTGTAATTTTCTTTTTACTTGATTGAAAAGAAAAATCTCTTTCAGTGTCCGCTTACCAAAGATTAAGAAGTCTATTTAACTAAGTACATAAATTAAACTGTTCTGATTTTGTGTGGTTAATTTCTGAATTATAAATTAATTTCACAAAATAATCTAGCAGAGCTATTACTTTCTTATTGAGTTTTACTTTAACTAGTTAGCAAAGATTGTGAATGACACAACCATGCTGGACCAAGATTTATTTTCACCATCTTAGCTGGAAGCTTGCTGAAAGTTTGCTTTCTTATTTGGAAAGGTTGTCTTCCGCAGAGCAAACTAACAGATCCTGTATAAAAGGAATGCTTAATAAAGTGCAAAATGTGCCAGTCTTAGTGGGGCAGGCTGCTTGCATCTTAATAGCAGTTTTCTAGGTAATAAACTGCAGCTTTGTAATGAAAAAAAACTGCATTTTCATGTGTGGTAGTATTTAGTTATTGGGGTGCAAATGTATTTTGACTGGGATTTATGAACCTGATATGCAGAGACAAAGACATTGAAAGCTTGTGCTGTGGATTTGCTATTCATGGATAGGCCACACAATGTGGAAGGTATGAGTGCCATTTTGAGGGGTGTAAAGGATACAAAACTGATCTACTATATAATAGATCAAATAATATGATTGGTGTCAGTAGGGGAGAAAATTATATGTATTGTAGTAGTAGTAGTATTACTAATAGTATCTGATGTTGTCTTCTTTATTCTTCCGCACAGATGGGTTACGGATCTGACTCAGCTGCATTTTCACAAGCTTGGATTCCAGTCTCGAGTTCCTCCCTCTACCAATAATGCTCTACCCTCTACCCAAACCTCCACAGATCTCGTTTGCCGCCAGCAGTGACAGATGTGGTTTTCTGCAGTCTCTTTTTTTTTCAAGACCTTTCAGCCATATTTTTCTTGTTGGTTATTATAAAGTAAAATCAAGTTGGAGGTTGCAGGAGCAAAACAGGTCCAAAAAATGAAGAGTATCTCAAGACCAACTATGTAAAAAGAATAAATATTTAATTGAAGATGAGCGCTTTCACTGATAACACAGCTTCTTCAGATCTAAGTTAAAATAAATAGAAACTTAAAATGATTCTTTTATATGATCACCTCTAGTGGTCAAACAAGTAATTACAGTGAAGAAAACATAAACTGATTCGTTTGTATGATCACCTGTAGTGGTCAAACAAGTAATTACAATGAGGATACATATAATGAATGAATAGCAAGTTGGATATACGTCATAAAATCACAAATCAAATAAATGTTAAATGCTCAAACAATGCCTGTCCTGAAAATACAAAAAATCCTAGTCAACTACATTTCTAAATGGAATGACAAGGAAAATATATAACCTATATGAAAAATGTTATAAATAAAAATGAGTGTTGAAGTGGGGAGAGAAATGAGGTAAAATGCTAAATTCTTTTATATGATCACCTCTAATGGTCAAACAAGTAATTACAGTGAAAAGAACATAAACTGGTTCTATTGTATGATCACCTCTAGTGGTCAAACAAGTAAATACAATAAGGATGCATATAATAACCTAAAATCACAAATCAAATGGATGTTAAATGCTCAAACAATGCCTGTCCTAAGAATACAAAAAATCCTAGTCAACTACATTTCCAAATGGAATGACATGAAAAATATATAACCTATGTGAGAAATGTCATAAATGAGAATGAGTATTAAAGGGGGGAGGGGGGGGGAGAAAAAGAAAGAGAAATGAGGTAAAATACTAGTGCAGATGTCACTAGAGAAAGCAGATACAATCTATTTAATATTCCTGCGTGTTCTTAGTCTCGGTTTTATCGAGGCTCTATCATTGAGGCCAGATCCTTTATCTGCCCTAAGCCGAACCATCCAGTCACATTCCTTATTTTCTGTATGCGTCCTAATATCACCTCCTCTTATTGCAGGAACTATAGTTTCAAGTACTCTAAAACAAAAACAATGCGATCTTCCTGCAAGATTGACATGTTTTGCTAGGGCATTATGAGGTGAAACCTTCCTTATATGATAGATGTGTTCCCTCATTCTGTCCCTTAATGATCGGTTGGTTTTCCCAACATAAAAGTGGGAGCAGATCTGGCAGGTGGCCAAATATACCACATTAGTGGTCATGCAGTCAGCCTCCACATTTATTTCATAAGTGACAAGCATGTCAGGATGTAAAAAGTTACTGTCTTCATTAATAAATTGACAGAAATTGCATCTACCACACAGTTTAGTATGTCCTGCTACTTTGTTTACTGTTCCATACTTAGGGTAGCATAGCATCTTTTTAAGATTGTTCTTATTCTTGTACAAAAAGCTGGGAGTTTCACCAACTATGACTCTTAGTTTGGGATCGACATGCATGATGGACCAATATTTATTGATGATATCCCTAATCTCATTATTATCTGATGAATAATATGTTGAAAACTTAACATGAGATAACACGTGCTCCCTATTCACCTGGGTGTTGGAACTGTGACGTCCAAAATATGGTGTAGCTACAGTGTTGCGTAGTCCTAAGGCTCGTTCCAGAGAAGGATCAATTTCATTGATATTGTATCCTCTCTGCAGAAGTCTACTTTTAAGGTCCCCTAGTTCAGATACGAAGCCTGCCTCCATAGGATTTAGCCTTGATGCTCTAATGGCCTGACCTACCATAACATTCCTGAATACAAAAGGAGGGTGCATGCTCGATCTCATGAGCAGGGTATTAACATGACATGGTTTCCTGTACACTCCTGTATTAATAAGACCATTTGGAAGTTTTTCAATATACAAATCCAGGAATTAAATTCTGTTATATGAAAACTGCATTGTAAATTTGAGACAATCAATTAGGTTATTCATGATAGTGTGTATCAGTTGAAGTTGTTCTAAAGTGCCGTTCCATATCGCAAACACATCATCGACAAAACGTCGCTAGAACTTAACGTGTTCTTTAAATAATGTCTCACAGAACAAGATGTGCTGTTCCCAATGCGCAAGGAACATGTTGGCGTAGCTATTGGCACAGGAAGTGCCCATAGCTACGCCATCTACCTGTTTGTATATATCATTGAAAACAAAAAAATTGTTTTCTAATACTAGTTCCAGGAATTGTATCAATAAATCAATCTTCACTATGTCGAACTCACTATGTTCCTTAAGATATTCAGAAATAAACGTTAAGTCCTAAGGTGTTCGGAATGACTGTAAAGAGTGATTGTATATCAAAGGTCACGAACATAAATTCATCAGTGATGCCATTACAGTTAAAACAATCATATAGTTCTATTAAGAACTGTTTGGAGTCCTTTAATACAAACTTATTCTTGTTCAGTACTTGCCTCAGATGTTTCTCTATGTATACAGAAATATGCTCAGTGACCCATCCACGGCCAGAAACAATTGGTCTCATGGGTGGGTCACTGGCATTGTTATGTAATTTCGGCAGGCCATGTATAACTGGAATCAAAGGTGTTTTCACTAGAAGGTATTCATATAAATCACGATCAATCAAACCACTCTTATGAATGTCTAATAAGATGTTATGTACATATAAAATGACTTCTTGTACTGCTGATAACTCAGTCTCTTTATAAAATTTATCATGCAGCATACTTGACATAGAATCATAGTAGTGTAGGGTATTCAAGACAACAATGCAACCACCTTTATCAGCAGGTCTAATAATGATTCTATGGTCCTGTTGTAGTCTCTTAAGACTTTGCCTCTCTTGGTATGTTAAATTATCATATTTTCTTAAAATCCTACCTGATTTGGTTCGATTGTAATAGTTGTATATCTCATCTTCTGTGAGCCTAAAATAGGCTTCAACAAGTGGATGATGTACAGGTGTATACTCACTTAATTTTTTAAACACTAATGCATCCTTTGAATATGCTGTAGTATCAGAACCTCCAAAATGGAGTTTCAGCATTACATTCCTGCAATAAAGTTTCAAGTCAATAATTGTATCTGTTAACTTACTGTGTGTTTTAGGTATAAAGCTGAGCCCTTTTCTCAATAAGTTGAAATCATCTTGTGAGAGTGCAACATCAGATAGGTTGTGTACTATGTTTTGTCTGTTCTGTTCCACATCTTTTTCAAAGTGCGGTTCTGCTGAAACTCCCCTGAGAGTTTCCTTTTCTGCCTGCCACGACTCATAGACCTTGCCCTTCTCGGGCCTTTCTCTAGTCGAATTGGCAGGGGAAAAGACACCTGTGGATTAGCATCCAGGCTAACATCCCCCACATTCTTCCTAACTTTAGGTCTGACCACAGGATCAGTAAGTTGGCAAGGTTTTTCCTTTACAATCTTGACTGAAGGATATAAATTATTAGTCTCACTTACACTCGGATGTATGATATGTATGACATCCACTGAGTCAGTGGTGGAGCATATTGCATTGTCAGAGTCCGTATTTTTCCTGTCACTATTGTCATTCGGCCTGGTATCTAATATTCCAATGTGTTCCGGCCGATCAGTCTGAGTAGGGGATGTGATAATCACCTCCCCATTAGATTGAACCTCATCTACAGAATCTTTAGAAATACACTTATTCAGGCCATTCAACACAATAGGACATGCATTAGTGTTACAAAACTGTTGCCTATGCAAAGGAGTGTACAAATTATTACCATCTAGTCTATGTCTCATACCATTTCTTGATTTAATGTCCACGCCAATATTGCTATTGGTATTGGCACTGTTCACACCAGCTTTACTGTTAGTATTTGTACTGTTCAAATCATTTTGTCCATATCTGGGCCAAATGAAGATGTGGCCCAGTCTAAAATCTTTAAAGTCTCTGATTATTTTGTTCTTTTTCTGATGGAAAAGCTTGCGTTCAAAAGCATGAACGCTATCTAATAAATTCTCGATAAGTGGGTCTACAATACCAGCTGTAAAGTCTTGAAAAACTACCTGCTGTTTACCATTAATGTCTTCAATAAGTGCAGCCTCTTCCGGTTTGAAAAAATCCACCAACTGCAGATATTGATAGCTGAAACCAATATTCAATTTCTGCCATGCTGTGAGTAGGTCTGGATAGTCCTTACCCGTGCTAGGCATGTTGAAAACCCTCAGACCTCGTGGAATTATGTTATTGTCTATACAAAACTGAAAATGCAGGCGGTCCAAGGGGGGGCTGTCACTGTACCAGCTAAATACTGCCGCATCCTTTTTTGCAAATCTTCATTAACCATGTGAATATTCCGCTTGTGTTCACCTCGCGGTATATAATCCAATTCGATATCTGCCATGATAGAGGCTTTATGGAACTGCTCCGGTCGTCAGTGGTGTATAAACACAATAAATAAGTAAACTTAAGACAGCACACCACTGAATACACCAGATGAATGCTACCTGTCACCCAGTTTAAAAAGCACTCATCTGGTGTATTCCCCTTGGACCTCTGACTGTCTGGCGACCAGTGATGACATCGATGGTAATACAACAGATACAGAGAGGTTGTATGAACTGCTTGATGGGATGGAGAAAAGTTTTTTGAAACTGAAGCGCTTACAGGTACAGCGCCTGCATTTTCAGTTTTGTATAGACAATAACATAATTCCACGAGGTCTGAGGGTTTTCAACAAAATAATCAGAGACTTTAAATATTTTAGACTGGGCCACATCTTCACTTGGCCCAGATATGGACAAAATGATTTGAACAGTACAAATACTAACAGTAAAGCTGGTGTGAACAGTGCCAATACCAATAGCAATATTGGCGTGGACATTAATTCCAGAAATGGTATGAGACATAGACTAGATGGTAATAATTTGTACACTCCTTTGCATAGGCAACAGTTTTGTAACACTAATGCATGTCCTATTGTGTTGAATGGCCTGAATATTATTCAGTAGATTCTGTAGATGAGGTTCAATCTAATGGGGAGGTGATTATCACATCCCCTACTCAGATTGATCGGCCGGAACACATTGGAATATTAGATACCAGGCCGAATGACAATAGTGACAGGAAAAATACGGACTCTGACAATGCAATATGCTCCACCACTGACTCAGTGGATGTCATACATATCATACATCCGAGTGTAAGTAAGACTAATAATTTATATCCTTCAGTCAAGATTGTAAAGGATAAACCTTGCCAACTTACTGATCCTGTGGTCAGACCTAAAGTTAGAAAGAATGTGGGGGATGTTAGTCTGGATGCTAATCCACAGGTGTCTTTTCCCCTGCCAATTCGACTAGAGAAAGGCCCGAGAAGGGCAAGGTCTATGAGTCGTGGCAGGCAGAGAAGGAAACTCTCAGGGGAGTTTCAGCAGAACCGCACTTTGAAAAAGATGTGGAACAGAACAGACAAAACATAGTACACAACCTATCTGATGTTGCACTCTCACAAGATGATTTCAACTTATTGAGAAAAGGGCTCAGCTTTATACCTAAAACACACAGTAAGTTAACAGATACAATTATTGACTTGAAACTTTATTGCAGGAATGTAATGCTGAAACTCCATTTTGGAGGTTCTGATACTACAGCATATTCAAAGGATGCATTAGTGTTTAAAAAATTAAGTGAGTATACACCTGTACATCATCAACTTGTTGAAGCCTATTTTAGGCTCACAGAAGATGAGATATACAACTATTACAATCAAACCAAATCAGGTAGGATTTTAAGAAAATATGATAATTTAACATACCAAGAGAGGCAGAGTCTTAAGAGACTACAACAGGACCATAGAATCATTATTAGACCTGCTGATAAAGGTGGTTGCATTGTTGTCTTGAATACCCTACACTACTATGATTCTATGTCAAGTATGCTGCATGATAAATTTTATAAAGAGACTGAGTTATCAGCAGTACAAGAAGTCATTTTATATGTACATAACATCTTATTAGACATTCATAAGAGTGGTTTGATTGATCGTGATTTATATGAATACCTTCTAGTGAAAACACCTTTGATTCCAGTTATACATGGCCTGCCGAAATTACATAAGAATGCCAGTGACCCACCCATGAGACCAATTGTTTCTGGCCGTGGATGGGTCACTGAGCATATTTCTGTATACATAGAGAAACATCTGAGGCAAGTACTGAACAAGAATAAGTTTGTATTAAAGGACTCCAAACAGTTCTTAATGGAACTATATGATTGTTTTAACTGTAATGGCATCACTGATGAATTTATGTTTGTGACCTTTGATATACAATCACTCTTTACGGTCATTCCGAACACCTTAGGACTTAACTTTTATTTCTGACTATCTTAAGGAACATAGTGAGTTCGACATAGTGAAGATTGATTTATTGATACACTTCCTGGAACTAGTATTAGAAAACAATTTTTTTGTTTTCAATGATATCATATACAAACAGGTAGATGGCGTAGCTATGGGCACTTCCTGTGCCAATAGCTACGCCAACATGTTCCTTGCGCATTGGGAACAGCACATCTTGTTCTGTGAGACATTATTTAAAGAACACGTTAAGTTCTATCAACGTTTTGTCGATGATGTGTTTGTGATATGGAATGGCACTTTAGAACAACTTCAACTGATACTCACTATCATGAATAACCTAATTGATTGTCTCAAATTTACAATGCAGTTTTCATATAACAGAATTTAATTCCTGGATTTGTATATTGAAAAACTTCCAAATGGTCTTATTAATACAGGAGTGTACAGGAAACCATGTCATGTTAATACCCTGCTCATGAGATCGAGCATGCACCCTCCTTTTGTATTCAGGAATGTTATGGTAGGTCAGGCCATTAGAGCATCAAGGCTAAATCCTATGGAGGCAGGCTTCGTATCTGAACTAGGGGACCTTAAAAGTAGACTTCTGCAGAGAGGATACAATATCAATGAAATTGATCCTTCTCTGGAACGAGCCTTAGGACTACGCAACACTGTAGCTACACCATATTTTGGACGTCACAGTTCCAACACCCAGGTGAATAGGGAGCACGTGTTATCTCATGTTAAGTTTTCAGCATATTATTCATCAGATAATAATGAGATTAGGGATATCATCAATAAATATTGGTCCATCATGCATGTCGATCCCAAACTAAGAGTCATAGTTGGTGAAACTCCCAGCTTTTTGTACAAGAATAAGAACAATCTTAAAAAGATGCTATGCTACCCTAAGTATGGAACAGTAAACAAAGTAGCAGGACATACTAAACCGTGTGGTAGATGCAATTTCTGTCAATTTATTAATGAAGACAGTAACTTTTTACATCCTGACACGCTTGTCACTTATGAAATAAATGTGGAGGCTGACTGCATGACCACTAATGTGGTATATTTGGCCACCTGCCAGATCTGCTCCCACTTTTATGTTGGGAAAACCAACCGATCATTAAGGGACAGAATGAGGGAACACATCTATCATATAAGGAAGGGTTCACCTCATAATGCTCTAGCAAAACATGTCAATCTTGCAGGAAGATCGCATTGTTTTTGTTTTAGAGTACTTGAAACTATAGTTCCTGCAATAAGAGGAGGTGATATTAGGACGCATACAGAAAATAAGGAATGTGACTGGATGGTTCGGCTTAGGGCAGATAAAGGATCTGGCCTCAATGATAGAGCCTCGATAAAACCGAGACTAAGAACACACAGGAATATTAAATAGATTGTATCTGCTTTCTCTAGTGACATCTGCACTAGTATTTTACCTCATTTCTCTTCCCCCCCCCTCCCACTTCAACACTCATTTTTATTTATGACATTTTTCATATAGGTTATATATTTTCCTTGTCATTCCATTTGGAAATGTAGTTGACTAGGATTTTTAGTATTTTCAGGACAGGCATTGTTTGAGCATTTAACATTTATTTGATTTGTGATTTTATGACTTATATCCAACTTGCTATTCATTCATTATATTTATCCTCATTGTAATTACTTGTTTGACCACTAGAGGTGATCATACAAAAGAATCAGTTTATGTTTTCTTCACTGTAATTACTTGTTTGACCACTAGAGTTGATCATATAAAAGAATCATTTTAAGTTTCTATTTATTTTAACTTAGATCTGAAAAAGCTGTGTTATCAGTGAAAGCGCTCATCTTCAATTAAATATTTATTCTTTTTACATAGTTGGTCTTGAGATACTCTTCATTTTTTCGACCTGTTTTGCTCCTGCAACCTCCAACTTGATTTTACTTTTAAGTGCTTTTTAAACTGTGTGACAGGTAGCATTCATCTGGTATATTCAGTGGTGTGCTGTCTTAAGTGTACTTATTTGTTGGTTATTATTGTTATAGCTTCCATCTTTGCCCCTCCTCTCCTACCTGCAGTTTTTCAGGTGTTGGGTCTTTCATAGTCTTCCTTTCTCTGCCGGCTCCTTTTTCAAGCCCTGCATTCTTCTGTCTTTTGTGTCCCTTTTTGGCTTAGTACCTATTAAAAAAAATGTTTCTGTCTTTTGTTTCCGTTTTTGGCTTAGTACCTACAAAAAAAAAAAAACAAAAAAAAACTTCCTTTATTTTTAGTGGTTGTAGACAGTAGTTTCTTTCTGTGTAGTGCTACAGTCTGAGTTGTTTTCTGTGCCTTTTTCCTTTCTGTTACAGGTGTACTTGGTTTTTGTGTGGAATAATGTCAGATAAGCCTACAGGATTTAAACGCTGCTCAGAATGTCGACACAAGATTCCATATTCTGACGCCCAGCAGGTGTGTGTATTGTTTAAGGCCCGAACCTCTCAGGTCAACTTGCCAGATCTGCAAGGGATTTAATCCTAGAGCGATTGCTGATCATAAAAACAAGCTGATTCTTAAGGGCCTGTTACCTGCTTCAGATACTTCCTCTCCAGGGGCTTAAACCCCTTCCAGGCGTATGGTGGGGTCCACTGACCCCCAAGAAGCTCTCTCATAAGCCCCCCAGGGCTTTGTCAGAACCTGACGCTAAAATGAGTAAACATTCAGACCTGACATTGTCAGATTCGAGACCTCCTACTGCACAGATGGATCCAAGGCATTCCTCGGATCTAAATGATTCTTCAGTGCTGACGTCCTCTCCTAGGCCTTCTACCTCTACTTGGATCCAAAGGCCTCTAATCTGAGAGCTCAGGAGCCAGATGCTGAAGTTTACTCTTAGGTCGGTATTCCCTATGATACCGTCCAAGATGCTGCAGACTCTGAACAGACATCCCTGGTCAGGGTCTGACATGGACAGGTTGATGAGGAAGATCCTCAAGACTCCTATCCAGAAGGGGGTATTGCCCACTCCATCCCCTCTGGGATCCGTGAGTGCTGCTCTTGCAGTACAATTTCCTTTTCCAATCCAACCTTCGGTATCAGAGTCCCAGGATCTTGCCCATCCAGGAGAGTTGGTGTCACATCTGAGGAGGCTTTATTCCTCAACTCCGACAGTCACCTTGACTGCCTCTGCTCCGATGTCATTGGATCAGAGTGGGTCTCTGATATGGGAGGCCATTGTTGGATCGGGGAGGAGGGGTCCAGCTCCAAGTCTGTTGGAACCATGGATGACCCTCCCCTGGTGGACGAATGTGTGGTTCTAGTGGCCTGCCCGGCATGGAAGGAGCCGGACACAGTCGAGCCAGTACCCAAACAGCCAGATAAGTTTTTGCCACCCCCCCACCCATGGACCGTCCCTACTGGAATATGGGCATACCGATAGATGCCATGGTTGTGGCAGCAGCTACCAAAAAGGAGCTGACTGAGCAGAGCTCCTCTATCCATCTGCCGAACAGGGAGTCCAGAGCGATGTACAGATTTGATAAGCATGTGTATGCCTCGGCCACCTTCTCACTGAGAGTATTGAACTATATGGCACACTTTAGTAGACTGCAGAGAGATCTGGTCAAGGAACTTTCTGACTCTATAGCTGAGACCACGTCGGTGGAGAACTTCAAGAAAGTATCTTCCCGACTGGTGAATCTTTCTTCCCTGGTTAATTATTCCATGAGGCTTATCTCCCATGCTATGGAGGGCACCTCATGGGTAGCCGGCTGAGGCACTACAATTAGAAGGCACACCTGGATGAGGCTTTGTGATTTCATGGAGCCATTAAAGCATCCTTTATTAATGCCCCTTTTGATGGCTCCTCTTTGTTCGGGCCATGGGTCAGAGAAACCCTAACCCACAGTGAACAAGAAAGGAAGACCCTGTCTGCCATCAGGGTCAGATTTTCTACCCCACCCCAAGCATACTTTTTCAAGAAATCAGCAAGGTGGTAGGAAAATCCTGAGCGCCTTCCCAGGAACAACATGGGGACCCTTCCTCCAGAGGGGGGTGGGGAGTTCAGTGGGACACAGGGGCACTGCAGGGTCAGCGCTTCAGAGAACCTTTCTCTGACCAGTCCTATCAGTGCTTCTGAAGCTCTGTCTGACTGCTGTGCTCTGGAGGCAGTCGGGGGTCATTTTTCACTGCACTAGAGCCTGGATCAAACTCACAAAAATGGCTGGTTGCTCCTTATAATATCCATAGGATATGGTATCCCCTTTTCCCTGTCACCCCCAGAAAAGTGAATGAAACTCCTGATGTTCCACCCAGTCAAAGGGATGTTCAAAAACTGCTGCAAAAAAGAGCCATCTAAGAGGTCCCGACCAAACAGAAAGGATTCAGAATGTACTCATGCTTGTTTTTAATGCCAAAGAAAACCAGGGACCCGAGACCCATTCTGGATCTAAGCAGTCTAAACCTGTATGTAAAAAAGGCAAAGTTCTGGATAGTTACAGTTCAGTCCATCTTACCGCTTTTGCAGAAGGACGATTGGATGTGCTCAACAGACTTACAGGACGCGTACCATCAAATCAAAATATACCAACTCTGCTGGAGTTACTTGCGCTTCACACTGGGAGCCAGTCATTATTCAGGGCTCTGCCCTTTGGGCTCACTACAGCCCTTAGGGTGTTTATCAAGTGCATGACAGTAGTTGCAGCTCACTTCAGACTACAAGGATTCTGAGTGTTTCCATACTTGGATGACTGGCTTCTAACTGCCCCAACCAGGTATCAACTCAATCGAGCTAGGGATTATTTGTTCCACCTATCCCAGTCATTGGGCATTGCTATAAACCTGGCAAAGTCAAACCTGTCACCAGCACAGCGATTGGAGTTCATTGAAGCCCTTCTGGACATGTCAAATCAGATAGGGTTGTTACCACTTCACCGCATTCAATTGCTGAGAGAACAACTACAGGTTATTCTGCATCAGTGGTCTCCAACAGCAAGATTTGTACTCCAGGCTCTTGGGTCTGTGGCGGCTGCCATCACTCTTTTTCTACTGCAAGGTTCTTTATGCGAGTTCTTCAATGGACTCTGGCTCTTCAGTGGTCGATTCTTTCTCAGCCCCTATCTGTGCCTATCAGGTTGTCTCCGGTTTGTAGGAAGCACCTCCAGTAATGCTTCTTTCAGATGATCTTATTCTCTGCAGACTGTTCTTCTCCCCACCCCCACAGCCACAGTGAACATGGATGCTTCCCAGTTGGGGTGGGGAATGCATTTCAAGGGAAAGATGGTCCAAGTCACGTGAACTCAGATGAAGACCAGATTGAATAACAACATTCTGGAGATGAGAGCAGTTCTTCTCATGTTGCAAGCTTTTCAGGATGTTCTTCCTCTGGGACCTATTGCAATTCATGCAGACAACATGTCGGTAGTCTGGTATATCAACAAACAAGGATGAACTCGTTCATATCCCTTGTGCAAAGAGGCCATAAAAGTCTGTGAATGGGCAATATCTTCAAATAACTTTCTGGTTGCAACTCACATGGGGAAATTCAGTGTTCTGGCAGACAGACTCCTATGGTCCATTCTGACCCTTACGAGTGGTCCCTTAATCAATCAGTAGAGAATCTAATCTTCAGCTGTTGGGGTCAACCGTGCTGCGACCTATTTGCTTCCCCTGAAACAACAAATGCAGCTGGTATTTTGCTCTGATCCCCCTTTTGGGGAGTCCACGAGGGGCGCTCTATTTCACGATTGCCCCCCGGTCTCCTTTATGCTTACCCCCTCTACCACTTATTCCAAAGTTTTTACAGATGAAGACCTCTGTAATCCTCATTGCCCCCTTTTGCCTTGGCAAACGTGGTTTTCCTTCCTCTGGTCTCTCCTGAAGTATCCACCATGGATACTGGAACCCAGAGCAGACAGGATCTCCTCTCTCACCCATCAGAGAGTTACCACAGGAATCTACACTCCCTCAAACTGACCACTTGGTTTCTTCAATTCCATTAATTATACAGAGGTCCAGGCTCGCTTCCCTGGTGCTAGACATTGTGTTAGCCTCTCAGAAACCCTCTACTAAGAAGGTTTACAAAAGCAAATGTAAAAGATTTGTTTTTTGGGTCTGGAAAGAGAACATCAATCCTTTATCAGCTCCGACCTCAGACATTTTCCTTTTTCTTGCGTCTCTCTTTAAGGATGGAGCTAGTTTTTCTATCGTTAAACTTCAGCTGGCAGCCATATCAAACTTCAGTTCTGGGAACCTGTTGGTAACTCCGGTTACTTCTAGATTATGTAAGGCCTTCATGAAAGGAATATTCCAACTCAGGCCTCTGTTAAAAGATCCTTCCCCTCTGTGGGATCTTACTGTTGTTCTCCAGGGCCTAACTCAAAGGCCATTCAAGCCAGTGGCTGACTATAACATGAAGTTTCTTTTTTGGAAGACTGTCTTCTTAGTGGCAATCACCTCAGCAAGAAGATTTTCTGAAATTCAAGCCTCGTCTGTTAAACCACCATATATTATTTTCCATAAAGACAGGGAATCCCTTCTTACAATCCCTCCTTTATGCCTAGAAACTAATTTGAACCAGTCAATTCAATTACCAGTTTTCTTTCTGAACTTTTCAAACAAAGGGAAGCATCTGCTACATCTTCTTGATGTCCATAGGCAGCTTTGTTTTTACCTTCACAGAGCAAAACAGTACAGAAAATCTGACCAACTATTTTGGCCTTTTCACCTAGCCTTTTAGGCCAAGCAGCTTCTAAAGTTACATTAGCTAAGTGGATTACAGACTGCATGTCTATGATTTACTCCAAGAATGAACTACAGTTGCCTTGTCCTTCTAGAGCTCATTCAACCAGCTCTGTTTCTGCTTCATCCGCGTTCTCTTCCAGATTATCGATTGACTATATTTGTGCAGTAGCCACTTGGTCAAAAACTCGTACCTTTGTCACACATTGTAAGTTGGACATTATTTCCAAAAGCAGAACTGCCTTTGGTTTGGCAGTGATCCAGCATACCCTTCCTTGAAGCCACCCAAGAGTAAGGTAGCTGGGGACTCTGACCCATCTGTGAGGAAGAATGAAGAGGACATCAGATTTTTTAGGGTATGTACTTACCATGACTTGGCATCTGTGTTGTCCTTCATTCTTCCTTGCCTTCCCTCCCAGCCATCCCCCTACCTGATGACTCTTAGAAGACCTGTGGAATTCATGGGAAATTTGGGTTCCTGTTTGAACCTGTGGTTATTTCTTTTCTTCTGCTATCGCTACATCTGTCCTTTAGATGTTAGGCAGCAAACTCTATCTGAGGAAGTTTGGGTAGAGGGTAGAGCATTATGAGTAGAGGGAGGAGCTCGAGATTGGGATCCAAGTCTGTGAAAATGCGGCCGAGTCGGATCTGAGGATTGGGTCCATAACCCATCTGTGAGGAAGACTGAAGAAGGACAACACAGAAGCCAAGTTATGGTAAGTACATAACTTAAAAATATCTGCACTGGGATTATTTTATCTATTTATTACTTTTGTTTGCATGGAAGGTCCGACTGGGCACAGGACCCATTTTCAAGGGAGACCCAGGGAGAAAAACTGTAATGTACAACAATGTACAACAAAAGGAATAGACAGAGTGACACTAATATAAGAAAAAGCAATACTATACAATAGTCTTTACATCATGTTTCAAGAGAGGGAGAACTACATTTCAAATCTGATAAGGAATACAAACATCCATATTGTTGCTATTTTAAATGGACAGCAGTATGTCTTACAAGACACACAGTGGTGAAAGAGCTAGAGATGGGAAGTAGAATTCAAGGGTAGTTAAGGGTGAAGAATTATAACAAAATAGGTGGGGGTGAGTTACAGTACAGGTAGGAAGAAGATATGGAGGGAGCTGAGCAATGATGAGGTTGAAGAGGAGTGATATGCTAGTCTGGTGCAGCACATCTGCAGAGCCAGGAGTTGAGCAAGTGAGACTTTAGCTGTAGTTTGAATGACTTTAGAGAGCAATCTTGGCTTACTAGGAGGATGGAGATCCAGGTTTTTTTACACTTGATGGGAGTAGAAGGAACAGCCTGCAGAGTTTATTAAGTTTTGATATATTTAGGTCTTTATCAGAAGAGAGCAAGCTTCTGGGTGGGTTGTGTGGTTGTACAAGGTTGGCTAGAGATTTACAGTGATTTGGCTTGTTTATTAGATTGTGGGTAATAGGAAGTTAGTGAGGTAGTTCAAGCCACTTGGAGATGTCAGAGAGCCAAACAGTGATGTGATCTATGGGGGAGCATGGCTGCAAATTTTATGATCTTGTTGTAACACTGCTCTAGTTTGTTTAGTTGAGTTAGTTGGATGTTTGTGAGTACTGGTGCTGAGTAGAGGAGAGTAGGTAGTAGGAGGGTAGGGTGATCTGACATGTTGCAGCAATAGATAGATAGGATTTTGCCCTATAGGGAATGCTTTGTTTTTGATGTGCTTTTTTCGCTGTATATTGAATATGGAAGTCAAACTTTAGGTCTTTGTCCGTGTAACTTCCTAGAAGTTTTGATTGTGTGACAAGTACTATTTTGGTATTGTTGGAAGAGGTAACAGTGAAGGACGCATTGTGAAATGTTTGGGAGTGAGGAGAATTAGTTTTGTTTTATTAGGGTTTAGGGATAGCTGGGAGGTAGTTAGTCTTCTATAGAAGTGAAGGATACCTGGGTCACTTTATGTACTGACTCAAGGTTGTTTGCTGAGCAGATGATGACAGAATCTTCTAAGTAGTGTACTAAGTTAGCATCCTACTGGCCAGATCAAGGTCATTAACAAAGATGAGGAACAGGGTGGATCCCAGTATGAATTCTTGAGGGAACCCATCTGCAGTAAGGAGAAAGGATGAGATGTCTGTGAGCCATTTTACTGGCTGGAGTCTGTTAGAAAGGTAAAACAAGGATAGACAGTAATTGTCAAAGCCTAGAATGGAGAGGTTTTGTAAGATTGTAGGGTTTGAGACAGTATTGAAAGCTTTGGGTAGATCAACGAAGGGAGCAGATACAAATTTAACACAATTTCTGTTTGTGTTAACAGTATTAGCAAAATTAAGAAGGGCAGTGGAGGTTTTGTAGTGGGGGGTGAAAACCATGCTGTGAAAGAGAGAGGAGTGCATTTTGTGTAGCATAGTGTAGGAGTTAAGCCTGAATGCACTTCTCGGGTATTTGATCAGGGGAGGTGATGCCAATGGGCCTGTAATTGGTGAGTTCAGTAGAATGACCACATTTGTGGATGGGGAGAATGTAAAATTTTTGTCATAGTAAAGGGACATAACATTCATCAACTGAGCGGCTTATTAGAATTGAGACAAGGTAGGCTATGGCCTCTGCTGCAATTGTTACATATTTGCCAGGTGTATTGTCTGGTGCAGGGTGTTCTGGTTTAGTTTAGTAGTTTTTTTGATTATAGCAGTGGGGACTGCCTGGAGAAAAAGTATGGGGAGCTGTTAGTGCGTGCAGTGTGTTCATGGCATTATTTTGTGTGTAGCTGTTGAGTAAGGAAGAGACTGATTTAATGAAGTTAGAGGAAAATTCGTTAGCAACGTCAGCTGAGTTATTAGATTTGAGTGTAGGTGAAGGCAATGTTGAATGGCCAGGATTTAGAAGCTGATTTATGGAAACTAGAATAAGTTGGGGGTCTGATCATTTTTATTTTGGTGGCTAGTGCACTGTTTTTTGTTTTTTTTTTTGTCCAGTTAATTATGCTATTTGTCTCTGTTTCTAAATTCTCTGAATTTCTAATAGTTTGGCTGAGTTTTGTTTGTGGTCCATGTTTCCCAGGCAGCATCTCTAAGTTTCATGAGATGTTTTGTGCTTCAGGATAACCAAGGGACAGGATTTGACTCAAATTTTTTTTTTTTTTTTTTTTAAGTGGGACCAGTTTATGTAGTATGATGTTTTTCACAGCTGCAGCGACTAACACAGGACACATTATGTGATCCTGCACATACACATAAACATTCTAACATTTTAGTGCTGGCTGTACACACTGCAAGTATAGGTTCAGTAACAGGTGGGTGTTATCATGTGCTGTGCTTTTACAGTGGACATAAAATCTGTGGTGTCAGTGTAGCATATAGATTTGCTGACAGTATTGTGTCCCTAACAGTAACTGTTATCTGCCTGTTTATGGCTGTTTCTGTCCATGAGTAACATTCTGGTGAAGGTGGGTACTCTCCCATGGTGAGGCTCAAACATATTCTTCCTCTCAGATGTCGTTTGGATTCTTGCTTTATTGGGAGTTACGTGCTCTTCACCAAGTGAATTGTTGTATAATGTGAGAGCTGCTACTACTCTACTAGAGTTTGTATTAACGGTGTCTGTAGTATTTTTTGAAACAATAGAAAAACCCTCAGTTCTCACAAGTAACTGTTTCATAGTACACAAGAGATAATGGAAAACACTGCCCCCTTGAAATGTTTCTCTGTACATGTGAAAATTATAAAGCAGTAGTATAATTTGAGATCTGTGACGGGATCTGTGAATTGTTAGACTAGATTCCAGGCAGCTACATGCACAATGTTATCTGTTAGTCATATTCTTGTCTGTTTTTAATTAATTTTTGTAAAGGTATAGGCCAATGGCTCCTTTAACCCCACCCCACCCTCCAACTTTAAAACTTGCTAGGTACAGATAGATTAAGGTTGAGCATCAGCCCCGCCTTTACAGATGGAGTTAACAATATGCATGTCTGTGTCTCAATCTTTCCACGTATTTAATGTACAGTATCCATCAATCTGTCTCCATGTGTACCAGTCTGCCAAAAAACACTGGGTTGTGTTTGCTTAGAATGTGAGGAAAAACATGGAATAGCCTGCCTTAGGCATAGGCCACCTAGGTGGCCCCCAAGGGTGCCACTGTAGCAGGGGCACTTATCCAGTAATATAGATGGTGTAGGTAGACCAGAATGGGGGCACCGACTGGTGTGTGGGGGAGCTGTGGAGCCCTTTTGCCTAGGGCAGCAGTTGACTAAAGTCCGTTCCTGACAGTTGGTTACAAAGTAGCAGTCAATCCTGTCTGTATTTGCAACTCAAACCACAGCATCATGATTCTGGAGCAGCAGTTACGCTGTGTTTAGTGTTTTGTGGTTTCACAATGCATATTCTTCCTGAGCAGTGCTGCCCACAGTCCCACACTGTCACACTCTTGTGTAGTATTGGTCCTTTGAAAAGGGACAGAATAATCATGGTATATTCAGTGTACCAAGAACAGTATAATATAATATTTATTAGCTATATAAAGAGAGAGAAGAAAAAATGTTATGCAAATATTGCTGCGATTTCTTCTCAGTGGTACCTGTGAGGGTGGCAAGAACCATGTCCTATTTGGGATGCATTTCGCAATAATGCTAACAGCTATAGCAGAATGTAATGCACATTCGTAACACACATGTCTAGTACCTGAGCAGGTACATGAGTGCCGCAGACCAGATGCTAGTATGTGTGATGGGACAAGGAGTGGTGCATGCACTAAAACAATATGGGTACTATGTGATAAATGCATATGTGCCTTGCTTACAGGTAGTGCTCATTGTATATCCCACAGTCATCATCTGCCACCCCTTTTAATACTGACCCACTTTTCTCCCATATGCAGCATTCTATGTATTTGTTGATTGTCACTTATGTGTATGAACTCTATAACTGTGCAGCAGTTTGACATTAAGTAATTGTATCAACCTATCAAGGTACACAGCAGTATGTAATAAAAGTTGCTGATTTAATGGATGGTACTGTCACTGCAATCATCTCTGAATATTTGTGAAATTTTGTAAAGCTCAACTATCATACAGAAAATTTGCAGTACCAATTGCATGTTATATTAAACTTAGTACATTGTGCACTCACATTAGATACGTCTGTAAATTGCCCCATATTTCTCTGGTTTGACATTGTCTAACTGCTGTGTAGTGGGTTTCGGCCTTGCTGGCATCTCTTGCTTGAAGCTGGGCTATACCTTCATTTGCTAGCAGATAAGTCCATCTGAATATAGTGCATTCTAGTGTGTAATTGTTTTTGCACACATAGTATGTATATAGTATGTACATGCAGATCAGAGGAAGAGACCCAAGTCATTATCCATTTGGTAGAACATGAGAGTAGGTGTAATGTCTGTTTTTTTTTTTTTTTTTTAATTATTGCAGTAAATGTTATGTTATTGTAGTTTATAAGTAGGTATAATAAGGATGCTTACCCAAACCACATGTATCCCTTGAGACAGTGAGCACTTTCACCTTGGGAGGAATATCCTGGATCCTTACCTGTACCACAGGTATCCCTTGAGACACTGAACAGTGTTTGGTGACATGACATAACCAGGTTGTAATCAATCTCTCTGGAAGGCATCATGCAAAATGTAAAGGACTTGATTAATTGTGCTAAATGTCACTTTTTAAAGGATTATATAACATGTTGATACTGTTACTATAGAGCAGTACGGTTTCACATTACCAGTGTAATGGGAAGGCAGATTTCATGCCCTGGGTGTATTGTTTCGTGGTAAGATGAATCCTGAATAAACTGATACGGTGACAGTAATATACATATGCTCCCATACAGGAAGGAGGTAAGTAGATCTGTACAATACGTACTGCTCTTGAACTACTGTGTGCTAAAAATGTACTGACAGATGTTTATATACAGTTTGCTGAAATGGGAGTAAGATTCATGTCCTCTTTCTTCCTTCCATCAGTCCTCCTTCCTGTACTGATGAAATATTTAACTGTACTTGCAGGATTCCCTTAGTCTACTTGTGTCTTTCGGTTTTTCCCGGTTAGGGGTCGCCACAGCGGAACTCTGGTCCGCTAATGATTGGCAGTAGATTTTTACGTGCTGGCTTGCTAATAAAAAAAGAGTAAACAATTTCCACTTATGTATCTTTCATAACCAAACATACCCACTTCCACTTGCAGTCCTAAACAGCTTTAGCTTCATTAATTATTACCACTTTGAATTCAATTTCCTATCTTTTAATTCTCATTATTCCCTCTCTTTCTACTCCTCTGATAGCCTAGCTACCTCCCCACTTGTATCTCCCTCACTATCAGCTTCTACCACCACCTCACTCCTACCTCCTTTTATTGCACAGTTTCTTGCCATTATCTTATCTAACTCTGTTTGCCTGAAGTTATTCCCACCTTTCTGTTAATTACTGTTCTATAACAGGAAGAAGCTATTACTATTTCTAGTCATCTTTAATATTGTATGTTGTTGGGACCATGTCATTCCATCAGAGAGAGTTTCATTTAAGGAAATTTCATTGCAACAAATAAATTAACAGTATAATTGACTTTATTTTTGTTACATGTTCTTTAATCTATCTGTTGATTTATATTTGATTTGTTAGGCTACTTTTAGATTTTTTTTTCAGTAGGGCAGTAGTTTGCATAATGTTTTCAGCTGTCTGAACTGTGGCTGTAGTTGGATTTCTCTTTTGAACAATGGTTGCATTTTTATTATGGATCATAGTTCTGTAAATTGAGCAAGATTTTCAGTATAGATAATATATGACCTTTCTCTGTAGTTGTATGACCATGGAGTCAGTATATTTAAGCAAAAGAGGTTTGGGAGTGCATGGAAGCCTTTATGCTTAGACGAGCAAAAAAAAAGAAAGAAAACAAATCATTATTACTAGTGATTTTTTTTGTATAGGTTCATAGATGTTTACTAGGCTAACGACCACAAGGACCTTTTTAAGCCTAGCCATGCATCCCAAATCTCTGATAAGTTCTGATACCCTTGATAAGTATAAGCAGGGATTTGGGAGATGAAACGTTTACAAGCAGGGGCCTGGTAGATGAACCATTTACAGGTTGTCTGTGTCCATTAGAGACATAGGTGCCAAACTAAGGATTAATTTCCTGTTCCCAATCCTATTTTACAAGTTGCACTTGAATTGGGTTAGGGAGGAGCTCTGCTTCACATGGATGGGGAGCCTGTTTCATAGACGGAGTAGTCTCTGGGATACATACCTTGTCTCTCCAGCAGGTCCTAGTTATATCACAGCCAAGGTTTAAGTCTTTAGAACAGGTAATTCTGGTGCGGTTTGTTTTGTTGATATGCAGGAGGTCCATCAGAGTGGGGTCTGACAGTGCCCTGTATGGCAGTCATAGATCTCCCCTCCAAAGCCTATTGGAGACAGAGGGCCTTGAGGTGGTCTGCATAGGACATTTTACTTGCGCCCTGTATTCTTTTAGTGAGGAACCTCTGTGGACGTTTCAGTCGTTGGATATGAGGAGGCATTGTACTCAATGATAGGTCTGATGAATGCCGAATGCAGTGGAACAATGACTTCCTTACACTTGCATGCCATACCTTTGTTTATAAGTTGCGCTATATAGATTGGTTTCCTCACCACTGTAGACACATGATGGTCAAAGGGTAGATTACTATGTGTGTCCCCAAGTCCTTGACTACGGGGTCAACTGTAAGGGGTGTGTTGTCAATATGATAGTTACCGGGGGGGGGTGACTTCCCAAAGGATACTGTTATGCATTTCTTGGCATTTAGTTTTAGACCATGGCTCTAACACCAATTTGTCTGTGTCAACCTCTACTGGAACATTGTGTCAGTGTATATATTTCAGATGTACTGTACTTTTACATATGTGTATGTGTTCATGAAGTGATTTCATTTGTTTGGTTTGCGATGGTCTATTTGTCAAAACTGTAACATGAATCCTTATTCCTCCCTGTCCATCAGGTGTTGGTGATAGATTACAGCCACTGTTGACCTCTGAATTATACTGTAGTTACAGTAAAGGCATGTGGTGTTTATTAAGCTGTTTATAGCTCTTACAGTATTGTTTTCTGTGAATAGTGGAAAAATATAGTTCTGAACTTTTGTAAGTGTGTTAGTGAAGAAATAAAAATCCAGTTGTTCAGTGGCAGATTTACTGAGCAGGGGTGCTAAGGAAGCTAAGCAGACACAATTGTATTGTCCTTTGGAGGTGATGCTTTATCATCTGTCCTGGTTACTCAGTTTGTGGGCTTTTAGTCCATTCTACCAATGAACTACTTGATTCATTGAGTAAATCATGTGATAAGGATGAGAAAGCCTATACATTTTCAGTGGTAATGTCAAAGGCTTTTCTGGACTGATGTTGGCATATTGGGTGACTGGTGAGCAACTATGTGAACAGAGATAAAAATATATTACTCTGTCTCCCCCGTTTTATTTTTATTTATTTTACATTTGTTGACCGGGATAGTCTGACTGGATGCATGTCCATTTTCAGCGGAGGCCCGGGGAGAAAAGCTCCAAGGGTAAGCAGATACAGCATTACATAATACCAGCATTACATATTACAAACAGACTGTTTACAGAGATTACATAAGTAAGCAAGTTAAACCAGTTCCACAGGTTAAAGTTAATCCTGAACGCAAGTCAGGATTAAATGAAATTACACAGTAAACTGGTTAACAGATTTTTACACATTCTAGAGAGAGTTAGCCAGGCTTGATACAGTGACATAGCCAGTTAAGTGACAAATGGTGTTTGAGTATAGTTTTAAATTGACCTAAGGTGGAAAGTAAGGTAATATCAGCTGGAAGAGAGTTCCAGGATCTACTTACAGAGTTTGCAAAGAGAGAATCACCGGCTGTGTTATGAATTTTGCTAGTCCGAATTAGTAGTTTGTTAGAGGATCAAAGCGGTCTAGGATTGTTATAGGGGGTGATAATATTTTTAAGAGGAGGAGTATTGTCCGGATTATAGAGGATTTTATAGGCCATAATCAGTTGGTTATACTGGATTAGGCTGGATAGTTCAAGCCACCCAAGCTGATTTAGATTGATGCAATGATGTGTCCTAAAAGGCAGCCCAGTGGCAAACCTGGCAATGTGGTTGTAGCAAATTGAGAGTTTGTTAAGGACAGTCTTGTTTACATTCGAGAATAGAGGGGATGCATACAGAAGGGTTGAAAGAAAGTGAGAGCGAGCTATGGCAATTTTAGCTGGAAGGGTTAGGAAGGCTTCTATTCTGTAAAGTGAACCTAGTTTTTTATTGATGGTTTTGATAGTTTGGTTAACATGTAGGTCAAATTTTAGATTATTGTATATGATGACACCTAATAGTTTTGTAGAGGGGTCAGGGGAGATTATTGTGCCATCATTTGATTTTATGGTAAAGGTGAAAGCGGTAGACCTACATGTTGGTGAAAATAGTAGCATTTTAGTTTTTTTGGGATTTAGGATCAGACGATGTCCAGAAAGCCAGTTTTCTATTGTATTAAAGGTGGTCTGGGTAGCTGACCATAACTCTACTGGAGATGTGGCTGAGCAAATCATAGTAGAGTCATCAGCATATTGGATACAGCTGACTTTTGGGATGACAGTATAAAGGTTGTTAATGTCTGATATCTGAGATGTACACAGACAAATTAGCGCTAACTGCTGGATAAGGAGACTGTCTGTGGATGAAAATGACTGAATGCTGCTGTTTGCTTATTAGTTTGCCTTTGCATGGTTTAATGTCATTTCAAGATTTACTGTTCCTACTGTTTCATAAAACAAAGTTAAATTTTGAATTACTGTGATCATTATTTTTGTTAGTCAGACATCTGAGGTGTATACAGTCAGCAAAGTACCTATAATTTCTGGATAGTGTACATCTGTGGATGAAGATAACTGATCCTATTGTTTTTTGCTCAGTTTAAACAGTCTTTAATATGGCTTTGCTGGCTTAGTGTGCTTTTGAGTTAAGTAAGTTGGAATATTTTAGTATGGCTGTTGTGTGCTTATATATGAAACAAAACAAATACATTAATGTGGGAGTTGTTATTACTACTGTTTTTTTTCTTTTACCACAAGTATCTAAAGAGTTTACAGTCAATAATATAACTGCAGTTAACCAAAATGGCTGTTGATTGATCACTGTTAAACAGTCACTAATCTGACGTGGTATAAGCAGTGTTCCATAGTGTATTGTATTTGCTGAAATTGTAAAATAATCATTGCTATGGCTTATGCTTGTGTAGAGGAAGAGGTGGTGGTGCACTTTATTTAAGAGTAAAAGACTGACCATAATTACACTTTCTATTATGGTCAGACCTCATTATTGTTCACAATAATTGGCTATCTCTGGTGGTCTGTGCAGGATGTGTTGGAAAGCAGTTGATTTGTAAGCCCAGTGATGCATCAAGTAGAGTTGCCTTCTTGCATGTCTTGATTTTCTTGGTTGTGGTTCCTTCTGTATGGAGTCTGCACAGCCTTCCTGTGACTGTGTCGTGTTAGTTAGTCAAGTGCTCTGGTTTCTACCAGCACCCCAAAGACTTGTCATAGATGCACTAGCATTAATTAAATATTCCTGTTGGTAAGTGTGCAGTATGGGAAAGTGTGTGTATGTGTTTGTGCATGCACGCACACATGTCTTAGACGTCTGTCTGTGCAGTCATGTATAGAGATTGCCAGATATGCAGAACATGAAAAGCGACTTAAGTGTAGGAAGAAGTATGACAATGCTTCACTGAAGGGACTACTGCCAATACTATTTACTCAGCAGGAGCTCTTTCATCCATACATGGACTGGATCTGATATTATCGTAATAACTCATTTCAGACTATAAATACTTACCTGTTTGAAGAATGCCTACTAGTTATGCTTGTTGGTGGGATGGAATGGATGTTCTTCATCTCACATTGCTGCAGTCCTTACTTATGGGTAGTCCGCTGTCCTCGGTCGGCCCGAATACCAAAGTATTAGGCTGACGTCGGTCATGGGCGCACAGCCCTGACATCAGAGCGTCAGGGTATAAAAGCGCATGACCGACGTCATATCCTCAGTCTTTTTTGCCGCATGGTCCGATGCAGAAGCAGCGTTGCGCTTCGGCTTTCTGAAATTTTTCGTTTTGGAGTTTCAGACATACCAAGTTGGCTTTGTTTTTTCTTGCCTCAGTTATTTACCGGATGTCAGAAAAAGTGAATAATTGTATTTCTTGTGGGAAGCAGATACCGCATAGGGATTACCACCGCTTTGTATCCTTGCTTGGGACCGAGCACAGCGTAGTTGGGTTTCGGTTTTGTGCTAGGTTTAATAAAGCGCACTATTAAGAGAAGGCTAGATTGCGCTAGGTTAGTCTTTGGCAAACGGTGTAATTATAATATGCCGCCGGATCCTCCGACGCCCGCTTCCTAAGAAGCGTAAAGACAAATTTGTAAAGCCTAGACAGGATGATTCGTCCATTTCGGACGCCGGTCCTTTAGAGACTGCAGTGGAACAGGTGGATCCGGCTGAAGTTTCTGTTGAGTCTCAGGGGGAAACCTTGATTTTACAGGATGTGGCCTCACAGGAGTCAGGTCAGGCTGAAGGGGCCTCTCAGGTTACTATTCTCCCTTCTTTGCCTAAGGGGGGTTAGGCCTTCTGCTACTGTTTCTAGGGCTCCTTCTAAGGGCAGGTCTGTTTTGCCTTCTTCTGGAGTTAGTTCTGGTTCTTCAGGGTCTGTACCTAAGAAGCATTTGCTTAAAATGGCAGAAGATTTGATTACTTTAATTAGAGGTTCCATGCCCCCTCCTGATAAGAGGCCCAGGGTAGAGCCAGAGTTGGAAATTTTGGAGCAGGCCTCAGATGATTCTGAGTCTTCTGCTGAAGATATTCAAGATTTTCCTCCTTATTCGGATTCGATGCAGAGGATTCTACTCCTTCTGCTTCCTCCAGAGGATTTTTCATTTTCAGAAACCTTACACTCTATGAGGGAACATTTTAAGTGGGAAGGACAGGATTACTCAGATTCCAGAAAGAGGCTTAGAGAGTTCTTGTTTTTACCACAGCACAGACCCCTATTCCTCCTGTTTTGGATGTTGTTCAGGATGTTTTTTGAGGCTTCATTTAATCCAGATTCTATGCCTCCTGCACCAGTTAAACCGGACAGGTATTATAGGGTACCTGAGGCTCATAAATACCTATATAAGAGTCCTAGGGCGGACCCAGAAACTATTAGTCAGGGGCCTAAGGGTGTTAGGGCTTCTGTTGTAAAGAATCCGGTTCCTCTAGATAAGGAAGCTAGAGCTTTGGACAGATGGGGTAAGAAGTGTACACCTCTTCTACTTTAGCAATGAGGGCTTTAAATTGCCAGTTTCATATGTTGAAATATCAGAATTTCCTCCTTTCTCAGCTAAAATCTAAAGTGGATGCTTTGGCAGAGGGCATAGAGTGTAAAGAATTGCAAGATTTGGTGCATGTTTCTGAACAGGTGGGAAACATTCTTTGCAGTGTGGCTTTGATGCTTTGCAGGCTTCTTCTAGAGTGGCTGCCACTGGTTCAGTTCTTCGTAGGCATGCCTGGCTTAAGGATCAGAATTTATCTGAGCATGTTAAGTCTAGAATTCTGGATGCCCCTTTACAGTCCAGTTTTGTTTGGTCCTCCTGTGGAGTCTGTTTTGAAGAAAATGGAGGACAAGGCTAAGTCTATGCAGACTGTTAAAGATTTTTGCAGGTTCAACCTCCTAAGTTTAGTAGAAATTGGCCTGCTAAGGGGTGGGCCCTTCTTCTGACTCCCAGTCTAGGGGTAGATCTAGGCGTGGTAGGGGCAGAGCTCAGAGTACCTTTAGGCCTAGAACATGGAGTTTGCCTGCTCAATCTGCTGGTGAGGGTAGGGGCCAGTCCTTTCGTAAACAGGCCCAATGACCTGCATTTTCAGCTGCCAGATTCTTCTTGCCTGGCAGCTCCTTTGGGAGGAAAGCTAGCTCTCTTCAAGCAAAATTGGTTTTTAATCACCCAAGACAAATGGGTGTTGGACATTATAAACAAAGGTTACAAGTTTTATTTCCATACATTGCCTCCTTTCAAGGGTATGCCAGACATTCCTCGGCAAAGGATGGAGGCTCACAAACAGATTTCATTACTTCTTCACATGGGAGCCATACAGCCAGTACCTCCTTCAGAACTGGGTCTAGGGTTTTATTCCGCCTGTTTCTAGTACCAAAGAAAGGGAACACGTGGAGACCGATTTTGGATTTATCTCTCCTCAACACTTATTTGGACATTCCAAAGTTCAAAATGTTGACATTACAACAGCTTTTGCCTCTGCTGGGAAAAGATCACTGGATGGTAACTCTGGATCTAAAAGAGGCTTATCTTCATGTTCCTATCAGGCCCACTTGCTGGAAGTACCTGCATTTTCGACCTGGAAATTTTCTTTATCACTTCTCTGCATTGCCCTATGGCTTATCTACTGCGCCGTGTGTGTTCACAAAGGTACAGGCTCCAGTGAAAGCGTTTTTGAGGAAGGAAGGAAAACAACTTAATCCTAATAAGGAGGATTGCCTGATTATTGCACAAGACAAGGAGCTTCTTCAGCATCTACAGTATGTGATGGTAGTGTTAAGATGCCTAGGGTATTCTGTGAACGAAACAAAGTCCAGTCTAGTACCCTCTCAGGACATGTGCTTTCTGGGTGTGAGACTGAATACAGCTTCCCAGATGGCCTTTTGACCCCGGACAAACAGAAAAGTCTTTCACTTTATTTCCATCAAATGTCTCTACAGTCCAGGCTGACTGCAAGGACAGTCCTTCAAGCCTTGGGGTTCATGGCATCTTGTATTCTGGTGCTTCCCAATGCCAAATTGCATATGAGGAAGCTTCAATGGTATCTCAAAATCTATGGACACAACACTGCCAGGATCTAGACACTGTCATTCAGATAATACCTTGCATTCAGAAGGAATTTTGTGGTGGGCTCAGGAATGTCACCTAAACAAGGACTCTCTGTGACCCGACCAGAGGCGCAGTCAGATTATAACGACGGATGCCTCGGACAAGGCTTGGGGAGCACACCTCAATGGAAAATGGGTGCAAGACACGTGGCCTGCCAGACTTCAACATTTGCATATCAACTTGAAGGAGATGTTAGCAGTACAATTTGCATTGATGGCTTTCAAGGATTTACTTCACCCAGGGCAGGTGTTGATTCTAACAGACAACACAACTGTCATGTGGTACATCAACAAGCAAGGGGGAACTCATTTCGTACCCTCTTTGCAGACAAGCGATGATTTTGTGGGAGACAGCTCTCAGTTACAACCTCAATCTTCAGGCAAGATTTCTACCAGGAGCACAGAACTCCTTAGCAGATGTATTGAGCAGACAAATAGTGGATCCTCACGAGTGGAAATTGGATCCTCAGGTATTTCAAAAGTTGACAGTGTCATGGGGAACTCCAGACATAGATCTGTTCGCTTCTCCACTAAATTACCAGTTGCCAAAGTTTTGCACAAAAAGGTTTCATCCCACAGCTTGGAAGGTGGACGCTCTGTCATTCAGTTGGAACAATCTTCATGTATATGCCTTTCCACCTCTACCTCTTCTGCCCAAGGTTCTCTTGAAGGCCAGACAAGACAAGCCATCCATGATCCTGATAGCACTGGATTGGCCTCTCACAACACTGGTACCCACTACTGAGGAGTTTGGTCCGAGAGCCTCCATGGCCTCTGCCTTTGATTCCACACCTTTTGTCTCAGGAGGGCAATCACTTTCTCAATGTCAGAATTCAGTCTCTGCATCTAACAGCCTGGCATATTCTGTTTTAGATTCTGGAGGTTCTCAGCTTCCACAACAAGTTTTGAATGTTATTTTGGAGGCCAGGAGGCCTAGTACAAGGAAAGTTTATGTTGATAAATGGTGGAGATTTTTTATTTGGAAGGACTTTGATGTTTCCAAGCCTAATTTGAGTGCTTCCTTACAATATCTTACTGAGTTATTAGACAAAGGTTTGTCCTTCTCCTCCATAAAGGTTCATGCTGCAGCCATTTCAATTATGACTGTGACCCTCCTTTATTCTCTCATCCTTTGTTTAAGCAGTTTCTCAGAGGGCAAAGAACATAAGACCCCACGTGAGCTCCTACTCCTGCTTGGGATCTCAATTTTGTGTTGGAAAAGCTTACTCTACAACCTTTTGAGCCTGCAGCTACTGCCGAGTTAAAGTATTTGTCATGGAAAACTGCTTTTTGTTGGCCATTACTTCTGCAAGAAGGGTTTCTGAATTACAGGCCCTTATGGCAGTGGAGCCTTTCTTGATTTTTCATAAGGATAGGGTATCTTTGCACTAATCCTTCCTTTATGCCTAAAGTGGTTTCTAGTGTGGCCTTAAACCAAACTATTCATTTGCCTACTTTTATGCAAATCCTCAAAATAAAGGGAGAAGATTTTGCATACTTTGGATATTCACAGGCAGTTGCGTTATTATTTGAGCAGAACCAAGGAGTTCAGACAGTCTCAGCAGTTGTTTGTTTCTTTTGCTTTGGGTTCACAGGGTAGACCTGTTTCAAAACAAACTATTTCTAAATGGATTGGGTTTTGTATTTCTTTTGTTATTCCATCATGGAAAGGAGATTCCGGCTGGAATCAGACCTCATTCCACTAGAGCTACTGCACCTTCTACTGCCTTTCTAAGCAGGGTAGCTACAAAGGATATTTTGGAAGCAGCCACTTGCAGTTCAGTAGATACGTTTTCTAAACATTACCACCTTCCTCTTTATTCTAAGTCTAGGGCTGGATTTGCCACTGCAATATTACAGGGCATTTTAGCAGCCCCTAATGCTTTATGATTTTTCCAACCTCCCTTTCCCGTTGCTTTGGGATTCTACCCATAAGTAAGGACTGCAGCAGTGTGAGATGAAGAACATAGTACAGTTTTGTACCTACCATAAATGTAGATGTTCAAGATCCACATTGCTGCAGTCCAATTTCCTCCCTCCTTCCCCTCTGTAGCTTAGCATGGTTATATGGTTTGGGTGATGGCTGTAGTTGGGCATATCTTTTGGGAAGGTACTCTGTTTTTTGGCTGTGGCCTTTCTTTTAGGGCCTTCTGACATCTGGGGCAAGAAAAGACTGAGGATATGACGTCGGTCATGCGCTTTTATACCCTGACGCTCTGATGTCAGGGCTGTGCACCCATGACCGACGTCAGCCTAATACTTTGGTATTCGGGCCGACCGAGGACAGCAGACTACCCATAAGTAAGGACTGCAGCAATGTGGATCTTCGAACATCTACATTTATGGTAGGTACAAAACTGTACTTTTTGCATGTCAAGGTTATGGTATCTAGGCTATTTTTTACAACAATGTGGTCTGTTTGAAAGGCTTCCATTTGTCATGGTGTGAATAGATGTGTAATGACAGCAAAGTAGCACTTCCTTCCAAAACTGAAAAATCATCTTTAGGCTTAAAACAAAAATATGCTGCCATGATGATCCTAATTAGGTAGTAGTTGGATGTGTTATTAGTTCCGCAGAGTAAAAAGTAGATGCCACATGTTCTGTCTTGATCCAGAACTAAGGTGGTAGTAGTATTCTAGTGCCTTAAGCTACTTTGTAACTCACCGATACAAAAGTGCCTCAAGTATGTTTTCCCAGACTTTAACAGAAATTTTAGTGATAGTAGGCAGATTAATCCAAGAAGTCTGCAGGCATGGTGCAGGGATCCTTGAACATAGGAAAACACTTGCTTTGTCACATATGAGCTTGTCCTGTAAAGGGAGGGAAAATTCTAACTTAATTGTCACTAAGCATTATGTTTTAATAGCTGAAAGAAGAAGTAACAAATCATGTCATGAAACCTTAATGTTCTCTCTGTTTTTCATTTGAAATAAAGCCTTACCCCTCACATATTGTACACACACACACCTGCAGGCAGCTTAGAAGATTGCCATCTTTTATAATGACATGTTTTGGGCAAGTGGAAGGAAACTGGAGCATCTGGTGATTTGTACAAGCGGTACATGCAAACTCCGAGCAAAAGACACTAAGCCTGGAACTAAACTGGTAAACCAAGAGCTGTGAAGTAACTGTGCTAAGTAGTCCATCTCGTTGTCATCCCTCATTTAACAAGTTTTGTGATAACAGGTTCATAGCCTCATAGGCTTATAGGTACTCATCGGACTATTCATCTGTGAGGATAAGCTTAACCTTACATTCTCATGGTAGTTTTTAGTCCTTATATTTTGCATAGGAGTAACCCAGAGATGGCCAGAACAAGGATATGTTTGTTAGGATGCTTGCACGTTTCCCCTATCCATGAATGACATGTGTGAAACCAGGGGTGAACTTGAGGTTACCCATCCATTTGTCCACTTTGCATTTAAATAGAGTAAGAGAAGTACTTTGCTTTATGTGGAATGAAAGACTGCTCCACAGAAGCAGTCTTCTATGTGAAAAATATCTATCCCTTCCAAGTTTTTATTTTGCAAAAGAGATTTGAGGTCCTGTGAGTGGGTATTTATGGTACCTTTGGTCTTGCAAATGTGTAATAGTTCTGACAGGTCTGTTGAAGCTCTTTACACAAGTGACAGGTTTTCGTTCAGTAGCCTGTGCTGAGAAGAGGAACAAGCCTTTGAAATGGTATGCACAGTTTTTACAATTTAGGCTCTTGATTTTTTTAGTGAAAAAAGTGTTGTGGTCATTCCAGTTGTGACAAGTGTTTGGAGAGGCCCATATTGAAAGGGGCATTATACTCCTTGATCGGCCTAATGAATGATCTTATCAAGGAATCGCCTGTAGCTAATGATGTGGTAGAAAGATTTATGGCTAATAATACAGGAGAAATTTTAAGGTCTATCAGTATTTAAAGAATGCTGCGGGGGGATAACAATAGATATTCACCATGTTGAGAGGACACAAGTGAAGTACATCACACAATAGGAGCAATATTGGCTAGCCTGGTATTCAGGTGTGAATTGCAAATAAAATGCCATGTGTTACTGTGCATTGTAACAAACCAGGTAATACACACACACACACACACACACACACACACACACACACACACACACAAACACCCTGACGGCCATGTACTCTGCGAATGCGATCCTGTTATCGGTCCTCCGGCCATGTACTCTGCAAATGCGATCCTGTTATTGGTCCTCCATATGGCGATATACTCTGCAGCTATCCTGTCCTCCATACTGGCCCAATTCACAAATGCAATCCTGTACTAGCCCGCACATGTGGTCTCGGTCTCCCGCGAGATGTGAGGAGGCTGGAGCCTCCTGCAATTGGTCCAGCCTGCGAGCGATGCAGTCCGGTGACCTTCCGGTTTGTGTGGTCGCCACCGCACAGATCTCTGGGTTGGAAGGGTGGAGTTAACTCCCTTTCCTATCGGGACTGCCTAACTGAGCAGTCTGGAGCTCAGGAATGCCTGAACATGTGTGCTTGGAGTTCTGGTCTGCCTAACACTGCAGCCAGGAACTAAGCACACATGCGCAGAGTCCGAGATTTTTTTTTATTTTATTTTTTTTATTTTTATGTGTTCTACGGGACGGTGGGGGGACTGGGGACTTTATTTTTTATGCACAGGTGGGGGACCCATTTTACAGGAGGGAGGGCTGCAGTCCTATAGCACGAGCTGCCCCTGCAATATATGCAAACACTTTTTCAAAAGTGCATAAGAGCTTTAAAGTCAGCAGAGCAGAATACTGACAAATATGATCTGGTTAATAAACAGTTAAAGCAACAGCAGTTAACTACGCTGATAGAAAATAATTTACGAAGTACTATTCTACCTTTAGAAATTGGTTAAGCGTACACAGCACAAACTTTCATTCAGTTAAAGCAAGGCACTTAAATGGTGATTTTTAAAACCATTTCAAATAAAACAGTTCTAGGACATGAAAATCAAATGAGAGTAGTTAAACGCAGAAAAGACATGACATCACAAGACTGGCATGCATGTATTTTCTTTTCACCTAAAGTGCAGCAAAAGGCAAATGACAGCAAATGTAAATTATGTAAATATATCTGTTTTCAGCATGTGTTAGTTAAGCTAATATCTCTTTTGTTTCTTACAATATTTTGTAATTGTATAATAGCATCAAAAATAGCAGAGACTCCAGCAAAAACAGCATTCAAAAGCAATATTATGCATACTTAGGCAAATTACAAATGTTTATATCAAGTTGCAAGTATATTAACGAACGACTAAAGGTACGAGTAAGTGCTAAAGGAGTTATGGGTTAAGCATATGGAATGCGCAGAAAGAAAAAAAGTAAGTAATGTGAGCTCAAATCTTTCCAGGCTGGAATGGGTAGTTACACGGATTGTTGCATAAAATAAAATGTTACTGAATACTGATACTGAAATTTATAAGGTCAAGGAAACAAGACTGGCTGCCAGGCCAAATGGCTTATTCACGTGCAGCATTAAGCAAAAAGCACAAAAGTCTACACAAATCCTGTTTGGTAATTGTAATAAGACATCACAATTGTGCATACATGTCATTAATAATCTGTTTGCAAGTAAATGCTACACCGAGTACAGTCAGTATGTGGGCTATGGTTTGCAGTTAAAATAAATTATGCAGTTCCCTTAAAAAGGAAGGGTACAAATAACCTACTAGTAGCAGTAAACATCTTTTCAAAATGGGTAGAAGTAAGTCCTACTAAAACTTTGACAGCATAGGCAACAGCAAAAGCTTTATAACAAATATTTTCTGTTTTTGGAAATAGCCAAAAAATAATCAAATCAAAAAGCAAATGTGTAAGACCAAAGTGTCCCACACAGTCTAGGTAACAACCAAAAGGCAAGCATACATACATTCAATTCTCACAGCATAAAGCAAATAAACAGTACTGCAATAAAATGATGTATACTACAGGGAGAAGGGCATGCTTTCAATTTTACGCTAACTGTGTAAACAGTACTGCAAAAGGGACTCAAATAAAGGTACAAAGTGTTAATACCAAAAATACATTTTAATGTTTCAAGTAACGTAATTAGCAGCCTTCAGTTTAATGCCAAGTTTGTAAACTGGACTGAGTGTACATTACAGCCATGTATGTACAAATGCAAAACCAATCTGTACAAGCAAGTGTATTCTGTACAGTATATAGTGAATGGTTTAAATAGCATTCTTCAGTGTATAAACCATGTTTTTTATCTGTGTAAATAGTCAATTTTGCATTCAAGTGTTAACTGTTCACAACAATTGCTTCTCAATTCATTTATATGTATAGTAACAAGTCAAAGCTTGACATTTGTGACGTGTTTTTTCCAAAATCCTCAAGCATTTTCAATAAATTACTGTATAGGACATCACCTTATAGAGTCATATTCAGCAATTGCAAAATACAGCTCATGACTGGTAATGCTTGTTATCATTGTGTTGACATTATAAAACTGTGTTAAGTTGCTGTATCAAAAAAAAAAAGGTTTTGTTTCCCAATGTGTTTCTAGTTAATAGCAATAAAAAGTACAGGTCTGTATTTAAAATAAAACAGAGGGAATTTATACTGTGATAGATATGTTTAAAAATGTATAAATGCATGTGCACATCTATTTGCTAATTAGATGTATATACACATCTGTTGCTATAATATATGTAAAAATAATATAGTCGGTTAAATACATATATTTGTTTGCTAACATACATATATTAAAAAGGTTAAACTGTTCTTAAATAAAGCAGCATTCATTCATGCAATGTACCAAAGTCGGGTACAGCTTAAGACAAGCTGAATGTTCAGTGTCTGGAATATGCTTCAAGGACTGTAGATAAAAATGCAGCTGTGAGACAAGGCAGGCAGCATTCAACACAGGCATCTGCATTTCATCTGCGTCATTAACAGAGGGAATCAGGGTTGTTTTCACGAATAAAACTTAGTTGGGAAAATGCTACACAAAATAAAACACAAGACAGTTTCAGTTGTGGAAAGCACACAGCATGTACCTTTGGGAAGATAACATTTAACACAAATATAACTGCATGGTTAGCTGATACATACTGACATAAACATTTCAATAAAATCTCTATTAGATGCTGTACATTACCTCCTAAAGATGTAACAGTTTTGACAAGGGAAGACCTCATGCAATAAATGTCAGTGTGTTGGCAATAACACAAAAATAAGAATAAACTCAACGGGGGTATAATTTCTACCATTACTCTGTTTATTTGTATAAACAACACAGTAATGCAAGATAAAGGACCATGGGTTGGAATACTTACATTTTGGGTAACAGGCCAGTACTTAATATGGATCAAATGGTAAAAATGCCATCCACTTGTACTATAATAGGACAACAATAGCAAAAACAATATTGCACTTCAATATTATATTTCGAAGTTTTAAAGATACCAAATGCAGATTTAAAAGGGCTTGGTAAGACACACTTTTAGGGGAAGTAGGGGCAGAATTGGGAACCCTAAATACTGTGCATGTTGAAATTTTACAAAATAAACTAAAACTACTAGGACAGGCTATCTCACAGATCGTACATTTACAAGCACAGTGGACACATAAATGAAATGCACTTTACAATCATTGCATGTCAAAATACAACAGAATAGAATACAAAATTAATGAATGTTGTGCAAATGGACAATATTGCCTTCAAATTTCAAAATGTTTGTCAAAGTGGCACCACAATTTGTATGCATGGTTTCAAATAACCCATTGTTAAAATTTAAGCAAACTTTGTGGGATGTTTCAGTAATGTCACACATTTGACCTGGAAAAATGAAACCTATGTGTTTTCTACCAGTAGTAGAAAAAAAAATGGTAACATTTCAGTGGAAATATGAAATGATTCAATTTCCTAACATCACCTTGTCACTAGACAAGTTAAAAAAAAAAAAATAATACAAGATGTAGACAATCTTACAGCTTACTTGGATCATCGTAATCACAGCATATTACGGCATAAAGGAAATAGTAAAATACATACTAATAAAATTGGCTGATAAAACAGAAGCTGACACTGCCCATAATTGGTAGGATGTGTTCACAGGATGCTCATCATCTGGGACCAGATTGATAAATTAGTTAATACATCCTGTGTTGGTTGTTTTAGGGGTCATAATAATAATGACAGCTTAAAATTGTTTTATATGCTTCAGGTTACGAAGAGTTGCAGTAACTCAGCAAGTCATAATTGTAAATATAAGTAAAGTGATAAATGCTGTAAATAGCCATGCTAAAGAAACAAATGCAGTCTTTTCTTAAGTTTAGTCCGTCTCTCAAAATATAAGAAGGCAAAACTGTTAGAGTAAGACTATTCTGTTTTCATTTACTGTTCCATTTAAACTGTTGCTAGCATGATTATTAGTTTGGAAAAGAAGCTGCAAGAATAATATAGAGCAAAATGAAATGTAAAAGGTTAATTTAGAAATAGTAAAAAAATGCTGAAAATTAGAAAATAGTATGTGTGCAAAAAGCTTAGATTTTGGCACCATGCAAAAGGAGTATTGAGAAACAAAATTTGTATGAATAGCCGTGCAAATAGTGGTCAGAAGACATCAGTAAGATAAAAATATGTAAAATCAAAAACTGGAACATCGGTGAAATAATGCAGGAACATCGAGTCTTCAGATAAGGCAGAAACACTGAGTTTCCAAGGCTTACTGAAGGTTCAAAGAACCAAAGACAAAGAAACAAGGAAAATGTTATACATCAGACTTAGAAAAAAAAAAATCAGACTTTTGTATAAATTTGAGTGTGTAAAAATAAGCTTTGGGAATTTGCCATAGAGAGCTGACAGTATCTGTATAGCGTGCTTGTAGACCCAAAGGAAGAATGTATAGTAAAGACGTATTGATTGCAGCAGTTTGTCTTCGTGTATTTATTGTACTTAGTACGATACCGTAACAAAAAATAGTTGTTCACAGTAAATAGTTAATATACTGTGGTATGCATGTGTACTAATGCAAGTAACAACAAGAAACCAACAGAAGACGCATATGTACTTTTTCAATTGTGATAAACTTCTGTTCAATATTTTATTTATTTTTTTACTTTACATGAAAACACAGTCGCAGCTTGCAAGTGCACATTATCCTTGCAAAGCTAGATTACAGCCCATTTCAAATGAGCAGATGACAAGAAGTAAAAAAATGTTCATCCACTGACAACCCCGCCCCACACAACTGTTATAGTTACTTTGCTGACATATGTCTGAGTGTGATAAAAGATCAGTACCCGTAAAATACAAAGTATTCATCCTGTCATAAACCCTGTATGGTCATTCAGTACAGGCACATACTGTTGTCTTGCTGCGGATTCTCGGTGTTGTATATCATATCAACAAGTAGTGAATACATACTATTAACCTTTTATGCTGGGATGTTGCTGCTTTGTGGAATGAGATCCAAAAGTACAGCGTCATAACACAGGATCATTCATCTTCAGTTACGATCCTAAATGAATATCACAAAGATCTCATTAGTCCCGAAAGCAAAAATAATGACCAAATGACAGCAGTCCTTTTCATCTGCAGACAGCTTTGTTCTCTTCAATTACAGCTACTGTGCACATCCCTGACATCCAACTCTAATAAAGCAAAATAAAATAATGGCCACACAATATATTTTCATGCCCATAGATCATAACCTTTTGGTGCAAGAATCTAGGCTGATGCAAAAAATTAATAGAGGACGAATGACAAAAAATAGGGTCAGATTTTTAAATAGTGCTCGTTTATATTTAGAAAGTTGCTAGAATAACCGCTGTTGCATTAGAATACATTTTCTGAGATATAAGAAGGCTGATAGTCAAATATCTGTCTTTATACAGCCTGAACAAAAATATCAGTCACTAAGTAACCAGTTCTTTTCTGTCTATTCTTTTTATAATCTTGAAACCGGGTTAACATTTATAGTTCTAGTCAGTGCAGACAGGAAGTCCAGGTAAATCTTTCAACCTTCCATCTCCAAATTGAGGTACACTACATTTTGTAATGTAGAACAAATGGACAAAATGTGGCACACTCACTAACAGCTCACTAACAACTTAATGTAGGAAGCTCATAGGATGGTTAAAATGTGATATTTTTAATTATATAATAGTTCTTGTAATGAATTAGCATGATTCAGTTCTATTTACCTTGGATATTAATTACAAAATTGCAAACAATGAATGTGTGACAGATCCTTTCAGTGCGGAATTTCGAGGCACATGAATGTTTTAAGATCCCAAGTAAGGAACTTAACCTTTTGACACAAAAGGTAAGGGAGTGAGTGTGAGCAAGAAAGAGAAATGGACAGATATTTGGATAAAGTAACAAATGGCCACTGAAACAGAATGAGCTTTAAGCCTCATGCCTGAACCATGTAGCCACTTGACCGCGCGGAGGACATGCAGACTCCACACAGAAAGCACTCCAGCCGAGAATCAAACGGGAGAACCTCTTGCTGTGAGGCGACAATGCTACCGCTGCACCACCGCAGCTTGCCTCTTGCTGTGAGGCGACAATGCTACCGCTGCACCACCGCGGCTTATGCAACTTGTAATACTTACTCTTATTTATTTATGTATCTGTTAACAAGGGTAGAGTGCTTATCCAGATGGGACATTGTCAGGCTTAACTCAGGTACAGAAATGCGGTTCAAGTGCATCTCACCATTTGAAACATCTAGAAAGGTTATATAAAAAAAGCTCACTGCAGTTTTAAAAGTGTTTTCTAACTACCTGCTGAATCAGAGCCACACCAGTTCTAAACAGGGTGTTGATGAACAAAGAACATGCACAATGTGTGATTATGAAGCTTTACCCATTACTGTACAAGTGGTTCAGCTTTTGATAAGCTATGAAATGGGTAATAATGAGGGGGGATGGTGGGTTTCATACATCATATTAAACAACACATTTGGAAAAAAAATAGCAATAGCTGTCTGCCATCATGATAAAAAAATACATCAACTTGCAGTACTGTGGCAGTTCTTTCTCCTCGGCAGACCATCCCTGTACTGTTTAATATTCACAGGCATTCTGTTTATTTTATTGAAACAGCCCATGATTTGATTGGATAAATGCATCCATGAACTGTCTTGCAGAGTCTTGTAGAAGGCTGCAGCTACAGGTGGTTAGATGAGGGTCTGGTGTGGGCTGTTTATCTGTTTAAGTAAACCAAAAAAAGGTATTTCTTTACTTAAAATAAATAGAAGAATGTTCTATCATGGCCTTGTTGAAAGCAGCCCCAACAGTTGCAATACTCTGTTCTTGCCCTGGCCTTCGGCACATTAAAGCACTGGGCCCTAGGTGGCCATCCAAGTCGCCCTGTTATAAGCCGCCATGGGGGGTATGGTATCTTAGGTCAACTGACACATGCATATAACCTAACCAATTCTGTGAGCTAAACTAAAAGAATGTATTTCAGGAGTATATCGGCATAACTGGTGCTGGATAAAAGCTAGTTTTCATGCATAGCTCTCGAATGGGAATGCTTTCTTGCTTTTGCTTCTTGGAAGTCTAGTTCTGTTTAAGAACAACAATTTTTTCTGAGAAAGAATATTGAACTGATTTGAAATTGTGTAGTATTCCTTTTTTCTTGTAATTTTTTTATTGTTGTTTAATACTGTTAGGGATTGGTATGATAGTTATGGGTTTACCTCACCGACACAGAGTATAGGGATGATTCTTTCCTTTGAATGAAATTGGCTAGGCTTAAAATGGCCTGCAAGGACAGTTAGCCTAGTACTTCTCTATGAATCTATGAATTCTTACATTGTATAAAATATTATTTAAGCAATGTAAGCAACATTTTATGTTATCAATAAGTATATTGTAGTATTTGCAATGCAAGTCAATAACTAAATTTCTTGTAGAATAATTAGCAAGAAATTTAAACTAAAAACAAAATACATAGTAAGTTGAGGCAGTTCATGTAACTGATGACTCAACAATGTGGTGATGAAAGACTTATCAGCTTTAGTACTTTAGCCTAAGGATTTCTGGCCGTAGGAGTTGTTAAAGACCAATCTGCTCTTATTTCTTGATTATTTTCCCAGAATTCAGCTTTGGATTTTTTTGTTTATTTTAGCCATTTTATTAGTAAAAAAAGGGTCTCGCGTAACCATTTCCATGTGTATATTCATCAATATGGAACACAGGAGGTGCCCTTAGTAGAACTTACTAAAATCCGCTTATTTTCTTCAGAAATATTATCCTTTTTAATAAAATAAAATTCAGATATGTATGTTTTTAAAATACATATACAAATTTGATAAAAATCTGAGAGAATAGCCAAAAGGTTGTTTCCTTTATAGACTTTCTTATATAGACATTCTATTAATTTAGATACTTTTTTGATTTGATGTGAGACTTCCTAATACTTCTCTTGTGCATGGTTTTAATTTCTTCAGCTAATAACCAAATGCAGTGGATCTGAATTAAATTCTGAAATAATATTCCTAGTGTTTTTTAGAAGCCCATCATTAAAACAATTGTACCAGCCAAATTTTTTTCTTTTCTTTTTGTCACTATAAGAGTACAATAGATTTATATAGCGCCCTTAGAAGTGGAATAGGGAATTATTAAATTGAACGAAAATTTCAAACCTACCTGACCCATGGTGGTGAATTTATTTTTTTAATATATTATTGATATATTGATACTGTGGTGTATATCTACTGTATTGGATGTAATTATATAGAATTAACCACATATGATTGTCCAATGATTCTAATGATATACTTGTTTTATTTAGTTAAGTTTTATTTTTTTTAATTAAAAAGTTCTGTTTGTAAGCTTTTCCAGTTAACTTTGTAATTGTTGTTTAGCAAATGCATTACAACCTTAAGTCTACCAGCCGACACAATATAACACCAAAAACTTGTAAAAAAATAAACCGGCTCAGCTCCCCAGACACTGCGAACTTTAATAGACCAAAAAAGTGAAGATACACAGGGTAAATCTATACATATAAACAAATAACTTAGCGCTTTCACCCATGTACATAATCGGGCATCATCAAAGTAAAAAAGCCCTTTATCTTTGTTGCATATAAAGCTTTTAGTTACAAACACACCCCTCTAAGCAACCAAACACCATCAAGATACAATTTATAAATTAAAGTCACAGTAAAATAACACTCCTATGCTTGTTTAAAAACCAGTTACTTAAGGATAGAGGAAACATTGTTCAACATAAAAGACAGAATTTTCGAATTAAAAAAAAAAAATATATATATATATATATATATATGTAGATATATGTATGAAAAAATGATTATAAATAAAAAATAATAGTGAATAAAAAATGATGATGTAATGCTTAATTAACATTCTTCAAACAAGTGTAGATTTGTACTTTAAAATGCTAGACACAGAAATGTGATCATTAATGTCTGGAGGTCTAGATGCATCCAGCCTCAACTGCCAGATGCACTCCCTCATCTCAAGTAAAACTTTTAAATCACCTCCTTTGTCATTAAATGGAATTCTGTCTATTACAAAAAACAAAAATCTCTTAAAATTAGGGCAACTCAGACTATGCATATATAGGGCATTGTTCGTTCTTTTATTTCTAATGTCTCTTAGGTGTTCCAGGATTCTGAGCCTTAACTTTCTTGTTGTTTTTCCAACATAGAAAGTAGAACAGCTCAAACATGTAGCAATGTACACTACCATCTTAGTATTGCAATTACAGAATCCAGGACACCTAATAGTTTTATAGAAGCCTTGAACCGCCACATAAGGACCATTATTAATAAACTTACATATACTGCATAATCCACATTTGCTCATTTTGGAGCTCTTGTACGTCTCAATGTTAGGTTCTGCTTCCATCAATTCTTTAAGGTTCCTACCCCTACTGTATGTAAAAATTGGGGTGTTCCCTATGATACTTAAAATGTCACTATCAAAACAACTTTGCCAAGTATCCTTAATACTTCTAATAATTTGTCCTGCCTGCCCATTATATGGCAAAATCATAGCCCGTTTTTTGTGTTGTGCATGGGAATCTAAAACCAACTCACTCTCCTCCTGGGACTCCTTCATTAAACCCCCATCCAAAATAGGTTTAAAGGATGTGACTCTCTTGGTTTCTATTTCTTTTCTAACTCTGGACAAAATTTCCTGTGGATAGCCCCTTTCTATAAACATAGCAATCAGGCTAGTCAACTCAATGTTTAGCCGTTCATCCTCACTAATCAGCCTGGATAATCTAACCATTTGGCCTTTAACCAAATTCTTCTTAATGTAGTAAGGATGACAGCTCTGAAAATGCAAGAAACTGTTGGAATAAGTTTTCTTGCGATATATACTCAAATTTAGGCTAACATCATGCATGTTTTTGTATAACAATATATCCAAATAGTTGCAGGTTTCCTCATGTATAGTGTAGGTAAATTTTAAGAATGGGGTAGTGTTATTCAAAAAATCAACAAAGATGTGAATCTCATCCCTACTCCCTGTCCAAAAAATTAGTATGTCATCAAGGTAATGCAAATAAAGCATTACCTGTTTCATATATTCAGTGGGGAACACCTTTTCCATCTCCCATTCCGCCAATACCAAGTTGGCGTAGATTGGCGCACACCTAGCACCCATGGCAACTCTTGCAACTTGTCTGAATAGTTCACCTTCAAATCCAACAAAATTGTTTGACAAAATCATTTCCATAAGATCTACTATCAAACTACGTTTGACTGTATGGAAACCACTATATTTATCCAAACTTCTACTAAACATTTTCAGACCTTGTACCTGAGGAATGATCGAAAAAAGATTTATAACTAATTGTCAACATCAAAAATGGTTCAATGGTTTGTTTTTGTTTTTGTCTTAAGATCTCCAAACAGTGCCACCAGTCCCTCAGGATGTGTGGCAAACTTTTAACAATACCTTTACAATGAAAATCTACATAAGAGGCCATTGCTTCCGTTTTAGAGCCTTTTGCTGACACTATTAGACGAAAGGGTGGGTCATTTTGATTTTTATGGATTTTTGGAATTCCAAAAATGGAGGGGGTCACTGGGAATTCAACCATCAAATAGTGGTATTGATTACCATCAATGATCCCCTCCATTAATCACTCATAAAGACGCCAATCAATTTTAGTGTATGCCATACACATTTCATTCCTAGATACTCTGCATATGTGTTTGTCTCGCTCAAAAGATGGTACATCTTGTTAGAGTAGTCAATATTAGATATGATCACCACCCCCCCTCCTTTTTCAGGTTTCATGACCCTGTACAAATTAGTGGTAGTCAGTTCTTGGAGACAAAACCTCTCACCAGATGTTAGGTTATCCAATTCCCTCCTTGGTCCCCTTGTCATTCTTCTAAGTTGTGCCTCACACAACTTCTCGAAGATATGTATACATAGGTGTACAGGAGGTATAAAGGTACTCTACCTCTTTAGCCCAATCACACTATCAATGATTGGACTGGATTTTTTGCAAAAAATACTTCCAAGTTTAACTGTCTAGTATACATCTTAAGGTTAACCAGAACTTTGGCTATTTCATTTCTAAAGGAAGGGACAAATGTAAACCCCTTCTTAAATTGAAACAAATAATTATCCGTTAACTCTAAGTTGGAAAAGTTGTAAATACTAACATTGTCAACTTTGACCAAGTTACAAGAATATACCACATTTGTTTGTTGAGTTGAATCAAATAAGCCACTCTCAAATATCTGCATGGTGTTCCTCCCTTCAATATCAGTGTTTGTTACACTTTCTGAACTTTTGTTTAACAAATGTGAACAAATCACTGATGAATCAGCTTGTAAAAAATCTATATAAGAAATTTCTGGAACAGATTCTAAGACAGGGGAAAAACCTCCTTGCCTTTGGTTGTCACAAAAAAAGTTACTAAAATTGTCACAAAAAAATGCCATAATGTAATGGCTGCAGCCCAACCTCATTGTGTAGTTTAATGTCACTATTAAAGGTGGTCAGTTGTTCATCTGAGACCACCTCCTCTTGTTGTTGGCGTCTTTATGAGTGGTTAATGGAGGGGATCATTGATGGTAATGAATACCACTATTTGATGGTTGAATTCCCAGTGACCCCCTCCATTTTTGGAATTCCAAAAATCCATAAAAATCAAAATGAACCCACCCTTTCGTCTAATAGTGTCAGCAAAAGGTTCTAAAATGGAAGCAATGGCCTCTTATGTAGATTTTCATTGTAAAGGTATTGTTAAAAGTTTGCCACACATCCTGAGGGACTTGTGGCACTGTTTGGAGATCATAAGACAAAAACAAACCATTGAACCATTTTTGATGGTGACAATTAGTTATAAATCTTTTTTCGATCATTCCTCAGGTACAAGGTCTGAAAATGTTTAGTAGAATTTTGGATAAATATAGTGGTTTCCATGCAGTCAAACATAGTTTGATAGTAGATCTTATGGAAATTATTTTGTCAAACAATTTTGTTGGATTTGAAGGTGAACTATTCAGACAAGTTGCAAGAGTTGCCATGGGTGCTAGGTGTGCACCAATCTACGCCAACTTGGTATTGGCGGAATGGGAGATGGAAAAGGTGTTCCCCACTGAATATATGAAACAGGTAATGCTTTATTTGTGTTACCTTGATGACATACTAATTTTTTGGACAGGGAGTAGGGATGAGATTCACACCTTTAGCCTAAATTCGAGTATATATCGCAAGAAAACTTATTCCAACAGTTTCTTGCATTTTCAGAGCTGTCATCCTTACTACATTAAGAAGAATTTGGTTAAAGGCCAAATTGTTAGATTATCCAGGCTGATTAGTGAGGATGAACGGCTAAACATTGAGTTGACTAGCCTGATTGCTATGTTTATAGAAAGGGGCTATCCACAGGAAATTTTGTCCAGAGTTAGAAAAGAAATAGAAACCAAGAGAGTCGCATCCTTTAAACCTATTTTGGATGGGGGTTTAATGAAGGAGTCCCAGGAGGAGAGTGAGTTGGTTTTAGATTCCCATGCACAACACAAAAAACGGGCTATGATTTTGCCATATAACGGGCAGGCAGGACAAATTATTAGAAGTATTAAGGATACTTGGCAAAGTTGTTTTGATAGTGACACTAAGTATCATAGGGAACACCCCAATTTTTACATACAGTAGGGATAGGAACCTTAAAGAATTGATGGAAGCAGAACCTAACATTGAGACGTACAAGAGCTCCAAAATGAGCAAATGTGGATTATGCAGGATATGTAAGTTTATTAATAATGGTCCTTATGTGGCGGTTCAAGGCTTCTATAAAACTATTAGGTGTCCTGGATTCTGTAATTGCAATACTAAGATGGTAGTGTACATTGCTACATGTTTGAGCTGTTCTACTTTCTATGTTGGAAACGAACATTGCCCTGTATATGTATAGTCTGAGTTGCCCTAATTTTAAGAGATTTTTGTTTTTTGTAATAGACAGAATTCCATTTAATGACAAAGGAGGTGATTTAAAAGTTTTACTTGAGATGAGGGAGTGCATCTGGCAGTTGCGGCTGGAAGCATCTAGACCTCCAGGCATTAATGATCACATTTCTGTGTCTAGCATTTTAAAGTACAAATCTACACTTGTTTGAAGAATGTTAATTAAGCATTACATCATCATTTTTTATTCACTATTATTTTTTATTTATAATCATTTTTTCATACATATATGTGTGTGTGTATATATATATATATATATATATATATATATATTTTTTTTTTTATTCAAAACGTCTGTCTTTTATGTTGAACAATGTTTCCTCTATCCTTAAGTAACTGGTTTTTAAACAAGCATAGGAGTGTTATTTTACTGTGACTTTAATTTATAAATTGTATCTTGATTGTGGTTGGTTGCTTAGAGGGGTTTGTTTGTAACTAAAATCTTTGTATACAACAAAGATGAAGGGCTTTTTTACTCTGATGATGCCCGATTATGTACATGGGTGAAAGCGCTAAGTTATTTGTTTATTATGTATAGATTTACCCTGTGTATCTTCGCTTTTTTGGTCTATTAATGTTCGCAGTGTCGGGGGAGCTGAGCCAGTTTATTTTTTACAACCTTAAGTCTGCTTTAGTGTAGCTTTCTATTGTTGGGTAAATGTATTCCACTTGTCTCCCTGGGTCTTATATGGTGGTTACAGACAATCCTTGATTTTGTAGGTTTCCATAAGAAGCTAATTTTTGTTGTTGTCGAACAATATAAGATGTGTTCTATTGGAATGAGAACAATTGTTTTGAATGTTTTCCAAACCTTAGGAAGTATGACCATTTTTATTAACTGGGGGTTTGTTCTCAAAGATAAAAATTAGTTATTCCAGTACCCAAACCGTTTCGATATATCATCCAGTAGTCTTTATTAATTACTCTGCTTTATTTTTTCTCATGTTTTTATATTAATAAATTGAAGAAGTTGTTTATATAGATGTCACGTGGCTCTTTGAATACTTTAAACCATCCTTCCCTTTGCTGCTGTTGTGTGGCAGCCAGAACTGAGTGTAGTACTGTGCAGGTGTGGTCACACTGAGAGTTTTATAATAGCAGTGGTTCCTCTTTCCCGACTGAATCAATACTCCTTGTAATACAGATCATCCTGTTTGCCGTAGCCTGGTCCCATCAGTGATTATTAGCACACATTCCTTTGGCTGTTCTGTATTTCACACATTTTATTCTATTCATGGCTGTTCTTCCCAATTGAAGTATCTTGTACTACTTGGCACTGAACCTTACCTGTTGAAACAAAGTTGCTTATTCTCTGCTCAGTCCTTCTAAAAAGACTGAAGGACTTAGTTGAGTTTTCAAGACTTGGGAACATTATTCTTTTAAACATCCAAGCTGCAGAGACCACTGAGAGAGACATACACAGTTCACAATCAAAAACTGCAGCCAAAACTACTTGGTCATTGCTATAAAGTAAGGTGTTGCAAAGTGTCGTAAAGTGAGTATAAAACATATGCCTTACAGGAGTACTACAAAAGAGATGCTGCAGTGAAACTCCCAAACAAAGCAAGTACCTAAAGACTTAACAGTCTGCCTTTCTATATATAGAAGAAAAAACAAGCATGTTAACATTTTGCACAGAGATTCAACAGACAGTCTGCCAAGCTCCTTCATCTACGTCTTTTAGAAGTCTCCACCTTATAAAGGCAGTTTGCCAGCTGTTTTTTTGTAACTGACTTAAGCATAAGGTGAATTATCGGGGTTAATTCTTTTATTCCTTTAGTGTTGTGCAGCCTTTTTTGTGCAACACGGTGTGTAGACTTAATTGCTTCAACCAGAGAATAATTTTTTGTGACACAAATTATCTTAAGGGTGTCAAACTTTGAGTCAGCAGTTGTAAGTTTAGGATAGATTATAGACACAAAATATGTTTTGCCCAGGTTATCTAATATGGTAAGAGTTCCTGTTGTGAGGAACCTGCATACCACTCTTCCAGTTTTTTTAACTGCCAGTAAAAGGGTGAGAATTTCTTTCTTGTTCTCCTATCAAACCAATTAAATGCCCTCCTTTTATTTGTTTTGCTCATTTATTTATTCTTGGTTGACCGTGTTAGTCCCTCTAGGCTAGTGTCCTCTTAGGTGAGACCCAGGGTAATATCTATACTACTAGGCTAGATTTGGACAGGGCATTGGGCAACTTCCCCTACTCTTCATTGTTGTGAGTGGGACCCATTTTGCAAGAGCACTTCCTGTTTCCATTTAAGGAGCAGAGGCAGCCAGGAGAAAACAGGGAGGCAGATGGAGAGAGAGAAAGAGATGATGGAGAGGTGAGAAAAATGGAGGAGAAACAAATATTGGGATAATAGAATGTGTGTAGGATTCTGAGAAGATGTTTCAAAGAAATCTGATGGAGCTGAGTCAGAAAATGATGAACATATATTCACAACCCTCCACTCTGGAGGGTTGTGGGATGATTTACTTAAAGAAATGGTGATGCAGGCTGAGCCAGCAAATGAAGAAGATGTTTCCCAGGGGACATTATGGAAAAAATACAAAAGAATGATGTAGAGGCAATCCTGAAGAATAGTGGTGAGTTGGAAAATAAAACATGTAGAAAAGGTAAAAGAAGACAGAAAGGGAGTAGCAGAAAAAGCAAAAGAAAATGAAAAACAGAAGTAGATGGTAAGGATTCACAGCAAAGAAGACAAATAAATGGACATGTATGAAGTGTGGGACAATTTAATAGCTCCTTTGGGCATAAAAGCATGTGAAGTAAGAGCATTTATTCTTATTAACAAAGATATTTTGTGACATAATATTTGAGACTTTTTTCAGTATAAAATTTTCTTGGAGAATATGAAGAAAAGAAAGACTGCAACCCATTTAAGCTTTATATGATAAAAACAATTAAAAGGGAAACAAAAAAGAAATTCAAGTACAATTTTTAACAGAGGTAGAAAGAGAGACTTTGAAAAAACATTTGAAATAAGCACTGGACATTGCAAAAGTATATGACAAAATGGGCTTATGGGACTGATGGCTGGAATTGTAATATTGTTTAAAAATAAATATATATATATATATATAAAACAGGCATGCTAAATGTGGAGGGGAATAGGGTGTCATAAAATAATGGGGACAAGTCAAAACATTTTTTTTGTGCGTGTGGAAAAGGACATTTGATAAGTAACCATGACAAAAGAAAATTTTATATATTTGGGGAAATGGGATATGATGCAAAAAATGTGAACTGAAATGTTATAAATTTAACAAAATTTCACATTTATGGATGGATTGCAAAAATAAAAATAGGAGTAAAGAAAAAGGAGACTAAGATGAACAAGGAGAAGAAATTTTAGAAGGAGTAGAAATAGAAGAAAAATTAGATGATAAAAAATAAAGAGGATAGAAGAAGGTACTGACAAGTGATGAAGAAATAAATTGGGAGGTAGTAGAAGAAAAACAAGATTTCTACTGGTAAAGGGTAAAACATAGAAAAAGAAAATGTAAAAGGATAAGTATAAAAGAAAAAAAAGAAAGGCAGTGTATGAAAAAAAAACTTGTACAGCTAATGATTGAGGTTGGTATAATGGTTAAGGTGTTTGACTCACAGAGACAAGGTCCAAGGTCCAGTGTTTAATTCTCACCTTTGAGATGGAAATTGGCTAGGCTTAGCATGACCTATTAAGAAAGCTAGCCTAGTAATAACTAAGAACTTATAATAAAACCATGACTCTAAGGCAAAGGGGAAAAGTGCTCTCTGTAAATGTGAATAGTATTAGGAATACACTATGAAGAATAGAGATTCTGGAGTGGTGCAATACATGTGATGTAGATGTAGTTATATTAAAGGACACAAGATATTTAACAGATGAAGAAAGATTACAAACACAGAAACTATGGGGAGGAAAGATAATCTGGAATTTGGGAAATTAGAGATGTTCTGGAATGGCCATATTCTGTTGAAATACAGTAAAGATATTGGATGTAATTTTAGCAAAAATAGAAAGATTAGCCATTGTAGATTTAAAATGGAAAGAATAAGTATATGTAATTATAACATTATATGCCTATACTAATTGTAAAGAAAGAAAGCTTATTCAGATTTTAGACTATGTAGTGATAAATATGAATATTGTAACAACAGGGCATCTTAATTGTCATTTAAGAGGCAAGCATAAAAAGAAAGGAAATTTTATAAGAAGAGTGTTTAGAAGTTATAAGATGTGGTAAGGTAAGACAATGGGACAAAAATTCATGGACTTAAAAAAGGAGGATGTATAGAACTGAAATAAATAATTTTATAGTATCAGAAGGTTCAGTTATAGGAAAATGGTAGGTACTTGAAACAGGATTTTCTGATCATGTTGCAATATGACTAGAGATAAAGGAAAACAGGAAATAGGCAAAGGAATAAAAATGATAAATGAGAAATCATGGAATAAAGAAGGAAAAAGATTAGTAATATAATTATGGAAAGATCATATTGCTGTGATAATATTTTATAAAAATTGGTCTGAATGGTGGATGATAAAGGAAGCAATATAAAAATGTTTTGCAGTGGCAATATGATGTGAGAAAAGTAGAGAAAGAAAAATATAAAAGAACAGATGATGGACTGGAAGATTTAGAACATGACAAAGTATTTTGACAAAGAAAAAGAATTTTATGAAAGAAATCAAGAAAAATACAGGAATTGTTATATAAGCAAAGGTATTTATACAAGGAAAAGAGAAGATCTGTCAAGTTACTTAAGCTGATTAGCAAAGGAAGAAGATGGTAGTAATAAAAATGTAAAAGGATAAATAGAATTCAGGAAAAGTTTATGAATAATGTAGTACAAATGTACAAGAGTTGTTTAAAGAAAAAAGAAGGTAGTGAAAACATGAAAAGTAAAAAATAAAAAAAGTGAACAGAAAAAGAATAAAGAGTTGGAAAAGGGGATTTATTTAAATGAGCTAGATTAAGTATTAGGACATGTAAATATAGATTCAGCTGCAGGACCAGGTGGAATAGGGTATGAAATGTATAAAAATTTAAGGGACTTTGACAAAAAATATCTTTAAGTATTTTGAATGAATGGTTAAATTAAGTTTTATGTATAAAAAGTATGTAGTGGAATACTTAAATTCATATGAGAAAGGAAGATAAAAGACAATTAAAAAACTTGAGACTGATAAAATTGAATAACAGTGATAAGATCTTTATGAAAATAACACAAAAGAGATTTGAAACTAAAATGGAAAATATTATGGAAATAGTATATATTAATGAAGTTAATTTAGCAAAAAAGAAAATGTATTTGTTCTTATAGGGCTCATATTTTCTAATTAACAGTCCCTTGTAATAATATATATTTTTTGCATAATGAAAACACAGTAATACCCATAATTTCTGGAATCCCTAAAGTACATAAAGGTATGGAGAAACCACCATACAGGTTAATAGTCTCAACACATAACTCAATGACGTATTCCTTAGGAGTTTTTGTTAATAGGATGCTTAAGGAATGTGTAAGCAATGTAGGATACATACCGAAGGATTCATGACATTTTTTAAGCAAAGTGAGACAAGAATTTTATAGTGATTCTAGTAGTTTCAGTACTGTTGATGTGGTGGATTTGTTTTCTTCTATCCCCCATGAAGAAGGAATTAAAATGTTCCGAGAGAGAGAGTTTATGAACAAAGTACATTAGATTCTCTGTCAGATTTTATTTGTGATTTGATGAAGATGATTTTGAAGTCTAATAATTTCAGGTTTAAGGGCGAATATTTCAGGCAGATATCTGGAGTGGCAATGGGAGCTACATGTGCCCCAACATATATGCAAATATTGTTATGTATGCATGGGAAAAGAAATACATTATGACAAGTAAGTACACGAATTATTGAAACTTGTACCTACGGTTTTTGGATGATATATTTATTTTATGGAAAGAAACAAATGAGGTCAGGAATGAATTTGTAAAGTATATTAATGAATTACCTTCCTTTCTTAGTTTCACCTACAAATATTCTGACTTAAATCTAAGTTAATCTGGATGTGGAATTATCTAAGAACCTTGTGACACAAAAATCTGAATCTAAAATTCATAGGAAAGAGATATTTTCAAATAGTTATTTAGATTTTTACAGCTGCCATCCAAAACATACTAAGAAGAATGTTTTTAAAGGACAGTTAGTGAAAGGTGCTTGGATGTGTTCAGATATTGAATTTTTTGAGGCAGAGGTAATTAAATTATTGAAAATGGTCACAGCAAGGAGATATCCTATAGATTTGTTAAACAAAGTGATTGTGGAAGTTAAGTAGGGATGAGGTACTAGATACAAACCCTTGCTAGGAATGCAAGAACCATTCAAAAACTTTGTAAGGAAATATGCACATTTAAATGCTATGATCATCCCTTATGGGCCATATTCAAAAGACACAGGGAACATTGTTATTAGAAATTGGGTTATGTTCGGAATTTACAATGAGATATATAGTATAGTAGGAGAAAAGCCGTTATTTTTGAACAAAACAGGCCACAATTTCAATTTTTAGTTTGAGCACCCAGCAAAATTTGGCTCTGATTTATCTTAACAAAGGCATCAGAAAGTGTGGGATGTGTATATCTGCCCTTATATTTTAGAACAGATCCAGTTATATTTAACATCACTTGACATGATTTAGAGACTTAGGGATGGAAATTGTAACACATCAGGGGTAGTCTACATTGGAGTGTGTACCCCGATGTGATAGTTACTACATTGGGAAAAAAGAAAGAGCCTTTAAAAAGAGAATTTGAGCAATTAAACGCAATTAAAACCAAAAATCAAAATAACACACTTTACAGGCACACATTAAATTGTGACAAGTACAGAGGTTTTAACTTTGGGATTTTGGACAAAGTTGACAAGCAAAATAGGAATGGTGTGTGGGAAATGGATCTGGAAAGGAAAGAATTGGAGTGGCAGTTAAGATGTAATGCCACAATGTTACCCAGGATTAAATGAACACTCTTCTATTATGCCTGTGTTAAAAATAAAAGCATTGGATTTATGAGAATTGTATGGAATGTTATGTTAAGTGCTTTACTGAATATGGTTCAACACTTGTAAAAATTTATTCATGAAGTGTTTATTTAAAATTTTCCAATAATAATGAAATTTTCATAAAAATAGTTTTATTTCTTTAGATTCACATGATTATTGTTTTAAAAGTTTCGGATTTTTAACTTGAATGTTTAATTTAAGAAAATATTTTCAAGTAGTGCATTTGTGATCACACCATCCTGAAAGGGCTGAATTTGGAAGCCAAGCAGGGTTGGGCCTGGTTAGATTTTGTCTGGGAGACCACCTGGTAACACCAGAAGTTTTATTTATAAATCTTGTTGTAGTTGTTGTTGTCTTTCAGCTTTTCCCGGTTAGGGATCGCCACAGCGGAACTCCGGTCCGCTAATGATTGGCAGTAGATTTTCACAAATGCCTAGGTGCCAGCTCGACATCCAACCTTCAACGAAGGCACGCCCATTTATGCATGTCTTTCGAATGCCCATCCAACCGTGGGGAGGACATGCAGACTCCACACAGAAGGCACTCCCCGCACTCCAGCCGAAAATCGAACAGGAGAACCTCTTGCTGTGAGGCAACAATGCTACCGCTGCACCACCATGGATTACAAGTCTTGTAGTACATTGTTTTAAAGTGTTTTAAAAGTTTTTATTATACAGTGATGCAGAAGATGCTTTATAAAATATTATTTGGTCACTTGTATACATATTCACATATATTGATGTTCTTCGTGTTTTGCTGTTGCAGTCATTACATTTGGGTAATCTGCTGGCAGGTTGCCCTCAGTTTGCCTGAATTCCAAAGTCTTGGGTCCTGCGTTGGTTGATGTCTCCTCTTCCATGACGTCAGGTCGTCAGGGGTATAAAACAGGCAGCCGACGCCATTTTCTTCAGTCTTTCTTGCTGCGTGTTGCCCAAAGCAGTTCGGCCGACTCCTGAAATTTTTGAATTCGAGTTTCAGAACCGAAGTCTTGGGTTGGGGAACATTTTTCTTGCTCCATACCGATGTCAGTAAAAGTTAATAATTGCATTACTTGTGGGAAGCAAATATCTCATAAGGATTTCCATTTATAGTGGCCTTGCCTAGGCCCTGATCATAACGTGCCTAGCTGTCGGTTTTGTGCTAGATTTAACCAAGGCACTATTAAGCGTCGGTATATCTTTGCTTCAAAATATTTTGGAAACAGATTTAACTATCCTGAAATGTTGTCGGATAGCAATCCGACTACCGGAGTTCACAAAAAACGCAAAGAAAAGGACAGAGGCAGACCGTCGAGGTCCAAAACCGACGACGAAGCTTCTTCTAAGCCAGTCGCCAGTTCGCCGGTACTCAGTGAGGCACTTTCGCAGCCCCTGATACCCGCTACTTTCGAGTCACAGGCCTCTACCGAGACTCATGTGGAGTCCGGCATGCCGCGAGATTCTCAAAGTATTGTACCTGCTGATGTCTCTCCCTCAGATGGGTCCGGAGCCGCTGAGCAGGCACCGGCTTCTGTGGGTGTCTTCAGGCCACAGCATTTCTATATAAAACTGACGCCAGCTTCAAAAACAAAGAAGAAAGCAACTTCTAAAGCTAAAAAAACGAAGCATGAGCCACGTGCACAAGCCTCTACGCCCAAAAAGCAGATGATCAAAATGGCTGAAGACCTAATTACCTTGATCAGGGGTTCCCAACCCCCTCCTGATAAGAGGCCTAGGCAAGACACTGACTATGAATCTTCAGATCAGGTTTCTGTTTCTTCTGATTCCTCTTCTGATCAGGAATTTTTATACCACCCTATGAGGATTCTGATGTAGAGGAATCAATCCCATATGCATCTCCTCCTGAAGATTATTCCTTTGGAGAAACCTTGCATACTTTGAGGGAGCATTTTCACTGGGAGAGCCAAGATTTCTCAGAATCAAAAAAGAGGCTTAGGGATTTCCTTCTTCTCCCTCAGCATAGGCCTTTAGCCATACCTCCTGTTTTAGACATTGTGGATAATGTGTTTTCGGAGTCAAGCTTGACTCCAGACTCCTTACCTCCGGCTCCTAGCAAGCCAGAAAGATATTACAGGGTTCCTGACTCACACAAAAGGTGTTAAGGCCTCAACAGCAAAAAATCCTACCCCCTCTGACAGAGATTCCAGGGCACTGGATAGATGGGGAAAGAAGGTTTATACATCAGCAACCTTGCAATTAGAGCCGTAAACTGCCAGTTTCATATGCTCAAGTATCAACAACATGTTATGGGATTACTGAAACAGAAAACGATGTTGATTTCTGAATGTGCAGAAAATAAAGAATTGCAGGAATTATTGCATGCAGCAGAACAGGTTGGAAAGCATACTTTGCAATGTGGTTTTGATTCCTTAGAGGCCTCCTGCAGGGCCGCAGTTACTGGATCTGTGATTAGGAGGCATGCCTGGCTAAAAGAGCAAAATTTGCCTGATCATGTTAAAGCTAAATTGCTGGATGCACCTTTACAGCATGATACTCTGTCTTGTATTAAGGCAGAAGAGGTTTTAAAGAAAATGGAAGACAAAGCTAAGTCTAAGCAAACTGAAGACTTCTTACAAGTGCAGCCACCAAGATTCAGTAGACACTGGCCTACAAAAAATTGGTCCTTTCCTGTGTTCGACAGAGCTCCATGGGGCAAATCCAGGCACCCTAAAGGTTCTAGATACCAGTCACAGAATTCTTACAGGTCAAAGCAGTGGGGTGCTTCTACCTCCGAATCTGGTGGAAATAAAGCCCTACAGTAAACAGTCTCAATGACTTCCCTCTGCCATCACCAAGCACTTATCTTTTGGTAGCACTCTTAGGGGGAAAATTAGCACTTTATGCTCAAAATTGGCAGTTAATAACCCAGGACAAGTGGGTGTTAAACATAGTATCTCAGGGATACATATTCCACTTCCACACTCTGCCAATTGCAAACAGTTGACCAGATCTGCCAAAAAATCAATGGGCAGAGGCACAGAAACAAGTTACGTCCCTCAAGGATATGGGGGCTATGCAGCCAGTGCCAGAACAGGAAAAAGAACAAGGGTTTTATTCAAGACTGTTCTTGGTACCCAGAAAAGACCAGGCCTGGTGCCCAATACTGGATTTATCAATTTTGAACACATTCCTGGACATTCCAAAATTCAAAATGCTAACTTTGCAGCAGCTTCTGCCCATGCTGGGCAAGAACGCTTGGCTGGTGACATTAGACTTAAAAGAGGCATACCTGCATATCCCAATAAGGGAATCGTGCAGAAGATACCTCCGTTTCAAGGCTAGCTTTATGCATTACCAATTCTGTGCACTGCCCTTTGGCTTATCTACTGCGCCCAGGGTCTTTACAAAGTGCCTGGCACCAGTAATTGCATTTTGCAGACAAAGAAGTATACAAATCTATCCTTACTTGGACGACTGTCTCATTCGAGCAGAGAACAACGACATTCTTCAGCATCTGGCATTTGTGAAAAGGCTTCTAACATACCTAGGGTACACAATAAACAAAAAGAAATCACAACTGGTACCCTCTCAAAAGATAACATTCCTGGGTGCAAGCTTGAATACAACTGCCCAGATAGCTTTCCTCATGCCAGACAAACAAAGGCAACTGACTATTTACTTCAAACAGATGGCAACAAAAACCCAGTTATCTGCAAGACAAACTCTGCAGGCTTTGGGGTTCATGTCATCCTGCATTCTACTGATTCCATATGCAAGACTGCATATGAGGAAACTACAGTGGTACCTAAAAAGTTTATGGAGTCAACATTGTCACAGTCTGGAAACAATGATTCTTCTCATTCCCTGCTTGCAACAGGCGTTTCTTTGGTGGGCAAAGGCATGTCACCAAAACATGGGACGGGCTTTCACTCTATCCCCTGCCAGCCAAACCTTAACTACAGATGCATCAGACTATGCATGGGGGGGGGCACCTGGCAGGAAGATGCATTCAGGGCATATGGACCCCAAAACAAATGCATCTGCATATCAACCAAAAAGAGATGTTAGCTGTTCAAAATGCCCTGACAGCCTTCAAGGACGTACTTCATCCAGGAGAACTACTGATAAAGACGGACAACACCACGGTTATGTGGTACATAAACAAGGAGGGGAGCAGACACTCATACCCCCTTTGCAGACTAGCCATGGCACTGTTGGACACAGCCTTGACTTATCAAGTACATCTTCAAGCTCAATGTCTGCCATGAAAGCAAAATACTCTGGCAGATGACTTAAGCAGAAACCTTATGGACCCTCATGAGTGGAAACTAGATCCACAAGTCTTCAGCATGATAACAAAGAAATGGGGGAGCCCGGGCATAGACCTATTTGCCTCTCCTCGGAATTATCAACTGGACAAATTCTGCACAAGGACGTATCACAGACAAGCATGGAAAGTGGATACCCTATCCTTCAGTTGGAAAAACCTATCAGTTTACGCCTTTCCTCCTCTGGTCCTACTAAAGGTCAGACAAGAAAAAACAAAGATGATACTAATTGCCCAGGACTGGCCCCGTCAACACTGGTACCCAATCCTAAGGAATATGTCTCAATTCCCAGATTGGTACTTGCCTCAAATACCTCACTTACTGTCTCAGCAAAACAATCAGATCCTGCACAATCAGCTCCAAGCAATGAACCTGGCAGCATGGCTGATCATGTAGTTATTCAAACACCACCTCTCAGTAAATCTGTGATGGATGTCATTTTGGAAGCCAGAAGGCCTAGTACTAGAAAATTGTATGCTGATAAATGGAAGAGATTCTGTGCTTGGAACCAAGCACAAGGAACTGACACAGCAGAGACAAATATTCCTCAGATTTTACAATACTTGATTGAGATGCTTGACAAAGGCCTATCTTTTTCATCAATAAAAATCCATGCCTCTGCCATCTCAGCTCATTACAACACAGAGCCACCAATCTTTTCTCATCCTTTTCTAAAGCAGTATCTTAGAGGGGCCAAAAATTTAAGACCTCCCAGAAGATTACCAATTCCTGCATGGGACCTCAATTTTGTGTTGGAAAAGCTTACCCTGCCTCCATTTGAACCAGCTGCTACTGCAGATCTAAAGTTCTTATCATGGAAAACAGCTTTGCTCCTGGCAATTACTTCAGCAAGAAGGGTTTCAGAGTTACAGGCCTTCATGGCTGTGGAGCCTTTTATCATATTTTACCCTGATAGGATGTCCCTCAGGACCAAGCCTTCCTTTATGCCTAAGGTGGTTTCCAGTGTGGCTTTTAACCAATCTAGTCATCTGCCAACTTTTTATCCAAATCCACAGAACAAGGGGGGAGAGGATTCTGCATTCCTTGGATGTACACAGACAACTAAGATTCTACTTGAGCAGGACTAAAGCTGTAAGAAAAACTGAGCAGCTACTGGTGGCATTTGCTGCAGGATCAGAGGGAAAGGCTATTTCAAAGCAGACTGTTTCAAAGTGGAAAAGCCACTGCATTCGTTTCTGCTACTTACATCATGGTAAACTGGTGCCCAAGGGCATTAGGTCTCATTCCACCAGGGCTGCAGCTACATCAGCAGCTTTTCTCAGAGGGGTACCAACCAAAGACATTCTAGAAGCTGCTACTTGGAGTTCTGTTCACACTTTTACAAAGCATTATCATTTGCCTCTCTTCTCTAAGTCCAGGGCAGGCTTTGCCACTGCAGTTCTGCAGGGCCTTATAGCCGTCCCTAATGCAGTTTAGCTCCAGCCTCCCATCCATAGCTTTGGGATTCTACCCAAATGTAATGACTGCAACTGTGAAACATGAAGAACATAGTACAGTTGTGTACACTTACCATAAATGTAGATGTTTGAGTGTATTCACTGCTGCAGTCCAGGTTACCTACCTGCCATCCCCCTTTTATTCAGGAGTTTCTCTTTCCTTCACTATTTTCTACAGCCTTTGTGGTGTATTTCCTTGTAGATGAAGGTAAAGTTTATATTGTTGCATGTATATATAGTTTATGTATATTTTTGCTACCCATTTGGGGGGCACCTGACATCTGGGGCAAGAAAAACTAAAGAAAATGGCGTTGGCTGCCTGTTTTATACCCCTAATGACCTGACATAATGGAAGAGGAGACAGCAACCCACGTAGGCCCAAGACTTTGGAATTCAGGCTGACTGAGGGCAACCTGCCAGCAGATTACCCAAATGTAATGTCTGCAACAGTGAATACACTCTAACATCTACATTTATGGTAAGTGTACACAACTGTATTTTGTATTTTTATTTTTATACAAATTAATTTGTGCAGTTTAGGCACATTGTTTAACGTGCTGTAAAGAAACCACAGACCATGAAATGATTATTTAATTAAGTGTTATTAACCGTAGGGTATACAAAGGAATGAGAGCTCAAAGATGGCAGGTTCTGAAGAAATCCAAATGTTTTATTAGGACAAAAGTGCTAAAACTGCTCTTATGTTTTACTTTATTTTATTTTATGTTTTGGTGGTGTTAATAATAAAGTTCTGTTTTAATGGACTTTGGATCATTCTTTGGTGGATTTCCTTTTATCGCTGGTGGATTTATAACATATTCCATTTGCATGGGAATGTAACCACAGCTGGTGTCTTTTTGTGGCTACTGCATTGGACTTGATTTAAGATTCAGTCTTGGATTACAGTGAGCCTATTCAAAAAACAATTTGTGTATTATATGTACTGTTGAAGCAATTTGTTTGCTATTTGTTGCTCAAATACTGTGAACTGTTTTTAGTTTTATTGGTTTATTTTTGTTTTCACGGAAGTTTTCATTTTGGATTCACAGTCATGATTCTAAAAATAACTGATTTATCTTCATTTGTACATGTACCTAGTGTGGTAAACATTGCTAGACTGATGTACATTACAAAGGACAGCCAAAAGCATAATGTGAAGTTGTTCAATCTCGCCGTTCATTCTTACAAATGGGTTCAGAGCCGATCCCTCTGGTCCAATTCGGCCGCTTTCACAAGCTCGAGGCCAAGTCCCTATCCCATGATGCTCTCTGCCTCACCTCAGATCTAGTTTGCCGCTGCAACAGATCGGAGGTCGAGAGTGGAGCTTGGGTCAGTATTTCTATTTTTGAAATTGTTATTAGAGATTTAACTTAGATATTTACTAAAAAAAGTGGCTTTTGACTAGTTAGATTTAGTTTAGTGTTTAGGCACTGTCCTTAGTCCTTTGTTGTTGATGAATTGATGAATTTTCGTATATATAGAGCGGCTGCTCTTAGACCCTTCATTGGCCGAGTTTTGGTTTATCCCTATCCTGTTTGACGTAACTTGATATTATAATTGTTAGTTGTTTGAAACCTTAGTGGGTTTTCATAGTATGTATGTTGTTAGTTTATTCAGCTGCTTAGATATTGTTTCCAATTTATATATATATATATATATATATATATATATATATATATACATATACATATATACTGTTTGCATTGAATTATGGCAGACCATAAAGAATGGGAGAAACAGAAGTCAGGGTTCAACAAATGTCCTAAGTGTGGTCAGAAGATGTCAATTACTGATCTTAATGTCAGCTGTGTGTACTGTCTGGGGGCAGTCCATCTTCAGGAGGATTGCTCCATTCGTCATTCCTTCAGTAGCAGGGTCTTGGAGTGCAGGAGGAAACTTGTGGACAGGGGGTTGTTAAAACCTGATTTTCAGGAATCCCTAGACAAGGCTGACCAGACTTCCAAATCTTCGAATGGATCCAAATCTTCAAAAGCTTCTTTGGAGCCGAAGTCTTCTGCTCCAAAATTGGCTGAGAGGGTGCGGTCACCAGTTCCACAGCCCTCGGAACCAAGCACCAAGATTGCTTTTCAGAGCCGGTCCCCGAAACTTTGAAGTCACCTATATTGCAATCTGTGGCTTCGTCGATCCCTTCAACTCATTCTTCTTGGAGCCTGTCCGATGTGGACGTGGACCGAGTGGTGCAGAGGCTCCTCCAGAATCCGGCACTAGCCAAATTGTTGTTGGCTCCGGCCCAACCGGTTTTGGAGCCGAAGACTGGCTTACCTACAGTGTGTACTCCTCCTCCGAGCCAAGCAGGGCCTTCGGAGCTGGGGGAGGTGGAACTGATGATTGTGGAACCCTTGGAGCCGAGGCCTGTTTCACTGCCATCGTCTCTGTCAACTCAGACTACATCAGTGCCGTTCGAGGAGTCTGCAAGCAGACACTCTCCAGTCAGCTCCGGGGGGAGAGTCAAACCGAGTGGTCAGTTCTGCCCCTTCCTCTCGGAGCTTTAGCATGGATGAGCTCGGCTCCTTCCTGTGGGTCGGAGCCCACTGTTTCGGCACCAGAGAGGATGCCATCTTCTTCAGAACCAGCTACTTCCTCGTGTTGGAGCAGTAGAGCCTTCGATGCCATAAGGAGAGTTATGTCTTCTAAGGCACCTACTTCATCAGGCCCTTCCTTCTCATCCCCAAAAGTACCAGCTTCTACCTCTACATCACATGTCCCTGTAAAGCGTCGAGACCCAGAGCCTCAGGTAGTCCTATTGGGTGACCCATATTCTACTGAGACCTCACCAGAAGCTCCCGCTGATGAGGTTCCCAGGAAGAAGCTTTGCAAGAGGAGGCATTTAGACTCCCCACAGGAGTCTGTCACATCAGACACTGACTTAGAGTAGTCAGAAGGGTCCCCACGGTCCCCCTCGCAGGATATTTCTTTTGCTGATATTCTCAAAATCCTGAGACAGAAGGGTGACGGTTAGCTGTACTGATGATGAGTCAGTACTTCTGAAGACTTTTGGGTCTCAACCCTCCACCTCCTGGGTGACTCCACCCTTCGATGAACTAATGGAGTTGGTTGCTCGAAGGGCGTGGGAGTCTCCTGATACTGTGGAACCTGTCCCTCGGAGGCCCAACAAGTTTATTACATTGCCCCATGATAAAACTTTCCTTACCAAGGGAGTGCCAGTTGATGCCATGGTGGTGGCAGCTGCCACCAAGAAAGAGATGTCGGAAACCTCTTCTACTGTCCATCCTCCTAATAGAGATTCCAGGATTATGGACAGGTATGGGAAACGCATTTTTAGTTCAGCAACATTTGCTATGCGATCGCTCAACTACTTGACACATTTTACCCGACTTCAAAGAGATCTCCTTAAAGAGCTTGGAGATGCTGTACAGCGTATTACAGCTGAAGGCGTTCCTGATAAGGTGACATCTCAGCTCAATACCCATAATTCCATAGTTAACTCATCCATGCGGCTCATTTCTTATGCAGCCGATGGTACGTGTCGGGCAGCGAGTTCAACGATAGCTCTTCAGAGACATTCCTGGATGCGCTTATGCTCCTTTGCGGAAGCCTTCAATTCTTCCTTTGTTAATACCCCATTTAATGGCTCATCCCTTTTTGGGCCTAAAGTCAAGGAGACCCTCACTAGGTGTGAACAAGATGGAAAGACTCTAACTGCCATAGGAGTCCATTTTTTCATCCCTACTAGACCTTACCCCAAAGGGCAAAAGGGAGGAAAAATGTGGTTCCGGAAGTCCCAGGGATCTTTTCAGAACACGCATAGTGAACCGCCCTCCAGGGGCAGACGTGGGGGTAATAATGGAAGACGCCACCTTGGCGGCAGAGGGGGTCCACAAAACCAGGGAGACAGGCATCGGTTCTTTGGCAAGCCCTACCAGTACTCCTGAAAGGAGGCCCGACTGTCCTGCTCTGGAGGCAGTCGGGGGTCGCTTGTCATTGTATCCAGACACCTGGCTAGAAATTACAAAAGATTCTTGGGTACAAAGCATTATTACCAGAGGTTATGTCATTCTGTTCTCAGAACCTCACCCTGTCCGAAAGAAAATCCCAGATGTTCCACCCAGTCTCAGGGATCAAGCAGCCTTAGAAATTCAAAGGCTGCAGGAAGAGAGAGTCATCCAGCCAGTCCCAGCAGACCTAATAGGATCTGGAACCTACTCCAGATTCTTTTTAGTTCCAAAGAAGACAGGGGACTGGAGGCCCATCTTAGACCTCAGCAGACTCAACACCTTTGTAAATAAGGAGAAGTTCTGGATGGTCACGCTTTAATTGATTCTTCCGTTTCTAGGAATGGGTGATTGGATGTGCTCTCTAGATCTCAAGGATGCGTACTATCATATCAAAATGGCCAGACCATTCAGAGATCGCCTGCGTTTCCGGCTGGGATCCAGTCACTATCAGTTCTGAGCACTACCCTTTGGTCTCACAACAGCCCCCAGAGTGTTTACCAAATGCATGGTAGTGGTTACGGCTCACCTGAGGCGTCTAGGATTCAGAGTGTTTCCATATCTGGACGACTGGCTCCTCACCATCACCTACAGGCATCAATTACTGCAGTCCAAGGATCACACTCTCAATCTGTGCTCTCAGTTAGGTATAACTATAAATTTCGACAAGTCTGCTTTGTCACCATCGCAGAGCATCTCCTTTATCGGAGCAGAGTTAGACACCACCACCGCCATGGTAAAATTACCACTGGAAAGAATAGTCACTCTTCGACAACAGGTATCGGATATTTTGACAAGCAAAAAAGTACCAGCCTCTCAAGTGTTGAAATTACTAGGTACTATGTCAGCAACTCTCTTAGCAGTCCCTGTAGGGCGTATGCACATGAGAATACTTCAGCGGTTACTCTTCACCCACTGGTTTTACCAACAACTTCCAATGTCATTCTTGATAATGATTACAGATTCATGCAGAAAAGATCTTCAATGGTGGTTGACCAGCCATCATGTGACAGTAGGCCGTCCATTTGTTCTCCCCCAGCAATCAGCCACGGAGACCACGGACACTTCTCTAATAGGGTGGGGGGGCTTTTTCAGGGAAGAACAGCCCAAGGCACCTGGTCAGAGACAGAGTCACAATTGCACATCAGTGTTCTGGAGATGAAAGCAGTACTTATGGCATTGCAGTACTTCCAAGACTCTTCCTCTGGGAACGATTGCGATTCAGACCGACATGTCAGTGGTCTGGTATATCAACAAGCAAGGGGGAACCAAGTCTTATTCTTTATGTCAAGAGGCCTTAAGAGTCTGGCAATGGGCTGTTTCCACCGGGCACTTTCTGTTAGCGAAGCACATCCCGGGGAAATCCAACGTGATTGTGGACAAACTTAGCAGAGCCATTCTGATGCTGCACGAGTGATCCCTCAAAGAAGACGTAGCGAAGATGATTTTCCGCAGATGGGGCTAGCCTTGCTGTGACCTATTTGCATCCCCCATGAATGCCAAATGCAGAAGCTACTTTGCCCTGAATCCCCCACCAGGGGAACCCCCAAGGGATTCTGTCATACATGCTTGGCCCCTGGGACTTCTATATGCATTTCCACCAATTCCAAAATTTTTGCAGAAATCCAAAACCCTGGGGAGGACTTTAATTCTGATAACTCTGCATTGGCCTCGACAGATTTGGTTTCTCTTCCTTTGACTCTACCAACTAGAAGAGCCTTGGATTCTGGACCCAGTTCCAGCTCTACTGACACATTCGTCCGGGGCCCTTCATCCCTCACTTCATTCCCTCAGATTGACAGCTTGGCTGCTGCGATTTCCAACATAGTCAGATACCACAATCTTTCCTTGGACGTGCAGCATATCTTTGTATCTTCACATAAAGCTTCAACCAGAAAGTTATACACCAGCAAATGGAAGCGGTTTGCTTTCTGGGCTTCTCAAAATGACATTGACTCTAACGTCGCCTCAATTGCTAGCATTTTAGAGTTTTTGACTAAGCTTTTTAATGAAGGTTCTGCAGCTGCTACCATACGTATTCAGTTAGCTGCAATTTCAAAATTTCACCTCTGATCAGAAGGTTCTAATCTTATGTCTCACAAATTATGTAGAGTTTTCTTAAAAGGAACTATACATCTTAGACCACCAGTTAAGACAACCTTTCACTCCCTGGAATCTAAATTTTGTTCTATCTGGGATTATTATTCCTCCGTTTGAGCCTGCATCCTCATGCCAACTAAAATTCCTGTCTTGGAAAACCATCTTCTTGGTGGCCATTACATCTGCACGTAGAGTGTCCGAACTTCAGGCCTCATCAATTAAACCCCTATATTTGATTTTTCACCTTGACAGAGTATCGCTCAGGACTAACCCTTCCTTCCTTCCTAAGGTATGTTCGGAAGTGAATCTAAATCCAACTATTGAACTCCCTACCTTCTTCAGTAACCATTCCAACAAGCTGGAGTATATGTTACATAAACTTGATGTTCACAGACAACTCAGTTTATTTGGATAGAACAAAAGAATTTAGAAAATCAGAACAACTTTTTGTCTCTTATGCTGATGCCAATAAAGGACTACCTGTGTCAAAAGTTACTCTTTCCAAATGGTTGTCAGATTGCATAAAATTCACATATTCTTCTGTGAACCAACCGTTAGACCATAGCATGAAGGCACATTCCACTAGGGCTGTTTCTACTTCTTCAGCTTATATGGAGAGACTACCGTTGGACATGATGTGTGCAGCTGCCACTTGGTCTAAGCCACATACCTTCATTACGCATTACAAAGTAGATAAGGCCTCCAGAGACGGGGCTTCCTTTGGTTCCACTTTCCTCAGGAATATACTCCCGTGAGCCACCCAGGATGAATGGTACTTGGGACGCTACCCATTTGTAAGAATGAACGCGAGATTGAACAACTTCACATAAAAAAGTTATGTACTTCCCATAACGTTCCATGTGAGTTGTTCATCTCGCCTTCATTCTTACATTCCCTCCCACCTACCCCCTCCAGGCTTCTCAAGAAGGAGTAAGAGATTTAGATTAGATTAGATTAGTAGATTAGTATTAAGCTAACTGCCCATGTGAGCCATTTAAGCCTAGCCAATTATCCCTTGTGAACCAACCGTTAGACCATAGCATGAAGGCGCATTCCACTAGGGCTGTTTCTACTTCTTAAGCTTATATGGAGAGACTACCATTGGACATGATATGTGCAGCTGCCACTTGGTCTAAGCCACATACCTTCATTAAGTAGATAAGGCCTCCAGGAATATACTCCCGTGAGCCACCCAGGATGAATGGTAAATGGGGCAAAATCTCTTACTCCTTCTTGAGAAGCCTATTTGGGGTCTGATGGGTCTTTGTATAGGATTTCTTACTCCGGCTGGAGTAATGTTCATGTGTTTATTATGTTGTACATGTTGGGATCAGCAAACTAGATCTGAGGTGAGGCAGAGAGCATCATGGGATAGGGACTAGGCCTTGAGCTACTCAAAAACCTCGAGCTTGTGAAAGCGGCCGACTCAGAGCCAAGGGATCGGCTCCAAACCCATTTGTAAGAATGAAGGCAAGATGAACAACTCACATGGCACATTATGGTATGTACATAACTTCTTTTTTTCTTTGTAGGGCTCATGATCACTGGATTGAAACATGTCCCAGAAGGAAATGTTTCCACTGCAGAGAATTTGGTCACAATATAGCTAATTGTGAAATGTTTTATTGCAAATGTAAATATATGGGACACTTTTTGATTTGATTGTCCACCACATACTTTTGAGACACAAGTCTTTGAGAATCGCGCAAAAAATGTTAATTCTAAGACTAATGTTGATTCTGCATCAGCAGACTTCAGTGATAATAGTGACATTGAGGGACATAGAATAATTGTACACATTAATTCTACTCAAACAGAGGAAGTGGGAAATAATGATGTGTATCTTGATGATGTCAGTGATGATAAAAGTGGATTGATAATAAGAGGGTTAAGAACCAAAATGTGTTAATTTTTCCAGCTTAGTGACCAGACTTCCAATCATAACCTAATTCTAGCTGACATGGTGCTTTTTTTTACTAAACACAGGTGGGATTCTGTAGTTGGAATGGGAAAACATTTTGTTTCTCTTATATTTATTGGTTGCAGTATCTATTTTAAAAAAGAATGTTTATCATACTTGCTGCAGCATTAATACAAGATTTAATTACTAGTTCAAGTTCATGGAAACAGCACCATACTAATATGTTTGTTAAAAGTTTCACTTTCTGTTTTAATCTTATGGATGTTTTTTGTCATGCCTCACATGATTGAGTCCCATCTAACCAGAAAAAAATGTTTGTGCTTCTAGTCTTATTTTGTCAGTTGTGTTCATTTAGATTTATTGAAGTTGCAGAAATACTTCTATATCTGCTTTGTTAAAATGCTTTAATGCGAATTGTGTTATTTTTCTAAAATAAGAGCATGCATATTTCTTCTGCAGTGACAAAGTTGTCTGGTAAACCATCAATGAAAATAGAGGGCGTCTGTGAATTAACTAAAGAAAAAAAGCTATTTAGCTTATTTCTGTAAATAAATTATGTAAACATTCCTGATCATCTATAAAGTAGATTTCAAAGACTGTCTGCCCATTTGATTTCAAATGTTTTATTTCATCTTTGTTTTCAGTAAAAGGATGTGATTTTTTCAGTAAGACTAAAAGTAGTTGTAAAATGTATCCTTGTTTGTTTGTCTGGATTCTTTTTGTTCAATTTTTACACAAGTTTAACTAATATCATATGATCGATATATGTTCTTTTAAAACTATTATGCATTTCATATGCCTCATGAAATACTCACCTTGTTGTCTCCAAAGATGAATACCCATCTTTTAAAAACATTAGGTTTTCCTGATCTGCCATACAGTTTGCACCACTCACAAGCCACTATGCTTAATTCATTGCTCTGCTGCAGCCATCCCTTGCTATCAGTGTAAGGTTAAACATATCCCCATGTGTCCTGAGAACTCAACTAATGATTTTGAACAGTCAAGCTGCACAAAAATAGCTAATATATAGCATACCTCTCAACCTGCAAACATCAAAAATCTAGACATGGCCCATGACAAATAGGTACAAATCTGTATGCTGATTAACATCTAATTTGCATACATAATTATGTAACCCCACCCACTCCAATGGAATTGTGGGATACCAACTTTTGAACGCAAACTGAAGAACAGACAACCAAAACATGGCACCAGAGTCCCCCTGCAGCCATTCCAATGTCCTGTTACCTGGCTATTTCGCCCCATTTACCATAAACACTAATGTATGCATACTGCTTTACTTCTACAATGATTTGGATTTTATTTTTACATTTTACAGCACAACAATGCAGAAACACTAAAAGACATCATCTGGTAAACAAAGCAATACTGTCTCACAATGAAAATAGGCTGGACATTAAAACTTCTTTGCCCTTGAAACTCACATTCATTGAAACAGCATTGAAACCCACACCACATCCAAAGAAAATGCATCTGGCCAGTGGTGGATAAAGACTACCTTTGAGCTGTTTTCAAATCATTGGCCCCTTGCACACAAAACAAGAAACATACATGTGTTCTTTTCTTTATACACCTTCCTGACTTTATTAAATTATATTCCTTGTATAATACAACACACATGTTAGAGCGCATTTTAAATTTATTGTTTGAACATTTTACCAGTAATCTGTACTGTAGGCAATGAAACAAAACACATGAACCAATAATGACAAAACTGTCCAATTCAGAACTTTTCCATCATAAAAGTCTGCTTCCACACCCACACTATAAATAGAATGACAGTAGTGTAAGCCATAGGCATCTTGCACAGCGTCTCACATTTATTTTCAGTTTCATTTTTTTGGGGAGGGGACAAAAGGTCAAAAACCAGGGACACATTTTAAACATTGCTTGTATAATTTTGTAAAGTTGCTAGAATAAAATTTTGTGTTACCATCATGCATTTCACTGGCAGGTTTTGAACCCAGGACTCTATGCACTACTGTCAGAACAACATACCACTATGCCAAATCAGCAGCTGCCTGAAAAATAGGAAGACTGAAACTTAATAGCCATCATTTAGTGAATTCATTTCTCACTTCTCAGCATAGCTCTTAACCTCAACACAAAAAACATGGACAAACAACAAAGCCAATAATGGGGGAATACAAATTCACTTCTCACTTCTCGCTCACCATATCTCTGAACTGTTAGCACAAAAACAATAATGGGGGAATACAAATTGTGTGCTCACTTCTTATCATAGCTCTAAACTCTTAGCACAAAAAATAATGTTCTTACTTCTCATCATAGCTCTCTCAACTGTTAGTACAAAAAAAATCTGTTCAAAGCTCAGAGCATAACTTTCAAGTGTTAGCAGAAAAAGAATGTTCTCACTTCTCATCATAGCTCTCAATTCACTCAGAAATGGTGGTGGCTAGGGATAGTAGGCTCTTTTTACCCTGTACCAAAGGTACATGGTTTGAGCCTGAATACCTCTAGCCACCAGGTGTATTATATGGGGGCATTTACACACACACACACACCTTACCCTGAATAACAAGTGGTTCCTTACCCTGAGTAGTTTGTTGCTGCCATTAATCCCTGCTCGCAAACTCTGCCTGAGTAGTTCCTGGCTCGGCGAACTGCTGTTTCAGCTTCCTGGCCTGCACACAAGCTCTTCTGTTCCCCATTCCCGCCGTTTCAGCACGCTGCTCACAAGTTCCTCTGCTGTTCCCCATTCCCGCCAGCCGGAAATGATGATGTGAGCTCCTTGAGCTCAATTCCGACTGGCTGGTAGCCTGACGGAGCTGACGTCATTGCGCACGTGATGATGTCAGCTCCGACAGCGCGAAAATGTTAAAAAAGCAAAAAAAAAATTGGAAATGAAAGGGTGCCACTCGGGAATCGTGGCACCCCTTCATTTGGACCCCAAAACTCGGTAAAAACTTAGTAATTCGGAATGGTTGGGAGGTCTGAGAGAACACAAACCACATTCTAAAACTGCAGACAAAAGTACTTCTTGCATGAAAACATTCCACATATTGTTGCAAATTTTCATAAAACAAATGGAAAACTTGCTGCATAAAAAGTCTGTTACAAAAGAGATGCTGCAGTAAAAGTCCTAAAAGTTACTGCTGAGTTAACACCTGTATCTTTCTGATGGGTGGTCTTAGGCGTGCACCCTTCACTGCTGCATGCTTTCTGCCATCTTTAAAGGTAATGATCTTGCTTTCTACCTCTGTTGTGAATTTGGACACAGGCATATTTATTAATCATTGCTGGTTCTAGCACAGACACCTGCAGCTTGTGTTGATCATCTCCCTCTCTTTTGAGAAACCCTTCCCATGCTGCCACACTCCATGATCTTCCTTTTAGCTAACTCTGTATTTATGTCCTATACATTTTTAAAGATTTCTGTCACATTATCTGTCTTTACTCCACTGCTAGTATACCGTGGTCTACATGTCTGTCTCTGTAGTTGAGGCTTCATTGTTTTTGCTCTCTGCCTATGAGCTACCATTCATATTCTCTTTAAAGGGCTGCAGCTTCTATAAATGCATCTGAGTAAACCAGCAGAGGCCTCATCAATTATCTTTATGTGGCATCACCCCCTTTATTCTGCAGTTGCTACCTGTTCCCATAAGAATTAGCACCCCAGTGACATTTTGAAAAGCCACAAAACAGGTAGATTAGTTTTGGGTTAGCAGATACAGTTGTTCCTAACTGAGTGCCATTAATATTTTTTCCACCCCCATTCATATAATATAAACTTTTACTTGTGGAGTTTTCCTTTGTGCCAGTCATCTCTGCGGTGTTGTAACATATTTAGTCTGTGAACACATTTTCCTGCTTTTTTGTCTTATTTCATCTAGAAGCAATGTCTCTTACTGTTAACAGGTATGCACGTATCCATAACACTCACTAGCAGCAGATGTGGATGTTGCATTCAGCAAGAATATTTAAAGTGCTTTGCCCATTTTTCTTTGAGGAATGTACCTATGGCTAAACTAAGCATTGACATTTTTTGTTCTGTAATTTTAGGGCAAATGTGCTGAACAATTTGTCCAACAAGGCATTTGAAAAACCCATCTGTGAAGTTTTATTAAACCAGAAGTACTTTAATGGGATTGGAAACTACCTACGTGCAGAAATACTTTTCAGGTAATTTAATTTTATTCAATCAATACTTTAAAAAAGATCACAACTAAAATAAAACAAGATAAACTATAACAATAAGTGTGAAAAAAAACAGAGCTCATTATTGGACTTTGACTTGATATGCTGAGTATTGAAGGCAGATTTTTGAATCAATTAGGTAGTACTAAAGTTCATGGGCTTGGAAGTTAGAGCTCATTTTGTAGAGTTTACCCATGTCGCTTTCTTTTCCAGCTAGGTGCTGTCTCAGTGAACCAGACGCATTTGTTGGCTGCTTTATACTCCCATACTAAGGACGTGTAGTTCTGGATTCTGAAAGTATTGGCAACCATGTTATATAAAATTCAGAAATTTGGCAATTTCTGTTTTCACTGTGACCTTTTAGCCCTTATAATCTGTGTTATTAGAACTCCCTGTCAGAAGTTTGAGACTTGATAGTGAGTCTTGAAATTACAAAACAAATCAAGTGCGATTTAACACAAATAGCAGTGATCTTTGAAAGTTGCTGTTACACTTCAAAGCATTTCTTTTCAGTGTGGCAACACCCCTCACATCCCCACAACACAAATAACAACTCCAAGAATTCCGTACCTCTGAGAAGAGAGACTATTCAAAGATACAAATTCAAAGTAACTATATATTTTCCTTTACTTGCAGTTAAATCCCTGCAGTTCCAAGGATTGCAGTTATGGTCCTCAAACTTACAGTGAGAACCTAGTAGTAGTGTTTGGTATAGTTGGGGCTGCAAAATGCACAGTGTGATTACTGCAGATTAAAAGGGTGCAGAGTACATTAATAGGGCATTTTAGCAGCAGACTGCAGCACCACATTTTATTAATTTGGAAAGGAGCTATAGTGCAGGTTTATCTCCTCTTATTTGGCTTTGTCATTCATAAACAGATTTGCTTCTACACTTGTTTGTGTGTTGGAACAAAGTGATACATACTGTCACACTGGTAGTGTTTGTAGTCAGTATGAATACTGCTTTGTAACTCCTGAAAGTAGGCTAAACCAAGTAAAACTCCTTTTGTTCACTTAATTAATATGTTAAATAAATGGAGCTGCTTTGGCATTTCTTCTCTCTGGCTCATCTGACTCCACTAGATTATTCTTTTACATTCATTGTCTGACTACCCACATGATTGTGGGGGAGCCAGAGGCTATCCTGATATTCACTGGACACAAAACAGAAAAACTAAGCCTAGATGGGGTACAGCCCATTGCAGGCCACACATGCATGAAAAGGCAAACACGTGTGCATGTACTCACTGACACAAGGAATGCATACATCTGTGGGGAATTTGCAGGACCACCAGTTCACACACTGAGTTATCTTTAGGGTGTTGTACGAAACTGGAGCACCTAGCAAAAACCCATGCGGACACATGTAAACTCTGCACAGAAGGCATCCCAGTGCAGAACTAAACTGGAAAACCAACCACTGTAAGTCAACAGCACTTAACTGCAACACTTCTCTTTTGTTTTCCATTTATCATTAATATGGGAGTTTCACACCATTAGTCAGTCAGAACATGTGCTGACTTGGTCTCTTGTATGTCTGCATTTGCTCTAACCATGATATTGTTTTTGGTAAAGCTTATATTAGCCCATTTTCATTTTAACTTTTTTTTTCCTGTTGACATTAACTTTTTAAGTTATGTCCTTTATGCTCTTCAGTAAGTACATTTTTCTGCATGGCCCTTCTCTACTGCTTGGATCTGCAAACCAGTTCAAATGATTGGATACTGGGCCTGGTACAGGACTGCCCTTTAACAGTCCATCTCTGTTCTAGTGCTGATTTTGGAAAAAAGGAGTCAAATTTACAGATGTTGTTTTGCTACTTGTGTTTTGACACCAGATGTTTTCTACAACTACTGGGCAATGACCTAAGTATAGCTGCCTCTCCCAGAGCATGTCAATGTGTTTTGTCCATACAGATTAAATAGTATTCTGTGGTTACCTCCAGGTAATTGAATATGTACTGGGGTGCCTCTTAACATGTTCTTAAATCAGCTTAATATTCTTCTTCTTCATGCTTAATAATCTTTTATCAAAGAGCTCTATATGATCCACAGTAGCTGCTAAGTTTGGAGTTATAACTGTATTGTTTCAGATTCACCAAAGTGCCGTCTTGTAGGTTTGGAAGGTCTTTTCTTATAATTCAGTTGTAAGACAAAAAAAGCTTACCAGCCCTCTATCTTACCCTGTAAGTTAGTGCCTTCAGTACTACAACTGAGAAATATGTATTATGGACACAATATTGCAGGTTTTTGCAATAGCTGTTTTCTAATTCAACTTAATAGACAAACTATAATCTAATGCTAGTTGTTTTTAACCTGGTGAGTGAACTAGTCCTTCTTGTAACCTCTTCAGTCAGGGTCTGTCTCACAGGAGTAAGGATGCACTAATATATATGTGGGTATGTATGTGTGTGTGTGTGTGTGTGTGTGTATATATATATATATATATACATGTCTATATATATATATATATATATATATATGTGTGTGTGTGTATGTATGTATACATGCACATATAATACTGCAGCCAGTCAACTTACATTTTTGGGATGTGGGAAAAGACTGGAGTACCCAGAAAAGATCCACATAGACATGGCGAGTGCATGTAGAACTCCTCACAGACAGATAGTAGAAGTCAGGAGCGAACCCCTAATTCTGGACCTATTAGGCAGAGGGAGATGCTGCCAGAAAGAAAGCTGTTGATATCAAGATAGAAATAAACAGTATAAATATGAATCCAAGATCATCCAATCTGTCCTTGTCAACCTCTTGGACATAAATGCAGGCTCAGGTCAGATTGGCACCAAAACCTTTCTCAGGATCTACTTCCTGCCGTAATGCCTTGCTCAAACTATACTCTCTAGATTTCTCATGTCACTTTTATAACTAACAGCACTGGAGTGTTAATATTCTAGATGTATGGTCTTCTCCAGCAGATTTTCATCAGTCAAGGATTTATATCCAGCCTTCTTCAACTGCGGTGGTGGTGCTGCGGTAGTGTTGTCGCCTCACAGTAAGACGTTGTCCTGTTCGATTCTCAGCTAGAGCGTCTTCTGTGTGGAGACATGCATGAATGGGCGTACCTTCGTTGAAGGTTGTGCATCAGGGCCGGCAACTCAGCATGTAAAAATCTACTGCCAATCATTAGCGGACCAGAGTTTCACTCTGGCGACCCCTAACCGGGAAAAGCCGAAAGAAACAACAACTTCTTATTTTACTAGTTTTGGTGTATTTTTCATAAGCTTAGAATTTTATTTGTTTCTTCTTTCTAGACCATGGATTCCTATAAAATTTCTGCCTGTTCTTGTTCTGGTATTTTTTTTTTTTTACCAGAGTAGAGTAATATATTGGCATTATAGATTTTGTTGAGGTTTTTCTGGTTTGAATTTTTGCCTGCTGTGAGTGTCTTGGTTTGTTATCAACTTTGAAGAATACTGGCTTTAAAAGATGCATTTTGGTCACCAGATCTCTCCCCAAGACGACCGTACTCTTTGTGTAATTTGTTTGCAGGTTCAGAATTTAGTAACAGAGTGGAATATTTGTACCAGTTTTTGATAAATGAATAAGAGACCACTGTAATAAGCTAAATTTGAAAAGATTAGCTAAAAACAGGGCTAGGAAGAGAACCCATCTGCTTCATCTTCTTTTGAGTTTCAGCAACTAAATATAAGCGTTCAAAAAGCAAAGAGGACTCTACTCATGCTTGTTCTAAATCTCCTTTAGTTAAAAAAAAAAAAAAAAAAGAACACAGAAGGTGTCCCTTTTGGCTGAAATATATTCTTGAGTGATCTGTCAGGTAAAAGTTAAGCATTCTCCACCTTCCCAGGTACCTAGAAATCAAAGTTTGTCTCCCCATTTTGATAAGGAGTTAGGCTAACTTCCTTTATGCATCCATCCTCTAGGATCTTAGCATTCGATGTACTTCCACTGAAGGTCACAGTGGTTGTCAGTTAATCCATTATGATGGAGAACTTTCAGCAGGCCCAGGTGAATATGGATTATTTCCCATCCTTTTCTGCTTCAAAGATAGAGAGGGAGTCTTTCTTCCTCTTACCACTGCTTGGGCTTCCTCGTCAGCCGCTGTCTGAGTTCTGATTCTTCAAGAAACCAGTAGCTTCCAGCTTTAATTGCTGTAGAAGTAGAAGATGCTTCAGTCTCAGATGTCTCCAGTGTGACCAGTTCACAAAGGTTTTTGTCTTCATCTGGCCTGCCGTTGGTGTCAGCTATCCCAGGAGTACTATGTGTGAAGCCAATGATCCCTTCATCCTAGATCACTGAATTTGGTGAGTTGAGGCTGATGTTACTGCAAAACCCTTTGGCGCCACTCTTCATGTTTATGGCATCAGCTTTTGATACTGTAGGCCACAGCATTGGGACCAGTACTGAATAGCCTTTTGGCATTGTGGCCCATGAGCATCTCTTCTGTATATTGCTAATTAAATGCTTGCACTTTTTCATTTCAGTAGTATGCTTTTTATTCTGTAGGTCCTTCCTTTTGGAGTATTCCCAGGGCCTCGCCACCATTTTCCTTCACCTGTTTCATTTCTCTTCGTCCAGCTCAAGTCCAGTGGACCACCCTCTTAGTAATATGTTATCCTTTCTTGTCAGAGGGTACCTCTTTAAGAATAACCAATGACATGGTTTGGTATATTGAAGATTACCCACGGTTGGCATGGTTTAATCACGAGGGAGAAGCCAACTGTGGTTAAATTTCAATATACCACAACCACGGAGTCTGTTAGTGCTATTATACAATGACATTATTTAAGAAAAAAATACTTACTTTTTTAAAATAATGTCTTTGTATAATGGCGCATTACTGTTCTTCCGCGGCTGGTGGTATACCACTTCCTTGTGTTGATGTACTGCACATGCTTATGGGACTTGCATTCCCACACATACCGAGTACATCAATGCTTTGAAACGGAAGCAACGGAGAAAAGAAAGTCTCTGTTGCTCTATTTTTGTTTTCTTTTTTTTTTAATTAAAAAAAAACTTTAGGTCAGTTTAGGGGTAAGAGAGAGACAGCATGGAAGAAATACAAGGGATATCAGGTATGTGTGTTTAATTTTAAATAGCGTACCTGATTTCCCTAGTATTTTGTCCAAGCTGACTCTCTGGTATGTCCAGAGTTGGGGCTAAAAATTTTATTTTTTAAGAAATAAAAATAAAATTTAAACAATATACCAATGGAAAGAAGTCCGGGTGGGACTAAGACAGAATGAGTACCAGTAAGAGTAAAAGGGAAGGTCTATAAGAGGGTAGTGAGACCAGCTATGTTATATGGGATGGAGACAGTGGCATTGACAAAAAGGCAGGAGTCAGAGCTGAATGTGGCAGAGTTAAAGATGTCAAGATTTGCAGTGGGTGTGACGAGGGTGGACAGGATTAGGAATAAGTATATTAGAGGGTCAGCCCAGGTTGGAAGGTTTGGAGACAAAGCCAGAGAGGCAAGATTATGTTGGTTTGGACATGTGCTGAGGAGGGATGCAGAGTATATTGGGAAAAAGATGCTAAGAATGAAGCTGCCAGGTAACCGGAAAAGAGGAAGACCTAAGATAAGGTTTATGGATGTGGTGAGAGAGGACATGCAGGTGGTTGGTGTGACAGAGCAGGATGCAGAGGACAAGAAGAAATGTTAACAGATGATCCGCTGTGGCGACCCTTATCGGGAGCAGCTGAAAGAAGAAGAAGATATTGTGGGATTTACAGCGGGCACACCGGATGGGATGGTCAATCAGTGTGCACGTTTTTGAATATTAATGGGGAGTCATTGTATAATAGTCCTTTTCGCACTCCTGTTGCGCATCTTGCATGACCATCTCTTCCCTCCTCTATCTTATTTTCTAGTTTCTGTCTCATTCTACTTTCTCCAGTGTGAACACAGATTCACTTTCCTGTTTACTACCTTCTCTCACTTCCATGTTGTTGTAGGGAAAAATCATATGATTAATGCAAGGAGGTTGAGTTAAGATGATCAGTTAATCTAAGGTTGTTACTTGTTAGAACATAACCTGTCAATGCAGGAGGGTTTGTTGGCAGTTATTTTTAAGTTTCCTTGTACTTCAATAAGATCTGAGGCACACAGCTTAAAGCTTACCTTGGTGGGACAGCATATCTGTATCTCTGCCTTTCTTAGGATTGGCGATAATTTTGTTCTTGTGAGAATAAATCTCTTTTAAGAGTTAACACTGAGTCTGCAGATGTAAAGCTTGTGTTGATCTTTCGCTGTTTGTCCAACTATGCATATTTTAGCTGGTAAACTAACGCACTCTAGGTTTCCCAGACCTTACCTGTACTTTTCCTGGATTGTTTTAGAGTATAAAATGATCAAAGTAACAACTGGTTTGAGATTTTCTGCAAGGATAATGGTGATCAAATGCTATATCTGGTAATCTGGGATAAATGAACAGTGCCTACACTTTGCCTCATATGACTGAACAAATTAACTCCCTTGCCTAAAGGGAGTGTATCAGTACTAAGTGAAGCATGAAGAGATAGTAAGCGAAGGTTTATGGGTGGATTATATTTTGTACTAAGCAGGGTATATCTGATACAGTGCAGGCTACTGTATCTTTTATGTATTGCAGTGATAAGTATTATAAGAAGATAAGGCAGTTTAGATTATTCGTTTGGTTGTGAGAATAAAGGAAACTAACTGTTTTGGATTCCAGCTGTCCTGTTTTTTTTTGGTGCTTTGTGCACATCACTTGAGTTGTTTAGTTGCCACAGGACATTATTTCTTCACTAGTAGTTGCTGTTGCAGTATGGATTCTCTACAGGATGTTTCTGTGTGTGGTACTCCTGTTACCAGGGAGGAAGTGAACAAATTGCATTCGGAGATGGCCATTATCAAAGGGGAACTTACCCGCTTAATAGAACTTCTTACTCCGCATTCTGGTTCTCCCAAAGCTCCAGGCAAATCGACAACCAACACCGTGATGGCGTCATCCCGTTCCTCCATTGGCCCAGCAAGTGACGAGGAAATCCCTAACGGTCAGAGAAGGACCTCGTCTCCATTTTTGTTCAGCTGTACGCCGAGGAAGGAAGCGCCACAAACTGTAGACAGACGACCTAGTCCACTCAATTTTTCAGCAGCGGTGGACAATGCAGGAGAGGATATTTATTTAATATCGGGAGCGAAACCGAAACGACACCCGCCGGAGCGAACATATGCTACAAAAGAAAAAATAAACGTGATTACTCAGACTACACAAAAAGGTACTGTTCAACAGTGTTATCAGCCGGGAAGGTCTGATGCACAAGATAACTATAATGTTGAGGCATTTTTGAAAGTGCCGTTTGCTTTTGGTGATTGTAATGATGTTGGAAGTAAATGTAAAGACGATGACAAGCAGTATACTTCACTGAAACAAATGATATATGATTTTGGGAATAAACTAACCAAAATCAAAGCCTTACAGGTTGACAATTTATATCTCCATAAATGAATGGAAAATGATATTGTTCCTATGGGTTTACGGTTCTTTAAAGAACCCATAGGTGTTGACATGAACGCTGATAATATAAAGCAGTGTAACACAATGTTTAATGCTTTTGGGAAACAGTTTATGGAATTCATAGTGAACAATAATGATTTGAAATTGGGTATTTTATTAAGTGAGGTAGAGAGTATTGATAGGTCAATACGACAGGATGTTTTATTTATGCAATGGGAAAAATTATACTACAAACAATATGACTATGCAGAGAACAATAGTAAAAAAATATTTGAAAGAAAGTGTAAAAAAATGGAGTGAGACAAGCAGCAATATGAGAGAGGGACTGCTTATAGATGGAATACAATAAAAGGGAGAGGAAGTACGAGATATAGTACTAACAATGAAAATCAAAAAGATGTTTATAATGACAAATGTGATGAGATTTTTTTAGAGGAAGGAGAGAACAACAAAGGGAAAGCAGTGAAGTGGAAGGGAAAGGAACAATACAAAAGGAACAGGTACAGGAAATGGTAGGGAACTCGACATATTTATCATTGGACAATGTTTCAGTAAATGATGTATGGGTAGTTGATGGTTATTCTGGTGACGAGATGACCACACACAACATCACTTCTACTGCAGGAGAGGTGAAAATATATAACTACACTTCACACGAGGTTCAACCCGAACTCTTGCATATATTCACCAAAGGTATGAAGTATATACCAGATAAATCTTTGGATTTATTGGATACTTTAGTAGAGGTGAAATTATTCCTTAGAAAAATAAATCTAGGGGTATTTTTTTCACGATAGTAGACCACATGTAGTGAATACAGGTATATTGAGAAAAAAGAGTTCCTTTACCCCTCCTATGGCCAAAACTATAGAAGCCTATGAAAATGTAATATACAAAGAAATTTACAAACTATATAACAAGCACAAACATAACAGATGTGATTATTTGGCATTACAACAGGTACACACTATTCTTGACAAATTTTGTGAAAACAACATTAGGATTATGACAGCAGACAAAGGGGGAGGCATAATACTGTATGATCAAGAGAAATACAGTAACAAGATGTTTGAGATATTAAATAACAGTGTGCAATATGAAGTTTCCTCCTTAAACCAAGTAAATATAGCACATAGTAGAATTGATTCCTATTTGGAAGAATTTTTGCTTGACAATAGGATAGATGAAGAACTATACAAATATCTAAGGGTTGAATTCCCCATATTAGCAACTATAACTGGAATTCCTAAAGTACATAAAAATCCACTTGACCCCCCTTTTAGACCTATTATTTCGGGGAGTTCGAGTAAAACTTTCAAATTTGGTAAAATTGTTGACAGTAGATTAAAGCACATATACAATACAGTACAACATATTATGAAAGATTCATGGGCATTCTTGGGAATATTCAAGACAGAGGTATGGAGTCCCGAGGTTATATTTGTCACAATAGACATACAGGACTTATTCTCATGTATTCCTAAGAATGAAGGACTCAGTAGCTTTATTAATAGCTTATGCAAGTATAGTGGACTAGACCAAGAGGAAATTTCATTACTCACTTCTTTTATGGATATAATATTAGATAACAACTATATCTATTTTGATGGAGAATATTACAGACAGAGTAATGGTGTGGCGATGGGAGCAGCTTGCGCCCCCATGTACGCCAATTTAGTACTCTTGGATTGGGAGGGACAATACATACACAATTCCATATGGATGAAGAACATCAAAACATATGTCCGTTACCTAGACGACATCTTCCTATTATGGGTTGGCAATGTCGAAGATTTGACAAGGTTCATTGACTATATTAATGGTACAACTAGTTATCTTAAGTTTACATATCAGTTTGACTACAGTGGCATTAATTTTTTAGTTGTATACATATACAACAATGGACAAACATTTCAGTCCAAAATCCATAGAAAGGATACTTACAGCAATGGGTATCTACATTTTGATAGTGCACACTCATACCAAGTTAAACGTAATATAGTCAAAGGCCAGTGTATAAGGGCGGCGAGAATGACATCAGTAAGGGAAAACATGGAAAAGGAATTGTCCTTCATAGGAGGTTTATTCATAGAAAAGGGATATCCAGTTGCAATGATCAGAGATATTACAACATATGTATCACAAGAATGGGGTAAACAATATACACCACTCATTGGAATAGGCATAACTAATAAGAAGGACAGAACTGTTAATGGTGATGATTATAAGAAAGCATGTATATTCAAATATGGAAAATATACAAATGAAATCAAAGGTATCATCACTAAAAATTGGAATATATTAACAAGTGATTTAACAATAAAAGAAAAGATACCCTATAGACCACAATTTGTCTACAAAGCAGGGAACAGTCTGAAAAGAATTATAGAAATAAAATACAATCACAACAAATTGGATAATGTGAAAAAAGTAGGCACAAAGAAATGTGGTCACTGTAATTATTGCAGGTACATATTTGAAGATACAAACATTATTTTAAATAACGTTACACATACTAAAATCACATTTAGACATGGGAATTGTTCGACGAAACACCTGATTTATTTGGCTATTTGTGACACTTGTCAAAGCTATTATGTGGGGAAGACGGATCGTTTTTTCAAAAACAGAATCTATGACCACATATATTGTATTAATAAACAGGACATCAATAATGCTTTGTCTCGTCATATTATTTATAGCCAAGGATGTAAAGGATTCAAGTTCGGTATACTTGAGGTTACAACACCTAACCCCAGGGGGGGTGATATTAAAGCATCAGTTAGTGAAAAGGAGATTAAATGGCAGCTACGATTAGACGCAGCTACACCGCCAGGCTTGAATGAAGTGATTCCCACCAAACCCCTAGTGAGGACATAAAAACCATTTGTCTAATGAATGGGAGTATGTAATAGAGTATGTGGATGTATGGTTGTATATCTTTGTTTTTAAGTATCTACCAAACATCATATTTCTATATGTGATATAGATACAGGTTCATATATTTATTGCACAATATGTATGTCTAGAAGATAGTGTATGTGGTGCTAGACTACTAACTTAAACAATAAGGAATGGGTGGAAAAATAATTAGTAGTTGTGAATATTTGTATTGATTTGCTGCTGTCTCTGCAACCTGCAGATTGAAGTGTATAATTTAAACAACAATAACATAAAAATTCTTACATGCACTATCTGACACATCAAATACTGGAAAATGCATGTATAGGGATGGACAACATTGCATATGAGACATTTTATAATAGTGTTTCACATAGGAAACTTTGAACTTTTAACATCTATTATACTTAGATAGGAATTCATGTTGTTAGAGGTAATCACAGTTTATTTCTAATTTTTAACTTGTAAATATACGACAATAATTGTAAGTTTTTAATTGTATGTTTTCAGTGTCCAAGTTATGTGTTATTTTTAACTTTAAAATGAAAGACACAAAGTGTAATATGACATAATATATTTTTATATCTTTAAATTTTGACAGGAATGACATTTGCATATAAAATTGAATGATTGATGTAAATGGCGGGTTTTTTAGGTATATAATGGGGAGAATTGTTATTATCATTGTTCTGAGGAAGTCTAGTTATCTAGATGAAAGCGCTTAACCTCATTTTTGCATCTTCGTTTGGTTGTGAGAATAAAGGAAACTAACTGTTTTGGATTCCAGCTGTCCTGTTTTTTTTGGTGCTTTGTGCACATCACTTGAGTTGTTTAGTTGCCACAGGACATTATTTCTTCACTAGCAGTTTAGATTATACAGTTCATTTCATGATGTATGCTCATTAAAATTCTATGTCTGAGACCAGCCAAGGATAGGTGTAATATTTTATGCTGTGTAAGTTCTTGGTAATAAAGCATTTGTTACTCTTTTGAAAGTGTGCTTGGTTCTGACATCTTATCTGACTATTCTAGAAAAAGACATCAGTTTTACCTGCTATATCTGGCGTGATGTGGGTAAGATGTGTGAATATTTCATGTGTGTTGCAACCTTGATTGGATGTTGGAAATGTCTGATAATGACTAGGAAACAAGATAATGATTTTTGTACAGTTAGTACCCTGTATAACCTTTAAGAGGATATGGCCAGATGCAGTGGCCATATAGGTATGAAATAAAACCTGACAAACGTTATTAGAAAAATGATGCTCTGGCCAGATAGTTACAAAATAAAACTTGGCAAACAAGATTAGAAAAAATAATTCAGCATTAAGAGGAGTGGAGTAATAACTACAGGGCTTAATGAGATTGTGAAAGGAAAGAAAAGCTTCTTTACTGCCCACAGATTGTGCAGGTATGTAACAGACTAAATAGTCAGATTTTGACTACATTTACACTAGACAGATTAGTAAACATACAAGATGAATAATGTCATTCAAAGTTTGTCAAATAGGAGAGTTATTGGGAAAACTATACCCATGCTTAGTCCTGGGAAGGGTTTGGAAAGCAAAAATAAGAAATAAGAAGTCACACAAAGGGGTTCCCTTCAAAATTTAAAATTCCCAAAACCTCGAATTTCATATGGTCGAGACCATATGATCGAAGTTTTAGAACTTTGAAATTCTGAATGGAGATCTGCATACAGCGAGGAATGGGAAATTCTCCCTTTTCCTTGCTGTAGTGCGATCTCGGAGTTGGTATATTTAAATAGCGGGGGCTGTGGTGGTGCAGGGGGGGCTTGCCCCTCTGCAAAAACATTGAGGAACATGGTTTTGTGTTCATTTTAGATTTATTTCAGAGTTTCAAAGTTTTGGGAATTCGAAATTCTGAAGTGAATCCCACACAAAGATATGCTGATTCACAAATGGATATTAATACATAGTAGGCAATCTCGAATAATATGAAGTAATAAAAACTCAATCATGAGTAACATTTGAGGGTAACGTCCCTTTAACTGATTTTGTTTCTGTAGTAATGGTGAATAAATATTTTTTGGTGAAGAATTTAAAAGTCATTATAAGACACTTTCATCTTTGGGTAAGACACTGTTTAGTCAATGCAACAAAAAAGTCATAGTATGTAAATTATTTATTTATTTTTATTTATTTGACATTTACTAACCAGGAAAGTGTGGGTAGAGATTACCCGTTTTCAGCAGAGGCCTGCAGAGATTAGAAAAAGTAGAGTGAAAAGCCTAGATTGCAAAGTTGAAAGGATTATAGAAATAATGAGAGCACAATAAGAGGTAAAGGTTGAAGGGTAGATAGTTTGCAGGCCTGAAAGTCATGGAGACAGTTACTGGGATGGAGAAGAGCATGTGCAGTTGCAAGATTTGGAGAGAGATTCCTTGAGGAGGGTCTTGAAGGTATGGTAGTGAGGTACCTGTCTTATAGGTTCATAGGTTAGTATTAGGCTATCGGCCCTAAGGTCTATGCAAACCTAGCCAAAACAATTCCATGGAAATTTCTTCCCACAATATTTACTTCTTTGGGCCCCTGTCTAGCAGGATGACTGACATGATCCCCGGGGTGAATTTCCTATCTCCCATCCAATCATCAAGGTTCCTTTTGAAGAGGGCCAATGATGTGCTCTGCTTGACATGTATGGGCAGTCTATTCCAGAGTATGGGGAGTCTCTGGGTCAGGAACCTATCCCTCCAGTATGTTTTGTTCATTGTAATGATAAGGTTTAGATCCCTGGAGCATGTGGCTCTGAGGGATTGGGATTTCTTTAAGTGGAGCATGTCCAGCAGCTCAGGGTTTGACATGGCCTTGTATGTTAAGCAGAGATCGCCTCTGAGTAGACGATATGCCACAGAGTATTGCTCCAGTTTTTTTAGATGGTCAGCATATGACATCTGCTTTAGGCCTGTGATTCTTTTAGTGAGGTATTTCTGTGGCCTTTCCAGCTGTTGCAGATGTCTTCTGAGGTACATACCAAATGGGACATTATACTCTATAATGGGTCTAATGAGGGATTAGTACAGTGGGACAATGACCTCCTTTTTTCTGGATGAAAAGTCCTTAGTGATGAGGTGTGCCACATAGAAGGATTTCCTGACTGTTGTGGTGATGTGGTTATTGAAAGTGAGACCACTGTCTACTTGTGTCCCTGAGTATCTCATCACACTTTCGATGTTTAGTGTCCTGCTACCTATGTGGCTGTTCATGGGTACATGTTTTTTTTCCATAGGGGATAATTATACATTTCTTGGCATTAAGCTTGAGCCCATGGCTCTGGCACCAGGCATCTGTTTCTGTAAGGCCCTTTTGTAGAATATCCACATCATTTGGGGATTCAATAATGGCTCCCAGTTTGCAGTCATCTGCAAACTTTGTTAGCCAGAGTCCCTTAGTGTTGGCCTGTACTTCAGAGAAGTAGATGCCAAACAAAAGTGGTCCCAGGACTGAACCCTGAGGTACTCCACTTGTCTGGAGCTAGATTTGGAGTCGGCTACTTTTAAAGTCTGGGTTCTGTCAGTAAGCCAGTTGGCAACCCATCGAATGATGTAGGGATTTATGCCCAGCTTAGTAAGTTTATCTATGATTCCAGAGTGGGGGATGGTGTCGAGGACCTTGGTGAGGTCCAGATAGGCTGTGTGGACCGCCTTACCCTCGTCCACAGCTCTGGAGACCAATTCGAAGAAGTCATTCAGATTCAGGAGACAAGATCGGCCCTTCACAAACCCAAACTGTGTGGGGTCCAGTATTTGAAGGTTGCCAATGTCTTTGTTTATAAGTTCCATGATAATGCGTCCCATGCCCTTGCAGATCAGGCTTGTCAGACTGATGGGACGATAGCTCCCGGGATCCAAGGTGGATCCTCCCCTTGTGGAGCGGGATAACTGTAGCAGTGCACCACTCAGTGGGCACAAAGCCTGCGGTGAGGCTATGATTAAACATGACACTAAGATGGGGTGCCAGTTCATTTTGTAGTTCATGTAGTACACAGCCTGGGATGTCATCTGGTCCCATGGATGCTGTATTCTTAGCTTTGGAGAGTGCTGTTTCTACCTGTGTGGCTGTAATTATCAGAATTTGGCAATCTTTTGGTATTGAGATGGGCCCTTTAGGGGGTGAGATGGGGGTGAAGTTGGCACTAAATCGATCTGCCAGGATATTGGCAATATCCTTGGGATCAGTATATTTAATGCCATTCTGTTGTAGCTCAGAGCAGATCTGAGCATTTCCATTTAGATTCTTGACATAACTATAGAATGCCATGTGGTTGTGTTTGGAATATTTGGCAATTTTATTTTCGTAACTAGCTTTTGAGGATTTTATGAGGGATCTCAGCTTCTTACTGAGGCTGGTGAGGGAGTTTTTTGCATCCTGGGATTTTCCTCTTTTCTGCAACAGTTTCTTCCTTCTGTTGTATAGTTTGTTTATAGCAGGGGACCACCAGATCGTCTTCCTTTTTTTGGAGAAGAGCATCTTGGTTCTATCTGGGATGGCACGATTCATGCACAAGTGGATGTGCTCCTACAGTGCCTTAGTGTAGGATTCTGCAGTCGAACTTCCAGATCCCGTCTGTGTGGGTGTTGTGAAGTTTGTCACTTCTGACTTCAGTAGCATGAAGTTTGCTTTGGAGAAGTTTTTTAAGGAGGTTTCCTTACTGGGGGGTGGGGTGGGGTGGGATGTGGATGTCAAAGGTGATTTGCTTATGGTCAGACCTGACCAGTGAGGGGGTGACCACTGGTGTGGAGCATCTATATCCCATGTTGGTAATGACCAGGTCTAGGATATTGGAGCCCCTGGTGGGACAATGGATTAGTTGATCCATGGCGTTGGAATTTATGAATTCCAAGAACCGTTGGGAAAAGGAGTTGGTACCCAAGTAGTTTTCCCAATTAATGGCAGGGTAGTTGAAATCACCCAGTATTAGGGTGTTTTGGTTGTATCTTAATATTTTCCAGTATGTTTAGGAAGGTGTAGTGAGAATCTTGGGGTATGGTGAGGGATCTGCAGCAAGCTACAATTTGGATTGCAGTCTTACCTAGTGTTAGTTGCACCTGGAGAATTTCAGATGCATAGTGTTGGGCAACTAGCCTGGAGGTGTGAATATGGACACTCCTCCACCTTTAGTGTCGGTCTTGGTTTTGTGGCCGAAAAGTGTGGTAAGAATTGTAGCCTGGTATTGCAGGGGTGCTCTCTGGAGCCTTGAACCAGGTCTCGGTCACTGCACAGATATCGATGTCTCCATTTTTAGGAGTGCCTCGAGAGAGTGCATTTTGAGGTTTAGACTTCTAGCATTGAGTAGCATTACCTTCAGATTTTGCATGCTTGTATCTGTTACGGTGGTGGTTTTATCCTTTGAACCTTACCTAAAAAAGGCACTATAGGGGTGGCAAGAGCTTTAGCCAGTAACCTGAATCCCAGGGGTGACAGGTGCAGGCCATCTCTGGCAAAGCATCGTGGTTTGTCGATCATGTCTTCCCAGGTAGACAAATACTGGATCCCCTTTGAATGACACCAGAAGCTTAGCCAATTGTTGAAGTCGATCATTTTGTCCTTATACTGTGGTATCATTCTGGGCGAAGGCAGGATGCTACTCAGGGCTAGGGTCATACCTGCCTGGGTCACATGATCCAAGAGCTCTTCCACGTCTCTTTTCATGTAGTCCAGGGAGGTACATCTCAAGTCATTCACTCCAGCATGGACAATGACAGAGTCGTATTTGTACTTGTTGTGGAGTGACTTGAGTGCATGGGTTATGTGGTGGATCCTGGCACCCGACAGGCAGCTGACTGTAATTTTCTCCTTGTTCAGCCTGGTGAGTGGGACATCAGTGTGCCTGACTATAGAGTCACCTATGACTAAAGTGTTGGGTACATTGTCTTGCCTTAGGGGCTGTTGTTGGGTGGCACACTGGTGTTGTGAGCTATGTGTCACTTTGGTTGTGACTGGTGTTTGTTTGCATTTCGGCTTCGAAGGTCCTTATTGCTTGGGCAGGTTAATGTAAAGGGCCACCGCATATGTGGGTTTAGTGTTGCTATGTGTGGGTGTTGATTGTGTGGGTTTTGAAGGGCTATGAGTTGCTAGAGGTGTAATGCAGTTGTTAGCCTTCTCCTCTTGACTGTCTAGCACAATCTTGACTGGAGAGCGCTTTGCTTCCAGTTTGGCTATGTAAGTGCATCTCTCGCAGGTTGTAGTGTTGGGTGGTAGGAGGATAGGATTGTCTGTGTACATGAGGCAGTTGCCGCATTGCCCCAGTATGCCCAGATTCACCAGGTGGACAGGAGAAATCACCGGAAGATGACCCTTGGACATGCCTGTTTAGCTGCTTTTTTGTAAAGTTTAAGAGCTGTTTTCCCTTACCTTTGCAAGGTACTTTGCAGTTGTAGGCTGTTTAGTGCCTATGATTAATTTCTCCTTATTGACAAGGAGAGCTGAGTATCAGTTTCAGGCTTCCTAGTGCTTTCCAGCAGGTTCTTGAGCAAGTGCTAGTCACAGGGGTTCAGATTTTAGTGCTACTACTGAGAAACCAGCTAGTTTTAAGGGAAAATTTGAAGAGCAGACTTTCTGGCACCTGCAATAGTTTAACTGTAGCCTCGTAGCGCTGCACGATGTGAAAAATGTGCAAATACACACGTTTTTAAGCCAGAAAGTTGAAAGGGATAGAAATCAGCCCAAAAAGGCTAATACAATTACACTTTCAGAGCTGGAAACCACTCCTCTAGCATTAGATAGGCAGTACAATGCTCACCAGTCCCACTGGTAGGCAGTAGGACTTCCCTCCACCACAGCAAGGTCTGGATAACTCTGAGCACAGAAAATAAAGTCCTGAGACAAGCAAAGCCTGGGATATGGACTGGCTAGAAAAGGTGGGAAACGTTTTGTTGAAACAGGCTAAACAATGCAATAATAAAGTAAATAAACACAGAAAAGGCTAACACACTTGAGTGTGTAGTCCTAAACAGTAAATGCAATTAAAACTCTACAAAATTAGCAATTTAAACTTTTTAAATGAAGCAAGGCAAGTGCACAACTGGAAAACGATTTAAGATGCAGTAACACAGCAGAATAAGTAGCTAGTCTACATATACAGAGACATCTATATATACAGAAAAGCAGCTAAAACACACAAACACTTCAGATGCAGTGCAACCTAGAGCACTTGAGTTGTAGCAATATTAAGGCAGTTAAAGTTATAATAAATGCTCTAAAATATACTCTATATTTCCAAATGTTTGAGAAGCACAGTCAGAACATAAGGAAATTCAGGCAAAAAAAAAATTTTTTTTGAAAGGGAAAAAGGAGAAACAGAAGGCCTTATCAAATATTCTCTCTGTATTGGGTAGAAAGAGCAAAAAAAATTTTTTTGGAGAACAAGGAAGCTACAAAGGTGATTTGCTTATCGTCAGACCTGACCAGTGAGGGGGTGACCACTGGTGTGGAGCATCTATATCCCATGTTGGTAATGACCAGGTCTAGGATATTGGAGCCCCTGGTGGGACAATGGATTAGTTGATCCAGGGCGTTGGAATTTATGAATTCCAAGAACCGTTGGGAAAAGGAGTTGGTACCCAAGTAGTTTTCCCAATTAATGGCAGGGTTGTTGAAATCACCCAGTATTAGGGTGTTTGGTTGTATCTTAATATTTTCCAGTATGTTTAGGAAGGTGTAGTGAGAATCTTGGGGTATGGCGGGGGATCTGCAGCAAGCTACAGTTTGGATTGCAGTCTTACCTAGTGTTAGTTGCACCTGGAGAATTTCAGATGCATAGTGTTAGGCAACTAGCCTGGAGGTGTGAATATGGACACTCCTCCACCTTTAGTGTCGGTCTTGGTTTTGTGGCTGAAAAGTGTGGTAAGAATTGTAGCCTGGTATTGCAGGGGTGCTCTCTGGAGCCTTGAACCAGGTCTCAGTCACTGCACAGATATCGATGTCTCCATTTTTAGGAGTGCCTCGAGAGAGTGCATTTTGAGGTTTAGACTTCTAGCATTGAGTAGCATTACCTTCAGATTTTGCATGCTTGTATCTGTTATGGTGGTGGTTTTATCCTTTGAACCTTACCTAAAAAAGGCACTATAGGGGTGGCAAGAGCTTTAGCCAGTAACCTGAATCCCAGGGTGACAGGTGCAGACCATCTCTGGCAAAGCATCGTGGTTTGTCGATCATGTCTTCCCAGGCAGACAAATACTGGATCCCCTTTGAATGACACCAGAAGCTTAGCCAATTGTTGAAGTCAATCATTTTGTCCTTATACTGTGGTATCATTCTGGGCGAAGGCAGGATGCTGCTCAGGGCTAGGGTCATACCTGCCTGGGTCACATGATCCAAGAGCTCTTCCACGTCTCTTTTCATGTAGTCCAGGGAGGTATATCTCAAGTCATTCACTCCAGCATGGACAATGACAGAGTCGTATTTGTACTTGTTGTGGAGTGACTTGAGTGCATGCGTTATGTGGTGGATCCTGGCACCCGACAGGCAGCTGACTGTAATTTTCTCCTTGTTCAGCCTGGTAAGTGGGACATCAGTGTGCCTGACTATAGAGTCACCTATGACTAAAGTGTTGGGTACATTGTCTTGCCTTAGGGGCTGTTGTTGGGTGGCACACTGGTGTTGTGAGCTATGTGTCACTTTGGTTGTGACTGGTGTTTGTTTGCATTTCGGCTTCAAAGGTCCTTATTGCTTGGGCAGGTTAATGTAAAGGGCCGCCGCATATGTGGGTTTAGTGTTGCTATGTGTGGGTGTTGATTGTGTGGGTTTTGAAGGGCTATGAGTTGCTAGAGGTGTAATGCAGTTGTTAGCGTTCTCCTCTTGACTGTCTAGCACAATCTTGACCGGAGAGCGCTTTGCTTCCAGTTTGGCTATGTAAGTGCATCTCTCGCAGGTTGTAGTGTTGGGTGGTAGGAGGATAGGATTGTCTGTGTACATGAGGCAGTTGCCGCATTGCCCCAGTATGCCCAGATTCACCAGGTGGACAGGAGAAATCACCGGAAGATGACCCTTGGACATGCCTGTTTAGCTGCTTTTTTGTAAAGTTTAAGAGCTGTTTTCCCCTTACCTTTGCAAGGTACTTTGCAGTTGTAGGCTGTTTAGTGCCTATGATTAATTTCTCCTTATTGACAAGGAGAGCTGAGTGCTTGTATCAGTTTCAGGCTTCCTAGTGCTTTCCAGCAGGTTCTTGAGCAAGTGCTAGTCACAGGGGTTCAGATTTTAGTGCTACTACTGAGAAACCAGCTAGTTTTAAGGGAAAATTTTAAGAGCAGACTTTCTGGCACCTGGAATATTTTAACTGTAGCCTCGTAGCGCTGCACGATGTGAAAAATGTGCAAATACACGTGTTTTTAAGCCAGAAAGTTGAAAGGGATAGAAATCAGCCCAAAACGGCTAATACAATTACAATTTCAGAACTGGAAACCACTCCTCTAGCATTAGATAGGCAGTACAATGCTCACCAGTCCCACTGGTAGGCAGTAGGACTTCCCTCCACCACAGCAAGGTGTGGATAGCTCTGAGCACAGAAAATAAAGTCCTGAGACAAGCAAAGCCTGGGATATGGACTGGCTAGAAAAGGTGGGAAACGTTTTGTTGAAACAGGCTAAACAATGCAATAATAAAGTAAATAAACACAGAAAAGGCTAACACACTTGAGTGTGTAGTCCTAAACAGTAAATGCAATTAAAACTCTACAAAATTAGCAATTTAAGACTTTTTAAATGAAGCAAGGCAAGTGCACAACTGGAAAACGATTTAAGATGCAGTAACACAGCAGAATAAGTAGCTAGTCTACATATACAGAGACGTCTATATATACAGAAAAGCAGCTAAAACACACAAACACTTCAGATGCAGTGCAACCTAGAGCACTTGAGTTGTAGCAATATTAAGGCAGTTAAAGTTATAATAAATGCTCTAAAATATACTCTATATTTCCAAATGTTTGAGAAGCACAGTCAGAATATAAGGAAATTCAGGCAAAAAAAAAATTTTTTTTGAAAGGGAAAAAGGAGAAACAGAAGGCCTTATCAAATGTTCTCTCTGTATTGGGTAGAAAGAGCTAATGACACTAGACTGGGAGGAGTGTCCCAGATCAGATCTACAGTAGGGGCGGGCAACTGCAAAGCCACCAAGTGTAACACCAAAACACCAAGACATCAACAGGAAGGGTGGGTGGGGACACTAAAGCTATTAGCCTACAAAGCACTACAGAAAGCCACAAAATGAAAGTTTTTAAACAGATAAAGATTTGTAAAGATACAGAATGCTTTTAACTGCAAACAAATCAGTTACCCATGCAGATTACAATAAACGTGCTATATATAAATTTCTAGAAACAATAAGTAATCGAAAAAAAACAGGATACTTATATATCTCAGCTAAGAGTTGGAGTCAACACCTCTCATCCACTCTGCTCAGTGTGTATGCTCAGTGTGTATAGACAGAAACTCTCTCAAAGTTAGGGCTTAAATACCAGAACAACAACTTTTTTTTTTTTTTTTTTTTTTTACAAAAACACAAAAGAACTAGCCTGCAGCCAATTAATACAATCTAGCCAAGGTAAAGAAAGGCTTCAGCTAATTCAAGATGGCCTGTTCATGTGCTTTGAACAATCACTGTATAAAAAACAAGCCCAGAGCCAACAGTTCTGAACTAGGACAAATACTAAAGCTATTAGCCTACAAAGCTCTACAGAAAGCCACAAAATGAAAGTTTTTAAACAGATAAATATTTGTAAAGCTACAGAATGCTTTTAACTGTTACCCATGCATATTACAATAAAAGTGCTATATGTAAATTGCTAGAAACAATAAGTAATCGAAAAAAAAAACAGGATAGTTATATATCTCAGCTAAGAGTTGGAGTCAACACCTCTCATCCACTCTGCTACTGGCAAGCTGTTCCAGTTCTTGGCTACACAGCGAGAGAAGAGGCAGAGACTAATTGACTTCTGAGCTTTATAAATAGAAAAGTGTTGTTTGTCTGAAGAGCGTAGTTCACGATGTGGCAGAAGTATTGTAAAAAGGAAGAGGTGGCAAGAGAAACTGAGGAATTGTTGAGTATTTTGTGTTAGTAGTAGCTGATTTAAAGTTAAATGGTGTGGACTCTCAAGCCAATTTAGATTTTTGATAGGCAGTGATGTGATTTGTGGGGTTGGCCAGTAGCAAATTTGGCTAGTTTATTGCAACATTGCCCTAGTTTAGTTTTAAGAAAGGAATTAATTTGTTAGAAAAGGGGAGGCATAGAGAAGGGAAGGGAAGAGATAAGTGGAAGCAAGTTTGGCTTTTGTGGTGTTGGTTAGGAATTGTTTAGCCCTATAAAACATGCAAAGTTTTTGATGGGTCAGTTTGATGGTATTATTTATATTCAAGTCAAACTTGAGACCGTTATCTGTTGTTACACCTAATAATTTAGAATGAGGCACAACTGCAATTATTGTTAGGTGATGAAATTGTAAAATTGAGTTTGTGAAAAGAATGTTTAGGAAAGAATAATAGGAATTTTGTTTTCTTGGGATTACATAAGAGGTTATTATTAGTAAGCCAGGCCTCAAAGGAGTTATAAGCTTCTTGTGTTATACTTTGTAATTGGATAAGGTTGTTAGAGGAGCAAATTAGAGTAGAGTCATCTGCATATTGTATAAGGGTTGCATGTTTGCTGGCAGTATAAAGATTGTTAATGAATATATTAAATAGTGGGCCCAGAATCTAGCCCTATGGTACTCTAGTGCTAACTGGTAGGTAAGGGGATAGACTGGAGTTCCATTTAACTGATTGATGTCTATTGGAAAGATAACTGGAGAAACATAGTACAGTAATATCTGTAGAGCCAAGAGCAGATAATTGTGATAAGAGTTTAGGATGTGAGACGGTATCGAAAGCTTTGGAAAGATCGAAGAACATAGAAGAGACAAACTTACCCATGCCTCAAGTGTCAGTGAAAGATAAAAGAGTCATGGTGGTACTATGTTTAGGCCTGAATCCATGCTGAGTGTGACAGAGTAGTCTATTTTCAAGTAAATGATGAAGGAGTTATGTATGCATTTTTCAAGAATTTTGAATAGAGGAGACAGTATTGTAATAGGCCTGTGGTGAGATATGTCTGTGGGATTTCCACCTTTGCGGAGTTGGAAAATGACTTTTTCCAGAGGGAAGGAACATAGGCTTCATTGATAGATCTATTAATGAGTGTAGAGACAGGGTAGGCTATGGGAATCTTCAGCAATTTTTAGAAATCCATTGGGAAGATTGCCTGCAGAAGGAGAACAAGGTTTGAGTTTGCTCACTAGGTTTGTAATCAGAGATGTAGGGGTGAGTTTGCTTACTAGGTTTGTAATAGATGTAGGGATGAGTTTAAGGGAAAAAGGAGAGAGGGAGGAGGTTGAAGGAGGTAAGAAAGTAGTAGTAGTGGAAGAGATATTGCTGGTAATGTATGCAATGCTGTCTATGAAATAAGAATTACATTGGGAAGCTGTGTCAGAATGAGTGTAGTTAGTAGAGGGTTGTGGCATCAAATTGGTTTCAGGATATAAAATGTTCTTGGTTGCTAAAATTTCTTTGGATTATAATTATTGGTATATTGAGGGTCTGAGTAGTACAATTTTTTTGTCTTTGTTTACTTGTTTTTTCACAAGATTACACAGTTCTTTATAATGCAGTTAGTTAATTTGTGATTTTTTTTCAAATTCTTTTTTCAAGCCTTATCTCTATGTAGCATAAGGGATTTAATAAGTCTGAAAAGAGAGTCAAGGAGAGAAATTAGGTTTGACTTTTTTTCCTTTTAGGAGGAGTTGAGCTATTTAACGTGTTTTTGAAATAGTGAGTTGAACTTAACTGCTTCATCTAGTGGTAAGTTTTTAAGGAAAGACCATTTTATAGAGCTTAAGCTATTACTAAAGATAAGTGGGTTAGGTCACAGATGGTCTTGTAAGCATGTTATTTGTTAAGCAGAGAGAGAAATATGGGGGAATTGGTAGGATGATGGCCACTAATAACATCTGGAAGTATTACAGACTGAATTAAGTTATTTGGGAGGGAGGCTGAAATCCAGTGTAAAATGGAACCAGATTGATGTGATTTGTTGATAAATGTAGGGTGATCTATTAGTTGAGAAAAGCCAAAGGGGTTGATACCATTGGTAGGGAAATGTGAGTTTAGTATCAGCCATTTGATGTTAACTTCCCGTAGAATTATGGTTTCCTGAGAAATGTTGGATGAGACCCAAAATAGGATGTCTTCTAGAGTAGATAAATTGTTTCCAGGGGTATGTAAACATTAGTGATGCTATGTTTGTTTAAGTTAAAATTAGCAATGATTAGTTTGGCTTTGCCAAAAGTAAGTATGGGATAGTTATAGGGGGTGAGGGAGTAGCAACTATGATAAACTATGACAACTCCTCCAGCTTTTCTTTTAAGTCTGTCAGCTCTTAGCAAATTGAAACTTGAGGGAAGTATTTTGGAGTCTTTAATTTGAGGTTTGAGCCAAATTTCTGAGATTGCAAGTATGCTTGAGGTGTATTGGGCAATCCAGGAATGGAACTCGGTGACTTTGTGCCATATGTAATGCATGCATTTATGGAGAAAACTTTAAATGTGTTATTGGGTCCAGGATTAGGGTGAATATCACTGCTGAGTAATAAGAGATTTTTTTTTTAGTCATAATTACTTTTATTTTTCTTTTAATAAGAGTCATCTTTATTAAATTATCAGTTATGATATAGGCAGTTATATATTTATGTAAATGAAAACAAACTATATTGATACAATCCTTGTTGCAAGCATTTTACATCACAAACCATACTGACATAATCTCAGTTGCAAACATCACTTACAATCTACCCAGTCATTGTCAGTCAAACATTACATAGCTCATTCTAGTCCTGCCTTCTTTTAAACCTCATTCCTTCCCTGTATGTATTGTTCCCACAATTCCCATTTTTCCTATGTAATTTGCTCTTACCCTTTCCAAAAGATCCCAAATCCAGTTGTTTTATCTCTGTTACTATATTCGCTGCTTCTAGTACAGTTGGTTTAGTGATTTCCCTTTTCTAGTAATTGCTTTTTTTGGCAGCCACCATAATTAGACTTAGCAAGGACTTACTATGTCTAGGCAATTCTAATTCTGTATCATAGCTGAGAAAAATCATTTCCCCAGTTACACCAATCTGCCCACCCACTATCTCCGACAGAATAGTCTGCAGAGAGTCTTTAAAGACTGCCAACTCATTACACTCCTAGAAAATATGTTCCCAATTACCCCTTTCTTCCCCATCACACCTCCAACATTACTGTCTACCTGAGGAAAAAATTCTCTGGTGTCTTCTTGGGAATATAAAAATAACTATGTAAACATTTCCAAGCAAAAATCCTAAATCTTCTAGATTTTATTGCATATTTGGGAGACATATATGTATCTCCCATTGTTTCTTTGTGAATTGCTTATCCAATCTCTTTTCAAAATCCTTTCTAACCTCCTCTGATTGATTCTTATAATTATCTTGCAATACTTTTTAATGTCAGCTTCTGTTCTAGATTCTATTAAAAATTCTATAAGTGCTGTTTTTTTTTTTTTAGGACCCCCCTTTCTTTCTCTTTGCCTGTTCTCTGACATCAATCCTTGATAGGGAAGGCAGTCTCTAAATGCAGTCCAAATAAGTTATTGGTATCTTCCCATTCTGTTACCTTTCCCTCTGTAGTTATTTGCTTCCAATACTTTTGCCAGTTTTCTCCAATAAATTCCAGCCCCCTCTTGCCTATTGTCTGTATCCCTAAATGCAGTCAACCCTATCAGCAGAATCTCCTTTTTGAATTCCCGTGTCAGCTTAGTTCTTAGAATACTTTCTGCTACTTCATGAATATAGCTTTTTGTATAATTACTGCTATTCTCCTTAAAGTTCTGCATCCAAAATCCCAGTCTCTCCTTGTTTCTTGAGCCCCCCCCCTGTTTTATCATCCCTTTCCACTTTGAATTATAGTTTTCTGCTTCTGTTATGTATAGAAGCCTTAACTGTGTTGCTCTGAAATTCCCCTTCAAATCAGGTAATCCCTATCCACCTCGTTCTATTGGAAGAATCATCTTATCTCACTTGACTCACCCCCTCCCAGTTAAAATCCTTCAGTTCTTTATTAATTGCTATCTACAAGTTCTCCTGTGGTTGATAAAAATATGCCTGACCTGTGTATAAGACTAAAGGGACTAAAAACATTTAACTGCTTGTAGCTTCCATGTAACAGAGCTTCCATTTTCTCAGTTGTTGTATTATCTTTTGTTTAGTCTCTTCCCACATATCCTTAACTGCCACACGAAAATAATTTTTAGCCCATGCTTCTTAATTCTTCATTTTATCATGTCCCCATAAATATGGATATTGGTGAACCAATTTGTGTGTGGGTACACAATTTACCGCTATTGCCTTTGTTTTAGCTTCATTAATTTTGTATCCTGAAAAGATATGAAACTGTCTCAAAATGTTCCACAACACTGTAATGTCTCTTTCTGGTTTTGTCAGGTATAAAATAATATCTGCAAACAGAGCCAACTTTTCTTGACAACCATACCAATTATATCCTTGAATTTCTTAGTCCCTTGTTTTCTTTGCCAGTGGTTCTAAATATAATGCAAATAAAGGGGAAAGAGGACACCCCTGCCTGGTTCCTCTGCTCAAGCAGAAGTTATCAGAGGACCCCCCTATGTCCTCCTGATCAACCTTATAATTTAATCATGGAATGCAAATGGTTCCATTGCTGAGCTCATAAAGTTCCAGCTTACTCTGTGAAATGCTTTCTCTGTATCAAGCTTCAACAGCAGTGGTATCTTCTTGCATTCTGCTTCTCCCTGGATCGTCAGTGTTCTGTTAATGTTGTCAAATATTTGCTTTTCCTCCACAAAACCACAGTGATCCATATCTCAATTTTGGCATTTTAGACATAATGGTTTAGTATTGAAATGGGCCTGCATGAAGCTGGATCTGATGGATCTTTACCCTGTTTAGGTATTACAGCTACTTCCGCTTTCTTCCAGGATGGCGGCACTTCTCCTCTTAAAATACTGCTAAACAAAATCTTTTATATCTTTATCAGTCTTTTTTCCCTTGTCACTTCCAAACTTCTACAAGAATACCATCTATTCCTGGGGACTTTCCTGTAGATTGGTTATACATCACAATTTCTATCTCAGAGTGACGACCCACCACTGCCAACCAGTAATCAAGGAGCCTCAATCCTCACCATTGACACCTGTGGGGGGACATTCACTGGGACAATAACAGGTACACACAGTATTTCCAGACGCAGCTCTCTGCATCAAGTGAAATTTTCTTTAAGAGAACACAGAGACCACAGTCAGTCTGGGGCATGTTTCTCTCTCTTTCTCCAAATCTCCAGTAAGACTCCCCACTGGGACAGCTACAGTGGTGAGATCTCAGCCGAATGACCAAGCCAAGACCTCCAGCACCCTCTCTGTCTAACCAGTGCTTCGTGTCCCTGCCCAAGCAGCTGACACACGCACTCTGAGGTTTGACTTACACACACACACACACACACACACACACACACACACACACACACACACACACCTGGGAAAGGCTAGCACAGGTTTACTAGCTATGCCTCCTTCTGCCAAGATTATAAGGTAGTTACCACTGCAACCAGTCACTCCTTATCAACTACTTTAGGATCCTTAACAAAGGGTGTCCAATCTTAAAGTGTAATATTAATACAAATGGTAGTCTGACCAAGAGCAAAGCTATTAGGAGTGGCCCACACAGTGTCACCAAATAAATATGCAAGTACTCTCAAAACTTAAATATCTCTACACAGATCAGTTACAATGAGAGGTTTAAATATATATTAATAATAAATAATAATAGAACAAAACAATACTAAATATATATTCACAGTGACATCAGAGTTCAAAAGCATAGGTAATATAACATTGCAGTACAGGCTCACACAAATAAAGAAAAATAAAATCTAAATGAAGCTTTGCTATTTTCCTGACTGTATCTAAGAGAATTACTCTACTGTAAAAAATTACTAATAGAGCAAGGCAGATGTGGTGAGTGGTTCTTGTTGTTGTTGTCAGGTCCAAGGCAGAATGCTCGGTCTCACACAGAGACTTCTCTAAATAATATCTAAAATATTACTGCTGGGATAGCTTGCAGAATGGCATCATTTGTGGTCATCTGGCTTCTAGTTCGCAGGCAACCCCCCCACCCCATTGCTGGCAGCTGGTAGCATTTAGCATCTACCTGTAAAAATACATAGACAAGGGCTTTTGCTCAGATATTTGGCAGGTGCTGGAAGGTATAAAACAGTTGCATTCCTTCATGCTTCCAAAGTAGCAATTAGTTCACCCCAAAGACAATACAGAAGGGTTTCTAGTACATACTTTGTTCTCTAGCTGCATTGAAGCATCTTTATAAGGTTCATAAGTAGGTACTAGGCTATTGGCCCTAGAGCCTATATAAGCCTAGCCAAAAAGGTACCCTGGCTTTTGCCATCCAAGAAAATTATTTTTTGTGCCCCTGTCGAGCAGTCACAGAAGTGCTCTCCAGGGTGAATTTCCTATCTCCCATCCAATCATCAAGACTTTTCTTGAAGAGTGCTAATGAGGAGCTTTGTGTGATATAGATAGATAGTTTGTTCCAGAGTATGGGAAGTCTCTGGGACAGGAATCTATCCCTCCAGCATGTTCTGTATATTGTGGTGACAAGGTTTAGGTCCCTAGAGCGTGTAGCTCAAAGGGATTGGGATTTTTTTAAGTGGAGCTTGTCCAACAGATCTGGGTTTGACATAGCTTTATATGTTAGACAGAGATCGCCTTTGAATAGGTGATATGCGATGGAGTAAAGCTGGAGTTTTTTTGAGACAGTCTGCGTAGGGCATCTGTTTGAGGCTGGTAATCCTCTTTGTGAGGTATTTCTGTGGCCTTTCCAGTTGTAGATGTCTTGTGATGTACATACCAAAAGGGGCTCTGTATTCTGTAATGGGTCTAATGAGTGACGAGTAGAGGGGAACAATGACCTCTTTTTTTTCCTGGATGAGAAACCTTTTGTGATGAGGTGTGCCGTGTAGAAGGATTTCCTGACTTCTGTGGCGATGTGATTATCAAAGGAGAGACTACTGTCCACCTGTGTCCCAAGGTCTCTTATCACACTTTCGGTGTTAAGTAGACTACCACCTATGTGGTAGTTCATGGGTACAGAGTTTTTGCAAAAAGGGATGACAGTGCACTTTTTGGCATTGAGCTTGAGGCCATGGCTTTGACACCAGGCATCTGTCTCAGTGAGGCCCTTTTGTAAGATGTCCACATCGTTAGGAGTTTCGATTATGGCTCTTAGTTTGCAGTCATCTGCGAACTTCGTTTGGCCTAGCCTATAAAGTGATTTAATTTCAAATATTTTTCTAACGTTTGCTCAGCTGAGATTAACCCTACAGTTTCCTCTGTTAACGTATACATTTAAACAGTTACAATAGTGCATGTACATTTCTGTTCTGTTCTGTTCCAGTAGGACGTACTGTGGATACATTTTAAGCGCAAGCACTTTACAAATACCTTTTCAATTCAAACATCTGTACAGAGCAATTTGATATACATATGACATACAGTTCTAATACATTTGTAACACAAGCATCTTGTATAAATTAGTTTGATATTCACAAATGACATATAATTATTTACAAAATTCCAGCTAGCTGTGCTGTCAGTACCTCCTTTTGTCACACTTCTTCCTCCCTTCGAAGACTCAAGCTAGTTTTTTCAAGTGACCCTCAAGAAATGTTGCGCGAGAGGGATGAGCCTGTCTGGTATACATTGCCCCATACGTTGTCTTGAGATCACAGCTGCCTTTGCATTGCTGGCCCCATTACAGTGTTGCACTGTCATATCGTATGCCTGCAACCGTAGGCTCCACCATAGTAATTTGGGATTTTGCTGGCTGGCTCTCTGCAGACATAGATCCCACTCAGACTCCTTCTGCCTTCTACTGCAAATACTTAGCCTCCCTAGGGTTTTATGGTGTTAACATGGTACAGTTTGTGCCCCTGCCTCCTGCCTAGCAGTTGTACCATGTAATTAATAGCACTGACCTTTCTAAGCACTTTGAAGGGTCCCTCCCAAGCTGCCTGCAGATTATTGTGTCTGACAGGAATGAGAACTATAACCTACTACCGCACAGCATACTGTCTGGCTCTAGCATTCCTGTCATACCAGACCTTTTTCTATTTTTGGGCTCCTGCCAGGTTCTCCTGGGCCAAGCCCATGAGTACACTGAGCCTTGCCCTGAGGTTTAGGACATATGCCATAACCGGTCTACTTTACATGATCGACTTTTCACAAAGTTGAACTTCATATGGCCGAGACCATATGATCAACTTTTGAAAAGCCGAACATGTAAAGTAAACACAACAAACACTTACCTAAAAGCTGTTAGCAGGGGGCTATGCCCCCCTGCACCCCCTGTAACTTAAATATACAAATTCCGCACTGTACGGAGATAGCGGTTCCCCATGGTCAGCTTTTCATGGTCTCGGCCATATGAATGTCTACTTTGTGAAAAGTCGATCATGTGAAGGGGACCCACCACAAGAGACTCCTTGTAGGATTCAAACTTAATCTTCCACTCATTTCAAATCAAATGTAAAGGTCTGCTCACCCTATGCCCATACAGCAACTCCGTGGGTGAAAAACCTATGGATTCCTGCAGCACTTTTCTGTAAGCAAACAACAGATGGGGCAGATATATGTCCCATTCCCTCTTAAACTGGTCTGAAAATGCCCATTTCATGGTCTTTAGTGCAGAGTTTAACTTCTCTGCCAGACCATTAGTGTAGGGGTGGTAGGGGGTGGTCTTTAGGTGCTTCACCCCACAGTGCTTCCACAGACAAGTCAGCAAGTCTAACATGAAATGGGCACCTCTTTCAATCAGTATTTCTTTTGGGAAACCTACCATGCTGAAAATCTTTACAAAGCATTTGCCACATTTTCTGCCTTGATGGAGGACAGATCCACCGCCTCAGGGCATCTGGTACTATATGCCACTAGGATATACTTCTTTCCTATGGAACATGTGGCACTCAGCGGCCCCACAGTATCCATAGCTACCTTCTGAAATGGCCCCTCAATCACAGGCAAAGGCATCAAAGGAGCTTTGACCTTGTCTCCTGCCTTGCCAACTTTTTGGCACTGCTCACAGGTCCTGTAGTACCCTGTTACATCCCTGGAAATCCCAGGCCAATAAAAGTCTGTTACATCCCTGGAAATCCCAGGCCAATAAAAGTTCTGCATATTTGTATGCTTTATGCCTATATAACCTGCACAGGGAATGTCATAGGCTATGGCTAGAAATGCCAGACTGTAGACTCTGGGCACTACCAACTGCTGTAATCTCTCACCCTGTAGCCCTCCCTCAGGGGTCCACTCTCTATACAGTAACACTTTGTCCCAGTGTACAGATTCCCCCTTTCCTTGAGAATCAGATGCCTCCCTAACTACCTCCCTCAAACCTTGTAATGTAGGGTCTGAGAGCTGAACCTTTCTCAACTCTGTCTTTGTAACCCTTCCCATCTCCCCTTCCACAGGAAGTCTGGTATCCTCTGACAGCAGTGCCTCACTGTAAGACTGGGTACTACTACTCACCTCTGCCCTTGCAGTCACTTTGTCCAAGGAAACATTAGTACCCACAAGCAGCTGTGGCTCACCTTCAGTCTCACTGCTATAGAGTAGCTGCCTCTCTGAAGTAACCACCTCACCAGTCCTGGCTTCAGGTGTGTGGTTTGTCTGTATGGTAAGCTGTCATGGTGAGTGAACCTTACCTCATATTCCACAGAGACAGGGTGGCATTAAAAAAAAAAATCTTTCTCTTATGCCCAGAGTGGTTTGAGTTTTTTTTTTTTTTAAATCAGACCTTCAGTTTTAATTAAACTTAAAAAAACAGGGATAAAGGATTCTGCATTCTTTGGACATGCGTAGGCAATTCAGGTACTATATTGGCAGAACTAGGTTCTTAAGAAAAGATGACCAGCTATTTGTTTTCAAGAGGCAAAAAGGACATCCAGTGTCTAAGTCGACAATTTCTAGATGGCTGTCCTTCGCTATTGTATTTTTGTTATTCCCACCATGGTAAATCCATTCCGGGCAGTACCAAGGCACATTCTACTAGAGCCTTGTCTTTTTCAGTGGCATACTTGAAAGGATTCTAGCAGCATCTCTAAGGTCCTCTGAACATTCTTTTCAAAGCACTACAAACTGGATTCCTTTTCTAGGTCCAGGTTGAGCTTTGTTAGGTTCATTCTCCAGGGGGTTCCTGGATCTCTATCCTTCCTCCTCCCAGATTGAACAGGCTGTGATAATTAACCCATGTAGCCTAAAAGCTACTGCAGCAGTAGGAATGATGAATATCATACAGTTATGAAGGTTGCACTTAACCATAACAGTAGAGGTTTCAGTTTCTCATTGCTGCTGTAGTCATACCTACCCTGTACCCCCCCTATTGTTGTATATAGGTGTAGTTGGTATATAAAGTAGATGTTCATCGTGTTTCACTGTTGCAGTCATGACTGTAGGGTTCTCCCCTGCCGGCAGGCAGCACTTGGTCGGCCAGAATCCCAAAGTCTGGGTCCGGCGTCGGCCGTTCAGCCATGCTCCCTGACGTTAGAGTGCCAGGAGTACAAAGCTGACAGCCGACGCCATCTTCTCGAGTCTTTCTTGCCGTGCGGTGATAGCAGTTTGCAAGTGCCGGTCGGCTGACTTCTGATGAAATTTTCTGATATACTTCGGTCCGAAGATTTTCTTCTCCACTCAAAGCTAAGTACCCCGTTGGGGAAACTTTTTTCTTGCTCCACTCCGATGTCAGAAAAAGTTAATAATTGTATTTCATGTGGGAAGCAAATACCTCATAAGGATTTTCATTCTTACTGTATTCCTTGCTTAGGCCCTGACCACGACGTAGCTAGTTGTTGGTTTTGTGCTAGATTCAATCAACGTACAATTAAGCGAAGGTACGATTTTGCTTTTCATTACTTCGGTAGGCGCTTTAACTACAAAATGTCGTCGGATACGGTCCCGGCTACCGGAGTTCACAAACGTTGCAAGGATAAAGACAGGTCTCCGAGGTCCAAATCTGATGATAGTGCACAAGTGGAGCCAGCTTCAGGTTCGGCCATCATCAGTGAGGCGCTTTTGCAGCCCCTGTCTTCGGCCATTTCAGAACCGACGGCCGAAACGGACTCTCATGAGGAGCCAACCAGGTCTTTAAATATTTCTGTTGCAGGACCTTCGGACAATGCTCCTTCGGATGGGTCCGGAGCCGCTGTGCAGGTACCGGCTTCCGAAGGGGTTTTCAGGCCTACTCAGCTACTAGTAAAGGCAAAGACAAAGACAAAGGCAAAGACTCCTTCTAAATCAAAGACTACAACACAGGCCTCTTCTGAACCAGCTCCCAAGTCACAGAAACAGTTACTCAAGATGGCGGAGGATTTACTTACTATGATTAAGGGTTCACATCCCCCTCCAGATAAAAGGCCAAGGCAGGATGTTTATTATGATTCCTCTGATCAGGCTTCTGTTTCCTCAGTTTCTTCTTCTGATCAGGAATATTCTTTCCCTCCTTATGAGGATTCTGATGCTGAAGAATCCATTCCTTCAGCTTCTCCCCTGAGGATTTCTCTTTTGGGGAAACTTTGCATGAAATGAGGGAACATTTCCACTGGGAAGGACAGGAGTATTCGGAATCCAAGAAAAGACTGAGGGATTTTCTTCTTCTTCCCCAACATAGACCCCTGGCTATTCCTCCTGTTTTGGATATTGTGGATGATGCCTTTTCGGAGGCTAACTTAACCCCTGACTCTTTTCCTCCTGCTCCTGTTAAGCCTGATAGATATTACAGGGTTCCTGATTCCCATCAGTTTTTTACAAGAACCCTTCTGCTGACCCTGAAACCATTTCTCAGGGTCCTAAGGGAGTTAAGGCCGCTTTTGCCAAAAATCCCATTCCTACTGAAAAGGATTCTCGATCCTTAGAAAGATGGGGCAAAAAGGTGTACACTTCTGCTACTTTGTCCATTAGGGCTTTAAACTGTCAGTTTCATATGCTAAAATACCAGCAATTTCTCTTGTCTGTCTTAAAACAAAAGCTTACTTCCATTTCTGCCTGTGCAGATGATAAGGAATTACATGACTTATTGCATGCCACTGAACAGGTTGGGAAGCATGGTTTACACTGTGGATTTGATGCCTTGGAGGCTCCTTGTAGGGCTGCGGCCTCTGGCACAGTCATTAGAAGGCATGCATGGCTAAAGGAACAAAATTTGCCTGAACAAGTAAAGGCTAAATTATTGGATGCTCCTGTTCAGCATAATGTTTTGTTTGGATCAAAAGTTGAAGAGGTGATTAAAAAGATGGAGGATAAGGCGAAATCCATGCAAACAGTTAAAGATTTCTTACAAGTACAGCCACCTAGATTTAGCAGGAATTGGCCTTCAGAAAATTGGTCCTTTCCCACTTCAGACAGGCCTCAGAGGGGTAGATATCGACGCTCCAGAGGGAGGCCTCAAACACAAGCTGCTTATAGACCAAGACAGTGGACTGCTTCCACCCCTAAGGGAGGAGAAGACAGGTCACAAACTCAAAGGAAACAAACTCAATGACTCCCTCTGTTGGGCTACAAGAACTTCTTGCCTGGAAGCCCCTCTCGGAGGAAAACTCTCTCTTTTTTATCAAAACTGGACTCGAATAACCCAAGACAAGTGGGTTTTGGATGTGGTTTTAAGAGGTTACAAATTCCATTTTCATACCTTGCCAAGGCCAAGCGGATGGCCAGACCTTCCAAAATATCAATGGATGGAGGCCTTAAACCAGGTGGAAGCTCTTTTGGCTATGAATGCCATAGAACTGGTTCCTCTTTCAGAGATGGGAAAAGGTTTTTACTCACGGCTCTTTCTAGTCCCAAGGAAGCAAAACTCATGGAGACCCATTCTGGATCTGTCGGTCTTGAACACCTTTCTAGAGATTCAAAAATTCAAGATGCTTACTCTACAGCAGCTACTTCCAATGCTGTCCAAAGATGCATGGATGGTAACTTTGGATTTAAAGGAGGCATATTTACACATTCCTGTCAGGCAGGATCGCAGAAAATACCTCCGGTTCAAGGCCGGATCGAGGCACTTTCAATTCTCTGCGCTGCCCTTTTGATTGTCTACTGCGCCCAGGGTCTTCACCAAATGCCTGGCTCCAGTAGTAGCTTTCTGCAGACTCAAGGGAATTCAAATTTACCCTTATCTGGACGATTGTCTAATTCAGGAAGACAGCAAGGATGTCTTACTCCAGCATCTAGAATTTGTACAGAACCTCCTCAAGTTCCTGGGATTCTCTGTAAACATAAAAAAGTCAAATTTGACACCATCACAACAGATAACTTTTCTGGGTGCACTTCTAAACACCACAACCCAGATGGCATTTCTGACATCCGAAAAACAATTACAGCTGGCTTCAACTTTCAGAACCTTGGCAACTTTAACTCAACTATCTGCAAGGAAATTCCTGCAGACTTTGGGTTACATGGCCTCCTGCATCCTTCTCGTACCATATGCAAGACTACACATGAGGAAAATACAGTGGTACCTAAAAAGTGTATGGTCTCAGCATTGCCACAGTTTAGACATACTGATCTCCGTCCTTCCTTGCCTTCAAAAGGAATTTCTTTGGTGGTCCAGGGCATGTGCTCTAAACAAAGGGAAACCCTTCTGTCTGCCTCCTGCCACTCAGATTCTAACCACGGACGCCTCGGATTATGCTTGGGGAGCCCATTTTCAGGGCAATTGTCTGCAGGGCCTTTGGACAAAGGATCAGAAGCACCTACATATCAACTTAAAGGAAATGTTAGCCATTCAGAAAGCTCTATTGGCCTCCAGGAATCTTTTACAACCAGGACAACTGCTAATACGGACAGACAACACCACAGTTATGTGGTACATAAACAAGCAAGGGGGATCTCATTCCTACTCCCTTTGCAGACTAGCCATGGATCTATGGAACACAACTCTAGCTTGCAATCTGGATCTTCAAGCTCAGTTTCTACCAGGGAAACAAAACTTCAGACAGTCTGAGCAGAAACCTTTCGGATCCACACGAGTGGATGCTGGACACCAAAATATTCAGGATGATAACAGCAGTCTGGGGATGTCCTCTCATAGACCTCTTTGCATCCCATCTCAATCATCAACTACAGAATTTTTCACCAGGACTTTCCACAGAGAAGCTTGGAAAGTGGATGCCCTGTCATTCAGTTGGAGGAACCTCTCGGGATATGCCTTTCCGCCTCTTCCTCTTCTTCCACAGGTTTTATTGAAGATAAAACAGGACAAGCCCAAGATGATAGTCTTGCTGGCTCCAAATTGGCCTCGGCAGTTTTGGTATCCAACTCTAAAAAACTTATGCCTGGAGCCCCCTTGGGTTTTACTTCAGTCTCCGAACCTTCTGTCCCAACATCAGTGTCAGGATGTCCTTCAAGGATGCATCTGCAGTCCTTACAAATGGGTTGTCCTGTCGTCAGGCAGCCCTTCGGTCGGCCGGATTCCAAAGTCTGGGTCTGGCCTCGGCTGGTGTCGCACTTCACCCGACGTCATCTCTGCTGGTCTTGGTATAAAGGCATCAGCCATTTTCCCCAGTCTTTCTTGCGGCGTGAAGCAGAAGCTGTTCGCAGGTGCCGGTCGGTCAGATCCAGAGATTACTACTACCGAATACTACTTGAAGACTTCTAAAAGCTAAGTACCCGTTGGGGACTCTTTCTTGCCTCAGCCGATGTCAGAAAAAAGTGAATAACTGTTTAACTTGTGGGAAACAAATACCTCATAAAGATTTCCACTCTTACTGCTTACCTTGTTTAGGCCCAGACCACGGCGTAGCAGCTTGTTTAGCCTGTGCTTCCTTCAACCCGAGCGCTTAGGCGTCGGTCGGAGTTTGCTGAACAGTTTTTCGGCTCAGATTTTGTGTACATTATGCCGTCGGATCCTCCGACTACTCAAATTGTTAAGAAGGACCGACACTTTCGCGGTCCGTGGTTTCGGCCGAAACCACAGTTAAGCAAACCGCGAGTGTCTCGGTTTCGGCCGAAACCGAGCAAACGGTTCAATCTTCAGCCGAATCCATGACTACCACCGAGGCCCCTTCTACCCTTGTTGAATCGGTCTCTGAAGTCTTGCCTACTAATGTGGTTTCTCTAGAATTATCGGACACCATCCCTTTGGATGTCGCTACCCCAGCACGTGGTGCTGCTAGGCCTCCTGCAGCCATGTCTATAAAGGCCTTTGCCAGGGCTAAAGCAGCCAAAACTGCTAAGTCTGTGCCTGTTAAGCCCCCCTCTCACAGGCCCAGTTCCAGTTCCCAAATGCTTACTCTGGCAGAGGATCTCATCTCTTTAATAAGGGGATCCCAATCTTGCCCAGAAAAGAGACCTAGAGCAGAGCCCCCTGAGCCAGTGTCCTCAGATGACTCTTCTGATGTTTCAGACTATACAGACCATCCAGAGGCTCCTCTTTCTACTTATGAAGATTCTGATGCTGAAGAATCTATTCCTTCTGCCTCTCCACCAGAGGAATTTTCATTTGGGGAAACATTACATGCCATGAGCGAGCAATTCCAATGGCAGGGACAAGATTTCTCAGATTCAAGAAAAAGGCTTAGGACCTTTTTACACTTACCGCAACATAGGCCCTTAGCTGTACCTCCAGTTCTTCCTGTTGTGGATGATGCATTTAATGATGTTTGCACTGCTCCTGATACTTTACCTCCAGCCCCTGCTAAGCCCGATAGGTTTTACAGGGTACCGGACACTCAGTTTTAGTTTCAGCAGTAGCGGTAAGGACATTAGCACACTAGTTCAAGCCAATAGATTTTCCTTGTAGAAAACCGGAGTGTGTTGTACTGTTTAATTTAATCCAAGGCTCCTTTTGCAGATCCTGAGACTATCTCCCAGGGGCCTAAGGCAGTAGCTTCGACCTCAGCAAAAAACCCTCTCCCTTCTGATAGGGAATCCAGGTCCTTAGAGAGATGGGGTAAAAAAGTATACACCTCTGCTACTCTCTCAGCTAGAGCTCTGAACTGTCAGTTTCATATGATCCAATACCAAGAGTTTATGCTTGATCAGTTAACTAAGAAACTGTCCTCTGATGATTCTTTAGATAAGAAATATGTTCTAGAAATGGTGAATAACATTCAGCAGGTTAGTAACCATTCTTTAAAATGTGGCTATGATGCACTGGAGGCTTCATTTAGATCAGCCATGACTGGCACAGTTATAAGAAGGCATGCATGGCTGAAAGAACAGGTCTTGCGGATCATGTTAAAGCAAAGCTATTAGATGCTCCTATGGATAAGGTCAGTCTATTTGGTTCTCCTGCCCAACAAGTAATGAAGAAAATGGAAGAGAAGGCAAAATCTGTACAAACATTTAAAGATTTCTTACAGGTTCAGCCCCCAAGGTTCAGCAGGAATTGGCCTTCCAAAAATTGGTCCTTTCCAGACTCCTCTAAAAATCAGAGAGGCAGGAATAGACGTTCCAGAGGCAGAAATCAATCCAGAGGAGGTGCCTACAGGGGACGCCAGTGGCAAGGCAATAACCAACGAGGCACAGATACAACCACTACCACTGCAACAGGACAATCACAGTGACTTGGCTCTGACACCGCCTACCAGGGAACAAATAGCAGCACCCTTAGGCGGAAAGTTAGCCTTATTTTCAGAAAACTGGCACTATATCACAAGAGACAAGTGGATTTTGCAAACTATAGACCAAGGCTACAGGTTTCATTTCCACACCTTACCAGTAAAGAGGAATGCCAAACCTACCACCAAATCAAAGAGAGAAGCCCTGAAACAAATAGCTCAATTAACAAAGATGAGAGCTGTGGAAAGGTACCACCTACAGAACAGGGCAAGGATTTTACTCCAGACTCTTCCTAGTACCAAGAAAAGAGGAAAGTTGGAGACCTATTCTCGACCTGTCCGCTTTAAACACATTCATCATTGTTCCAAAATTCAAAATGCTGACCCTACAGCAACTTCTTCCCATGCTGGGAAAGGAGTATTGGCTGGTAACTCTAGATCTCAAGGAGGCATACCTGCACGTCCCCATATGACCAATTTGCAGAAGATACCTCAGATTTCTTGCAGGATCAGAGCATTATCAATTCTCAGCATTGCCCTTTGGCTTATCTACTGCGCCCAGAGTGTTCACGAACTGCCTGGCATCAGTAATCGCTCATTGCAGGCTTCAGGGAATCCAAATTTATCCATACCTGGACGACTGCCTGATACAAGCGGACAACAAAAGCAAGCTGACACAAGACTTACAAAGAGTCATTTGCTTACTACAAGCCCTGGGATACACAGTCAATTTAAAAAAGTCAAGACTGATACCATCCCAAACAAGAACCTTCTTGGGTGCAGAATTGGACACAGTAAAACAGATGGCATTCCTAACTGCAGAAAAACAAGAACAACTTCCTCTTTACTTCTTGGCATTAACAAAGCAGAACAAACTAACAGCAAGGAAAGTACTGCAGGCCTTGGGCTTCATGGCATCCTGCATAATCTTGGTCCCCCATGCCAGACTGCATATGAGAAAGCTTAGAAACCGAAATACCACTGATCCCATGCCTGAAAGAAGAGTTCCTATGGTGGGCTCAGGCATGCCAGTCAAACCCAGGTTTGTCCTTCCACAACATTCAAACAAGCCAAACCATCACAACGGACGCCTCAGACCTCGGTTGGGGGGCCCACATGCTGGACAAGTGCATTCAAGGCTTATGGACTCCAGATCAGCTGCACCTGCACATAAATCAAAAAGAAATGCTGGCAGTAAAACTAGCAATCCAGAATTTCAGACCATTCCTCAAAGAAGGCCAATTGATGATAAGGACAGACAACACCACAGTCATGTGGTACATCAACAAACAGGGAGGCACTCATTCATACCCCTATGCCGAATGGCTCTGGACCTATGGAATATGGCTCTGAGCTACAACATTCAATTACAGGCAATATTTGTACCAGGAAAAGAAAACATCCTAGCAGACATGTTAAGCAGAACTACCTCGGATGCTCACGAATGGATGCTACACCCGGACATCTTCAAGGCCATCACAAAGAAATGGGGAATACCACAAATAGACCTATTCGCATCCCCACTCAATCACCAGCTCAAGAAATTCTGCACAAGGACATACCACCCACTTGCTTGGAAGGTGGACTCTGTCCTTCAATTGGAAAGGCCTGACAGCATATGCATTCCCACCTCTTCCTTTGATGCACAAGGTACTACTGAAAATCAAAGAGGAACGTCCAAGGATAATTCTGATAGCTCCAAATTGGCCAAGACAACATTGGTATCCATTGCTGAGGAGCATGTCTCGAAACGTGGACACTGCCCTGATTCCTTTGATGTTAACTCAGAGCGACTACAACATCCTGCATCCAAACCTGAAAACTCTGCAACTGACTGCCTGGAACATTACATAAGCAACTAACCCAGATTTATCCGAAAGGGTTAAAGACATTATCCTTGAGCCGCAGACCTTCAACAAGAAGGAACTATGCAGGAAAATGGAAAAGGTTTGTCATTTGGAGTACTGAAAGAGGGAAAGATGTGTCAAAGGTAGATATTGCCAACATCCTGGAGTACTTGGCAGAGCTTCTCCATACAGGCCTGTCCTATTCCTCCATCAAGATACATGCATCAGCTATTTCTGCAGAATACAGCTACGATCCCTGTCTTCTCACATCCTCTACTCAGGCAGTTCCTGAGAGGAATTAAGAATGTAAAACCTCCTAGGAAACCACCATTACCAGCATGGGACTTGAACTTTGTGCTAGAAAAATTGACACTCCCTCCATTGAACCAGCAGCAACAGCAGATCTTCCACACCTATCCTGGAAAACTGCTTTCCTACTGGCAATTACTTCAGCAAGAAGGGTTTGAACTACAGGCTTTAATGGCAGTACAACCCTTCCTAATCTTCCATCAAGATAGAGTGTCCATGAGAACTAATCCTACATTTATGCCTAAGGTGGTATCCAGAGTGTCTCTAAACCAGGCAATCCACCTACCTACCTTCTTTCCCAATCCACAGAACAGGGGAAAGACTGCTGCATACATTGGATGTACGCTACTACCTGGACAGAACCAAGGGCAATAGAAAAACTGACCAGCTTCTAGTAGCTTATGCAACAGGAAGGGAAGGAAAAGCAATTTCCAAACAGACAATCTCCAAGTGGATAGGAAATTGCATAAGATTCTGTTACTCCTACCATGGAAAGCAAATTCCACAGAACATAAGGCCTCATTCTACAAGGGCTACAGCCACTACCACAGCTTTCTTCGAGGTGGCTACCAAGGACATTATTGAGGCTGCTACTTGGACCTCCGTGCATACATTTGCCAAGCATTATAACTTACCTCTATACTCTAGATCCCGAGCAGGGTTTGCCACTGCTGTTTTGCAAGGGATCCTAACTACACCATAATTCTTCTTCCTCCTCCCTAGTTTGGCTATGGTATTCTACCCATTTGTAAGGACTGCAGATGCATCCTTGAAGGACATAGTACAGTTTTGTACCTACCATAAATGTAGATGTCTGAACAGGATAGCATCTGCAGTCACCTCCTTCCCTCTGTGTTGCCCACCTAATAGCTAGCTGGGGATCTCTTATGGTGTATTTGTTTGTATATATGTACATACATGCTTATTTTTTGTGTTTGCCTTCTACTTTTTGGAAACATTGGCATTTACCCAAAAATTTAGCCATCCAAGAGGGCAACTGGCATCTGGGGCAAGAAACACTGAGGAAAATGGCATCGGCTGATGCCTTTATACCCGAAGACCAGCAGAGATGACGTCGGGTGAAGTGCGACACCAGCCGAGGCCAGACCCAGACTTTGGAATCCGGCCGACCGAAGGGCTGCCTGACGACAGGACAACCCATTTGTAAGGACTGCAGATGCTATCCTGTTCGGACATCTACATTTATGGTAGGTACAAAACTGTACTTTCTACACTCTCATGTCAGAACTCTCAGCCTGGCGGCCTGGTTAATCCAGGGCCTTTGATTTCTTCTTTACTACCCAAGCAGGTTATGGATGTCATTTTAGAAGCCAGACGTCCTAGCACTAGAAAATCTTATGCAGGAAAATGGAAAAGATTTTGTTCCTGGATGCAGGCTCAGGATTCTGATCCTCTTCTTCCTAACATTACTTTAATTTTACTTTACTTGACAGATCTCTTACATAAGGGTCTCTCTTTCTCTTCCATTAAGATACATGCCTCTGCTATTTCTGCTCATTATAATACAGACCCTCCCATCTTTTCCCACCAGCTCATGAGACAGTTTCTCAGAGGAGCTAAGAACGTAAGACCTCCTAGATCTCCTCCCATTCCTGCTTGGGATCTCAACTATGTTTTGGAATAGTTAACCTTGCCTCCTTTTGAGCCTGCTGCCTCTTCTGACATCAAGTTTTTATCTTGGAAGACAGCTATCCTGTTAGCCCTAACCTCTGCCAGGAGAGTTTCAGAGTTACAAGCTCTTATGGCTGTGGAACCTTATATTATTTTTCATCAAGACAGGATATCTTTGATGACTAATCCTACCTTCATGCCTAAGGTGGTTTCCAAAGTGGCTTTAAATCAAACTATCCACTTGCCAACTTTTTTCCCCACTCCTCAAAATAAAGGGGGAAGGATCTTACATTCCTTGGATGTACACAGACAACTACATTTTTACCTGAACAGAACCAAGGACATCAGAAAATCAGAACAATTGTTTGTTTCTTATGCTTCAAGTTCCCAAGGTAAAGCCATTTCAAAACAGACCATTTCTAAATGTATTGCTCATGGAATCAGATTTTGTTATTCACACCATGGAAAGCAAATCCCAGGGAGTATACGGACTCATTCCACCAGAGCTGCTGCCACTTCTGCGGTCTTCCTCAGGGGAGTTCCTACCAAAGACATTTTGGAAGCTGCAACTTGGAGTTCAGTGCATACTTTTTCTAAGCACTACAATCTACCTCTCTACTCTAAGTCTAGGGCAGGCTTTGCCTCTACAGTCTTGCAGGGCCTTTTAGCCGCCCCTTCCTCTTTATGACCACCTCCCTTTCTTTCAGCTTTGGGATTCTACCCTACAGTCATGACTGCAACAGTGAAACATGATGAACATAGTACAGTTGTGTACACCTACCATAAATGTAGATGTTCGAGTGTCTTCACTGTTGCAGTCTGGCCCTCCCTCCTGTCCCTCTTATTTTTACTTTTGTGTATTTCCTTTCTTCACCATTCTTCTGAGGTGTATTTGCAAAGGTTATGGGACCTTTTTCATTTTGGGACTCCTGACATCTGGGGCAAGAAAAACTGGAGAAGATGGCATCGGCTGTCAGCTTTGTACTCCTGGCGCTCTGATGTCAGGGAGCATGGCTGAACAGCCGAGGCCGGACCCAGACTTTGGGATTCTGGCCGACCGAGGGCTGCCTGCCAGCAGGGGAGAACCCTACAGTCATGACTGCAACAGTGAAGACACTCAAACATCTACATTTATGGTAGGTGTACACAACTGTACTTTTTTTACTATGTTTTTACTTTATATATTTTCCATTTTGGGGGACGGGTTGAAATTGCTAGTCTGTTCTGTCTCTCTCTCTCTCCCCCTCCCTCTCTGTATGGGCAAGATAGTAATGAAAAAAAATTTAAGTGTTGATTTTCATCCTTGGGACTAGCCAGTCAAAAGTCAAAATGAAGGTGGGGGGATCTAGAGCTTTGTAAAGCTGGGAGGGGGTTGTATTGGCAGGTTACATAACATATATAGTATTTAAGTGGACGTTGTAGTACTTTTAAAACTGTAACACGAGTCATGCAGAAACAAGGTGCTTTTGGTGTCATTGATGTAATGAATACTGCCTTGTGTTTCCTCAGTTTTAGTTTCAGCAGTAGCGGTAAGGACATTAGCACACTAGTTCAAGCCAATAGATTTTCCTTGTAGAAAACCGGAGTGTGTTGTACTGTTTAATTTAATCCACAATTAATGAAAGAGGTCAGACTTTAAATCTGATGAGATTTAAAAATAAATTAGGTTGATAGCATTTCTCAGTGTATATTTTTATTTGTAAAACGAGATGTGCATTGTAAAAGTAATATACTAGCAGGCAATGCTGGCAACAGTCAAAGTACTTGTATAATTTCAAGTATGCCAGCCTTGTCATTGTTTTATAAACTATTTTCAGGCGGAATGTATAATAAATTAAAGTGTATTACATCATGTTTTAGAATCCGTATCCAAGTGCCTGATATTAAATGTTCAGTAGTTTTGCACCTAGTGTTCACTCGGTTAATCGGTATTGCCTACAAAAATGACAATTCTTTTCTGAATGTGGTGTTGAGTACATGGAAACACTAGGTAAAACATAAATTAATGATCTGATGTCAATTTTCATTCATTCCTCAATGAATTTTGGGTCCGACACTTTCATCCAACTCGGCTGTTACACTAGCATGTGGCCAACAACAAACTCTTGAGCCCTTTCCTACCCATAATGCACTATCCATAACATCCCTCAGATCTCGTTTGCTACTTTCGCAACTAGATGTGGCTGCCTACAGCCCCCGAGCAAACTTGTTAAGATAAGTGTTTTTCTCTTAAGACTTTATATTTAATTTGCCAGCCTTTGGTAAAATCTCTTGCCACTTAATATTTTTCTGTATACCGTAAGAGTATTTTGCTACTCTTTATACGCTTGTTAGTGTATTCTCGCTACCATTACTGGTAAGACATTCCTACCCTCATTCATAGTATCCTGATAAGGGGTTATACTTCTCTAGTGTCTTCTTTCTGTTGCAAAAAAAAAGTTCTGTTACTTTACTTTTTATTGGCCCTTTTTTCTTCTAATTACTATTGCTGGTTATACGCTTCTCTTAGTGTTACTTCTAGTTACTGCTGCTTGTTATAATTATTTTATACATTGTGTCTGAAAAAGGCTTTAATAAGTGTGAGAGATGTAGGCATAAAACCCCCTTCTCTGATGGCCACACTCTGTATGTCTATTGCTTAGGACCAGATCACCTTAACCAAGATTTTGACATTTGCTGTAGTTTCAATCCACACTCCTTATATGAGAGGAAGCATTCGGTTGGTTTGAGGAAAACCCTTGGAAACAGAATATTTGTTTCTGTCAAAGGTTTGTTGATGATGTTTTTGTTTTATGGGCAGGTGACCAAGGGCAGTTGAGATGTTTCTTAGATTATCTGGCATCAACAACAAATTTATCACATATGCATCTTCGGACCATATATAGTTTTTGGATGTTTTATTAACAGTGGATACAAATAGGAAGCTTAGTACTTCCTTATACTGAAAACCATGTTGGAGAAATGCTCTATTAGATAGGGGAAGCATGCATCCACCCCACATATTACCTAATATCATTAAGAATCAGTTTCTAAAAACTTCTAGGCTCTGTAGTAAGGATGCTGTGTTTTTACACAAGGCAAAAAAGAGCACAATTAATTTGCATGAACGTGGCTATAAGAATAAAGAGATTCTCAGGTTTATTGAACATCTTTATGATATCTTATGATATCCGGAATGGAAGGGGTAAACCCTGGTTTTCATATGCAAAGGTTAATAAAAATGAATAACTCTCAAGACAGGTTTCGACCTGTCAGATTGCCCCATACATTCAGTAGTGATTTAAAATATATTTGTGAAATCATACGTGGCAATTGGAAGTTATTAACCATGGACAATAAGATTAGTGATACTGTGGGGGATACACCTTTGTTTTTCTTATAAAAGAAGTCATATTTTGAAAGATCTACTGTGTCATAGACCAACAGAAGCAAAATGCATGCATTTATATAGCACTATGGTTGGCACATACCCTTGTAGAAGATGTAAAGCTTGTGATTTTATAAATAGTTCCAATAATTTTAAACATCCTGTTACTAATAGATGTTATTCCTATCATGGTTATGCCTCTTGTAATAATTGGAACATGATATATATTGCTACATGCAATCAGTGTTCATCTTTTTATCTTAGTAAAACCAACCGAATGCTTAAGCAGCGGGAAATTTACAAATTATAAATGCTGTTTGTAATTAACTACAAAGTAGTGCTTTATCTCAAAATATGCAGAGGTTTAGGGGTCATTAAGTTCTCATTTATGGTGATTGATGCCCTCCATAGTACACCTAGAGGGGGACATGTAACAAATACAACGGAGGTTAAAGAAATATATTGGATCACCGATTTACAAGCTGATATTGCACCAGACCTCAATGGTGTTATTCCATTGAAGCATATTTTGAAAGCATGGAGACTATGACTTTAACCTGACACATTGTTGCTTCTAGATATGCTTTGAAGTGTATACATGCATTTGATTGGTTGTAGTAGAAGGATTTCAATGAATGAATGTGATTTCTGATTGGTTGCAGAATCAAAATAAACGTTGAGTTCTACTACTGCGCTATCTTCCCTGTAACAACGTTGAACACAGAGGAAACGCAGTGCAGTCTCTGAAAACAAGCTTTTATTGTAAATTTGATAAAATGTCCAGACAGAAAATAAGACAGTATCAACTTGTAGAACACAATGAGTTGAGCGCTTTCACCTACTAAATGTAGGCTTCCTCAGAACTGTGCTCTTACGTTTCTGTTGTGTTTAAATAATTTATTTGGCGCCATTTTCTATATGCAGCCCTTAAAGTTGTATTACTCAATTGTGTTAAATAAAATTAAAAAACAAAATTGAAAAACTGTAAATGTCAAAACCTTCATTATAAAATATATTAAACTGTATAAATATAAAATATGTAAAATATATTGTGCTTAAAAATACAAAGATCAAAAACTTTATATAATACCTTAAAGATATTTCTTAAAAATTATTTATGTATAGTCACATATTATTGCATCAATGTTAACCCATCATTTGGTTCGTAAGTCTAATATCACTAATTTTTCCACTGTAGTCATCACATTTTTGTGTGTTGTAAATTCATTACATTTTCCTAGCTAATAACTATTCCATAACATTATCTTCTGGATGCTCTTTGAACTAATATGGGTTTTAAAGATATGTTATCATTCAACCTTGGTGCGGTTGATGCATCCGTATACAATTGCCACCACACCTCCCTATAACTTAACATTTCTTTCATACTGCCTCCCCTTGGATTGTATTTAACTTGTTCCAATATTGCAAATTTAAATTTATGTTCCTCACCATATTTTTCTATGTATCTGTATAAGGCATTGTTGTTGTCCTTCTTTCTTACACTGTACATATGATCGTAAATTCTCCTTTTGAAAGCTCTCTCAGTTTTTCCTATGTAGTATCCACTACATGCTATACACTTAGCCATATATATAACAAAACTGGTGCTACAGTTCCCCTTCCTAAACTTAATTTAAACTGTGTAAGAGCACAGTTCTGAGGAAGCCTACATTTAGTAGGTGAAAGCGCTCAACTCATTGTGTTCTACAAGTTGATACTGTCTTATTTTCTGTCTGGACATTTTATCAAATTTACAATAAAAGCTTGTTTTCAGAGACTGCACTGCGTTTCCTCTGTGTTCAACGTTGTTACAGGGAAGATAGCGCAGTAGTAGAACTCAACGTTTATTTTGATTCTGCAGTCGTACCATGCAGGGATCTACAGAACAGTCTCTGGCACAGACTCCCTCTGGGAATACCGACATACATTCCGTTATGGTAGAAGTATCAGCACTCAGAGAAGAAGTTTTTAAGCTAACCCAAATTTGTACCGCTTTGGTTCAGAAAGCGGACAACAAAGAAGTAGAAAACGTTAAGGTCCAGACAGATAACGGTGATCTATTGGTTAAAAAATTGTGTGATGGAGTTTATGGTGGAAAAAGGGAGCAGGGCTGCGTCAATATCAAGTCGCCGGCAGACTCTGTTAACCCTCCAACCAATTTGAAAGGTACAACAAGCATTAAAGGTACAAACAGCGTAGAAGGAGAGCCAAGCGGCACGGACGACTTATTGGTAGCTGTCTCTGCAGAACCATTCCACAACTCACGTAAGGGCAAATGTAAAGACATAGTAACTTCAGCGACAGGAGAAGCATTAATCGGACAACCCAAAGCATCAAATAAAAAAAGTGAAATAGATCTTTCAGTGACACATTTTCCTAGCTTATTAAGGGATAGTTTAAACCTTAATTCTACTGACATAACTTTTGACTTTTCTTTATACGAATACGACGACGATGAAGAAGCTCATCGTATCGGAACTAAACCCAAAAGAGTTATACCAGAAAGAACTTATTCTAACGTGGTGGAGTGAGCAACAAAAGAAAAAGGTACTGTTTCTACATCTGTCAATGCAATTAACAAGTTGACAGACAAGACACATAACAATAATGTAGAGATTAATAATGCGCAATTAAAAATGTTCTTTGCCAATAATTATAATTTTAACAATTATGACAAAGTCAAACAGCAAACAAGAACTGCAGTTCCCATGAATGGGACACTAAGGGATATGATATATATGCTTGGAAAGAAATTGAATGTGATTAATGGTATAAAAATTGATAATGGATATTTACACGAATGTCTGACTTTGAAAATAGTACCTATGGGACTTCGTTTTTTTAAATATCCTTTGGGTGTAGAAATAACAAATCAAAGTATAGATGAATTTAATCAATTTTTTAACGAATGTGGTTATAAATTTATGAACATGTTGATTAAGTTCAATGATGAAAAGTTATCTCAACTTATTGTAGAGGTTGAGGAACTTAATGGTCAAATAGTAAATGATTTGATGTTTAAACAATGGGAAAATTTATACATGAAACAGTTTCAGATAGCCAATAAAAAAACAAAGATGGGATATGAGAAGAAGTGTAAAAAATTGAATAGGGATATATCTCAATATAAGGAAAACAAAGCCTACTTGTGGAAAGAGAACAATACAGAATATGGGAAAGATAATAGTGATAGACACACAGGGGGTAAATTCAACAGGGTAGGGTATGAGAACAAAGAAGGTTTCAAAGGCAATTGGAATCACAGACAAAATTTTCAAAGGACATGGAACCCCCAGTATTGGAAAAGAAAACCTATGAGAGTAACAGAGAGTTATTATCCCAAAAACCAACAGAAAGGTATTCAAAGGGGACAAAGGACAGATCAGGTTCTTTATTAACATTAAATACGACAATCAACACACATACCAATAATAACAATAACATATTAGTGGAGGGAACAATTCACACCCTTAATAATTTTAAAATTTATAATTATACAAATTTAACAGTCAACAAAACTCATTTTGACTTGCTATCTAAGGGTATGAAATTTATCCCGACACCCCCATTTGATGTGGTAGATCACTTAAGTGAGGTGAAATTATTCACCAGGAAACTCAGTTTAGCTATAATGTTTCAGAAGAAAGACCAAGCAGAAATTAAGGACAATGTTATAGCAGAGAACAAATTAAAAAACAAAAGTATATTTGTTCCACCCACGAACCCTAAAGTAGAGATGTATGAAAAACATGTGATAAGGGAAGTTTACAAATTGAAGAATAAAACTAGAATGAAGGCCATAAAAGACAATTTAACATTGAAGGAGAGAGAAACACTTACAAAATTCAGGGGAGACAAAGACATACGTGTAATGAAACCGGACAAAGGGGGAGGGGTGGTACTGTATGATAAGTTGGAATATTTCAACAAATTATTTTCTTTATTGACCCAATCAGGGAATTATGAAACAGTATCACTTAACAAAATTAATATAGCATATCATAGAATAGATTCTTACATAGAAGAATTTTGGATAGACAACTGAATTAATACGGATGTATACAATTTTATTAAGGTAAGACATCCAGTATTAGCCACACTAGTTGGTATACCAAAAGTACACAAAAGTGTAAGTGACCCCCCATTTCGACCTATAGTTTCAGGAAGTCTAGCAAAAACATTCCCCCTAGGAATAGCCGTGGACACCTGGCTAAAAAACATGTACAACCACATCCCACATTTGATAAAAGACTCTTGGGATTGACTAACTTCCCTAGACAAGTGGAATGTAGTGATCTTATTTACATAACTATAGATGTCATCGACCTATATTCATGCATTCCCAAACAGTTGGGATTAGAAATGTTTTGTGATAGCATAAGGAAACACACAAACATAGACTGGGATCATGTATGTTTAATAATGGACTGTATGTCATTAGTATTGGAACATAACTACATATATTTCGAAGGAGAATACTATCGGCAATGCAAAGGTGTAGCAATGGGATCAGCTAGTGCACCTATCTATGCCAATTTAGTTACGTTAAATTGGGAAGAGACTGTTTTATTTCCTAACACTCTGTTTAAACACGTAATACATTACACTAGATTTTTAGATGACATCTACATCTTATGGAAGGGTAGTATGGAAGAATTAAACAAGTTTATTACTTTCATTAATTCAAGCAGTGAATTTTTAAAGTTCACTCACTCTGTGAGTACAAATGGTATAGCCTACTTGGATACATTTATATCACATGATAGCAAGGGATTTAAGTCAGCGATATTTCGAAAGAACACCTTTTCCAGCAATTACTTACAATATACTAGCAACCATCCCAAAAAAATATTATACAACATATATAAAGGACGATGCATAAGGGTTGCCCGGATGACTTCAAGGCTAGAGGAAATGATAAAGGAAATGGATTATGTTACAGAATTATTTGAAGAAAAGAAATATGACGAATTGATGATGAGGGATGTGAAGCAATATGTCATCGAACAATGGGGAAAAAAATACATCCCACTGTTAGGAAGTTACGAACAAATCAATGGACCACATACAGTCGTAGACACACTCAATAGCACAGTTAGATACCAACGTGCATGTGTCTTAGAATATACACCCTATGTACATCAGATTAAGAAGATTATGGAATCATTTTGGAAAATATTCATAGTGGATGATAGTTTAGTCAAATGTGTAGGAGAGAAACCACTATTTGTATACAAAATGGGATATAATCTGAAGAAATTATTGGAAAAAGGAATAACAGGAGATCAGAGCCAGACTAGGGATACTGGGGCAAATGTAACAACCAAATGTGGCCATTGTAATCAGTGTGGGGATATTATGGAGATTCATGAGCTAGTATTGGAGAATATCAATAAAAGTAAAATTAAGTTTAGGAAGGGGAACTGTAGCACCAGGTTTTTTATATATATGGCTAAGTGTATAGCATGTAGTGGATACTACATAGGAAAAACTGAGAGAGCTTTCAAAAGGAGAATTTACGATCATATGTACAGTGTAAGAAAGAAGGACAACAACAATGCTTATATATAAACAGAAAAATACGGCGAGGAACATAAATTTAAATTTGCAATATTGGAACAAATTAAATACAATCCAAGGGGAGGCAGTATGAAGGAAATGTTAAGTTATAGGGAGGTGTGGTGGCAATTGTATACGGATGTATCAACCGCACCGGGGTTGAATGATAACATATCTTTAAAACCCATATTAGTTCAAAGAGCATCCAGAAGATAATGTTATGGAATAGTTATTAGCTAGGAAAATGTAATGAATTTACAACACACAAAAATGTGATAACTATAGTGGAAAAATTAGTGATATTAGACTTACGAACCAAATGATTGGTTAACATTGATGCAATAATATGTGACTATACATAAATAATTTTTAAGAAATATCTTTAAGGTATTATATAAAGTTTTTGATCTTTGTATTTTAAGCACAATATATTTTACATATTTTATATTTATACAGTTTAATATATTTTATAATGAAGGTTTTGACATTTACAGTTTTTCAATTTTGTTTTTTAATTTTATTTAACACATTTGAGTAATACAACTTTAAGGGCTGCATATAGAAAATGGCGCCAAATAAATTATTTAAACACAACAGAAATGTAAGAGCACAGTTCTGAGGAAGCCTACATTTAGTAGGTGAAAGCGCTCAACTCATTGTGTTCTACAAGTTGATACTGTCTTATTTTCTGTCTGGACATTTTATCAAATTTACAATAAAAGCTTGTTTTCAGAGACTGCACTGCGTTTCCTCTGTGTTCAACGTTGTTACAGGGAAGATATTTCTGATTGGTTGATAATGTGTATTTTAATTTTTTTGTGTTAGAAAGTTTAATGGATCTGATGAAGGAAATTATTCGAAAGCGCTAGTCCTATTTCATTATTTTTACCTGTGTTTAAAAGTTTATGCTATTTGCCATGATAGCCTTGCTGTTGTTTTTCGTCATTTGGATTATTTATCCTACAAAATGATGGACATGATTTTCTGTCAGTGAGGCAGCCTTGCTGCGATCGCTTTCCATCTCCCCTAAACAACAAGTGCAGCAGCTTCTTTGCCCAAATTCCCCCACCAAGGGAGTCACCGAGGGATGCTACACTCCATGATTTGGCCCCCTGTTCTTCTGTATGCTTATCCCCTGACTCTTTTAATTCCCAAATTCCTTCAGAAAGCAGCCAGACTAGAGCAAAAAGTCATCATCATTTCCCTTTACTGGCCTCAACAAATTTGGTTTCCCTTCCTTTAGCCTCATCTTCTGTTCCCACCCTGGATTCTGGATCCATCTCCAAACCTTCTGTCTCACCCAACAGGCATGGTTCACCTGGGCATCTCAAGCCTCAAACTGACTGCATGGTTTCTCCAGTTCCATTAATAGCCAGGCAACCTATGCTCTCCTTACCTGTCTGTTCTGTATTGTTATTTTCTCATATACCCTCTACGAGGCCACTTTACAGAAGTAAATGGAGAAGTTTTTTTATTGGTCAGAAAAGAATTAGGTAGACCTCTTCTCAGCCACAATTCATTCTGTTCTTGAATTTAATGAGGTTGCTAGTTAATTGACAAAAGTCCAACTCGTGGCCATTTCGAACTTTCATGTGGAGTTTCAGAATTCTTCCCTGGCTTCCTGTAAATATGCAAAGCTTTTTGAAAGGAAACCTTCTACTTAGACCTCCTTATAAAGATCCTATACCACCATGGGATTTAAATTTGGTACTGAAAGCCTTAACACAGTCCCCCTTTGAACCTCCAGCTGAATGTGATGTAAAATTCTTGGGAAGAAATAGCCAGGGATTTTTATGGCTAGGCTGTTATAGGACCCTACCTGGAAGACTGTCTTTTTAGTTGCAATTGTATCTGCTAGAAGAATTTCAAAACTACAAGCATTATCTTCTAAGTCCCCATATCTAATTTTCCACAAGGATAGGGTCACCTTACATACCAATGTTTCCTTCCTCTCTAGGTTGGTGTCAGAATCTAACATTAACCAAGCCATTAACCTGCCTGTATTCTTCTAAAATTTTACAAATAAAGGAGAGTATATGCTGTACTTACTGGATGTTCATAGACAGTTGCGTTTCTACCTGCACTGAACAAAATAAGTTAAAAAGACAGACCAGCTGTTTGTTTCCTTGGCATATAGGCAACTAAGAAACAACAACAACTTCGTATCAGCCATATTCTTAGATCTATCTAAAGCATTTGACATGGTCTCCCATAACCTACTGTTAGACACTTTATCCACCATGTCCTTCGCCCCCTCCACTACTTCCTAGATCAAAAACTACCTCTCTGATAGAAAACAATCAGTCAAATGGCAAGGTATACTGTCACCTCTACTACCAGCTACTGTAGGCGTTCCTCAAGGATCAATACTGGGTCCTCTACTATTCACCATTTTCAATAACAAACTACATACCTCCACCCTGATGCATGACTTATACAGTACGCAGATGACTCCACACTCATCTGCTCAGCCCCATCCATAACCACTCTCCAAAAGATTACCCAAGAATCTCTCTGCCCAGTGGAACAATGGATTACTGATATCCAATTTATTTTAAACCCCAACAAGACCAAATTACACCTTTTTACCCCCACCAAATCCAAAACCACACCTCCTTCCTTCACTATCACCTCCAAAAACAACACCACAATCTCCCCAACCCCCCTTACTAGGCTCCTCAGTGTCGAAATAGATAAACATCTTCACTTTGATGTCCATATCTCACAAACCATTAAAAAGGTACATAAAAAATTAGGAACTTTATACAAACACACAGTCAAGCATGAATCCCCCTAGCCCAAACCCACCTGTTGGTCTACCCTAATGTATGCATCAGCAATCCTAATTCATATCAGGAAAACAGACCTAGACAAACTAAAATCATGTTACAATAATATTGCAAAATTCGCCAATAACTCCATTTTTAGAAGTCATCTCTGTCTTGCCCTAAAGGAACTACAGTGGTTAGAACTCCCTCAGCTAATTAGTTACCATCAACTACTGCTCACCTTCATCGTAATAAGGAACCCCCACAAAACCCCAGCCCTAAACCAACTACTAAACCAATGTTCAGCAAATCGTCCTCTACGCTCATCCAACAAAATCCTGCTCTGTATATCCAAAGCCAACAATACTGCAGGGAAAGCTCTTTTCTCTCACACCATCGCTAGGGAATGGAATAACCTCCCCCAAAATATCTCCTCGGCACCATCTATCTCACTTTTCAAAAAGTCACTTAAGTCATACCTCTTGCAGTCATGTCCTTGCATCACATAAACGCTTTCCTGCTCTCCTCCAAATCTTGCTACCCTCCTCTCTTCACTGCTTACCATCTCTAATATACAGTATTCAAATACTCCCATACAGGGCCTACTATCCTGCAAATTATTTTATCTTGTGAGTTGTCTCCTTAATGGCATCAGTTTTTGATTGCATCAGTCAGTGTGTTTTGTTCTACCAATACTAACATCCAGGGTCTACTATGTATAAGCTAAGCTTGCCTAGTACAAGCTATTGTATGATATATCTCTTTGATTGTGTATATCCCACTGTACAGAATTGTTTTTGTTGTAATTGTGCTGTTGTGGAGCTTTTCTTCCCAGGCCTCCGCTGTAAATGGACCTCATTCTAGTCGGACTTTCCCGGTAAACAAATGTAAAATAAAATAAATAAATAATAAAATATAACAAATTGAGCAAATCAGTTACAAAGGTAACTCTAGCCAGATGGCTGACAGATTGCATTTCTTTTGTATACAACAAATTGAATCTCCCTTTACCAAAACCATTAAAGGCTCATTCAACTAGATGTATGGCTACTTCCACTGTATTCCAGTCTAGAGCATCCATGGACAATATATGTGCAGCTGCAACTTGGTCAAACCGTCATACTTTTATCACTCATTACAAACTAGATGTGGTTTTGAGGGGAAGAGCGGCCTTTGGCTCAGCCATTCTCAGGAATATACTTCCTTAGATTCCACCCAGGAATTCAGGTAGCTGGGGACACTGTCCCATTCGTTGAGGAATGAATGAAAATTGACATCATCAGATAAAGAAGTTATGTACTTACGATAACATTCCATTTGTGTTGTCCATTTTCATTCTTCCTCAACTCCCCACCCTCCATCCCCTCCATTTCTCACAAATGACTTCTGGAGGAATGATACTCTTAAGGACAGCATATGTCCCTTTTGCTAAATTCCAGTTATGGCGATTCTTTTCTAGTTTCTTTCTCGTTCTCTGTCACGCTGTAAATATGATCTGAGAGACATTAGGCATAGTACATTGTGGCTTGGAAAGGAGCTTGAGAGTTTGTTGGTGGTCACGAGCTAGTGTAATGGCCGAGTCTGATTCAAACCTAATCATTGAGGAAGAATGAAAATGGACAACACAGCTGGAATGTTATGGTAAGTACATATTTTTTTCTTTTGTTTACACATCTTTATAAAGTCATCAGATTCTAATTTGCATGGGTTCACATACACTAATAGAAGGGAAAATTTATAGTATCCGTTTCCATTATTTTACGTTTACTCCAGTATTACATATCGCTTGATTCCTGTCATCCCTCAAACCTCACTTCTCCTTCTGAACATTATTCACACTAATTCCATTTATTTCAAAAATGTTCTTCCCTTTTCTCAGGGTCTTACATCCACTCCTTCAGTTCCTTTACAATATTGAAAACTTCTATTACAGATGGTTTTCATTTTGATTTCCTTATTAACTTTTTTGGTAGATGGTAGTATTCAACGTAGTAAGGCTTTACAATATCTAGGCACTTCAAAAGAATTCTTTCCTTAGTTACTATTATTTCTTACCTCATCATTTCTGGCCAAGTATTCTGTAGGGAATTTTTAGCATCATGCCAACACATTTTCCAAAGAAATGTGTACCCAGTTTCTTCTCTCTCAACATTTGCTATCTACATGAGGAAAAATCTACTGAAGTGTAATTGGGATATAAAAGTACCTATGCAGAAAACATAAAGTAATGTTAATGTCATAAGAAAAAGACACATGCTTTGTAAACTACATGGGGTGAGTTCGCCTAGGAATGCATGCTTTGATTTGTTATGGCCATAATCTAATAGGGATTATGTATGCTGTAAAAAGTTAATTTTAATAAAATGATGGTGCCACTAGTAAGATAAGTGTATGAAATTACATTATCATGGCAACTAGCCAGCAGTAAAGCAGAAAAAAATGCTCTTGCTTTGAAGCCTTACAGAGGATTATATATATCTGTTTGTCAGTAGTATGGACAAAAAACAAGACTTGTGTGTCCAGTACCTACGGATTTAAAAACAATTCATGTTGCAATAAAGAAGTGTGCTCAAACTCACTATGTTTACTTTTTGTAAATGGTTGATTTGTAGATATGGCAAATGAAATATGTCACAGAATATAAGTAATTTTAATTGGTACTTAGCTCTTGTTAATCCACAGATCATTTGTAAACTGGTTAATATAAGATCTGATGTTATCATTTTCATTCATTCCTCAACTGATGGGTCTCTTATCTGACCTCATATCCGACTTGGCCTCTTTTAGGAGACTTTTGGATCCAGCTCCTGAGCTCCTATAATGTCCCAACATCCTAGCATACCTCAAATCTCGTTTGCTGCCACTTCGTTCATATGTGGATTTTTACCTCTTGAGCTTGGAGGTCGACAAGGAATTCTTATATCCTTTTTGTGAGTTTTCTTTCTGTAGTGTCTCTTTCCTCTTCCTTTTGCCCTTTTACAGACTCTGCTTAATTTGCAAACCGTTTTCTAATATTTTCATCTCCCTTTCTACCCTTGTAAGGGTATTCAGGATACCAGTGTTGGTATTCTTCCTCTTTCATTCTGTCTAGCTCACCTTAGTGTACTTCTGAAATATCATCCTTGGTATGTGTTTCTGTGTTGTATGTATGCATGCATAAAATTGTCTTATTCCGTTTTATTGTTTTTATATGGCTGACAAGCCTACAGGCTTTAAGAAATGCACTTCCTGTGGAGATTAGATCCCGAATTCTGATGCCTACAAGGTGTGTGTTTATTGTTTGGGTGCTGCCCATCTAGAAGTTGACTGCTCCATTTGTTCAGGATTCAACTCTCATGTATTGAGTTACAGGAGAAATAAGTTGGTGTTAAAATGTTTCCTACTGTCTTCTGCTGCTTCTGTCTCAGCTGGAGCTCAAACCCATCCAGTAAACCTGATAAAGAGAATCATGACTCTGCTCCAAAAGAAAAGGAATCCAGGAAAGGTTCCCCTGACTGTTCTACTTGTTCTGCTCTGATACCCAAGCTTCCAAAGTTTCCAATAAACTAGATCTGGCATGAGCTAGTGTAATGGCCGAGTCTGATTTGAACCTAATCATTGAGGAAGAATGAAAATGGACAGCACAGCTGGAATGTTATGGTAAGTACATAATTTTTTTTCTTTTGTTTACACATCTTTATAAAGTCATCAGATTCTCTGAAATCCTACAACTTCAAACACCAAATCTCCTCAGATCCAATCTGCACATTTCTCCCTGATTTGATATATCTTTGTCTCCATTTGCCACTCTTACAGTGGACGCTGAGGAACCCTTCAGACCACCTGTCACTAGTTCATCCTTTCTGTCCTGCAGGAGTTTATCTGAGGTAGAGGTGGATAGGATGATGCAGAAGTTTCTCAGATGCAGATAGGGTAATTCCGTCTCCTATTGGACCCATGAGCCTGCCCTTGTCTGAACCTCATGTTATATCTCCTTCTCTGATCCAACCAGTGGCTTCAAAACCCTGTGATCTGAGATCTTTGAGGATGTTCTTTTCGGATCAGAAGACAGGCTATTCTTCCACTCTGACCATGTACCAGAGTGGCCCGGCTCCGATCACTTCAGAGCATTATGAATCTCTGAACCAGAACATCGGCACTGACTCCAGTAGTTTGGGGTTGACTCCAAAGCTGTCATTGCCATCCTTGCCTCTCAGTGCCCCTGGGTTGGCTCCAACTCCTTCCACGAGACAGGGATCCATGGGGATTCAGAGTTTAGTGCAGGTATCTTCAACGCAGTTGTAAGTGGCTGTTTCTCCTGGACCATCTGCCTTTGAGATAGTGGAGAAGGATTTCTTTATACCCCGAGAGGGCATCCTTGCCCTCTTTGGATTCTCTTCTTCTTCTTCCATTGAATTTAAGCTTTGAGACTCTCATGCCTATACCACCGGGACAGCCACCCTGTACTAGCCTTCATACAGCCCTCATCCATGACTCCCCACCCATTTCCAATACTTCACCAGACCATCCCACTGATGAGGTCCTAGGAAGAGGACATGCTAAGGGAAGCACTTAGATTTCTCCCAGAAAACTGTCATCAAAGACATAGACTTCGGTGAAGGGAAGGAGTCCCCCATATCTTCACCTGATGATGTTTCCTTTGGAGAAATCCTGGAACTTCTTAAACAGAGAGGTGGATGGTCTTCCTTTTTCCCTTCCCAAGAGGAGCTGGTCTTTCTGGAGGCTTTTGGGGCTGGCCCAGCTACATCTTGGGTGGTCCCTCTGATGAGTTGATCAGCCTTACCTAATGACAAGCATGAAAGGAGCTGATTGCAACAGAGCCCGTACTTAAGAGGCCAGATAAGATTTTAGCTCCACCCAAAGATGGGGCCCACTGGAGCAAGAGACTCCCAATAGATACCATGGTGGTGGTGGCAGCCACTAAGAAGGAGCTTGCAGAACAGAGCTCAACTGTCCATCCTCCTAATAGTACGGAGTCCCAGGACCTTGGACATATTTGGCAAGTGCATTTATGCCTCGGTGACCTTTGCTGTTTTGTCACTGAATTATTTGTCACAATTCACCAGATTACAAAGGGATTTGGCCAAGGAGCTTTCCAAATCTCTTTCAGAGTCCATGTCTGTGGAGGACCAGAAAAAGTTTCTTCACAACTATCCACCCTTCAGTCTGTTTCCAATACATCCATGAGGTTGATCTATCATGCGGCAGAAGGTTCCTCTAGGGCTGCAAGTTCAGACATTGCAGTCAGGAGACACGCCTGGATGTGTCTGTGTGATTTTGTGAAGCCCTTCAAGTCTTCATTCATTAGCGCTCCTTTTGATACATCATCTTTGTTCGGCTTCCAGAAGTGAGCAAGATGGAAAGATCCCATCTGCCATTGGATCTATTTTTCTACCTCCTCAAAGATCCTTTGGCAGGCGTCAATGAGGTGGTAAAAATACATGGTTTCACAAGTCCCAAATGTCTTTCCAGGAATCAAGAGGAGATGGTTCTTCCCAGGGCAGAGGAGGGAACTCTAATGGAAGATGCTTTTATCATGTCAGGAGTGCTCCGCAAACTCCGGGCTTCAAAGATACCTTCTTTGAAAAGCTCTACCAGCGCTCCTGAAGGGTTGCCTGACTGCTGTACTCTAGTGGCAGTTAGGGACATTTATCTCTGCACCCAGAAGCCTGGGAATCCATCACAAAAGACAGTTGGGTGCAGAAAATTATATCCAAAATTATTTCATATAATTTTCCCAAATTCTCCCAGCAGATCCCTGATGTTCAACCCAGTCAGAGGGAAGCAGCAGCCTTGGAAATAGTAAAGCTGCCAGAATAAAGAATCATCCAAAAAGTCCCCCCAGACCAACAAGGATCCAGAACTTATTCAAGATTCTTTTTAGTGCCAAAGAAGACAGGGCACCTGAGACCAGTTTTGGATCTCAGCCCACTAAGCTAGTATGGAAAATACTCAAAGTTCTGGATGATCACGGTTCAGTCCCTTTTTCCTCTACTGTGAAAGAATGATTGGATGTGCTTGAAGGATCTTCAGGATGTGTACTATCATATCAAAATGAACAGGTGCTCCAGAAGATATCTGCACTTCTGGCTGGGAACTAGTCATTACCAGTTCGGAGCACTGCCCTTTGGCCTCACAAATCCCACAGGTTGTTCACCAAATGCATGGCAGTGGTAGTGGCTCACCTGAGACAGCAATGATTCCACGTGTTTCCATGCCTAGATGACTGGCTTCTGACTGGCCCATGCAGGCATCTATTGAGTCAAGTAAGGGATCACTTGCTCCAGTTATGTCATTAACTGGCAATCACGGTCAATTACATCAAATCACAACTTACACCTACACAGACTCTGGAGTCCATAGGCGCTCGTCTAGATACGATCAACCAGATAGCTTTGCTTCCTCTAACAAGAGTTCATAATCTCAGGTTACAGGTCTTGAAAGTGATTTCCCATTCTTATCCTACAGCAAGGCTAGTCCTCCAAGCATTAGAATTGATGGCAGCAGCCATAACTCTAGTTCTGTTAGCCAGACTTCATATACGGGTCCTGCAGTGGGCTCTTTCTGTACAGTTGTCTATTCTTCAGCATCCTTTAAGCTCTCTCGTCCAGATTTCCAGAGTTTGCAAAGAATATCTTCTTTGGTGGATTCATTCAGAAAAAAAAAAAAAGTTTGTCAAGTTCGCCACTTTGTTCTCCCACAGCCAGTAGCTGTAGTCACCATGGATGCCTTCTAAATTGGGGGGGGGGGGGGGGGGCATTTCTTGGGAAAGACAGTCCAAGGTGCATGGTCCCTGGAAGAGGCCAGTCTGCACATCAGTGTCCTGGAAATGACAGCAGTCGTACTAGTTTTGCAGGCTTTTCATCAATGGGCCAGCCATGCTGCTATCTCTTTTTGCTTCTCCCATCAACAAGTGCTACAGGTCACTGAGAGATGCTGTAACCCAAAAGTGGCCCTCTGGTCTCCTTTACACATACTCCCCTTTGTCCCTCGTCCCCAAATTTCTACAGAAAGCATCCTGGTTGAAAAGCACAGTCTTCCTCAGTGTTCCCTTTGGGCCTCATCAGGTTTCATTCCCCATCCTCTGTCCTTATGTACTGTATTCATCTTGGATACTGGATCCAAGAGAGATGAAACACCTGGACAGCAATATCCTCAAGTTAACTGCATATTTTCTGCATTCCCAGTGATGGCTACACGGTTCAGGCTTTCCACCCAGTTCTTCAGATTCTTTTATAATCTCAGAAGTTTTACACCAGGAAAATTTATGAAAGTAAATGGAAAAGATTTTCAGTTTGGGTCCATCAGAAACACCTGGACCCTTTCTCCACCCCAGTCTCAGCAGTTCTTGATTTTTTTGGCTTCCATTTTTAACAACAGGGTGAGGTATTCTACTATTAAAGTTCAATTAGCGGCCATTTCAATTTTTCACTTGGGTGAGATTCATTCCTCCTTGGCTTCTTTGAAATTGTGCAAGACTTCCTTAAGGGTACGTTTTTGTTGAGGCTGCCAGTTAAAGATCCTAAACCCCTTGGAATTTGACTCTTCTGTTACAAGCTCTTACCCAACCTCCATTTGGGCCTTTGGCTAAGATTAACAAAGTTCTTGTCCTGGAAATCAGTTTTTTCTGGTCACTGTCACTTCTACTAGATGAGTATCTGAACTCCAAGCCCTTTCCGCAAGATCTCCTTACTTGACCTTACATTGGGATAAGGTTTCATTATGCATGAACCCATCTTTTCTACTTAAGGTGACTTCTGAATCCAACATAAATCAGGTCATTAGTTTACCTGTGTTCATTCCAAAGTTCTCAAATAAAGGACAATACATACTACATCTTTTAGACATTCACTGGCAACTTAGATTTTATTTTCACAGAATCCAGGCTTTCAGGACAACTGACCAATTATTTATATCCTTCTTTAAGAACAAATTGATTAAAGCAGTGTCTAAAGTGACCCTGGCTAAATGGTTGACTGATTTGTATATCCTTTGCTTGTAAAGAAAGAAGTTTACCTTTAGCTAAGCCTCCCCAATGGACATTCCACAAGATCTGTAGCCACTTAGTTTCATAGTTTCATTGTATAGTGCTAGGCTATCTGCCCTGGGGCATTTGTAAGCCTAGCCATAGTGATGTGGCTTTTGCCACCCCATGAAATGGTACAAAAATTGTACAGAATAAATTTAGAATACTGTGCCTCTGTCTAGTAGTGACACAATGAAGGTCCCCTTATATAATAGAATTAGTTTACTGTGCCCCTGTCTAGCAGTGACACAGATGTGACCCCTGGGGTAAACTTACGATCTCCCATCCACTCATCAAGATTTCTCTTGAAAAGAGTCGGTGAGGGGCTCTGCCTAATACGAACTGGGATCCTGTTCCAAAGCATGGGAAGCCTCTGGGTTATGAATCTATCCCTCCAGCATGTCTTATTCATACTTGTGCCGAGGTTTAAGTCTTTAGCTCTCGTGGTCCTGATGGATTTGGATTTTTTTGAGGTGGAGCATGTCCATCAGGTCCCGATTGGACATGGCCTTGTACGTCAGGCAGAGATCACCTCTGAGCAGGCGGTATGCTACTGAATAGAGCTGAATTTTCTTTAGTCTGGCAGAATAAGACATATGTTGGAGACCCTTGATCCTCTTGGTGAGGTACTTTTGTGGTCTCTCCAGCTGTTGCAAATGCCGGGTGAGGTACATATCAAATGGGGCATTGTACTCAATCATGGGTCTGATGAGGGAGGAATATAGGGGTACAATGACATCCTTGGATCTGGATGTGAATCCCTTCATGATGAGGTGTGCAAGGTAGAATGTTTTTCTAACCACTTTGGCAACGTAGGTGTCAAATGAGAGGTTGCTGTCGACTTGGGTCCCTAGGTCTCTGATTACTTTTTCCGTACTCAGTGGGTTGCTGTCTATGTGATAATTTGTGGGTACTTTGTTTTTCCCAAAGGGGATGACTATACATTTTTTGGCATTTAGTTTAAGGCTGTGACTCCGGCACCAGTTGTCTGTTTCTGTGAGGCCTTATTGTAGGATGTGTGTGTCTGCTGGTGAATAGACTATGGCGCCTAGTTTGCAGTCATCTGCGAACTTTGTCAGCCACAGCCCTCCCATGTTTGCTTTAACATCTGAGAAATAAATGCCGAACAAGAGGGGTCTCAGGACAGATCCCTGTGGGACACCACTTGTGACTGGCTTTGAGTCTGACATTGCTCCAGCGATTTTAACTTTATGGGTTCTGTCCTTTAGCCAGTTTGCAACCCATCTAGTGACATAAGGGTTTACTTTTAAGCTGTTGAGCTTATCTATGATGCCTGAGTGGGGTATTGTGTCGAAGGCCTTAGCCAAGTCCAGGTATGCTGTATGGACTGCTTTGCCCTCATCAATGGCTCTAGTGACTGTTTCGAAAAAGTCAACCAGGTTTAAAAGGCAGGATCTGCCCTTTACAAAGCCGAACTGGGTGGGGTCAAGTGTCTGTAGGTCCCCTATGTCTCTGTTTATGAGTTCCATAATGATTCTTTCCATAGCTTTGCAGACCAGGCTGGTTAAGCTTATGGGGCGGTAGTTTCCAGGGTCTGTAGAGACACCCCCTTTGTGGAGTGGGACCACTGTTGCTGTACGCAAGTGTTCGGGTACATATCCCGAAGTAAGGCTAAGGTTAAATAGCATTTTTATGTGTGGGTTTAGCTCCTCTTGGAGTTCACGTAACACACAACCCGGGATACGTCAGGTCCCATTGATGTTGTGTTTTTTGCTTTGTTTAGGGCGGTTCTCACTTGGACATCTGAGATGACAGGGAGATTACATTCAGCTGGGATAAGTATTTCTTCTTTTGGGGGTGAAGGAGGGGAGAAATTTGTACTGAACCTGTCAGCCAGAATGTTGGCAATATCTGTGGGTTCAGTGTATTTTATGTTGTTGTGAACCAACTCTGAGCATATCTGAGGGTTTCCACCCAGGTTTCTAACATAGCTGAAGAAGGCTTTGTGGTTATCTGTAGTGTCCTTAGCGATTTGTCTCTCAAAGTTGGCCTTGGATGTTTTTATGAGAGAACGTAGTTTTCTGCTAATGTTGATCAGAGATGTCTTCCCTTCATGGGATTTTGCTCTGACGTGCAGTAGCTTCCTTCTTTTGTTATACAATTTGTTTATGGCTGAGGTCCACCAGACAGGGCGCTTACCTTTGGTGGAGAGGGACTTGGATTTGTTTGGGATTGCATGATCCATGCATTCTTGGAGATGTCCATAAAAAGCATTTGTGAAGGATTCGGCATTGTGGGATGTGGTATCCACTGGCACAGTGGGCTTAAAGGATACCATCTCAGTCTTAAGAAGAGTGAAGTCTGCTTTTGAGAAGTTTTTCACGGTGGTCTTTTGTGCTGGGGGTGGAGGTGGGATATGTACATCCAGGGTGATTAGTTTGTGGTCAGATCTCACTAGTGAGGGGTATACTTCCGGTGTGGAGCATTTTGTCCCCATGTTTGTGATGATCAGGTCTAGTATATTATCTCCCCTAGTGGGAGAGGTGACTAGTTGTTCCAGTGCATTTGAATTTATGAATTCCAGGAACCTTTGGGCTAGGGTATTAGGGCTAGAATAATGTACCCAATCTATGTTTAGGTAGTTGAAGTCTCCTAGTATGTTGGTATTTTGTGATACATTCATATCCTCCAATGTCTTCAGGAAGGCTGAGTGGGGTTCTTGAGATTGGGAGGGTGGTCTGTAACATGCTACCAGTTGTATAGCAGTTTTGCCTATGGTTAGTTGCACCTGTATGGTCTCTGATGCTTCATGTGTTGCTACTAACCTGGAGGTGTGGGTGTCCTTGATGAATATGGACACTCCCCCTCCCTTTGTGGTCCAGGCCCGGGTTTTGGGGCCGAAAAGCATGATACGAGGTATAGCCTCGTAGCACTGGGGTGCTCTCCAGAGCCTTGAACCAGGTTTCAGTTACTGCACAGACGTCGATGTTCTCCATGCTGAGGAGCGCATCAAGTGCCTGCATCTTGAGATTTAGACTTCTGGCGTTGAGCAGCATTACCCTTAGTTTTTTTCCATTTTTGTTTTCTAAGGAGGTGGGTTTGTCTTTTGAGCCTTGCCTAAAAAAGGCACTATGGGGGTGGCAAGAGCCTTAGCCAATATCCGGAAGCCCAGTGGTGACAGGTGTAAGCCATCCCTTGCGAAGCAGCGTGGCTTGTCCAACATGTCATCCCAGGCAGACAGATATTGGATCTCCTTAGAATGACACCAGTACTTGAGCCAATTGTTAAAGCTGATCATTTTGTCTTTGTATTGTGGTATCATTCTTGGTGAGGGCAGGATGCTGCTCAGGGTCAGGGTCATACCAGCCTGGGCTACATAATCGGAGAGCTCCTCTATGTCTCTTTTCATGTAGTCCAGGGAGTGCGTCTCAGGTCATTCACACCAGCATGGACAATGACGGAGTCATATTTGTACTTGCTTTGGAGTGACCTGAGTGCGTGTGTTATGTGGCGGATCCTAGCTCCCGATAGACAGCTCACAGTCACCTTCTCCTTGTTCAGCCTGGTTAGCGGGACATCAGTGTGTCTGACTATAGAGTCACCTATTACTAGTGTATCAGGCAAGGTGTTTGGCCTTAAGGGCTGTGATTGTTTGACACACTGATTTATTGAAGTATGTGTTGCATGTGTTTTGTTTTGAGGTGGTGGATTTTTGGATGTCTGCCTTGGGAGCCTCTGTTGTTTTGGTAAGTTTTTTATTAGAGCCTCCGAGTATGTCTTTGTGTTTTTATGTGTTTGGTTTGCAATTGTGGTAGGTATATGTGGGACTGGGATTGTTCTGTGTGTGGTTGCCATCTCCTCCTGTCTGGTCATGCCAGCCCTGATTTGAGAGAGTTCAGCCTCCAGTTTGGCTATATAGTTGCATCTCTCACATGTATTTGTGTTTGTTGGGAGGAGGAGTTGGTTGTCTGTGTACATGAGACAATTGTAGCATTGTCTCAAGATACCCAGATTGACCAGCTGAATTGGAGACGATGCCAGTAATCTACCACTCGACATGCTAGAACAGTATAAGGGAGTGCTGTACCTTTAAGGGAAGTGGAAATTCACAGGGGTGGTAAGTAGATGTAGTGCTTTACTTAGTACGAGAGTGCTTACTTAGTAGAGAAGTATTGAGAACAAGTGCTAGGCTTATAATATAGTGAGTAGTCTGGTTATACTAAGAGTAGAGCTTCCTTAAGGGAAAATTTTAAGAGCAGACTTGGCGGACCCAGAAAAAGTTTAACCTTGTTTAACTGGCGCAAAGCCGTGCAAACACGGATTTTAAACAGTGAACTACAAAAGAGCTAGAAATGGTCCAAAACAACCAATTACTACAGCTTCTTGTGCTGAGGTCACTTCCTACAGGGACAGGTAGGCTGCTCAAGGCTCCCCACTCCCACTGGTGAGCAAAGAAACTTCCTTCTATCCAAGTAAGGTAATGGACAACACAGGAACTACACCACAGCCCAGAATACAGCAATGCCTGTAAACTGGTCTAAACTAGTCGAGGAAGGCGGGAAAACAAGGATTTTTTTTTGTTTTTTTGGTAGAAACACACAGAAAATGCAGAAACAGTGATAAATTAGTTACACAGGCTAGCACACTTTAGCGGGCAGCCTCCACAGTTAAATTAAACAAACAAACAACAAACTTTCGATCAAATTAGTCTAAAATGTAACTTTAAGTGCATATTTTAAAATAATGCAGCAAACAGTTAAAAAACAGTTCAAGCTAGTTCAGGGTAAGCTACAGAAGCTATTCCAAGTGAAAAAAAGCAAAGATACTTAAATCCAGAAAGTGGTCGCTTTTCTGAGTTCCCTGCTGCTAGGACCACTCTGCAGACCCACGACGAGCTTGTGTATAGCCAGAAAAAAACGCCCAGATGCGGATTTTAAACAGTGAACTACAAAAGAGCTAGAAATTGTCCAAAACAACCAATTACTACAGCTTCTTGTGCTGAGGTCACTTCCTACAGGGACAGGTAGGCTGCTCAAGGCTCCCCACTCCCACTGGTGAGCAAAGAAACTTCCTTCTATCCAAGTAAGGTAATGGACAACACAGGAACTACACCACAGCCCAGAATACAGCAATGCCTGTAAACTGGTCTAAACTAGTCGAGGAAGGCGGGAAAACAAGGATTATTTTTTTGTTTTTTTGGTAGAAATACACAGAAAATGCAGAAACAGTGATAAATTAGTTACACAGGCTAGCACACTTTAGTGGGCAGCCTCCACAGTTAAATTAAACAAACAACAAACTTTCGATCAAATTAGACTAAAATGTAACTTTAAGTGCAGATTTTAAAATAATGCAGCAAACAGTTAAAAAACAGTTCAAGCTAGTTGAGGGTAAGCTACAGAAGCTATTCCAAGTGAAAAAAAAGCAAAGATACTTAAATCCAGAAAGTGGTCGCTTTTCTGAGTTCCCTGCTGCTAGGACCACTCTGCAGACCCACTAGGAGCTTGTCTGAGTAGTATAGCCAGAAAAAAAAGCCCAGAGGCGGATTTTAAACAGTGAACTACAAAAGAGCTAGAAATGGTCCAAAACAACCAATTACTACAGCTTCTTGTGCTGAGGTCACTTCCTACAGGGACAGGTAGGCTGCTCAAGGCTCCCCACTCCCACTGGTGAGCAAAGAAACTTCCTTCTATCCAAGTAAGGTAATGGACAACACAGGAACTACACCACAGCCCAGAATACAGCAATGCCTGTAAACTGGTCTAAACTAGTCGAGGAAGGCGGGAAAACAAGGATTTTTTTTTGATTTTTGGTAGAAACACACAGAAAATGCAGGAACAGTGATAAATTAGTTACACAGGCTAGCACACTTTAGTGGGCAGCCTCCACAGTTAAATTAAACAAACAAACAACAAACTTTCAATCAAATTCGACTAAAATGTAACTTTAAGTGCAGATTTTAAAATAATGCAGCAAACAGTTAAAAAACAGTTCAAGCTAGTTCAGGGTAAGCTACAGAAGCTATTCCAAGTGAAAAAAAGCAAAGATACTTAAATCCAGAAAGTGGTTGCTTTTCTGAGTTCCCTGCTGCTAGGACCACTCTGCAGACCCACGAGGAGCTTGTCTGAGTAGTATCTGCTTTTTGGTCAAGAGCATCCATATATAATATTTGTGCAGCTGCCACTTCGTCCAGTGCTCATAACTTTATTACTTATTACAAGTTAGACATACTATCCAGAAATAGTGCAGCATTTGGTTTCGCTGTATTCTGGAATATCCTTCCATGAGGGCCACCTTAGGTTCATTTAGCTGAGGACTCTGTCCCATCAGTTGATGAATGAATAAAAATGACATCACCAGGTACAAAAGTTATGTACTCACCATAATGATGCATTTGTGTTATCCATTTTCATCTTCCTCATCTCCCCACCCTCCAATCTCCTTCCCTGTCTTCCTAGTGAGGCCTAAGGATTGTCCCTTTGGGAACTCACCTGTTCTGTGTTTGAGCTACAGCCTTTCTGTATGCCTTTATCTTGCTTTTTCTTAATGATATGATGTCATGCATATGTAAATGTTGGGGCAGCAAACTCGATCTGAGCTATGCTAGAATGGTGGGCATTATGGATAAAGAGAGGAGCTCAAGAGCTGGATCCATAAGTCTAGTAAAAGTGGCCGAGTCTGTTCCGAGATCCACCAGTTGAGAAAGAATGAAAAGGGACAACACAGATGCATCATTATGGTTAGTACTTAACTTTTGTTTTTAATGACTTTTGTAGAAAATCTTGGCCATTGACTTTGTGTGGATGTAATACTTATGTCTAAAAGTAGCATACAGTTGTGTAAATGATACAGTTTGATTTTCACAGGTAGGCCATACCAACCTTCCTTGTATCAAAGGGTGGAGTGTTGAAGGGAAAATCATGTAATTAATTCTAGGAGGTTACTTAAGGATTATCTGTATATAGGGGGAGGTTAATAGGATAAGGTATGCAAGACCATTGCCATGCAACTGTATGACTTCTACCCTAGAAAGCTTAAAGCACTCTGTAGTGCGACAGGTTGTCTCTCTTTCTTTCTCAAGACTGGAAGATAACAGTTCTGGTCCTGTGCTAACAAAGCTGTTAAGGTGTATTCTTGAGTTTGCAGAAGCAAATCCTGCAAATTTCTTAGACTGTATAGTCATGCATTCCTGAACTAGTAAAGTAACGGCGACTGCATTTCACAGGCCTTAGTAACACTGTATTTGTCTCTGCTAAAGTAATGGTTTTCAAATGTTATGCCTATACTCTGGTTAAAATGGACATTTCCCACACTTCACTAGATAAGACTGAATACAAGAATCCTGTTGATTGAAGTAAGTGTAGAGAGAAAAAAAGTGAAGTATTATGAGACAATAAGTGAGAATTTTGCAGTGAAGTTTTATTTTGTTTACAGTGTCACTGATACAGTGCAAACAAGAGTCATCATTTATGAATTATGGTTAGCGTTGCCGCCTCACAGCAAGAGGTTCTCTGGTTCGATCCTCAGCTGGGGTGCCTTCTGTGTGTAGTCTGCATGTCCTCCCTGTGGTCACATGGGTTTCCACCGGGTACTCCGGTTTCCTCCCACATCCCAAAGACATGCTGTAGGTGGTTTGGACACTCTAAATGGGCTCTAGGCATGAGTGCATGTATGTGTGTGCCTTCTGTGGAAGGTTGGGCGCTGGGCTGGCAACTTAACACTGTAAAAACTCCACTGCCAATCATGAGCGGACAGGTGATCCGCTGAGGCGACCCCTAACTTGGAAAAGCCGAAAGAAGAAGTCCTTAGTATTAGCCAGACTAGATTATGCAGTTAATTGCTTTTGTATGCTCATTAAAATCTTGGGTTTGAGTCAAGCTAAGGACATCTGTACTGATGTATACTGTGTGAATTTGTTTTTAGCAATAAAGCATTTACTGCTCACTTAGTGTATGGTTAAGAAATTCTTATCTGATTATTCTCAAACCATCCATTAATTTTACTTGCCACTTCCTGTATATGTATAGAGGGGGAAATTCTTACACTGTTCTCATATATTATTCTACTGTGCCATGTGTTATAGTTTCCAGATTGTCAAAAATCTGTATTCTTTTTGTTTGTAACTTATGTCTTGTTATCCCATTACACAAGCCATGCATTATGGTTCTGTTGGGTCACTTATACAGAGTAGTGCTCAGTCTATTTTTCACTATGTTCTGTGTACTGCACAACTTTGTTCTATGCAGCTTTTGATACTGACATTTGTACTCTACCGTGTATGCTATTTTTTTTTTTTTTGCTTCAATTGTTGGGCAACTTATTTTGGAGAATTTTTAGGGGGCCCACCGAAACTGGGCAATGCTCATTTTGTCCCCCTCAGTTATCAAAACTATAAAAGAGTAAATTGGATAGATGTAATTATTTACATCTTGATGGCAGAATATGTGCTAGCCCAGGGTAGGGGGATAAGGCTTGGCTCACAGATCAGATGAGTTGCTGCAAAATACACACTTGGCAAAGTATAGCCTAACAGTAGTGTTTGGTGGATTAGTGAACTGTGGTAAGATACTGGATGAATGGTAAATGGATACAATAACGGCCATTCTAAAGAGATGAGTAGCGCAAAGCCAGCCCTAAAAATGAAGACCAGTAATCTTTTTTTGTTTTAAACCCTTTATTAAATCATCACTTAAGACGTATGCAAACATACATTCACGGAAAAGAAAACAAGTCATATTATTATTTTCCCTATTTGCATATATTACAAAAGAACATGTGTAATGTATAATTGTCTGTCAAATGTTACATAAGTTACTGATTTCTTGTATTCCCTTAAACCTCACTCCCCTGTTTCTGAACATTATTCTGCATGTATTTTTCCCACAATTCTTATCTATTTCTATGTAATTTGCATGTTCCTTTTTCTGAAGATCCCTCTTCCAGTTTTTTTATCCCATTATTATATTCGATGCTTCAAATACAGTTGGTTTTGACTTTGATTTCCATTTTTTAGTAATTGTTTTTTTTTTGGCAGCAAACAAAATTAAACTTAATAAAGCCTTACTATGTGTAGGCAATTCAGATCCTGTGTCCAAACTCAAAAAATCATACTCTCTGATTCAGACATTTGTTCACCCAATATTTATGACAAAGTACTCGGTAGGAAATTTCTAAAATCTGCCAACTAATTACACTCTCAGAACACACATTCTTAGTTACATCTTTCTTCCTCATCACTCTTACAGCATTTGCTGTCTACCCAAGGAAAAATTTGATAAAGTCTGCTTGTGGTATAAAGTACCTATGCAAACACTTCCGGGCAAAGATCCTAAACCTTCTGGACTTTGTTGCATACTTGGGAATCAGATATGTCTTTTCATCTCATTGTTCCTTTAAAAATTGTTTATCCAATTTCTCTCTTCCCAATCATTTCTAATCTCTTCTGATTGATTCCTATAGTTTGTGCAGTATTTTATATACCCTAGTAAGTATCGCTTTTTTAAAAGCAGCTTCTTTTCCAGATTCATCTAAAAACTGTACCAGAGTAGGTCTTTCACTTAGGATTCCCCTATCCATTTCATTTTACCTATACTCTGATATTAATCCCTAGTAGGGAAGGCAATCTCTAGCCTGCAGTCCGAATGTCTTCTTTGCCTCATCACATTCTATTACCTTTCCCTCTCTGGTTATTTGCTCCCAGTACTTTCAGTTTTCTCCAGTAAATTCTAGCCTTCTCTTACCTATTCTCTGTACCCGTTTGCAGTCATCTCTATCAGAAAGATTGGCTTTGTTCTTAGAATACTTTCTGCTACTTTATGAATGTAATATCCTGTATGGCTGTTGTTATTCTCCTTAAATATCTGCATCCAAAATCCCACTCACTCCATATTTGTTGAACCCCCCCCCCCATCATCATCCCTTTCCACTTTGAATTATAGCTTTCTGCTTGTGTTATGTATATGAGCCTAAATTGTGTAGCTCTAAAATATCCCTTCAAATCAGGTAATCGTAACCCACCTTGTTCTATTGGGAGGATCATCACATCCCACTTGACCCTTTCTCTCTCCTCTTCCCAGATAAAATCCTTCAACTCTTTATTAATTAATGTCCACAACTTCTCTGGTTGATAAAAATATGCCTGACCTGTATATAAAACAAGGGACTAAAACATTTTTCATGTAGCGTTGTTACCTCACAGCAAGAGGTTCTCCCGTTCGATTTGCGGCTTGGTTGGGAGTGCCTTCTGTGTGGAGTCTGCATGTCCTCCCTGTGGTTGGGTAGCATTCGAAAGACATGCGTGCGCAAATGGGCGTGCCTTTGTTGAAGGTTGGGTGTCGAGCTGGCACCTCGGCGTTTCGTAAAAATCTACTGCCAATCATTAGTGGACCGGAGTTTCGCTGTGGCGACCCCTTACCGGGAAAAAGCAGAAAGACAAACAACAACATATCATACTATCCATTTCCATAAGCAAGAGCTTCCCATTTCTCAGTTTATATATTTTTGTTTGTTTAGTCTCTTCCCAAATATCTCTAGCTGCCATAACAGAAGCCTTTTTAATCCGTACTTCTAAATATTTAATTTTATCGTGTACTACATAATTATGGATATTGATGACCATTTCATATATGGTTACATAATTTCCAGCCTTTACTCTATCTTCATTAATTTTATATCCCAAAAAGACTTGAAACTGTCTCAGAATGTTCCACAACACTGAGATTTATTTTTCTGGATTTATTAGGTACAAAATAATATCATCAGCAAATAAAGAGAACTTTTCATGATTATCATACCAATTATATCCTTGAATTTCTGAGTCTCTTATTTTCTTTACCTGTGGCTCTAAGTATAAAGCAAATAACAAAAGGTGAAGAGGACATCCCTGTCTGGTTCCTCTGTTTTTTTTTTAAACAAGAAACATCTTTATTGAATTATCATGCATGATATAGGCCGTGTTACATTTATAAAAATGAAAATAAACCATATTGGCACAGTCTCAGTTGGAAACATTATACATTCCAAACCGTGCAACACAGCTGTAGCTGTAAGCATTATACATCACTTTTAACATATCCAGTCATTGTTAGTCAACCATTACATAGCTCATTCAAATCCTGCCTTCTTTTAAACCTAGTTCCTCCTCTGCATGTATTGATCCTTCAGTTCCCATTTTTTCCTATGTAATTTGATCCTACCCTTTTCTAAAAATCCAGGTTCCAGTTATTTTAACTCAGTTACTATCTTACTACTTACAATAAAGTTAACTTAGACTTAAATTTCCATTTTCTAGGAACTGCATTTTTGGCAGATGTCCTAATTAGACTCAGCAAGGCCTTATCATGTCTAGGCAGTTCTGAGTTTGTATCATAGCTGAAAAAAATTATTTCTCTAGTCACTTCAACTTGCTTACCCAGCATCTCCGATAGAGCAATGTGCAGGGAATCTTTAAATTCTACCAACTCATTATACTCCCAGAAAATATGTTCCCATTTACTTTCTGCCCCACGCCTGGTTCCTCCGTTGAGACAACTTATCAGATAAGAACCCTCCCACTTTAATTCTGCCTCCATTCCCTCATATATCCTCTTAATTAACCTTATTGTATCAGGGAATGCAAATGCTTCCATTGTCCTACTCACAAAATCCAAGCTTAATGTGCTGAATGCTTTCTCTACAAGAGACACCAACAACATCATTTTCCTTTTATTCTGCTTCCCTGTGGATCATCCTTGTTCTATTAAGGTACTCAAATGTTTGCCTCCCCTCCACAAAACCATTTTGGTGCATATCTATACATTTTAGCAAACCTTTGCCATTCTTTTAGCTATTATAGACATAAATACTTTATAAACATGTTTTAAAATTGAAATGGGTCTGTGTGAAGCTGAGTCTGATGTGTCTTTACCTTCTTTATGTATTACAGGCACCACATCTTTCTTCCAAGATGTTAGTGTTTCCTTCTTTTTAAAATACTGTTAAAACATTCCACGTTCTTATCACTTTCTTTCCTCCTAACTTCCAGACTTCTACAGGAATACCATCTGTACCTGAAGACTTTCCTGCAGACTGATTATACATCACCATTTTTATCTCATCTCCTCCTAATTTAACTGTTAATTGTGGAGCCTCATCTACCTCTAACCTTGGCATACGTATGTATTCAATAAATATTTCCATTTGTGCTTTTTCTTGATTTCCACATTCCTCAGCTTTATACAATTTTTCATAAAATTTCCAAAATATCTTTAATACCTCTACAGGATTTCTAGTTTTTTTTTTATGTAGGCTCCCTGAGTTTGTCTGCAACCTCTTCTACTTTCTGTTTTTTTTTTGCTCTTTGCAGCAATCTTATTCCAAACTATTGCATATTATCCAAATTTTTCCTTTAGCACTCTGCATTTGCACATCTTGTTCTGTGAGATTCTCCTTATTCTACAATACTTTAATCTTTGTCAGACCATCTAAATAATTCTTGTTGTTTCTTAACCATACTTCTTTCTTTTGTCTCTACCCTATTTTTGAACTCCACTTTCATTTTATCATCCCTAATAACATAAATAATTTTGATTACCCATTTCTTAAATTCCTATCCGTTTAACAGGAAAATGGAGAAGTGCCAGTGTCTCATTTTTACTTTTTTACCCTGCATTTTTATATCAGCTGTTATTGGCACATGATCAGAAATAGTTATTGGATGTGTGTCAAAGATTTCAATTAAATTCACACATTCCAGTGATTTTAATTTTTGTCTAGCCAGCCCAGTTGTACCTTGAGGAATAATATATACATTTCCCAGAGTTCCTACTCCTGAATTCATGCCTTCCATACTAAATACTTTCAGAAATTTCTTCAGAAAGCTTCCCTCTTTTCTTATATTTTCCATTTTAGATCCCCCGGATACATCCTCACTGTTTCAAATCAAGTTCCAGTCCCTGCCTATAAGTATATTCCGTGCTAAAAGATTAGTTCTTCCAAAATTTTCTTAAGCTCCATAATAGTAGTTTTAGGTGGAATATAAAAACATGTCTGTGTAATCCTCCTCCCTTGCCATTATCCCTTTACTATGATGAATCTACCATTCTTATCTTTTTCCCCTCTGCTATTGCTATTGGAGCTCCTGTAGCAATTAGTATAACTTCTGTTTTCTTTTATCCCTGATGTTCTGCTGAATGTCCATTCTGAAATCTTTTATTTTATCAAATTCATCTGCTCATGTCTTTCCGAAACATCTCCTATAACATTCCTATTTGCACTCTGAATTTCTAAATTCAGTACTCTTACCTTTTTGTCTATACCTGTGAGGTCGTTCACATTCTAAAATAATATGGATAGAGTAGCCATTATGATAAGAAGTTATTGTTCCCACTTATTATACTTGACAACTTTTTTAAATGTGTATTTCTAACGTTTGTGTTACATGTACAGACAAATGCTTGGCAGGTTGATCTTTTATACAGTTGTGTCGTCTTATCTCCATTTGAACCTATGTCACATTTTCAAGACTTTTTGTTTTAAGGAAAACCTTAAACAAACAGAAAAAAAATAAACATGCCCCATAATCTATTAACTTAAAACAAACACACAAAATTATGTACATCTTTAAATAATAAAATGTTTCCCAATCTGACAGGATCTAAAATGAAACATACTGTTAATGCTTTATATAAACACTCTGGAGTATATAAAGGTTTTAAGAAATTTGTGTTTACTGTCTTGGAAAAAGTCCCAGTGCCTATCAGAGGAGGGATAGGAAGCTCCATTAGAGGAGCATGAACTATTTTCACAACTGCTTTTGAATGCAGGAGTCTGTCCTGGTTTAAAAGACTTTATTTCTGTCAAACCTACATTCAAAGCTAAAGCTGCCAGTATTTAATTTTACTGAATTATTTTTCGAATGTGTATTGATTTATATGGGTTATATATTTGTAATAGGTATCTTTTTACATGTTTCTAGTGGTGTTAACGTTAACTCATTTACTTGCCTAAGTCACTTTATTTATGGTTGTATTCATGTTTATGCACTTTTTCAGCACTGTCACGTTAAGTGTTTTTGTTTTTGGCACCCTTTAGGATTTTTAAATGTGTCCAGGAAGTAGCAACTTTGTTTCTGAAGAAGTTCTTTTGATCCTAGAACAAGAGCGCTTAAACATTATTAAATAAGTTTCACTGTGATATCTAGGTGGCATTTTATTGTTTTTAGCATATTGATGTAAATAAAAGTCCATCTTTTCTTCTCTTTTTACATTGTAATGCCTACACTTCTTAAAAAAGGGTATTTGTCTACTTACGTATGTCTATCACATACAACAATCACTGAAATGACTCAACTTCACCACCACCCCCACATTTTAGATTTCCCTGAATACATACTGCTCAGATCTGCTTTACTATATAACATGCAGTTTATGTATTAAAATGTTTTGTACAGTTTCTATTAAGAACAAAAATTGTTTTACTCATGGCTACTTTTTTCCCCTTTTAGTGCCTTAAACATTAATGACACGAAGTGTGGTATCTGCTTTTCAGTCCACCCATAAGTCTAGCAAAGTCAACAAAAGCCCAATCTTTCAAAATTACTTTTTTACAAATGTATTTCACAAATGTTATTGATGCTTTATAATGTCACATTTAGTCGCAAAGTTCAATGTTGCTGGTCTTCTTTCTGTTAATCTCTGTCTACCAATAGCAGACTCTGTTTCAAATCCAATGTACTTACAAGTCTTTTACTTCAACTCCTGTGCTTTTTTTTTCTGTTTCTAAAGCATTTTCCTTTCGAACAGTGAAAAAATTTTCATTGGCCTGGTCTCTGTGAGCTTTATTTGCCAGAAGAATGAGAAGCAGAGTCCATTCTATCTGATGGTTTTGTTGGACAAACTTTTGTATTTCCTCCTTAGACTGTACTGCAGCAAAAAATGCCTTTGATCTTCTAGGAAAAATATTCTGAAAACAGCTGGACTACAGCAGCTTGAATCTTAACATCTGCCTCTCGATATTCCCTGATTGCTTGGATAAATTTGCTTCTACTCTACCAGGTGTGCAGTGAATAATTTTCCACAAAACTCTCTACTGTCTCCAATTTTTAATACTTTTCCTTTTTCCACAGTTTTGTCAGGATGAACTCTTTCGGCTTATATGATTGCATCTTTACTAATGTAGATCATGGCTGCTTTCTTGTGGCCAGGTTTGAAGCATATATTAGATGTGACATATATTTAACAAATCCTATTATAGAATACCAGTACTTTTGCTTAACTGTGCTTTCATAAAATTAATACAGTCTCTTCATGCCAGTTTCTGTGGTAGAGAATCTCAGGTTTTCTTCTTTTTGTCTAACTGAGAAGTCTCACAACCAGCCATTCTTTTCTTCATTACAGCTTCTGATTTTTGAATTTTTTCAGTTCATCTGAATAGCATTTTAAAGCTTCCATTTTTTCCATATTTTTGTTGTTTGAGTTTAAATATTTCTTCTTTGTTTCATTTATTTTAATCAGCTTTGAATACATTTGATTTATTTTTCTTTCTAAGTTATTGGAAGCCATCTCTTGTACTAAAGTGGAGCTTGAACTGCTTTTTGATGAACAGCTGCAGGGTTCTCTGCAGTCATTGTTTTCTCTTCACCATTTATAGTTGATTTTCTCTTATAGTTGATTTTCTTTTAGGTTCTATAAGTTTCTCCTTTGCCTGCATCCAGGCAGTGTACTTACTAGCCAGTAACTGAATTTTACTCAAGCTCTCAGAATTTCTAGCCCTTATTTCTCGGTTTCTTTTTTCATACTAGGAGAGCTGAAATTAAGTCATTGATCAGTGTGCAGACATCTTGGAAGTCCCAAGACAGACCAGTAATCTTGACCTTAATTGTAGAAAGGGTGATGGAAAAGATTCTGAGCGATATGCTGGTGAATTTGTGGGATAGCAGTCATTTTTAATATGCAAACCCGCTCATGTTCAGAGTTAGATCTTGCCAGCTCAGTGTAACTAATTGATCCAATGTTGTCTGCTCCATCTGGCTTCAACCTGTGGGATTTCAGATCTAACTTAGATGCAGCTGGCAGTGGCCATTTCTAAAGTCTTTAGCCTACTTAGCTTCTCCTCACTTACCCCATAACTCCCTGCTCTTCCTTCAAATCCTCAGATCTAGTTTGCAGCTCAAACTTGTTTCCACTCTGCATTCTCCATTTATGAGACCTTAGTGTAGTCATGAGAATTTGCTATTCCTTTAGACTTTATTGTATCCTTTTCTTTGTCTTTCTTGGGTAGTTAATTAGATAGGTTTCTCATTGTCCATTGATATTCCTGCCTTTTTTTTTCAGGAGTTAATATTTTTTGTGTTGTGTGTGATTTGTAGTTACAGTAGAATAGTTTTGTTGTGGTATAGATAAAGATTTAAAAAAAGTGATCTGATGTCCTTTTTACTCTTCCTCACTATTGGGTTACGGATCCAACAAAACCGCATTTTTAGACTTGGATCTATTCTCAAGCTCCTCCCTCTACCCATAATGCCCTACACTCTCTGTGCCTTCCTCGGATCTCATTTGTGGCCTAGCTGGTACAACATGGATTCCTAGTCTTGAGAGTGATTCAGTGCTTACGAGTAGTAAAACTTCTTTTTCTACCTATATGTTATTTTTATTCAGACTAATTACCTTTCTTGCTATGTATATTCTCCTCCCCTCCCTTCAGAGGTTTTGCTGGCATTAGGGACTGTGTTTTTACTGTTTTACTCTTCCTTCTGCTTCCTATCCTGACCAGTTGACATCTCTGCCTTCCATTTCTGCTAGTTAAAAAAAATGTTTATTATATAGCCTATTCTGTAGTTGTGGTTTGTTACTGTTAGTGTTTTTTCCTCTTGCTGTTGCTTGGTCTATGGTGTACTATTGTTGCTTACCAGTTGCCCTGTGGTAATCATGCCTGACAAGCCCACTGGGTTTAAGCATTGCTCAAAATGTAGGTACAAAATTCCCCATTCTGATGCACACAGTCAATGTGTATACTGTTTAGGGCCTGAACACCTACATTCGGACTGTGTTATCTGTGAGGGATTCAACTGCTGAGCTATAACTGCAGGAACAAGCTCATTTTGAAGGGTCTCCTACCGACTTCATCTTCTTCGTCAGGGGCTCAAACCCCCTTAGTCAGCCATTCTGGCTCTTCAGAGCCTAGGAAGTGATCACACAAAACATCTAGAGCTTCCTCGGAGCCTCTGGCTAAATCTGCTAATACCCTGAAATTACTGGATCCAAGACCTACTTCATCCCCACTGGATCCAAGGTTCTCATCAGATCTGACAGGCACCACTAACATTACTGTCTCCACCAGGCCATTCTCTTCCAACTCGAATAGTCAGGGCAGTTTCACCAATGCTGCCCTCGAAACTGCTTCAGACCCCCTCTAGACACTTCAGGCTTGCTTCAGTCAACTCCTCTTAGTCCTCCAGGAGTCTATCGGATGTTGATATGAACAGGATGATGTGGAGGTTCCTCAAAACTCGAATCTAGATGGGGGTGTTGTCAGTTCCATCCCCAGTCTGATCCATGAGTGTCCCTGCTGCTTTGATCCAGTCTCCTTCTCAGATCTGACCAGTGACTTCAGAGTCCCAGGATGCTGGGTACCTGAGAGAGTGTGCTTTGAATCCGAGGAGGCTCCCTTCCTCAACTCCGATAGCTAACCTGACCAGCTGTGCTCCGAGATTGTTGGGTCAGAGTGGGTTTCAGATCCAGGGTGTCAGCATCAGATCCTAAGAGGGCTCGGTTCCAACTTTTTTGGATCCATCCCTTCCTCTCAGCACTTCGGCCCTCAACAGCTTGGGTCTGATTCTGTTTGGAGACCACAAATCCAGGGTGATTCCTGTCCATGCTTCTTTGACTGCCTCGGCTTTGAGGGAGATGAGGAGGTGTTTCTCTTGGTCTGTCATCTTTCCATATTGTGGAGAACTGACCTCTTTGGCCTCCGATCCTCCCCTTCATTCTTCACTGTATCTGAGTACCGAGCCCATCATCTCTGTCCAGGGTTAGCCTTTCTCAAGGAGCCTCCAAGTTCCCCTCCCTCTCCGAGGAAGCCCCCATTTCTTCCGATACCTTCTCTGAACACCCCACAGAGGAGGTTCCTCAGAAGAAGACATGCAAAAGGGCACATTGACTCCCCAGTGGAGTCACTCAGAGAAGACACAGACTTTGATGAGGGAGAAGGATCCCCATGATCACCACCTGATGATGTTGCCTTTGGAGACATCTTGGAGATTCTTAGGCAGAAAGGTGGCAGGTTGGCCCAACCTCAACTTCTGAAGAGTCTGTGTTCTTGAATGCTTTTGGGTGGGCCCATCTGTCTTGGGTGACCCCTGGTGGACAAACTCATTGACTTAGTTTCCTGCCGGGCTTGGAAGGAGCGGGTCACTATTGAGCCAATCCCCAACCCCCGCACAGATCTCTGGTGCCCCCAAGATAGACTTAATTGGTTCAAGGGTGTCCATGTTGATGCCATTGTTGTGGTCGCAGCCACCAAGAAGGAGCTAGCTGAACAGAGAGTCTTGAGCGATGGACAGGTTTGGTAAGCACATTTATGCCTCAGCTACATTTGCACTGAGATTAAATTATTACTTGGTAATTTCACTTATTTGCAGAGAGATTTGGTCGAGCTATCCAGCGCTCTCACAGAGACCATGTCAGATGAGGACCTCAGGAAAGTATCTCCCCAGTTGGCTACTCTTGTTTCCAAGACTAATTCTTCCATGAGGCTCATCTCCCATTCAGTGGAGGATGCCACAAGGGCAGCTGACACAGATATTGCAGTCAGAAGACATGCCTGAATGATGCTTTTTGGCTTTGCAGAACCTTTCAAGGCATCGTTTTTCAGTGCCCCTTTCAGTGGCTCCTCCTTGTTTGGGCCATCCATCAAAGAGACTCCTACCTGCAGTGAGCAGAAAGGAAAGACCCTGTCTGCCATTGTGATCAAGTTTGCTACCCCTGAGAGCACCTTTTCCAGAAATTAGCGAAGTGGTAAGAAGACTTGGCTCTGAAAGTCTCAAGGATCTTTTCAGGATCAACATGGGGATTCTTCCTTCAGAGACAGAAGAGTAAGTTTCAATGGTAGATGCCACACCAGAGGCAGAGGGGTTCCATAGAATCAGGGTTTAAAGAACCTTTCTCTGACAAGCCCTATCAGCGGTCCTGAAGTGCTGCCTGGCTGTCCATTTTTAGAGGCAGACAGGGGGTCATTGTTCTCTGCACCTAGACACCTGGACCAATCTTGACAACAAATGCATGGGTGCTAAGTATAATATCCAGAGGTTATTTCATTCCCTTTTCCCTTCCACCTGTGGTGGAAAAAAAGAAACCCCCTGACATACCACCCAGTCAGAGGGAGCATCATGTATTACTGGAAATTCAAAATTTTCTGCAGAAAACAGTCATCCAAGGGGTCCTAACCAAACAAAGAGGTTTCAGAACTTACTCCTGCTTCTTTTTAGTGCCAAAGAAAACAAGGGACCTAAGATCCATTGTAGATCTGAGCAATCTAAATCAATATGTAAAGATTTCAAAGTTCTGGATGGTTATGGTTCAGTCTATTCTACAGCTGTTGTGCAAGGATGATTGGATGTGCTTGATAGACCTTTAGGGCATGTACTATCACATCAAAATAGACAGATGCTGCAGAAGTCATTTATGCTTCAGGCTGGGAGCCACTCATTACCAATTCAGAGCTCTGCCCTTTGAACTCGCCACAGCTCCCAGAGTGTTTACCAAATGCATTGCAGTAGTGGCAGCTCACCTGAGACTGAAAAGATTCCAGGTGTTTCTGTATTTGGACAACTGGCTTCTAACTGCCCCAGCCTGGCCTCAACTACTTCAGGTCCAGCTCTTCAGCTCCCTGGGCATTTCTATATATCTTACCAAATGGAACCTCTCCCCTGTTCAGAGGTTGGAATTCATCAGTGCCTTTCTCGATACAATGCACCAGATAACATTTTTTTTGGCTTCTCATCACATAATGTCCTTGAGATACCAAGTACAGGGCATAATTTATTTACCGTCTCTGTCAACGAGACTGATTCTTCAAACTCTGGGCTGTATGTCAGCTGCCATCATCCTAATACCCATAGCAAGATTCTTAGTGCAAGGCATTCAATGGACCTGCTGCTGTCAAGTTAACTCCATTTGCAGATGACCTCTCCAGTGATAGATTCACTGACGGCCTCTTTCTGGACAGGCCATTCCTTCTTCCTCCCCCCACAGCCACAGTGACCATGGACGCTTCCCAACTGTGGGAGGCATTTTGAGGGAAAGAATCCAGATTGTTTATTACCATTCTAGAGACGAGAGCAGTTGTTGTAACATTGCAAACCTTTCAGGACAGCCCCCTCTTTGGGACGATTGCATTACACACCAACAACATGTCAGTAGTCTGGTATATCAACAAACAAGGAAGAACCTGTTCTTACCCATTATGTAGAGAGGCCATGAGGGTCTGGGAATGGGTGATATCTTCAGACTGCTTTCCAGTTGCAACACATATACCAGGGAAAACAAGCATTCTAGCAGACAAACTCAACAAGTCCATTCTGACCCCTCACTAGTGATCCCTCAATCAGTCAGTGGCGAATCTGATATTCGGTCATTGGAACCAAACTTGCTGCAACATCATTGTTGCTCCCGAAAACAACAAGTGCAGCAAGTATTTCGCTTTGGTCACCCCTCTGGCAGAATCCAAGAAGGATGCTGTAGTTCACAATTGGTCCTCCAGTTACTTTTATGCGTATCCTCCTCTACCATTGATCCTGAAGTTTCTACAGAAGGCCAGAAGGATGAAGAGTTCAGTAATCCTCATTGCCCTCTTCTGGCCTTGCCAGGTATGGTTCCCCTTTCTCTGGTCTCATCTGAAATACCCAATGGATTCTGGAGCCTAGACTGGATCTCCTCTGTCATCCGTCAGGGAATTAACATCCCAATCTACTCACTCTCAAACTGACTGCTTGATATTTCCATTTCCAGTAATTTTACAAAGGTCCAGGCTTGCATTCTCTGTTTGAGACATAGTTTTAGCTTCTCAAAAAGCTTTTACTAAAAAAGTGCACCAAAGCAAATGGAAACGATTTTCCACTTGGCCTTCCAAAGAGAATATCGATCCTTTCTCAGCCCCAGTTTCAGCCATCCTTCTCTTTCTTACTTCTCTGTTCAAGGAAGGGGCTAGTTTTCCCACTATAAAACTTCAGCTGGCACCCATTTCCCGTTTTCATGCTGGAAGTTTTTCTGGCTCCTTTGCTATGTCTAAATTATGTAAGGTTTTCATGAAAGTGATTTTTTTTGCTTAGAAACCCAATTAAAGGATCCTACTCTGCCTTTGGATCTAACTGTTGTTCTTCAAGGACTAACCCAAAAACCCTTTGGTCCAATGAATGATTGTGAAATTAAATTCCTTTCTTTGAAAACCATGTTTTTTTTGGTAGCTGTCACATCAGCAAGAAGAATTTCCAAACTTCAGGTCATATCATCAAAATTGCCTTACATAATTTTCATAAAGAGTATCTCTCAGTAGCAACCCATCTTTTATGCCTAAGATAGCCACAGTGACTAATATAAACCAGTCTATACAGTTGCCAGTCTTCTTTCCATAATTTTTCTAACAAGGGCGAATATATTTTGCAGCTGCTTGATGTTCATAGACAACTGCGGTTCTGCCTTCATAGAACAAAACAGTGTAGAAAGTCTGACCAGCTATTTGTTTCTATCTTACCAAACCATCTAAGTCAAGCAGTCTCAAAGTTACATTGGCTAACTTGATTACTGACTATATTTCACTAATTTATTCAAAAAATGGATTGAACTTGCCTCACCCTCCTAAAGCTCATTCTGCTCGATCTATGGCTGCATCATCTGTCTTCTCTTCCAGAGTGTTGATTGAAGATATTTGTGCTGCAGTCACTTGGTAGAAGACTCATACCTTCATGTCACATTAAAAATTGCACATTGTCTCCAGAGTTAGAGCTTATTTTGGTTCGACAGTGCTCCTGCATATCCTTCTTTGAGGCTACCTGAGAGTGACATAGCTGGGGACTGTGACCCAGTAGTGAGGAAGAATGAAAAGAACAGCATCAGATTTTAGAAGGTATGTACTTACCACAGCTTTGCATCTCTGTTGAACATTTTCAGTCTTCCCTCACCTTCCCTCCCAGCCATCCCCCAACCTTTTGGCTCCTAGAGGACCTATTGGATTTATAGAAACCTTTATGTTCCTGGTTTGAGCCTCTGATTTCTTTCTGTCTCTACTCTCTCTTTATTCAGTAGGCAGTAAGGCAGCAAACTCGATCTGAGGAAGCTACAGAGAGCATAGGGCATTATGGGTAGAGGGAGGAGCTTGAGACTAGGATCCAAGTCTAAAAAATGTGACCAAGTCGGATCAGAGGATTAGATCCGTAACCCAATAGTGAGGAAGAATGAAGATGGACAACGCAGATGCCAAGTTATGGTAAGTACATAACTTCTAATTCCTGTGGGTACAAGTTGCCTTCCCAGGATTCACATCTGTAGTGTGTTTATTATCTGGGACCAGCACATCTAGATTCTGGATACTCCATTTGTGAAAGTTTTGGTACTAGTGCCATCAATGAGCATAACGCCAAGTTGATTTAAAAAGGGCTTCTTCACTTGAGTTCTCCTCCTGTCTCTGGGATGGCTTCTTCCTCGGCTCTAAAGACCGGGTCTGAGAATCCCCGACAGTGAGCTCCAGACCTTCCAAAGAGATTTGCAAGAGATCCTCTTCAACTTCTGTTTCTGGCCTTGCCACCTTGGATCACTGGACCTAAAGATCCCATGACTTTCAGGTCGCCTGGCTGCCCTGACGCCAATATCAGCCTTGACATTTCAGCCAGTCTTGTTTGGTGCCAAAAAAGAGTACGACTTTTCCTGCACTGAGCATCCCAAGCCCCTTTTTGTTTTTGGTAGGGCAGCCTCCCTCTTTTCAGTGAGTACCCACTGGAGCAGTTCCTCTTCTCTGCTCCGGTTAAAAGTCTTCCCAGCTCAAATCCAGCATATGGAATCTTCTTCCAAAAGATCTTTTAAGCCTCCTTTAGAAGTAACTTCGTCTGCTCAAGTTCAGCGAACAGCATTAAAATCTCTGAATTGCAACGCCTCTTGAGGTCCTTTTTTCAGGCACAGATGCAATTGAGCCTTTTCAGTTAGGGTTCGGGACCAGCACTGGAACCATCTGCTCCATTCTTCTGGCTTCTTCCCTCAGCCCTTCGGATCCGAGGTCTTCCGGGCTGGCTGAATTTCCACCCTCTGAGTCGATCTGACAGCTTTGGTGTCATTGGCTCCTTCCTTTTCTTTGGTTGCCTCGACTCCAACTTTTTTGGGGCTGTCGGGACCCAGGAGTTGTGACATCAAAGCAGGAGTTTCTGGGTTGGAGTCAATGGCTCCTGCTTCAGGATCAGTACTTCCACTTGCAGCTTCTGCTTTGGGCAGCTCGGTCTTAATCTTAACATTGGGTCTAGGCGCAGCTGAGAGGCCAGCTTCTGCCATGGTCTTTGACATAGAGAGGACGTTCTCCTCTTGGGACAAGAGTTGAATTTCCCCACCTGGCATCCACTCCCTCTTTTCAGCAGTACCTGCAACAGTATGCTCCTGGACAGCCTACGTCAGCCAGCTGACAGTCTGCTCCCAAGGCGGGCCTTCCAGACTTTTCCTCTTCGTTAGACTGGGAGGTTTCAGGAAAGCGAAACGGTTAGAGGAAACACATCAACTCCCCTGAGCAGTCTATCACCAAGGATACTGGCCTCAAGGAAGGTGAGGGATCTCCCATATCTCTGCGCGATGACACCTATTTTGGTGACTTATTGGAGCTACTTCGCCAGCATGGGGGCTGGACCCCCAAAGCACTCTCTCCAAAGGAGTCAGTATTTCTGGAGGCCTTTAGCATAGGTCCATCCATTCCTCGGGTGTTTCTCCTCCAGATGTCCTTATAGATGAGGTATTCTGGTGGGAGTTGAAGGAACCCAACACAGTGGAGCCCATCCCCAGAAAGCCGGATAAGCTTCTCGCTTCCCCTACATTGGAGCAAGGGTCCAGCAATCAATGTCATTGTGGTGGCAGCAGCCACCAAGAATGAAATTTCCGAGGAGAGCTCCTCGATTCAGACCTCCTCCCATACAGGGAGTCTCAGGCGTTGGATCATTTAGGAAAGCATTCCTATGCCTCAGCCACTCTTGCACTGATAACTGTTAATTACCTGTCACACTTGACAAGAATTCATCAAGCGGGACCTAGTGTCTGAAGCATCAAAAACTCAAGACACAGCAGTCTTTTGATCACAGAAGACACCGGAGACTCCGCTGCCTATGCTGTTTTCCATCACCAATGTTTTCATGAGGCTTATCTCAAACGTGGGTGATGGAGCATCTCGGGCAGCTGGCTTCGGTATTGCCGTACTTGGGATGCATTTATGTAATTTCAAGGTCTGCGTCAAGGCATTCTTCATTAATGCTCCTTTCGATGGGTTCTCCTTGTTTGGGCCAAAAGTTAAAGACACACTGACAAGGAGCGAACAGGATAGGAAAACACTGTCTGCCATTGGAGTATACTTTGCTACCCCCGATAGATCTTTTCAAGGAATCAGAAGGGAGGTAAGGATCTCTTCTTCAGAAACTCACAGAAGGTTTCTCAGGATGAACTTTCAGAGGGGTCCTCCCAAAGATGGGGGAGGGGGGTCATAATGGATGCCACCTTTGGGGCTTGGGTGGTCTACAGAATGAGGGTTTCCACAAGCTTTTTCCAGAGGGCACTTTCAGTGATCCTGAAGGGTTGCCTGGCTGCTGTCCTCTGGAGGCAGTCAGGGGTCATCTGGCTGTCCAACCAAAAGCTTGGGAAGCCATTGCCTCAGATGCCTGGGTGCTGAGAGTCCTACCCAGAGGTGGTTATATTACCCTTTTAGAAGTTCCAAATTGTCATCCAAAATGTCTACCAGATGTTCCACCCCTTTAGAGAGTATATGCAGCTTTAGAAATTCGCAAGCTACGTGTAAATTGAGTCATTCAGGAGGTCCCATCAGAGCAAAAACGATCCAGGGTATATTCCAGACGCTTCTTAATTCCAAAGAAAGCAAAAAACCTCAGACCAATTTTGGATTTAAGCAAGCCAAATCAGTTTGTCAAAAAGACCAAGTTATGGATGGTCACGGTGCAGTTCATCTTACCTCTTCTGAGGAAAGATAACCGAATGTGCTTGATAGACCTCAAGGACGCCTGCCATCACATCAAGATAGACAAGTGTTCAAGGAGGTCTCTGTGCTTCCGGGGGGGTAAAATTTTACCAGTTCGGGGCTCTACCATTTGGTCTCACCACAGCCCCCCTGGTGGTGTTTACCATGTTCATGACAGTGATCACAGCCTAGCTGCAGGGATTTCAGTTATTTCCGTGCCTGGACTATTGGCTGCTCACCACCCCACAAGAGCATCGTTGATCACAGCCAGGGATTCCTTCCTCCAACTGTGTGACAACTTACGCATCACAATTATCTAAAATCGAGCCTTCAGCTAGTACAAATTTTAGAATTCACAAGGTGCCATTTAGACACTACCAACCAGATTGCTAAGCTTCTAAATTCTAGAATTTCTGCCATTTGGCTCAGACCCTGTCAGTTCTTGCAACTCTGAAGCCACCAGTACAAGCAGTTACAAAACTTCTGTGTCATATGTCTGCATCAGTAGGGTTGGTTCCTTTAGCCAGATATCACATCAGGGCTCTACAATGGACTATGGCTTTTCAGTGGTCCTTTCTTACTCATCCTTTGGATTTTCCCATATGGTTAATGAGGGTGCACGTGAGCAAATTTGTTGGTGGTTGCAGTTTTCCTTTGGTAACTGCCAGGAGACCGTTTATGATTCTTCTTCCTCTGCCATGGTCATCACTGATGCCTCCCTCCTGGGTTGGGGATAGGGCATTTCAAAGGGAGGACAGTTCAAGGCTCCTGGTCTTCCATAGAGGCCCACATTCACATCTGTGTCCTGGAAATGAGAGTAGTCCTCCTTCTATTGCAGGCCTTTCAGGATGCCTTTCCCAGAGGTGTGACTGTGATACAGACAGAGACAGTATGTTTGTTGTCTGGTATCTCAACAAATGAGGGAACACATTTTATCCTGTTTGTCAGGAGGCCATGAGGGTTTGGAAGTGGGCGATATCTTCTCAGAGGTTTTTGGTGGCAGTGCACATCCTGGGGAAGTCCAGCATTCTGGCCGACAACCTCCGTAGGAACATTCTTTTGCCTCATGAGTGATCACTAAATCTGAAGGTAGCAGCTCGGATTTGTCTGCATTTGGGCACTCTGTGTAGCGACCTGTTTGCCTCCCCATCCAACACCAAGTGCAGCAGCTATTATGCCATCATTCCCCCTCCTGGACAGTCACCCAGGGATGCTCTGGTGCTTGCTTGGTCCCTGGGGCTTCTTTATGCTTATCCTTGAGTTTCCTTTTTCTGCAGAAGGCAGCTCGCTACAGAGTTACAGTAATCCTCATTGCCCCCTTTTGGCCTCATCGGGTGTTATTTTCTTTCCTTTGGCCTCTTCTGAAGTACCCCCCCCCCTCCAGTACTGGATCCCATTCTGGGTCTCATTTCTTATCAAGCAGGCCTGGATCTACCCAACCTTCAGTGCCAAAATTGACCACCTGGTTTGCCAAGTTCCCTTGATGGCCAGAGATCCCAAGCTTTTGCACAATGTCGTTCATATATTGTTATCTTTTCAAAAGCAGTTTCCTAAGAATGTCTATTCCAATAAATGGAGGAGGTTTGTTATGTGGGTAAAATCTAGAGGCTTGGATCCTGTCTCTGCCCTTCTGGAGTCTGTTTTAGATTTTCTTGATTTTTTTTCAGTCAGGTTTTAGTTTTGCTGGAATTAAAGTGCAATTAGCGACTATTTCTAATTTTCTTGTTGGCAAGGATAATGTGCTTCTGGCTTCCCTCAAGATTTCCAAACCATTCCTCAAAGGCACCTTTTTGCTATGTCCTCCAGTGTGGGATCCTGTCCCCCTGGAATTTTCCCTTTTGTTTTGCTATTTCTTGCAGGACCCCCATCTGAACCTTCAGCTACCTCTCATTTAAAGCTTGTAACTTGTAAAACGTTATTTTTGATAGCGATTACTTCAAGGAGCATTTCGGAGTTACAAGCTTTTGACTCTTTACCTCCTTCTTTGGTGTTCCACAGAGACAAGAGTTTCTCTTTGTATGAACCCTCCTTTTCTGCCAAAGGTGGCTAGGAGAATAACACTGACACTTCTATTGATTTGTCTGTCTTTTTCTCCAATTTTTCAAATAAAGGCGAATACCTTTTACATTGCTTGGATGTTCATAGATATTTGAGAGTCTGCTTGGACAGTACCGAAGCTATTGGAAAATCCAGTCAATTATTTGTCTATTTTTTAAAATCTAGGCTGGGCTCACCTAACTCTAAAATGACTTTATCCAAATCGCTTTCGGATTGTATTTGTTTGCATATTCTTTGAAAGGCAAGTCACTTCCATATAAACCTAAGGGTCATTTGATAAGAGCCATAGCTACTTCTGCTGTTTCTTTTCTAGAGTATGAATGGGTAAAGCTTGTGCAGCTGCTACTTGGTTGGATCATCACAATTTTATGTCTCATTACGAGTGGGATATCCAGTCTAGATCCAGAGCTTCTGTTGTCTCCACTGTGTTACAGAATATCCTTTCATAGTTCCTCCCAATGAATTTTTCATGGCTGGGGACTCTGTCCCCCAGATTGATGCCAGGTGGAAAAGATAACATCAGATATGAAAGTTATGTACTCACTGTAACGATAGAGCTGTGCTGTCTGTTTACATCTAGTTCAACCTTCTCACGCTCCTGCCCTCCAACCTGACAAATCTTTCCTCCTGAGATGACCTGACATTGGAGGTTGGTTGTTCCTTCCTTGTGGAGTTTTGCATCCTTCTTGATTGTCATAATCCATTTCTGAAGGTACATTCTCAGAATTATGTTTTCTCATACTGGTTCTTTTCATGGAGCCAGCTCATTCTGAGGAGTTGAAGGAGGAGCAGTGAGTTATGGGTAAGGGAGGCTGAGCCACGTGTACTGAAGACTTTGCAACTGGCCAGTGTCAGATCCGAGTGGGATCCGAAGTAGCACAGGTTGAACCAGACAGAGGCAGACGACACAAATCTATCATTATGGTGAGTAAATAACTTTTGTTTATGACTGGCTTACAATGGATTTGAACAAAGACAGCTTACTGATGTATACAGTCTGTCTCGACTTCAACAAAACTATTGACTTTACTCCACCTTAAGTGACTGCTGAGTAAGCTCAAAGGGCTAGGTGTAGGAGAGAAGAAAAAGTCATGTGATGACAAGATGGTTGGATTGGAGGGTGTAGATGATGGGCATCAAGGAATGTTAATTGTACTGCATACTTCTGAAGAATAGACTGTATTGTAGTATGTGGTGATGAATGGTTGTGAAATCTAAGATGCACATACACAAGCAGTACTGGGTTCCTATTAGAACTCCAAACGCTTGAAATGTCGAATGTCATATGGTCGAAACCATATGATCGACATTTCAAGAGTTCGAAGGTTAAACGTAATGGCTCCGTTCGGTGCAGAATGGGAGAATTTCCCTTTTCTGCACCGAAGTACGATCTCAGAGTTGGTATATTTAAGTAGGGGGCGGTGTGGGAGGTGCAGGGGGGCTTGCCCCCCTGCCTGCACTGTTAAGGTGAGTTTTTTTTGTTTGTTTTATTATATATTCGAACTTTTGAACTTCGATCATATGTTGTCGAACATATGGCATTCGAAGTTTTGAAAGTTCGAATATGTAGTATAGACCCAAAATACTTTACTTAATTTTTTTGGTCCCATTTGGTTTTGCTGCACTCGACTTCTGGTGCATTATACATATGCATGTTTTACTTCAGTGTATGTTCAGTCCCCTGCTGTTGCCTGTTATGTGCAGAGGAAAGAAAGTTTAATCACCTCTGTGATGTACGTCTTGCACAGTAGCAAAGAAATTGTACTGATTGATTTTTCCACTGTATATTGTATGTAACTGTTTAATATAGTAGCATATTGGCTAACAAATGAGAATACTGCATTATGAGTCCACATAAAGACGGGATCCCATTGCCTCTTGAAAAAAAATGATTTCCCTCTGTGTTTAAACCTGTGTTGAATCTTATTTATTTATTTTTTTTAAATCATCTTAGGTTGAAGATCCCCCCATTTACACAAGGAAGGGCAGCAATAGAGTTGAGTGTTAAAAGCCAAGAGGTAACGTGATGTAATTGTTTATTTTTTTGCATTGTATGTTTTCCTTCTGAATGCTTTTCCAGCCGTCTGGATTAATGTACTGTGCATCATATCTATTACTTCTGTCTCACATGAGTCGGTATGGTTAGTAGCCACATCAGTACTGCAGGTCGTCTTATCTTCAACAATGATGGGAGGGAGGCACAGATGGTCTGAGTTGTGAGTTACAGTATAAACCCTGTTGTACATGGCACACAGTGTACTTCCATTTTTTTCATTCATTAATAATGCATATGCTGCAACTTGTTCTCAAATATACAGATACAAGTAGCCACATTTCTTGGGCTTTTCTTGGCATTTTAGCTCCCACCTTCATGTGGGACAAACAAGTGGCAGCAGTACATCAGAAATATAAACCTGTCTCCCACGAAGATTTCTACACTTAACGTCTGTCTGAGAGTTTTTTGATGCACTGAACATGAAGCGTATTTTCCTGGCTTTATAATGTGCATAACCTTAAAAAGATGTTTGCCTAGGAACATTGTTTTTTATGGTACAAATTGGAGGGAGCCCTGATAAATGTTGTGCAAAGATGACATGAAATGAGAATAGTCAAATTTTATCAACTCCCACACAGTACAGAGTTGATTATCCGAAACATCCGTTATCCAAACACAGCCTTACAGAGTTTTCGGGTAGAAAAAAATCATAAAGTCTGAATATGTAAATGTTATACATATTCGCTTGTGCGTGTTTCTTGAGCCTGTACTAGAATAATAATCTGTACCATTTTGTACTTAGAGTAAATTTGTTTTATTTTTCTTATTTACTGTTCATCAAAAATATTTTTAGAAGTTTTTTATCTGGTTTAATTTATATGTTTGACTATCCAAACAGTTTGATTATCCAAACTACCGTAGGTCCCAATTAGTTCAGATAATCAACTCTGTCTACTGTATATATTTGAAGAATGCCTGTTGATTTTGGTAAGATTGTGGGGTAAGGAAGTTTCTCTTTACCCCAAGGCTATACAATCTGAGAGCGAGTATATTTTGAGATGAGTTTTTTTTTTTGTCATTCACATTTTTCATTGTCATCAGAAGTGTTGGTGTTTAGGGATAAACCTCTGACTATGACAAAGGTCACTGATGCTCGATTAGTGGCATGGGCATGGGCTGGTGCTGGAGTGTGGAGGATGGGTATGCTTATCCTTGGTGGAGCGGCAAAATAGGACCTCCCTAGTCTGCAGTCCTTTGAAAGAGGGGTGGCAGTACTTGGGATGCTCCTTGAGTGTGTGTTCAGCTTAGCTAGCTGTGAATGAAATAGCCTTCCTTAGCAAGTGTGCATATGCATGAGGAGGCATAGCTGCCCTAGTGTGTGACCCCCCCCCCCCTTGCGAGGGTTAGGACATTAAAGAGAAAAACTCCTTCATTGCCAAGATGTCATTGTGAGGGCACAAGGAACCCCTATGGCTGACTAGCAGATGGCCCCCTCCAGATGGTTCTGCTGTCTGCTGGGGATATCTGTACAGGAGAACATATGGGCCAAGTTCAGTTGAAGGAAGCTTTATTGCTGGTAGGCACATTGGGGAAATAAGTATACAAAATAAAAAAATATGTATATTTTTTACATGTCAGCTTAATAATGTTCATTTGTTTTAGATTCTGTTTGAAAGGGTTTCTTGTTTAATCATAGAACCTAAACTGTAGTATCATCAGTAATTTAGTTTGTGTAAATGGTAAGGTATTACCTATATTACAGCTTAGGTGCAAACAGTACAGGTAATCAAGAAGGTAATAAAGATGATCAAGAGACAGGAGACTAGTTCTGTTTGGGAGTTTGAATGAATTAATTTAAAAGTTTAAAAGCACTGTAAAAATGTGGTTACGTACAAATACATGTAGATGCCGTAGAAGTCTTCTGGGTCATCATATCCATTCATTTAATGTGAATGCCACTTTTCTGAACTTCACCACTCCCCAAGTTAGCATCCACACCATTTTATTTATTTATTTTTTTTGCAAAATGTACTCAGCCTGTAATGATAAGGTGCATTTCTTTCATGTATCGTTTTTCCATTCCTGTCTTTCATGTATGATGTTTCCATTGCTGTGAGCCTTTCTTCACAGTTTGCAACTTTATTCTGTGGTCCTTCTTGGCAACTTGCATCTCATGGGTTGATGGCTGTTCCTGTGTAACTATTAAAAACTGAACACACAGCTCCAAATGAGAACTCCTCAGTGATAAATTTAATAGAAGAATGTTATCAGGATTTCCCAAATTACACATTTGTGTCATTGCAGCTAGCATTCTTTTTCCTTTGCCACTGCCATCTCTCTGCAAAGCAGGATTCAATCTGAGTTGATATGTACTATTTTATGTCTGTGTTCATTTGTTTTGAAATCCATCTGCCATCCACTTACCCTTGGTTCAAGTCACACACTGTATCTTGCTAAAAGCTGACCCCTCCATCCTTAATCACCTCTGCAGTACTGGTATTCTCATTTAATGGGTTTGCTTCTTATTGTCAATCTCTTTTTTGAATTGTGTCACGTACTTGAAAAGACTGATCACAGCAGCAAATTCAGTGATTTCTTGCTTGTTGTACGTTTCTTAGATGATAGGTCAAGTAAACTCTGACTAATATCCCTTGCCTTCTGCCTGTTTACCAGTTCCCTGCCTACATTACCAGTTTGAATCTGACTATTGTAGTGCTTATTTTTACTCACTATTTTTCCCTGAAGCTTGATGTAAAGGCATTAGGGGAAGTTCAGATGTAGTACATCCCCAGTGTTATCCTTGCAGACCATGACAGTGGCTAAACCACAGACCAAGACCAAATCAGGCTTACAACACTTTTTTGTTTTGTGAAATCATTCTGTGGAGAGCAAAGAACAAGAATTTAAAAAAAAAAAAAAAGAACTGATATGCAAGAATTAATGATTCTGTGGAATGGATGGGGCAGCATTTGTTAATGTGCCGGTTGACATTTTGCCAATCTTGTGCATGGGGGCTTCCTATCCAGTATGACTGTGATGCTACCATTGGTTCTACAGCAGACAGTGCTTTGATAGTCTGCATGACCAATGGACAAACATCTTGTGTCCAGTTTCAGTGATGTTTCTCATATGCCTTACAGTCCTGACTCCCAGTGGGCAGCAGAGACAACCCATACTGCGGAAGGCCAAAGTGCCAACATCTCTCTGCATCCCAGTATCAGGGTCATTCCAGCTGATAGCAGGGGTTACTTCAGGCATCATCATCCAGAGTATATTTTATCATCCTAATCATCCTGGTTCATTGAAGATGAGCACATAGCTTTCTTCCATAACACTCACTAATTTTGCATAATCACGCAGTGCAGCCATTCCACAGCAGGGTGGTAGTGCCTGTTTTTACTTTGTGCTGCATTGTGCACCCACACCCACTTTTGCAACTCATCATCTCCTTGGTTCCTTGTAGGGTCCTGATAGCACTGTTCCCTGAATTTATAGCTGGTGTTCAGTGCAGGCAGAACATGACATATATGCAAGTCCTGTAATCAGATGTCCCCACAAAATGTGAACTATAAAGTACAATTTGCATGTACTACAGTAGAAATCAAAACTCACTGTAAAGCTATTAAACCTTTTTTCTTTTTTTTTTGTTTTGCGGTGAATCTTCACCCCTGTGCACCCCACTGTGTTTAAGTAAACTAATGCAAAGATTGCTGTACCTCAATGTAAGGGACCACTCCAAGATACTACAGGCTTTGACTTCCTATTTTCACACTGTTGTGCTCACAGTTAAGTGACACATTTTCAGATGGCTTCTGTGAGATGGAGCCCTCTCCTCTGGGCACTTATTAGCCACCTACCATCTCTCTCTCTCTCTCTCTCTCTTTTTTTTAACATGCCCCCATCCAGCAGCTGTAGCAAATTCCCTTGTATGTAAGAGTTGTACACTGTGTTTTTGTTTTGTGCATCAGACTGTAGTTGTTCACTGGACAGAGTTTAAAATTAACAGCACAGGGACTGAGCATGCTGCCTTCTAATTTGGTGTGTGATGTAATTGCATGTGCCTGCAGGAAACACGTACAGGCCTAGATGCAGGGATAAGCATGAAGAAAGGCTGTGCTGAAGCTAGGAGAACAAGAAATCCTAACAGTTACCCACCACAAAGGCCTTTCACAGGCCAGCTGATATGGGGAGTATATGCCTGCTATATGGACCTCTTTCATAGTTAATTGGTGTAAAAACATTTGGACTTTTCCAGTCCAAATGTCAATAAAATAAAATAGTAATTTAATGGCTAACATATTACTAATATTTTGGTGTATGAAATTAAATATTTCTGTAGGTTTTCATAGGATCATAGGAAGTTACTAGTCTAATGGTCCAGGGGCACTTACAAGCCTAGCCAAGTTATGTGCCCTTACTCCCAAGGTCAATGCCTGTTTCCCCTGTCAAGCAGGGACACAGGTGGGATCCCAGGGGTGAATTTTCTGTCCCCCCATCCAGTCATCCAGGTTTTACTTAAAGCTGGCTAGAGAGGAGCTCTGCTTAACTTATAGGGGGAGCCTATTCCACAGATGGGGAAGCCTTTGGGAGACAAATCTGTCCCACCAGCATGTTCTATTGATGTTGCAAGCCAGGTTGAGATCCCTAGTGCGAGTTACCTGTGTCATGTTGGACTTGCAGAGAGGCAGCATTACCATTAAGGCGGGGTTAGAGATAGTCTTGCAGGCGAGACATAGATCACCTCTGAGCAATCTATAGGACACAGAGAAGAGAGACAGAGACCTTAGTCTGTCCTCATAGGATAGATGTTTGAGACCCTGGCTTGTCCTAGTCAGGAACCAGTATGGTCTCTCCAGCTGCTATAGGTGTTTGGCGAGGTACATACATAAGGGGGCATTGTGCTCAATTATTGGCTGGATAAGGGAGGAGTACAGGGAAGTTATGATTTCTTTTTTCCTGGATGCTATGCCCTTGCTTATGAGATGGGCCGTAAAGTTGCTTCCCTCTAATCTTTTTGCATTTGATTAAACTGTAGGTGGTAGGAAAGAATTTGGTTGATTTTTATTGATGTTTGTTTAGATCACTGTTGCAGTAGTCCTGACTACTAGGACTTCTATCATAGAAGGCCTGATTTCAGGCCGATTTGCAGAGGTCAGCTGCCCTCCCCTTTAGTTATGGCAGATCCCACCCCTGCGTGACATCTGGACTTCTCTAGTATACCACTGATACCCATCCACACCATAGTCGGTCTTTCTTGCTGTAGTTCACAGTGTATGTATCTCAATGCTGGTGTCTGTATTTCCGCATAGTTTAGCCTTTGCAGAGCTCAGGACAAGATGAATACTATGCTGGACAATTTCCTTATCTCCTTTGCTTATTGTATTTTTCTGTTATATCTCTGCTTAGAGTAGATTTTATGTCTAGTAAGTCTGCTATCATATATGCATTAGAAAAAGTCAGAGCCTAAGAAAGCTAATGTGTTTTTATCTACGCCTGGATCGTGGTAGATTTGTCAGGGATTCATCCCAGAAACCTCAAGATGTAAGTGGTGAGCCTTACAGAACTGCTTAGGCAGAGGTCCAAGTCCTACATTTCGGCCACCCTGACATCCTTTGACTTATTTTCAGCCCTAATGTCCCCATAAAAAGGATGGATCAAAGTAGAGGGCAAAGAGAGATGCAAATGACATGATTAAGGTGCTGAACTTCTCGTCAGAGCTCGAGAATGAACCTCCAAACTATGTAACTGACTTCCTGTGGCCTAGGACAAAGCTCCTGGAGGCCATTAGGCCAAGGAAACTAGGCACATCTTACCAGGCGTCGACCCAGGGTTTATCTTCCAGATTGGATGCCATATCTTACACCTGTTGCTGAAGTCAGTCCTTCATTTCTGAAGGGGTTCTTACTCTCCAAACTATGACATGAACACAGAAGACACACATTTCTGTGCTTCTTTCACAGAGAAAATCTCATTTATAGAGATTCTTTGCAAAATTAATATGCACCACAAATGGCAGACAAATGAGGCATCAATGTCACAACAAAAATAATATGAGATGTAATGTTGTCCCGTATCTCACCTTCGTTCTTGCTGTTTGCGTTCAGAGCCAACCCTCGGCTCCAACTCGGCTGTATACTATAGCTTGAGAGCTTTTACAAGCTCGAGGCTAGCTTCTATCCCAGCATGCCTAGCGGTAGTTACCCAGATCTCGTTTGTCTCTTGGAGCATCAAGATTATGGATACTGGCTTAGGCTAAGTGTTTTCTCTTTCTTGTATATTTGAAGAAAAATGTTTGCTCTTATTTTGTCTAACTTGTTAATAGTAATTGTCCTTCATATTTCTACCTTTCCCTATCCCGTCCAAATGACTTGCTTTTGTTGTGGACTAACCGTTTTTCTCTCTGGCCCTTCCCTCTTCTAAACCAGTTTAACTTAGAGGGTTCTTCATTTTTCTTTGCCTTCCTTCATATCTGTAAAGTTTTAAGGAGTTGCTGTTTAAGTTAGAGGCTCTCCTTAGGTGGGGAGTTTGCTGTTTAAATTAGAGGCCCCCCCCTTCTCTTCTTTCCTGTCTATAAAAAAAAGGTTGTTTTGTCTGTATTTGCTACTTTATCTAGTTAGTAATGTGTTGTTTGTTTTTTTTGTCTGGCCTTAGATAGTGTTGTTTGACATTATGTTGAAAGATTCTGCCAAGAAATCTAAACTTTCACGTTTCAAAAAGTGTGATTCATGCTGTCAAAAGATGTCCCTTACGGATGGGCACACTAGTTGCGTGTATTGTTTAGGGCCTGTTCACCTGCAGGATTTGTGTTCTATTTGTCATGCATTTAGTTCACGAGTCCTGCAGGAGAGAGAGAACAAATCGATTTTAAGAGGGTTTCTGAAAGGCCCCTTTGATGCTGCTATGGAGGGGACTCAGCCAGCAAAAAAAACTGGAAAAACCTAAGCCTTCATCCTCTTCGGCTCCTATTTTGGAACCGTTTAAAGAGAAGGACAAGTTACAAGTTAAGTCAGGCCTGACTTTTGGTTCTGACAAGACACTCTCACCTACGGCTCCATCTGTTGTTTTGGAGCCAGTAAGGTCTCATAAACGATTCAGGTCTCATACCTTGGAACCGGTGCGGTCTGCTCCACAGTCTCCTTTATTACAATCTGTGGCAGGCAGTCACCGATCTTCAACCCATTCCTGTCGGTCATCCAGGAGCCTCTAAGATGATGATGTGGAGAGGGTGATGAAGAGGCTTCTTAGGACACCAGCTTTAGCTAAAATACTTTCGGGCCCATCCCAGATGGTGCCGACAGCCCAACCAACACCTGTTTCGAGTCCTCCTCCGACTCCTCTGAGCTCGGAGCCAGAGTGTATGGAAGTCATAGTGGTGGAACCATCGGTTCTGGTAACTTCCTCCAGTCTTTCAGTTCAGACTACTACTCTGATCTCCTCGATACCCCTTTCTGTTGAGGGATCTGGGAGTTGACGCTCCCTCGTCGGCTCCAAAGGGGGGCGCGGCATCAGACCCTTTTCCGACCCTACTCTTCCTCTCAGAGCTTTGGCGCAGATAAGCTTCGCTTCTACATCGGCATTGTAGCCATCGTCCTCAGTTCGGAGGAGGTCTCCGGCTTCTTCGGAGCCACAGACTCTTTCGGGTCAGGACCGCAATCCCATAGAGGTGATGAGGAGTGTGCTGTCTGCTGAGACTGCTCCACCCTCGGCTCCATTGGCTCCTTTGCCTTCATTGCCAGTGTCCCCCTCCGAACCTCCCCTCCGCCCCAAGCGTAGGGAACCCATGCTCCTGGGTGCCTCATTGGGCAATCCCACTTCTTCCAAAACCTCTCCTGAGCATCCCTCGGAGGAGGACTTGCAAGGGGAAGCATGTGGACTCCCCTGAGTCCTTTACATCAGACACAGACTTCGATGACTCAGAAGGGTCCCCATGGTCCCCCTCTGAAGATGCCTCCTTTTCAGACATCTTAGAAATCCTTAGACAGAGGGGTGACTGGAAGTCCCTTGCCCCTTCTGAAGACGAGTCAGTGTACCTGGATGCATTCAGTTCCTGACCCTCCACCTCTTGGGTATCTCCTCCTTTCGACCCACTATTGCGCATAGTGAGTCAGAAGGTTTGGAGCTCTCCAGACACGATGGAACCAGTTCCGCGGAGGCCCAATAAATTCTGGAAGATGGAGCCTTCTTATCCAGAGGTGTTCCTGTTGATGCTATAGTGGTGGCAGCAGCCACCAAGAAGGAATTAGCGGAAATTTCTTCATCTGTCCATCCGCCAAATAAAGAGTCTCATACAGTGAACAGATACGGGAAAAGTATGTTTCCTTCAGTGACCTTTGCACTCAGGTCACTGAATTGTTTGTCACACTTTACAAGGCTTCAAAGGGATCTCCTTAAAGAGTTAGGACATACCTTACAGGCTCCTACAGCTATGGAAACCTCAGACAAGGCGGCTTCCCAGCTTGCGACCTTGACTGCGGTGGTTAATTCCTCCATGCAGCTAATTTCTTATGCAGCCGATGGGGCGAACATGGTGGCAGTCACAGGGATGGCCTTACACAGACATTCCTGGATGCGCCTTTGTCATTTTGCGGAGCCCTTCAAGTCTTTCTTTACCAACACCCCGTTTGATGGCTCGTCCTTATTCGGGCCTCAGGTAAAAGAGACTCTTACCAGGTGTGAACAGGATGGCAAAACTCTCTTTGCCATGGGAGTACGTTTTTCTGCTTGATCTAGGCCCTATCCGAAGGGCCAGAAGAATGGAAAGATGTGGTTCCTGAAATCATAGGGAGCTTTGCCTGACATACGTGGAGATTTTTCCCCCAGGGGCAGAGGGGGAAATAACAACTGAAGACGCCATTTTCACGGCAGAGGAGGTCCACAGAATCTGGCAGGCCCTTCCAGCATTCTTGAAGGGAGGCCCGACTGTCCTGCTCTGGAGACAGTCGAGAGGAGGTTATCCTTGTACCCAAAAGCCTGGCAGACAATTACAGAAGATACATGGGTGCTATCAATAATATCCGGAGGTTGCAATATCCCCTTCTCCCAACTTCCCCTGTCCAAAAGACAACACCCTATCCCAGATGTTCCACCCATTCTTCGGGATCAAGCAAACCTAGAGGTTCAAAGGTTGCTAAGAAAAAGAGTCATCCAGGAAGTCCCCGCAGACCAAATTGGATCCGGAACTTACTCAAGGTTCTTTTTAGTTCCAAAGAAAACAGGGGACTGGAGTCCTATATTGGATCTCAGCAGGCTGAACAAATCAGTCAAGAAAACAAAGTTCCGGATGGTAACACTGCAGTCCATTCTTCCCTTTCTGGTACAGGACAATTGGATGTGCTCTAGCTATCTCCAGGATGCGTACTAGCTCATAAAATGGACAGTCAAAGAGATATCTATGCTTCTGGCTGGGAACCAGTCACTATCACTTCAGAGCTCTGCCCTTTGGTCTCACCACAGCCCCCAGGGTGTTCACCAAATGCATGGCAGTAGTTATGACTCCTCTGAGGCGTCTAGGATTCTGGGTGTTTCCATATCTAGACGACTGGCTCCTTACTGCAACCACCGAGTATCAACTAATCAGGGCAAGGGAATCCACAATTCGTTCTTGTTCTCAATTAAGGATCACCATAAACTACGAAAAGTCTGCCTTGTTAATATATTACCTTTATAGGGGCAGATTTAGACACAAGGGGCATGATAGCAAAACTGCCTCAAGAAAGAGTATTAACAATCCGTCTCCAAGTTGCAATGCTATTGTCAAAAAAGAGAGAACAGGCAAGATTTATCCTCAAGGTCCTGGGTTCTATGGCAGCGGCAATCACTCTGGTCCCTATGGTTCGCTTCCACATGAGAATTCTACAGTGGCTCCTCTTTGCGCAATGGTCATTCCAGTATTTACCCATGTCACATCAGATTCTGATCACGGAATCCTTCAAAAAGGATCTGGAGTGGTGGCTTCACTCCCTTATGGTAACAATAGGCAGGCCGTTTCTACCCCCCCCCAACCTGTAGCCACAGTGACCACAGATGCTTCCCAGATATGGTGGTGGGGCATTATCTGGGACAGACTGTTCAGGGGACTTGGCAGGAACATGAGTACCACTTGCACATCAATGTCCTGAAGATGAGAGCGTTGCTTCTGGCATTGCAAGCACTTCAGGACTCTCTACCTACAGGGACTATAGCAATTCAGACAGACAATATGTCGGTGGTATGGTACATCAACAAAGAGGGTGGAACCAGGTCTTACCCCTTGTGTCGAGAAGCTCTACGAGTTTGGAAATGGGCGATGCCTTCCCAATGCTTTCTGGTTGCAACGCACAATCCGGGGAAATCCAACGTGATAGCAGACAAGCTCAGCCGGGCTGTTCTTATGCCTCACGAGTGGTCCCTGAAGCAGGAAGTTGCAAACTTTATTTTTCGCAAATGGGGCCAGCTATGCTGCGATCTGTTTGCCACCCTCCTCAACAACAAATGCAGCAGCTACTTTGCCCTAGTCCCACCACAGGGACAGTCACCCAGGGATGCTCTTGTTCACGATTGGCCCCCAGGACTGCTTTACACCTTCCCACCCCTTCCCCTGATCCCCAAGGTTCTTCAGAAAGTGCAGTCATTGGGTTGCAAGTTAATCCTCATTGCCCCTTACTGCCCTCATCAGATTGGTTCCCATTCCTTTGGCCTCACCTGCAGCATCAGTTGGGTGCTCTCCATCCTTCCATTCAAGCTCTCAAGCTGACAGCTTGGTTCCTCCACTTCCGGTGTTAGCCAGGCTTCCCGATGTTTCTCCGGCAGTTCAACACATTTTGATTTCCTCCCATAGGCCCAGTACTAGGAAACGTTATGCTAGTAAATGGAAGAGGTTCTCTTGTTGGGCAGGCAAAAATCAGGTTGACCGTTTTACTGCACCCATTTCAAAGATTCTATTTCTTGCTGAAACTTTTGAGCGAGGAGCAGTTTTAGCTACTGTCCGGGTTCAGCTAGCTGCCATCTCTAGTTTCCATATGGGAGAAATGGGGCCCAATATCATGTCCCATAGGCTGTGTAAGGCATTCCTAGGTGGTGCTGCCCTCTTAAGACCTCCAATAAAAGAACCTCTTCCCCCCGGGATCTAAATTTAGTTTTAGACTCTCTGATTCTTTCCCACTTTGAACCATCTGCTTCTTGTCCGCTAAAATTTCTGACTTGGAAGACCTTTTTCCTGGTTGCAGTTACCTCAGCTAGAAGGGTTTCAGAATTACAGGTCTTATCTATTTATCCCCCATACTTGATTTTCCATAAAGATCAGGTTTGTCTCAGAATTAACCCTTCTTTCTTACCCAAGGTATGTTCTGACTACAATTTGAATCAATCCATTGAGCTTCCTGTTTTCTTCCTCAATAATGACAAGAAGGCAGAATATAAGCTTCATCAATTGGACATTTATAGACAGTTACGTTTCTATTTACACAGGACCAAGAACTTTAGAAAATCTGACCAATAGTTCATTTCCTTTGCAGGCAATAAAAAAGGTTGTGCAGTCTCAAAGGTAACTTTCTCTAAGTGGCTTTCAGACACTATAAAACATGTCTACGATTTGCGTAAATGAAAACTTCCAGGGAAAATTAAAGGACACTCAACAAGGGCCTTGGCTACCTCTATTGCTTTTCAAGCCAGACTGCCTTTGAATTCAATCTGTGTGGCAGCTACATGGGCTAATCCTCATACCTTTATCACTCATTACAAAGTAGATGTGGCCTCCCGAAACAGGGCATCCTTTGGTTCCACGGTCCTGAAGAGTTTTTTCCAGTGAGCCACCCAAGAATCAGCAAGAATGAAGGAGAGATACGGACAACATAACATAAAGAAGTTATGTACTCACCGTAACGTTCCTTGATGTTCATCGTGTTTCACTGTTGCAGTCATTACTCTTGGGTTATCCTGCTGGCAGGCTACCCTCAGTCGGCCAGAATTCCAAAGTCTAAGTCCAGCATCTGTTGCTGTCGCCTCTTCCCTGACGTCAGCGCGTCAGGGGTGTAAAAGATGCAGCTGACGCCATTTTCTTCAGTCTTTCTTGCCGCACGGTGCCTGAAGCAAAAGCAGTTCGCAAATGCCGGTTGGCCGACTCCTGAGATTTTCAAATCCGAATTTCAGAACCGAAGTCTTCATTAAAATTAAGTACCCCGTTGGGGAAACTTTTTTCTTGCTCCAGACCGATGTCAGAAAAAGTGGGAAGCAAATACATCATAAGGATTTTCACTCTTACTGTATTCCTTGCCTAGGCCCTGATCATAATGTTGCTAGCTGTCTGGCCGAAGATTTAATTATATAATTCCGTCAGAACAGCCGACAACCGGAGTTTACAAAAAACGCAAGGAAAAGGATAGGCATCCAAGGTCCAAAACCGACGACGAGGCCTCTTCTAGGCCAATTGCCGGTTCGCCGGTTCTCAGTGAGGCGCTTTCGTAGCCCCTGGCGCCCGCCACCTCAGAGCCACAGGCCGCTTCCGACTCCCACGTGGAGCCGACTGGGCCTCTGGATACTCAAGGTATTGGACACTCGGAAATCACTCCCTCAGATGGGACTGGAACCGCTGAGCAGGCATCGGCTTCTGAGGGTGTCTTCAGACCTACACAACTATATATTAAGCCATCCTCAGCTTCAAAGACAAAGACTAAAACAGCTCTAAAGACAAAGAAACAAGTACAGCATTCTCCTCCTCAGACTTCCATGCCTAAAAAACAGATGCTCAAAATGGCCAAAGACCTAATTACTTTGATCAGGGGCTCCCATCCCCCTCCTGATAAGAGGCCTAGGAAAGAGACATAATATGATTCTTCTGATCAGGTTTCTATTTCCTCTGATTCCTCTTCTGAACAGGATTATTCCATGCTTCCCTATGAGGTTTCTGATGCTGAAGAATCCATTCCTGGCTTCCCTATGAGGATTCTGATGTGGAAGAATCCATTCCTTCAGCCTCTCCTCCTGAGGATTATTTTTTTGGGGAAACCCTGCATACCATGAGGGAGCATTTCCACTGGGAGAGCCAAGATTATTCTGAATCTAAGAAAAGGCTCAGAGACTTTCTGCTACTTCCTCAGCACAGACCCCCTGCTATTCCACCTTTTCTTGACATTGTAGATGATGTATTTTCAGAGTCCGGCCTGTCCCCTGACTCTTTACCCCCTGCACCTGCTAAGCCAGACAGATAGTACAGGGTTCCGGATTCTCATAAATTCTTATATAAAAACCCTGCTGCTGACCCAAAAACTATATCTCAGGGTCCCAAAGGGGTTAAAGCTTCCACTGCAAAAAACCCTGTCCCCTCTGATAGGGATTCTAGGGCTCTAGACAGATGGGGGAAAAAGTATACACTTCTGCTACCTTGGCTGTAAGGGATTTAAATTGTCAGTTTCATATGCTTAAATATCAGCAATATTTAATGTCACTGCTTAAACAGAAATTGTTGACAAATGCTGAATGTTCAGAAAACAAGGAATTGCAGGATTTATTGCATGCAGCTGAACAAGTGGGAAAGCATACTTTGCAATGTGGTTATGATTCACTGGAGGCCTCTTGCAAGGCCACTGTCACAGGTTCTGTTATTAGAAGGCATGCTTGGTTAAAGGAACAGAATCTGCCTGATCATGTTAAAGCAAAATTATTACATGCACCATTGCAGCATGATATTTTGTTTGGTACTAAAGCAGAAGAGGTGTTGAAAAAAATGGAGAATAAAGCAAAATCCATGCAAACAGTCAATGATTTCTTACAAGTACAGCCACTCAGGTTTAGCAGGAACTGGCCTTCTAAAAATTGGTCCTTTCCAGTGTCAGACAGACCACAAAGAGGCAGATACAGGCGTCCCAGAGGCAAATCTCAGCCCCAAGGCTCATACAGGCCTAAACAATGGGGTGCTCCTACCTCCAAAAGCGGAGAAGACAAATCACAACCTTACAGGAAACAGTCCCAATGACTTTCCTCTGCCAGATCCAAGCACTTTTCTCTTGGCAGACCCCTTAGAGGGAAAACTAGCACTTTTTTCATCAAATTGGCAAATTGTTACCCAAGACAAATGGGTCCTGAACATAGTGTCCCAAGGCTACAGGTTCCATTTTCACACTCTACCAAGGTCAAAAGGTATGCCAGACCTGCCACACAATCAATGGGCAGAGGCACAAAAACAAATTACAACCCTCATGGACATGAGGGCCATTCAGCAAGTACCACAACAAGAGCAGGGGCAAGGATTTTACTCCAGACTTTTCCTAGTACCCAGAAAGGACAAAGCCTGGAGACCAATACTGGACCTGTCTATACTAAATACGTTTCTGGAAGTTCCAAAATTCAAGATGTTGACTCTGCAGCAGCTACTGCCCATGCTGGGCAAGAAGGCTTGGCTCGTAACTTTGGACCTAAAAGAGGCATACCTGCATGTCCCAATCAGACAATCTTGCAGAAGATACCTCAGATTCATAGCTGGCTCAATGCATTACCAATTCTCTGCACTGCCCTTTGGCTTATCTACTGCACCCAGGGTCTTCACAAAATGCCTGGCACCAGTAATTGCATTTTGCAGACAAAGAGGAATTCAAATATATCCCTACTTGGACGACTGCCTAATTCAAGCAGAGAACAAAGACATTCTTCTAAAGCATCTGGCGTTTGTAAAAAGATTACTAATTGACCTAGGGTACACAGTAAACGAAAAGAAATCAAAACTAGTGCCCTCTCAACAGATAATATTCCTGGGTGCAAGCCTAAATACAACTGTCCAGATGGCTTATCTCACACCAGACTAACAAAAGCAACTGACTTCTTGCTTCAAGAAATTAGCAACAAAAACCCACTTATCTGCAAGGAAAATCCTGCAGGCCCTGGGTTTCATGGCATCCTGCATTCTACTAATTCCATATGCCAGACTGCATATGAGGAAACTACAATGTTATCTAAAAAGTGTTTGGACTCAGCATTGCCACAGCCTGGAGACAGTAATTGCACTCATTCCCTGCCTTCAACAGGAATTTCGATGGTGGGCAGAAGCCTGTCACCACAACAAAGGTCTGCCATTCAGTTTACCCACTGCCAGACAGACACTGACAGCGGATGCATCAGATTATGCCTGGGGGGCCCATATGGCAGGAAAATGTATTCAGGGCACATGGCCTGCAAACCAGATGCATCTTCACATCAATCAAAAAGAGATGCTAGCTGTTCAAAATGCCCTGACAGCTTTCAAGGACCTGCTTCATCCAGGACAGCTACTGATAAAGACAGACAATACTACGGTCATGTGGTACATAAACAAGCAGGGAGGTACACATTCCTACCCCCTCTGCAGACAAGCAATGACCTTATGGGACACAGCATTGGCTTTTCAAGTTCACCTGCAAGCACAATTCCTGCCAGGAAAAACAAATACTCTGGCAGACGAACTAAGCAGAAACCTCATGGATCCCCACGAATGGAAACTGGATCCCCAAGTCTTCAGCATTATAATAAGGAAATGGGTATGCCCAGACATAGATCTTTTTATCTCCCCACACAACTGCCAATTGCAGAGATTTTGCACAAGGATTTATCACAAGCGAGCATGGAAAGTGGACGCCCTATCCTTCAGCTGGAAAAATCTAACAGTATATGCCTTTCCCCCACTGCCTCTCCTTCCCAGGGTACTCCTAAAGGTCAAACAAGAGAAGCCAAAAATGATACTGATTGCACCAGACTGGCCACGCCAGCACTGGTACCCAGTCCTAAAGAGCTTGTCTCAAGGTCCAGCATGGATATTGCCTCAAACTTCTCACTTGCTGACCCAACAAAACAATCAGATCCTGCACAGCCAACTCAGGACCTTAAATCTGGCAGCATGGCGGATAATGTAGCCATTCAGAACACTCCTCTTTCAAAAGCTGTTATGGATGTTATCTTGGAGGCCAGGAGGCCCAGTACCAGAAAATCTTATGCAGAAAAATGGAAGAGATTCTGTGCTTGGAACCAGGAACAAGGCATTGTCACGTGTGTACCAAATATCCCTCGGATTTTACAATACCTAACTGAGATGCTGAACAAAGGCCTTTCTTTCTCATCAATTAAGATTCATGCCTCTGTCATTTTAGCCCATTACACTATGGAACCACCTATCTTTTCTCATCTTTTAATAAGGCAGTACCTCAGAGGGGCCAAAAATATTAGGCCTTCAAGGAGAGCACCAATTCTGGCTTGGGACCTCAATTATGTTTTGGAAAAACTCACACTGCCTCCTTTTGAGCCAGCATCAACAACAGATATAAAATTCTTATCCTGGAAAACAGCTCTGCTCCTAGCAATAACCTCTGCAAGACGAGTCTCGGAGTTACAAGCACTCATGGCTGTGGAACCTTTTATCATTTTTCATCCAGACAGGGTTTCTCTGAGGACAAACCCTACATTTATGCCTAAGGTGGTGTCCAGTGTGGCCCTCAACCAAACCATTCACTTGCCTACCTTTTATCCAAATCCACAGAACAAGGGTGAGAAAATTCTGCATTCTTTGGACATACACAGGCAGTTACACTTCTACTTGGACAGAACTAAAGCTTTTAGAAAGACTGAGCAACTTTTAGTGTCATATGCTGCAGGATCACAAGGAAAGGCTATCTCAAAACAGACTATTTCTAAATGGATAGGCCATTGCATCCGTTTCTGCTATTTTTAACATGGCAAATCAGTGCCTAAGGGCATTAAGCCTCATTCCACCAGAGCAGCAGCCACTTCAGCAGCCTTCCTCAGAGAAGTACCAACCAAAGATGTCTTAGAGGCTGCAACTTGGAGTTCAGTGCAAACTTTCACAAAGCACTACCACTTACCTCTTTACTCTAAGTCCAGAGCAGGCTTTGCCACTGAAGTTCTGCAGGGCCTCATAGCCTCTCCTAATCCTATTTATCCCAGCCACCCATCCTCAGCTTTGGGATTCAACCCAAGAGTAATGACTGCAACAGTGAAACATGATGAACATAGTACAGTTGTGTACCTACCATAAATGTAGATGTTCGAGTGTATTCACTGTTGCAGTCCAGGTTACCCACCCACCATCCCCCTTCTCTTGGCTGGGACTTATCTGCACTTCTCTGTCCTATATAACCTATTTGGTGTATTTGCTTGTAGATAAAGGAAATGTTATTTTTGTGCATGCATTTTTATTGGCATATTTTTCAGCCTACCAATTTGGGGGCACCTGACATCTGGGGAAAGAAAAACTGAAGAAAATGGCGTTGGCTGCATCTTTTATACCCCTGGCGCACTGATGTCAGGGAAGAGGTGACAGCAACCGATGCCGGACCTAGACTTTGGAATTCTGGCCGACTGAGGGTAGCCTGCCAGCAGGATAACCCAAGAGTAATGACTGCAGCAGTGAATACACTCGAACATCTACATTTATGGTAGGTACACAACTGTACTTTTGTTGTCCTTGATCTCGCCTTCCTTCTTGCGTCCCCCCTCCTTCCCCCTTCCTGGAGGATTGAGAGGAATTCCTTGTTCTTTTTATTGCTTATACTGGCTGAGTTTCCTTTTTACCGTACCTTTTGGTTAGTCCTAATCTCCCCTTCTTACTCTTGCGGATGGTTTACACCTTTATTTGTAGGTGTCACCTGGTATGTAAAATAGAGTACACCTTTTTCTAATTGTATGGCCTAGTACTAAGTTATCACAAGTGAGATCTGGGTAACTACCGCTAGGCATGCTGGGATAGGAGCTAGGCTCGAGCCAGGAAAAGCAATCGAGCTATAGTATATGTCTGAGTCGGCAAAAAGGAAGGCGAGATCAAGAGCAACAAACATGGAAAGTTATGGTGAATAAATAACTTCTTTTTACTAGGCTTGGATACTCCTAAATATGAGTCCTTTCCTCCTGCTTTGGGGGCTCTGGAAGATGCTTTCAACTTTTAAGGAGCCTGACAGCCAGCCACCTGTTTCTAAGAAACAAGGCAGGTCTTACTGTGTCCCTATGTCCCATAAATACATTTACTGATATCCTGCAGCAGATCAGACTTTAGTGTTTATTGATCCAAGGAAGGGATCTGGTTGGTTCATGTCCAAGTGACAAAAAAAGCACATTGCTAGACCAGTTTGGGAATAAGGTCTACACAGCTGCCACTCTGACGTTGAAGGCCATTAATTGTTATATATACATGACGAAGTACCAAATTGCTCTCATAGATCAGGTGAGAGAGAAGCATAGGGAGGTGTCTGAGGTGGGCCTGAGGGTGAAACTAATAGATCTCAACCAGACAGCTAGTCACATTGCAAAAAACTCAATGGATTGCAGTTGTGATGCTTGTGATGATATAAAGTATTGCCAGCTATGCCAGTAGAAGTACCGCTGTGGATGTGTAACATATTTCAGCACAGCTAGCTGGAATTTTGTAAAGAATTACATGTCATTTGTATATCAAGCTAATTTGTACAGATGGTTGTGTTGAAAAATGTACCAACAGTGGGTCCTGAGTATATTGTAATTGATTAAATGTATATGTTTTAACAGAGGAAACTGGAAGAGGTTAGTATCAGTCCAGCTAACTTTGAAAATAGTTTGAAATTAAATTATGAGGCTTAGGCCATAAGATTGTGTCTTACAGCTCTCAATGCAGACAGAGACAAAAAGTCTGTACTAGGAAGCTTTCTGTATTGTCTTTGGGGAGAACAAATTACTACTCTGGAAGGGTGGAGGTCTGAAATTGTTTTATGACTTTCAGAAGCTGCAACAGATCTTAGCAAGCTCTGTGTGTGTGTATTATTACTTCCTGAAACTGCAACAGATCTTGCAAGCTCTATGTGTGTGTATTATTAACACATACTAGCCAGGGGGGTAGCAAGCATGGGAACCAGAAGTCAGATGACCAGATGTACGTGATGTCGTTCTGTAATCCATTAGTAAAAACTATACTCAGTACTACTGAAATCTCAAAGCAGTCTGTTTTTGTAACCTGACAAGGAAGGACCCCTCACCTACTTAGTCTTGGCTTGCTCTAGTAAGTGAACCAGGAAATAGTAATTCTTTAGATCAGTCAGAAAAATATAGTGAGGTTAGTTAAGTACTGTTTTTCTGTATCTGTATGAATCTATTTATCTGTGTTATTTTAATATTTCCTGTGATTTAAATTGTGGTGTTTGTTTTAAATAGATATTTAGTATGTTCATGTTCTTTTATTATTTAGCTTATCACTGTGGCTGGTACTTTAGAGAATATTTTAACCTTTGAGAATACTTGTATCTATTTAGTGATTCTTTGACCACTCCTGAAAGCCTTACTGCATTGGCCAAACACTAGCATTTGTATTGATATTAATTTCACTTAGTACAATTGGGTATCCTTGTAAGAGCCTTAGAGTAGATGGCTTTGGAGTGTCTGGTGGCAGTAACTACCTTATAGTCTAGGCAGGAGGGGGCAGAGATGGTAAACCTGTGCCAGCCTTTCCCATGTGTGTGTGAAAATCAAATCTCAGAGTGTGTGTCTGCTGCTTGGAACAGGGACACGAAGCACTAGTTTCACAGAGAGAGTGGTGGAGGACATGGCTTGGACACTCGGCCGAGGACTCATCTCTATAGCTGTGACAGTGGTGAGTCTTACTGGGGATCTGGAGAGAGAGTGGAAAACCAGCTCCCAGACTGGGTGTGTTCCTTGTGTGCTCTTAAGGGAAATTGTGCTTGATGCAGACAGCTGCATCTGGAAATACTGGATGTATCCATTTTTGTTCCAAGTGAACGTCCCTCTCCAGTTCCTAGAAGTAGTGATTCCATCTATCTGTCTGTCTGTCTATCTATTTACCTATTTATCTATCTGTCTGTCCTTTTGTTGACTGGGTTAGTCCCACTAGGTCAGTAGCCTCTCTTCAGGGGAGACCTGAGGTGGTATTTATACTACCAAAAGACATTTGTCCAGGGCATCAGGGAACTTCCCCTACTCTTTTTGAATGGTACTGTGGGATCTTTGACATCCACTTGAGCTACTACCAGCTTAAGTAGAAGGGTCCTCAGTTTAACGTCTCATCCAAAAGACAGTATGCCATGCATTTCCAAGGAGATGGATTGGTGATCCACCCAACTCAATCCGAACTTGGAGGTGTCCTTCACATGCAAACCCTCCAGTTAGTCCTTAATAAAAGATGCCCCAGACCTAGCCTGGATAACATATGCACAGCAAGTTAAAGTCTAAGGCCTGTGAAATGCATTAAAAATGCTGAAGAATATAAATGTAAAGAAAATGAAGAACTAGACACAGGCCCTCAGGACCTTCAATCATATAAGGAAAGAGATGGTTCTTCAGGTAGCAACAGACAGTACTGTAGCCAATATGACAGTCATATGGTATGTCAACAGGCAGGGAGGTTCATGATCATGCCTCTTTTGCAGGCAGCCATGACTACTTGTGAGATCGCACTGCAGTTGCAGATTACCCTAAAGGCAATGTACATTCTGTCTCATCAGAATACAGTGGCTGATCAACTCTGCAGAATCAAAGGCAGACCCACACAAATGTATGTTAAACATGGATATTCTCCATCAGTTATTGCATATGTGGTGTCCCAGAAATAGAGCTGTTTATATCCCCAAGCAACAGATGGTAAAAAAAAAAAAAAAATTGCTCTAAAACTCCCAGCAAAGAAGCTTGGGTGGTACATGGCTTTTACTTCAAGTGAACATAGCCATAATTTCACCTGTGTCAAAAGTTCTGAAAAAATGCATTCAAATCCAACTACTTCAGTTCACAGCCAACAATAACTTCCTGTCCCCTAGCCAGTATCATTTCCATCCCTTCCACAACACTACTACCCTTCATCATCACCATTAATCCCAGAACAGAGGTTAAGTATCAGCTATTTTCCTCAACCTGTCAAAAGCCTTTGGCATTGTGTACCACCACCTACTGCTACAGAATTTAAACTTGTTACTTCTACTCCCCTTCTTAGTTTCCTGGTTTAATAGTTACCTCTTGGATAGACAACAGGCAGTCAAGTGGCAAATGAAATATTCACTTTTTAGTCAGTCTGTTCAGGTGTTCCACAGAGTTCAGTCCTCTCCCGTTTTCTTTGAAATGCTTATAAATGACCTACATTCAGCTAGCAAACAAGCAACTATTATTCAGTATGCTTTTGACTCCAATCTCTTCCACCAAATCCTTAGACAAGCTTTAACAGCTTACTCAAGAATCCCTTTCTTCTGTTGAATTTTGTCTCTCCAATTATCAACTGCTTCTCAACCCTAAAAAGTCTAAGCTAATCCTATTTGCACTTAAACAATTGTCTAACCAAAAACATATCTTCATCGTAACCTCACTAAAATTTAACTTGTGTCTCACACTGATCTTTTAGCAGCCATAACTTACGGAAATCCTATTACTATATCCAAGGAGTTTTAAAAAAATCTAAAATTTAGGCACTTTCTGCAGCGTTAAACTTTTCCTAAATGACAATGCTAGAAAATATTTAGCCTCTTTCTTCCTCCTCCCTACTCTATTCTGTGCTGCTCCTATACTATACTCATTGTCCTTGACAAGACTGAGTTTAGGTACCTTGAGCAATGCTATAACAGTACTGCAAGATTCTCAGCCAATTTGCTTTATAGCATGCATCACTATCTTGCCCTTAAAAAAACTGGGATGAATGGAAGCTTCACACATCCTAATCTCAAAACAATTCTTCATCCAAAATCTGATCTGCAAACCTGATAGCTGTCCTATTCTATAAAATATTATACAAACTATTCTCCATCGTGGACTCTCCACTCTACTGATAAACTTCTCCTTCATATATCTAAATCTCTAAATAGTGCCAGATACACCCTATACTCTTTTTATGTTGCCAGTAAGTAGAACTCCATCCGACTTGCTCTAAAACAAGATAATTTTAAATCTTTCAAATGTCAACTAAAAACAATACATGCTGAAATTCTGGCTATGTTTATGCTAAGGCAGGTTAAGCCCTCTCCTTCAACCAACCTTTTCCCAATCACATTCTCTCCTAACCTTACCTTTCTTCTGATTTTCACATATCTGTCCCAATCTTTTTTCTTATGGTACAGCTTCAGCTTTTCCATTCTTTGTCTCATATATTCCAAAGTAAAGCATTTAAACTGTAGATACACTTCTTTATACACAGAGTGTTTTAATTAATTTATATTGTTGTATGTTTTGCATAAAAAATAACCTATTATATGTACTTCTAGATACATATAATTTTTTAACTCATGTATACCACTGAATTTTTATCTGTGTTGACCACTGTGTCTTGTGTATGTTGATTAATGTATTTATCCTTTGTTGAGTGGGTTAGTACCATGAGGCTAGTAGCCTCTCTTCACGGGAGGCCCAAAGTAGTATTTATACTACTAGAAGTTTGGCAAGGGCAATGGGGAACTTCTCTTACTCATTTCCCTAGGAGGACACTTTTGTGTGTGGCGCATCTGTTTTCTACTTCAGTCCAGGCGTGAAAGCAGCTTGGAGAAGCAGGAAACTACCATAAGCAAAAATGGACATTGTAGAGCTGAATGCTAAGGTAAATTGTGATTTTGTTGCTGTTAATCGAACAGCACATGTTTAACTCGGAGGAGGAGTCAGAAGCATAGGATAGTTCAAGAGAGGAGGATGGTATGTTAGAGATGGAAGACAAGACACTCAAGCCTTTTTAAAGCAATATGAAGGCATCAGATGCAGTGGAGATAGATTCAGAAGAGGTATTCCAGCAGAAGTTTTTTGAATCCAAGGATGCAACACAGGATTGTACTGTTAAACCCTCCATTCGAGGGGGGTTGCAGGATGTTATGTTGTTGGTTATGGTGGAGAAAAGTGAACTGGAAAATGGACAGGATTTGTCCTGGGGAGAAATGATGGAGAGAATACAGAAGGAAGAAAAGCAACAGAGTGAGGAGACTCAGATGGAGAAGAAATTGTACGCTGAGATGGTAAGAGAAGGAATACATGGTAAGCAAGTAGAAGAAACAAATGTTAGAAGAAAAAGATTGTTTAAGGTTTGAGTCAAAAAGAAGGAAGATATTCCAATGGGCAAATACAAAGTATGGGAAGAAGTTATTAAGATGCTTGGGATTAAAACAAATGAGGTAAGAGCATTTATACATATTAATAAAGGCAATTTTTTGTGACATTATTTTCAAGACTGGGCAGATAATGGAAAACTTTATAGAGGAATATGAAAAAAAAGAAAGACTGTTCACCATGGAACTTATATGCATTTAAGCCCTCTTTTAGGGAAACTAAGAAAAAAATAATAATTCCAAGCTGAGGTTAAAAAAGAGACTTTAAAAAAGCACTTATCTATGTAATGATGTACTGAATTTATCGAAAGTCCATGATGATAGAGGTTTATGGACTGACATGGGATTGCAACGTGATACTGAAACTAGAAAATGATTGTATTGTCCATATTCCAAGTGTTATTAATGTTGAAGGAAATAGAGGTTTGGTGAGATATCGGGGACAGCCAAATATGTGCTTCTTGTGTGGAAAAATGGATCATTTAATTAACAAATGTGAACAAAAATGTTTTATATGTAGGGGTTAGGACATGATGCAAAAGATTGTGAACCGAAACGTTATAAATTTTAAAAAGTGGGACATTTGGGGAGTGTGAAGAAAAAGAAACTGAAGTAGTATCAGATATAACAGAGAATGTAATAGAACAATGTAATAATGACAAAACTATAGAAAAGGATGTATAAGAGAAAAAAAAGTATTAGTACCATTATGGAACCAGTAACACTAACCCCCGGATTCTCAAAAGCTTGCACGGCGTGCATGAGTAGTGTAAGAGGTAATGTTGGCAATATGGCGGCTGAGCGATCCACATACGTGCTCGTTTGACGTGAGCGTTCACAGCCCCCGTATGCAAATTACCCCATTTGCAGGTGAAAACCATGCAAATGAGGTAAATCTGCTATCCAGGAAGCTGGAATCAGGGCGTGCAGGACTAGCGTAATATGCAGAAATGTACTCGGTTAGCAACCGAGTATGGTTCTGCAAAATCCAAAACGGGGACATGACAGCTCCAAATAAAGGCTGCATATCATTGAGGAAGCATGCCAATGGGCAAGTATAAGGCCATTGGCATTGCAAACAATGCAAAATGTACAAAATACAACTTTTATTATATTGTCCACCTATCACGGCTGTTGAAGCATAGGGCAGTAGCGCGAAATGGGATCGGTGGGGAAATAAGAAAATAAACCTAAAAAAAGCAGTCTAACTAAAATCAGCATTCTGCCATGCAAGTGAGTGGAAGGCAAAAGACAACCTGGCCAGTGAATAGGGGTTGCTAAGAGGGGAGGCACAATGTGACACATGTAACTATGCATTAGCAGGCAATCCCATGCAAATGAGGGGAAGTATAGTGAATCCCAGTTTTTCCCAGCATGTGAGGCAGGTCCCAACAGTGTAAGAGTATGAATAGCTGAGTGCAAGACTAGGAGGTAGGTGGCATCATGGGTGGGTGTGTCATGCATACTGTAAGCAGATTGGAGCCCTGTGGCTCGGGTATGCTCCTAGCTTAGCACAGCTAAACCTGCCTAGCATTCTTTACAAAGTGTAAGCGGGTGTGCACACTGCGCACTGGGACTTACAGCAAGAAAAAATAAGTTAAACCAGGAAACAGCAGCAGTGTGCACATCCGAGTACTCTGTTTGCACGGTGTGGCCCCGGGCCCAAACAGAAGGGCAATGGGAAGGGAAATCAGCAGTAGGAAGGTAATCAGGGAGAACTAGCATATCTGGCAGGTGAAATGTATCAGAAGCAGCCAATTACACATGCAGCAGCCCAGCCCAGAACACTACTATAAACTATGCAAACACCTTCCCCACTGTTTTTTCCCACACTCTACACCACCGGTGTATACAAGCGTGGAAATTTTAACAAACAAACCTACAAAATGAGAAGGGCTGCAGCAGGCAACATAGAACAACATGTGCAAGAGGCTGAGGGTGGTGAGGATGTGCATGCTGCCAAACAACCCACAGTGAGGAGACGGAGAAGAGTGTACAGACTCAGGGTAACCTACCAGGGGCTACATGAGCTGGAGATAGTGGTGCGCTATAGGGTGGACAGAGACCTCCTACAGCAAGTAGTTGAGCTGTGCCGGCCACACCTGACACACCAAACTGACCGAGGGGAACCCATCCCAGTGGATACCAAGGTATGTGTAGGCCTAGGTATACTAACCACAGGTACCTCCCAAAGCACAACTGGGGATAACATGGGGATCTCACAGGCATCAGCATCCAAAGTATTCCACCAGTTCCTGGATGCCATGTCAGCACATGCCACTGAGCATGTATATTTCCTCAACACACCAGCAATATGCGTCTCCTCCACCAAGTAGCAGAATACCGTGGGGTAGTGGGTGCTATAGACTGCACGCTTATACGTATCAAAGCACCACCCGGTGAGCAGGGTAGGGCCTACATCAACCGCAAGGGCATCCCCTCAATCAACTGCCAGGGCATATGTGATGCCCAGGGAATTATAATGAATGTGTGTGCTGGCTGCCCTGGAAGCTATGACGATTCCCACATATGGCATCTGACGCAGTTGTACCAGAGATTTGCCAGTGGGGACATCCCCTATGGTCACTTAGTGGGGGATGCTGGGTACACACTGGATCCGTGGCTGATGACACCCATCAGAAATGCACACACACCTGAACAACAACACCATAATGAGGCACACGCACAGGCCAGACATATAATAGAGCATGTGTTTGGGATGCTCAGGTCACGGTTCCGGTGTCTGGACACATCCGGTGGAGCCTTGCAGTATTCACCAGCTACATGTACCCAAATTGTTATGGTATGTGCAATGCTACACAATATGATCCTGCGGAAACAGCTGCAGCAGGAACAGCATGGGGCAGGGCCACACAGCCTCCCACCAATGCCAAGGCCTGCACAGGCACAGAGTGACCCAGAGGAGGAAGAACCTGAGCCTGCCCCAGTAGGCAGAAGGAGGCGTGCCCAGTATACCCTGACCTTGGCAAAGAGGCAACGCATAGCACATGCACTGACACAGTAGAGTCCCAGGGAATGACACCTCTCTCCGACTTGCACATACAGTAAAAGGGATGCAAACATGACACCACCTGTGCTCAATCATGTATAGGGAGTGTACTATGTGCATCCAACATATCCGCAAGTCTGGCACACCCACAAGGTAAGTCAATCAACCTACCAATTGCCAAATGGAGTAGAATGTGTTATCACCTGTAGCTATGATATGGATGTGAGCATGCAAGGGAATTGGGTGGCAGAATGTTACGGCAGCAGACAGTAGACATCCATAGTGGCACCCTGATATGTGTAGCACATACTGGAGTCACCATAGTAGCCAGTACTACACAGGGTGACAAAAACCACTGCAGGAAATGTGCTGTACGAAATGTGTGTCCATATGACCCACACATGCCAGTCAGGATGGTTCACATACCCAGCAACAGTTGCAGCCAGCAGAACAGGTGGACACAAACCCAAACAGGGCCTGTGCCATGGCCCCAGAATGATGGCTAGGGTTAACCCCACCCCCAGGCCTACACAGACAAACCACAGCAGGGAAGGCAGTGGGATTCCAGTTCTGAAGGGTAGGATGTCAGACAATAATATGTAGGGCAACCAAAGCCGTGATTTTTAGTACACTGGTGTGCCTCTAGACAGCATGATAGTTAGCAATACAGAATGAAATGGAGTACATGACATACCAGTACAGTCATAACAAATGTGTACAAGTGTCACTTGTGCCCCCCCATCCTACATATCAATGTAATGACAGTCAGGTGTGCCCCCCCGGCTCCCATGTAGACATGTAGAAACAGTCAGGTGTGCCCCTACCCCCACTCTAGCGTAGAAATGTAGTAACAGTCAGGTTTGCCCCCCCAATTCTGTGTAGAAATGTAGTAACATGCATGAGTAGGTATAATAGGAGGGGAGCAGAGATGCCCAGAGGTGGCCAAGGTAGCAGGATAGGTTGTAGCATGTGCACAATATGCAGGTCTGTGTGTGTTAGGATGGTGTGTTTTTCATATTGTGTGAGAGTGGTCAGTATGTATGCATGTCGAGGGAAGACCTGGTGGCCATAGCCCAGTACTGCTGATGACAGGGACAAGCCCTCACAACTGCAGTGCCAAGGACAATCCCCACCAGTATAACACCTGCTAGCAGTAAGTCAATGTAAATGTATGGTGGTAATATGTGTCACCATCTGAAAGACTGACATGGCATGGCTGTTGGGCTAGATATACAAGCAGTACACAGGGGAAAGTACCCCAAACATACAGTATACATTGTGTCACTGTGAAATGGAGACACCCTTGGAATAGTTCATACAGGTATGCATCACAGCAACTGGTCCTGTAGAAGGGGATACCGGTGATATCTGCCCGAACACCTGCAGATCACAAAGTAGGTAGGACTGATGTATTGGGAAACAGCTGGTGTACCTGCACATGCCAGCATACCTGAAATGCCCCATGCGTATCTGTGTCAGATGCAAGTAGTGTCCATAGCACACATGCACCCAGCCCACGCAAACACCACCCACAGGTACCTCTATATCCCTGCTGTTGGGAATGGGTACAGTATGACCCCTCCTGTATATGGCAATAGTGGAAGAATGCAGCATGCAGTGCAGGTGTCCCATGCAGGTGTGTCCCTAGCTGTACGTAGCACCCTGCCAGCATTCACACCACCTGATCATGACTGATAGAAGGAATTTGCATGAACACCTATCACACCTACCCTGTCACTCCAGGGGAATATACTGTATGGTAGTCTGCGACTGTAGGCCTGACAGAATGCAACGGCCTGCCACATATGGCCTGTAGCAACACTGAATGCCCCACAGGTCTCTGACAAAGGCCTGTGTCTCACACATACTGCTAATGCATGTTAAGTCATGGATACCCAAATAACAACATAACTCACTCCACATAAGCCATATGCAAGGCCATATGGACAAACCACAGTAACATGTCCACCATGTCCCACTGCATGAACTGTGGACCAACACTAACACATACCTGTGATGGGGTGATACCCTTAGGGAAAGTATCAGAGAATGTATGCATAATGTATGGAAGAGGTTAGAATAACGGGGGGGGGGAGCATGGGCAGCATGGAATGTGCAGGGTCTGACACCAAGCTGTGTGCCCACAGTATCCCTGGCTGCAAACACATAAATGGGTGGCTACACACCTGGTCATACACCACAGTAGGGTTAATGTCCTGACCCATGGCCCCTGCCTCTAGGCAACATCTGTGAATCTGTACAGCTGTGAGGTATTGCCACAGCAAGATAAGCCCATACTCTCTTGTCAATGGGTGTACAAGTATGGAATCCCCCGCCAACACTCTACCAAGGTGCTGAACCGGATACACAGACCCAGCAGCAAGTGTCTGCAGCTCCCCCTTCAGAATGGCAGAACTTACCATGAATACGTAGGTGTCTACCCACAATACCGGACACAGCTGCAGTCACCCTTGTCCCCCAAGACAGCACTGTGAGCAAGAATGTCCACCTGGCAGTATATGACGACAGAAAACATCACTGTGTATAACAGTACACATATCTGAATATCTCTGCTAACAGTGATACCATGCAGCTGAAGCAGCACAGACACAATCACCTACAGTACACACTATTCCCTGCACAGTTTGTCCCCATATTGCCAAATGACCGACGGATACCCAGCAGAAACACTTTGCTACCTGTAGGTGTACAACACAAAGGTCTGCACTGGAGTACCAACTACCTGGAATTGATCCACACATTTTATACAGAAGGGCATACTGGGCATGCTCACACACTTAGAGAAATGAAGGCAATGTCAGTCAACAACATACTGAAAGTTCATACTGGGCATGCTCACACACGTAATCAAATGAAGCCCATGTCAGCAAACAACAGTGGACCAGACATATCTGGCAGTCGCAGATGTTAATGCAGACACTCCTCAGTATGCACCACTCATGCTTTGCACACACAGTGGATAGGAATACATGCATATATCCAAGGACAATACTCTATAATAAGCCAAACGTACACATACATAGATGTGTGGAAGAGAGTGACTGTGACAAGGAGCCAACCATTATGAGGCTTGTCCCACCCAGCACACAGCCAAATGACTACAACCACATGATGCTCAGATGTCACTCACTGTAGACATTAGCCACCGGTATCTGTCAGCATTACGGACTATGTGGTGCAAGTGCTAGCTGTGCAACATGACTGTACAAGGAAGTAGTCATCTAGCAGCTGTATACACGTACCTGTGGAATATAACCCTGTGTGTGCCCGCATGTGGTGTGTCAACCTCTAGATGAATGGGTTATGGCCCATGCACACACACTGCCCTCCCCATAGCCCTACTATGACAAACCCGCTGAGGTCATCCACTTTGAAATACACCCTTGGGAAAAGTGTACCCCAGTAATCTCCGTAACACGTCCCGTAACTGCGTACTGCTGTAGTGTGATAAAGTAGCTAGGTAGGTGTTCTAACCCCAGATATGGCAACTGTGTGTGTGTGTGTGTGTGTGTGTGTGTGTGTGTGTGTGTGTGTGTGTGTGTGTGTGTGTGTGTGCGTGTCGTCTGTCTCTGTCTTTGTAGAGAGCAATGTATTTTACGGTAGCTACACTCCTTACAATTCCCATACTCGACTTTGGCAAGCCTGCTGATGTCACCCACCTAGAAATACACCTCTAGGAAGATTGGAGCCCAGTAATCACCGTAGCGCGTCCCCTAACTGCGTACTGCTGCAGAGTGATAAAGTAGCTAGGTAGGTGTTCTAACCCCAGATGTGGTAACTGTGTGTGTGTGTGTGTGTGTGTGTGTGTGTGTGTGTGTGTGTGTGTGTGTGTGTGTGTGTGTGTGTGTGTGTGTGTGTGTGTTAGTGTGCATGTCTGTCTGTCTCTGACTATGTAGAGAGCAATGCTTTTTAGGGTAGCCACACTCCTTACAATTCCTATACTCGACTTTGGCAAGGCTGCTGATGTCACCCACCTAGAAATACACCTCTGAGAAGGCTGTAGCCCAGTAATCTCCATAGTGCATCCTGTAATTGCATACCACTGGATCATGATTTAGAACTGTGGCTGGGTTCCCTCCCCACCCATGGCAGTTCTGGATGTTTTGTGTGTGTCCATGTCTGTATACAGAGCAATGCATTATAGGCTAGTCACATGCAGTACATTTCAAATGGCCCACTTTGGCAATCCAGCTGATGTCATTCTTTGTGAAATACAGCTTTGGGGAAGGCATTCTCTAGTAATCCCCGTGGTGCGTCCTATAACAGCTCCATGCTGTAGTGTGGTATAGACTTCTGTCAGGGGTTCTATACCCATACATGTCGGTTGTGGATGTTTTGTGTGTGTCTCACTGTCTGTGTAGGGAGCAATGCATTTTAGGGTAGTCACCCACAGTACATTACAAATGGCCTACTTTTGCAATCCTGCTGATGTCATTCATTGTGAAATACACCCTTGGGGAAGGAGTACTTCAGTAATGTGTGTGGCGCGTACTATAACTGCGTAGTGCTGAGGTGTAATAAACTAGTTAGGTAGGGGGTTCTACTCCCAGACATGACAGGTGTGCATGTGTGTGTGTTCATATCTCGTATCCTGTGTAGAGGTGGTTGTGAGCGTGTGACACCTGTGGCCAATGTGGAGAGGGTTTTGCATATGTCTTATATGGTGGCCCTACTATATAGCACAATGTCCACCGTACAGGGATAACAGATGTGAAATAGCTGAGAGGCTGGGGTGCAAAACCATACCCATACATGTGACATCAAGGCCAGGCAATCACATTTAGCAACTCCAGTATAACCCAGAGCACACTCTCAACCCATGTCTCATACACACACACATGCCTAGGCAACAGCTAAAATGTGGGTAGTACACTGCATATTGGCCACTAATAGTAACTATGGAGTGATAGCAGTGGGCTACAGAGGGCATGTCCCCTGTCCATCTGCCCAATATGCACTTACATGGTGACAGTGCACCTCCCCCATGTTCCCTAATGGACACCTGCACCAGCTGTGGTGCCATCACATGTGTCCCACAACGGACATACAATGCCTGACAACATGCCCTGTATGGACAGTTACCACTGACACCAGGGAATGCTGTCAGCATGCTATCAATGTAGATGCAGGTAAACCTGGTGCCCATTACCGGTCCCCGCCACAGGGGGCAAGACTGGCACATATGATGGTAATCTGTGTTCACAACATGGGCCAGACACCCCAGGTACAGTTCCACATGTCACTGTACATGCATGTGGGAGGTGTGCACATCCCAGACACCGTCCATGTCATGGGGTAAGGAACACATACATGGCAAGTGATGCACAGCATTGGCCACACACAATAGTCACCCAGGTGACTGGATGGGGAATACAATACCGACCTGTGTGGGCAAGAGTGGAAACTACAGCCCTGAGACACAATGCAGACCATTGTCATGTGGCCTGATGTCAAGGTATACCCATCGCCTACCCTTGTATAGCCTACTGCCACAGTCGACCACCACACACCCGTGCAGACATGCACCCATGCATGTCAGTACTGGCACCCTGTGTGTTTGTCTGTGTGTTGTATGGTGCATATGTTCACAGCCACACTCACTACAACCCCCATGTGCATACAGAACCATGATGTCAGATGTCAGACACCTCCTCATACCCTTTGCCCATACAACCTCCGTATGACCTGTGTGGTGCATGTGGTACCTGCACAGTGATGTCCTGTGGCAATCCCGCTACTGATGAGTTGTACTCCTGGCCCTGCCAAGTGTGTCGAAGTGTGCGTGTCCCTGTGAGAGTGTGGCTGTGTTGACGCTGGCACCTGTTCATGCTGACAGGCACCTGTATGTCACCTACCATATAGCTGTTGCAGATGTCACGCACCATCACAGATATGTTCTGAGGGCACCACAACAGGTAATCCATGTGGCGCATCCAATAACTGCATCGAACTGTGAACGCAGTACATATTTGTCAGGGGTTTTATACCCTGTGCTGGTAGGTGTGTGACACAGACAAGCTGCAGTTTTACTCCCCCACCCCTCCCTGACATGTCTTTGCCTCTGTCTGCCTCTCCCACTCCCTCTCTGGTGGATGCGGAGACCTACACCAGCTTTGCTTAGGCAGAGCATGTGTATTTTAAGTGATGCTAATGATCAGCTGATGGCCTCTGCACGAATTGCAGCCCTCCCCTAGCTGATTGCATGTGGAACAGCTGTGGTAACATTCCCATAGCCAATTGCATGGAAACGCACTCCGATATCTAGGAACATCGTGTTGGTGTTGGCCCTTGTCATTCACTGTGAGCAGGAACTAGATCTGTTGGTTGGCAACCAGCATCTGCGATGGATTGGGAATTTACCTTCAACAACATACACTGTGGAAACAGGGCAACACACAGGAGGGGGATGTGCCTGACCCGCCTACAAACTGTAAGTGCTGCTATACTGCATGTGGCGTACTGTTGGTTTAACAGTGTGTGTGTGGATATATCTTTCCTACATGTCTCCATACCTGCCATGTCAATTCCATGTTTATGTGGAATCCCATTCTGCAGGGTCATCTGCAGACAGGGCAGTGTGTTGTGCCACTGGTTTCATGCGTTACCAACAGACCATCTATCTGTGGACTGCAGACATTAGTGTGAGGATTGCAGTCTGTAGATGGTGAAAACTGTGACACTTACTGGCGTCTTATCCCTCATAGGACATATGTTTCCACAAACCCTATTACAACAGTAAATGTATGAGGTTATCACAGCAACATGTCATTATTGGCCCTGTGTATGTGCTGCCAGCCACAACTCTGCCAACCTTTGTACATATGTCGTGCATGACATGGTACGTATGTGCTGTACACCATAATTAGTGTCATCGTATCCGCTAACAAGCCAGTGAGATATTAGACCGCCCCACATATTATGTACAGTAGGGGTTATATTTGATGACATAACCTGGACATTCTGTGGATTTTTGTACAGTCCTACGTGTGTGTGGGCATCAGTGTTACAGACAGCAGGTAGCAATAACGTCTACAGGAGAACTGGCACACTCAGGGCAGCTACATATGTGTAGGAAGTTCAGGAACTACAGACAGAGTGTGAATAGAGCCGTGTTATGCTTTGTATAGTACTGGTGTTACAAGGTGTGTGTGTACATACTACTTTACCTTGGAATGCAGTCTGTCTGCATAGCCCTCAACTGTGGGCCTATCCTCGGCGGCCAGAGGTGTGCCTAACATGTGTTGTCTGTCCACCACACAGGTCCTGTGTATGATATCCCACTGGCAGTGTGTGTGTGTGTGTGTGTGTGTGTGTGTGTGTGTGTGTGTGTGTGTGTGTGTGTGTGTGTGGAGTGCTGTCAGTACATGACCTACATATCAAGCTTTGCACATATGACATGCTGTGGGGGGGTGTTTCATAGTGGGCTGTGAGTATATCACACTGCCACTGCTGCCATCAGTCCACATCTGTTGTTTCCCCCACACATGGTGGGGCTGGGGCCATATATGTGTGGGCGTCACCTACACAATACGTGTGTGCTCTTATGCACACCAGAGACCAGTGTATGTAACATTGGCATATGGCCCTGTATTATTGAGTCTGGGGGGGAGCCATAAATGACCTAGGCTGTTAAATATGTGGGGCATCAGAGGTGAGCTGCCATAAGGTATCTGGATGTAAAGTGCCATATACTTCACCTATATGTACATCACATACATATATTCGGTTACTGCAAGCCTACTGCCGTCTGCCAGATGGATTGTTCTGTTTGTCAGTGTGCATGTGATGGTGTTAGTTATGCCTTGTTATGTCACATTTACAACCCATGTGGTCACATGATGTCTTTACCTCCCACTGCTGTTGTACAGAGTGCAGATAACGGCTGCTGAACTATACACCTGCATTACACACTGCTGATCGTTTGGTATCCTGTGGCCAAGTCAGTCCTCACTACTGTACAAATCTAAGGACATGGCCTGGACAGCGACGATTGTGAACCTTTCCAGACTACTGCATCAGTATAACTGTTTCACGATTACATTCCTCTGTTTATATGGATGTCACTGTCTGAACAGCTATATGACATGGCATGTAGAACTGTAATAGTACACAATGAAAGGTATTCCATTTCTGCAAACCTGTGTGTGGAGTTTTCCCAATGACCTCTCTGTGGGTATATGTTGCAGGCAACGGTCGTCATTTATATGGGTGGCCCATACAGTATCCAGTTGTTCAGGGGTTAGCTGTTGGCATAGTGGCTGTTCCATATTGTGTGCACCGACTACATATGTATCCTACTGTACATATATCTGCGTGTGTATGTGTAGTCACATGTATATCCATATATATCTGCATATCTGTGTCTGTGAATTTGTATCCTGGGGATGTTGCTGGCTACCACAGTTTACATTATCTATGGGAGGCCGACTGTACTGCATGATATGTCAACAGTACTAGCCTGACATCATACAGGTGGGATGTTGTACTCTTAACTTCCTGTGCCCATGTCGTGTCAGGTCCTGGTTACGGGATCTGCAACACTTGGTGGTGTATTGCGGGGTGGATGTGTTTGGCCGTGGGGAGGGGGATGCCTAGTTGTACAAGACTTATAGTGTGTGGGGCCTCTCAACCCCAGTAATGGTGCATGTGGACATATGTGTGTTTGTTAATCTGCCATTGCTCTCTACAGATGTATGGCCATATGTACCGATATAGATATATATATCTGCTGACATATATGTAACTATGTCCGGATATACCTACATAGCTGTATATCTGCATACACATATGTAACGTGCTGTGTATATGTAGACATATAGGTGTAGACACATATATGCGTTGATGTAGCCATTAGCATATATATATATATATATATATATATATATATATAGTAATATATATGTATATATATATATATATATATATATATATATATATATATATATATATATACATATGCAGATATGTTGTAGCAGTGTAGATGTTAATATATTTACACACAGATGCATCTAGATGATGGTATGCATTGTCTGTACAGTTGCATGACTGGACTGGATGATATGTTTCAGATATTGCCCTGACTTTATACAGTTGTAGTTGCCTACTGTTAGACTGTTGTAGCTGTGTTGTGGAGGGTCTTGGGATCAAGAACTGCATGTGCTGGATATTGCATTGCACAGCATATCTGTCAAGCTGTGGTGGGGGGGAACATAGCAGTCATCACCAGGTTCCCCTCATTTGAGCCCCCATCCCCATCAACTGTACATAAGGACATTTATTTTGTGGTGGGGGTTCCGGTAGTTATTCCTGTCTGGTGCTGCAATTCACATATCTATCCGTATATATATATATATATATATATATATATATATATATATATATATATATATACATATTGTATATCTATATTTATATCTAAATATATGTGGACATATTTATCCACCCACCTATATACCATTGATGTGATATGATGCATGTGTGAGTCATACATTTATATGTGCCTGTGTATCTCTCTACATTTACAGATCTATAAATATCCATGCATGAGTGGCTCACAATATTGGCCTGTCCCACATTCGTCTGGCCAGTTGACATGGATATGTCAGGCATGTGGTCAGTCAGGAATGCCGATACATTACAGTTGCAGGCATCATGTTGTTCAGATTATGTATATTACAACAGATCACAGTTTAACTAGCAACGTTTTACATGTATATGAACAATACTTCACATTTGTCCAGATATGTACCCCACTTTTGTCACACTGTGTCCACAATGTTTGCAATAAGAGGCTGAGTGTTGTGATATTAGTACAATTCCCCTTATGCAGATTGACTGTGCTGCATGATATATCTGGGAATACATGGGATGTCTGTATAGCCGACATGTTGTAGTGTTAATTCACAATGATTGTGGTATGCAGGGTCCTGGGTTCGAGCCGTGCAGTGGCTGTCAGTTATGTTGCACGGTTGAACAAGGGCGTTGGGATGCAGGGTGAGTAAGCCACTTGTAAGCAGTCATGAGTATGTTTGCGCAACAGTATGCCTCACCAACTGCAGGTAACAGCCAGTTACACCAGGTTAGCCTCGACGTTGCTTACTTTGTGTACACAGTGCTCACCGTCACGCAAACACAGACCTCCGGTTACAAATGCCTACAGATAGTTTGCATCAGATTTGCTAAGCCTGGAAATATAAACTCACTTGCTAGTGCTGACATATGCTTACAACAGGTTATTGCTGCTTAACCTAACTACTGCTGTATGCATTATGATACCAACACCTCAAATGTGCATTTCCTGCAGTACTCCTGTTTATATATAGATATATATATATATATATATATATATATATATAGATATATATATATATATATTATTTTATGGCCGCACTACTCCAGTTCATGTATATATGTTATTCCGTGGGTTATGCAACATACATATGACCCATAACGTGGTTTGCCATGGGAAATGGTATGTCCCCGTACCTTCCCTGTGTCCCCCCCCTCCTTTCTCGCTGACATCCACGGGCCAGTCCCATTAGAATGGATTCATCCAACCCCGGCACACCTTGGTCCATAATGTTGTACCCATCATCCCCCCCGTTCACCCTCCACATCATTCATCCTTCCTACAAGTTCCAGCCTAATCTAACCAAACCACTACACATTGCCCACTCTCCACTTCTTGGGACGCTTCGCATATGTTGTCTCAACCCATGGATCTTCAGGCTTCCCACACATGTAGTCCGCGAACATACGTTACCATCTTTGCTTACTTTTGAGGCATGGTATGTTACCCCGAGGACTATTTTTGGCAGACGTTTGGAGTCGTCCCGCCAGGGACGGATGTGCATTTGTTTAAGAGTAGACTTAGCAGGGTGACACTGTTTCTCCCACTGATAGTATCCTGCCAGTAGTCTGGGAGCCAGTGCTGTGCTACACTTAGTGGTGCATATTATTAGATTTGCATGATATTTGCCTTTTGGCATTGATTTCCCCTTTGCCACTTGTTATATATGTGTCATGTATCCTCGACATATGTACGGACACTGTATGGGGTCCTGGGAACTTCTACACTTTATTGCATTAACACCTCACATCTGGACTTACTGCTGTACTCCAGTTCACATATGTATGTTCTGTAGTCAGTTATGGCACATATGACTGTATACTGATGCCTTTCACAGGTTTAGTTTGGTTATACTATGGTGAGGACATGTTTACTACTACCCCATTCTTCTGTACGTCTGTTATGGCTTGGTGGATAGCTACTGGGACTATGGTGTATAGGGTCCTGGGTTCGTGACCTACATGGCTGTTTATTTTGTTGACGGGCTGACAAAGGCCCGTTGGATACAGAGTGATTAAGGCACTCTAAAGCAGTTGTACTGCCTTACGCCCGCTTACTAGTGCGTACATATGTCTACTATTGCCTATTTGGGCTTACACCTGCTTACTAATGCCTTATTCCATCTGACACTGATACGTCACATGTGCATTTCTTGTGGTACTGCATTTCATATATATCAGCTATTTAGTGGGTTTTGCAACCAAAATATTGGTTATAACATGCTTTGCCATGTAAAATAGACTGTGCTACAGTGGGACCCGAACTGGGAATGCCTGCTCATTGGTTGGATGCTCTACCCACTAAACTATTGCTGTTCTGTTTCATTTGCATATTTCTACCATATTGTAAAACCCATGTTTCCTTCCCCCGGCCCCCGAGCTCCACGTACACAGCATCCATCCATTCTCCAGTTGCTAGCCCAGCCATACCACACCTCCACACATTTCCCTCTCTGCACGTGTTGGTACTCCTCCATTATACTGTCTCGTCCCAAGCTTCTGCAGGCTCTTCATCCGTTTAGTCCACGTACATTCAAGCCTTCCCTTGATCCTCCTCCAGTACTGGTGGAAACATCTGTGTGACCCACAAATTTTGGTTCGTCCCACCAGGGACGGACCTGTTCTTGTGTCACGAGTAGACTTTGCTGGTCTACACTGTTTCACCCACTGGTAGCATCCTGCCAGGGGTTTAAGAAGCAGCAGTTAGCTCACACACCGGGCCAGCCTCATCTCCCGGTTCCGTGGAACCAACGCCCCAGGTGTGACATTCTGTGCATGAAGCACGCCCACACGGTGTGCACTGTTTTTCATTCTTCTCTTCAGTATTATACAAGACTGCTGTTCTGACAGTATGTTTGGACAGGCACTGTTCATTGATACACATAGACTGCTTGGAATACTGTGATTGAGTAATGTACACATGTCTGCTGGTATTAATCTACATACTTACATTTCCTATACTGTTGAATGACTGTGCTGGATGATATGTTTGTGATACACCTGAATGTGTATCTCCCATGCCTTAGTGATTACTCAGACTATAGTGTGCAGGGTGGGGGGGGGTGGAACCTAGGAGTGTAGATAATTTTGTTAACGGGCATGATGAGAGCTGTTGGCTAAAGAGTGCCTAAGGCACTGTAGAGGAAGTGTAGGCGGGTATGCGCTGGTTTGCGCGAGGCTCAACTTTGCTGACCTCCGGTTACGGCGTCTTACACTGAGTTGGCCTCCACATTGCTTAACTGGTTTGGGCATTAATTACCGCCGCCCAAACAGGCATAACCCCGCTTGCTGCCGCATACCCCCGCGCTACTTCATGTATTTAGTTCACATTTGTTGTCCGGGACAATCCGACTGGATGCTTCTTCATTGTCAACAGTGGCCCAGGGAGTGGAGCTTCACAGTAAACCCCAGCTACACATTACACGTACTACTGAGGTGTACACATTCATAGAGAGTAACAGATGTAACATAGCTACGTACCACATTCTTCATGCATAGTTCACATTAACATGTCAGTATTATGCATGCTTAGGTCAGGTTTACATGTCAGGTATGACTGTTGACAAAGGTCAGTTTAAGGTGAAGTTAGATTCCAGTTTAACAGTTCTGGATAGGTTACACTCAGGTATTCAGGTTAGGTTTAGGTATGCCATACCTGGGTGGTAGAGTAGAAGAGAATAGTGAAGGAGTAGGTAGGTAGGTAGAGGGGGGCATTGTAACTGTATAGTAGGCCGTTGGAATGATTGGTGGGGAGCAATAGGGAAGGTTTGCAGGATGTTGGGATTTGTATACGAGGCGGGACAGGAGCTGTCGGTTTCACTAGTTGGTGTAGGGGTATAGAGTGTAAGTTGGGGGGGATTCACCAGGTGGTGAGCATGTGCTGATCGAAGTGTGCCTGAGGTGTTCCTTCATGTATTATTTACATGTGTCGTGTGGGACAACTGAGGTAATACACGTGAGTAGGGGGCTCCAGATTCTGCCAATATAGTTGGTGAGGAGGGTGTCTCCTACTTGTGACTGTGAACATTAATAGTAAAGAAACAGGGACCGATAGGTAAGTGGTGTTAATGGGGCACACAGAGGGGCAGATAGTAGGGGAAATGTGCAGGAAGGCAGATGGGAAGGTCCACAGATGGCCATTTCTTCTACAGCAACAGCTGTGTATATACACTGCATTTGGAGGTAGGTTTGGACACTCACACCCCTGAGTGGGGATGAGGACTACAATAATACCTTGTGATGTCAATTAGTTCAGCTTACAATCCTACAGTGGGGTGGTGCGACCATGTGTTCTTTGGTGTTATTTAGTGGGATTTGCAACAACACATCTGGTTATACCATACTTTGCCATGTAAAATAGACTGTGCTGCAGTGGGACTCGTACCGGGAGTGGCTGCTTGTTAGGCGGCGGCTTTGCCCAATGCAAACTATTGCTTACATCCCTGGGGCGGTCTGAATAGAACCACTCCAGCCAACACCTGCACGCCTCAGCCCATAATTTCATACCCATAGTCCCCCCCCCCCGCACCTCCTCTACAGCACTCATCCTTACTCTGGGTGCAGATCGGGTCTAAACACACCACTACACACTGCCCACTCTCCACTTCACGGGACCCATCTTGTACATTGTCTCGACCCATGGGTCATCAGGCTTTCCCACCCTTGTAGTCCGGGTACATACACGCCCCGCCTTGAAAAGTCATTGTACGGACAGCCTCCAGTTACAAGACAATTTTTAGGGTGTCCCACAAGGGACACTCCTGTCTCTGTTCCAAGATTAGACTTAGCGGGTCCACTGTGTCCCCCCCTCTGGTTGTATCCTGCCTGTGGTTTGGGGAGCAGTGGATTGATGTTCTTCGTGTTTCACTGTTGCAGTCATTACATTTGGGTAATCCTGCTGGCAGGTTACCCTCAGTCGGCCTGAATTCCAAAGTCCTGGGTCCTGCGTCAGCCGACGTCGCCCCCTCCCTGACGTCTGGTCGTCAGGTGTATAAAAGATGTGGCCGACGCCATTTTCTTCAGTCTTTCTTGTCGCGCGGTGCCCGAAGCAGAAGCAGTTCGCAAGTGCCGGTCGGCCAACTCCTGAGATTTTCGAGTTCGAATTTCAGATCCGAAGTCTTCTATAAAGCGAAGTACCCCATTGGGGAAACGTTTTTCTTGCTCCAGACCGATGTCAGAAAAAGTTAATAATTGTATTTCTTGTGGGAAGCAAATACCTCATAAGGACTTTCATTCTTACTGTATTCCTTGCCTAGGCCCTAACCATAACGTTCCAGGGTGTCAGTTTTGTGCTAGATTTAACCAACGCACCATTAAGCGTCGGTATGATTTTGCATTAAACTACTTTGGACGCAGGTTTAATTATCCAGAAATGTCGTCGGAAAGCCATCCGACTACCGGAGTTCACAAAAAACGCAAAGAAAGAGAACCGAGGCCCAAAACCGACGACGAAGCTTCTCCTAAGCCAGTCGCCAGTTCTCAGTGAGGTGCTTTTGCAGCCCCTGACGCCCGCTACTTTAGAGTCGCAGGCCACTACCGACTCCCATGTGGAGTTGGCTATGCCGCTGGAAACTCAAGGTATTGGAGCCTTGGATGCTATTCCTTCAGATGGGTCCGGAGCCGCTGAGCAGGCACCGGCTTTTGAGGGTGTATTCAGACCTAAACATTTATACATTAAACCAACTTCAAAGGCAAAGACTAAAGCACCTTCAAAGGCAAAGAAGCGAACTCAAGAGCCACGTGGACAGGCCTCCATGCCCAAAAAGCAGATGCTCAAAATGGCCGAAGACTTGATTACCTTGATCAGGGGTTCCCATCCCCCTCCTGATAAGAGGCCTAGGCAAGAGACTGACTATGAATCTTCAGATCAGGTTTCCATTTCTTCTGATCAGGAATATTCTTTTCCCCCCATGAGGATTCTGATGCTGAAGAATCTATACCTTCAGCTTCTCCTCCAGAGGACTATTCTTTTGGGGAAACCTTACATACCATGAAGGAGCATTTCCACTGGGAGAGCCAAGATTTTTCAGAAGCTAAAAAGAGACTCGGGGATTTCCTGTTCCTACCTCAACACAAGCCACTAGCCATCCCACCTGTGTTAGACATTGTAGATGATGTGTTTTCGGAGTCTAGTCTTACCCCTGACTCCTTACCTCTAGCTCCTGTTAAGCCTGACAGATATTACAGGGTTCCTGACTCACATAAATTCCTTTTTAAAAACCCTGCTACAGACCCAGAAACTATCTCTCAGGGTCCCAAAGGAGTTAAGGCTTCCGCTGCAAAAAAACCCTACCCCCTCTGACAGGGATTCTAGGGCACTGGATAGATGGGGAAAAAGGTTTACACATCTGCTACCTTGGCTATAAGGGCCTTAAACTGTCAGTTTCATATGCTCAAATATCAGCAACATTTCATGGCATTGCTTAGACAGAAAATGTTGTTAAACTCTGAATGTGCAGAAAACAAGGAAATGCAGGATTTATTGCATGCAGCTGAACAAGTTGGAAAGCATACTTTGCAATGTGGTTTTGATTCTTTAGAGGCCTCCTGCAAGGCCGCAGTTACAGGTTCTGTAATTAGGAGGTATGCTTGGTTAAAGGAACAAAATCTGCCTGATCATGTTAAAGTTAAATTATTAGATGCACCTTTACAGCATGATACTTTGTTTGGTGTTAAGGCAGCAGAGGTGTTAAAGAAAATGGAGGACAAAGCTAAATCTTTGTAAATGGTCAAAGATTTTTTACAAGTACAGCCACCTAGGTTTAGTAGACACTGGCCAACAAAGAATTGGTCCTTTCCTGTGTCAGACAGACCCAGACGCCCTAGAGGCAGATCCCAGGCGCAAGGTTCATTCCACTCAAAGCAATGGGGAGCTTCTACCTCCAAAGTTGGAGAAGACAAATCACAACCATTCAGGAAACAGTCCCAATGACTTCCCCCTGCCTGTAACAAGCACTTATCTCCTGGCAGCCCCCTTAGGGGGAATAACTAGTACTTTTCTCTCAAAATTGGCACATTATAACCCAGGACAAGTGGGTCTTAAATATCGTGTCTCAAGGCTACAAGTTCCATTTCCATACCCTGCCAAAAGCAAACGGCTGGCCAGATCTGACAAAAAAATCAATGGGCAGAGGCACAAAAACAAGTCTCATCCCTCATGGACATGGGGCCATTCAACTAGTACCAGAGCAAGAGCAGGGACAGGGATTTTACTCAAGACCGTTCTTGGTACCCAGAAAGGACAAGGCCTGGAGGCGAATACTGGACCTATCTATTTTGAACACATTCCTGGATATTCCAAAATTCAAGATGTTGACTTTGCAGCATCTTCTGCCCATGCTGGGCAAGAACGCTTGGCTTGTGACTTTAGACCTAAAAGAGGCATACCTGCATGTCCCAATCAGACAAATATGCAGAAGATACCACAGATTCAATCTGGCTCAATGCATTACCAATTCTCTGCACTGCCCTTTGGCTTATCTACTGCGCCCAGGTTCTTTATAAAGTGCCTGGCACCAGTAATTGCATTCTGCAGACAAAGAGGCATACAAATATATCCTTACTTGGATGACTGTCTAATTCAAGCAGAGAACAAGGACATTCTTCTACAGCATCTGGATTTGTGAAAAGACTTCTAACATGTCTAGGGTACACAGTCAACGAAAAGAAACCAAAACGAGTACCCTTTCAAGAGATAATATTCCTGGGTGCAAGCTTAAATACAACTGCCCAGATGGCTTATCTCAAGCCAGACAAAGGCAACTGACTACCTGTTTCAAAATGCTGGCAACAAAGGCCCAGTTATCTGCAAGAAAAATTCTGCAGGCTTTGGGCTTCATGGCATCCTGCATCCTACTAATTCCATATGCAAGACTGCATATGAGGAAACGTCAGTGGTACCTAAAAAGTGTTTGGACTCAACATTGCCACAGCCTGGAAACTATGATTACTCTCATTCCCTGCCTGCAACAGGAGTTTTGATGGTGGACACAGGCTTGTCACCAAAACAAGGGACAGCCACTCACATTACCCCCAGCCAGGCAAACACTAACAATGGATGCATCAGATTACACCTGCAGGGCCCACATGGCAGGAAGATGCATTCAGGGTACATGGACCTCAAACCAAATGCATCTACATATCAATCAAAAAGAGATGCTAGCAGTTCAAAATGCCCTGACAGCCTTCAAGGACCTACTACATCCAGGACAACTACTGATAAAGACAGACAACACCACGGTAATGTGGCATATAAACAAGTAGGGGGGCACTCGTTTTTACCCTCTTTGCAGACTAGCCATGACTTTGTTGGATACAGCAGTGACTTACCAAGTACACCTGTAGGCACAATTCCTGCCAGGAAGGAAAAATACTCTGGCAGACGACCTAAGCAGAAACCTCATGGATCCCCACGAGTGGCACTTGGATCCACAAGTCTTCAGCATGCTAACAAGGAAATGGGGATGCCCGGACATAGATCTATTTGCCTCCCCTCACAACTACCAACTAAAATGATTCTCACAAGGATTTATCACAGACAAGCATGGAAAGTGGACGCCCTATCTTTCAGCTGGAAAAACCTATCAGTATACGCATTTCCCCCTCTGCCTCTCCTCCCCAAGGTACTCCTAAAGGTCAGACAGGAGAAGCCAAGGATGATACTAATTGCCCCAGACTGTCCCCGCCAGTACTGGTATCCAATACTAAGGAGCCTGTCTCAATGCCCAGCTTGGACCTTACCTCAGATACCTCCTCTACTGTCCCAGCAAAACAGTCAGATCCTGCACAGCCAACTCAGGACTTTAAACCTGACAGCATGGCAGATAATGTAGTCATACAAAACACACCTCTCAGTAAAGCTGTGATGGATGTCATTTTGGAGGCCAGAAGGCCTAGTACTAGAAAATCTTTGCTGGATAGTGGAAGAGATTTTGTGCTTGGAACCAGACACAAGGAACTGATACAGCTGTGCCAAATATTCCTCAGATTTTGCAATACTTAACTGAGATGCTGGACAAAGGTCTATCTTTTTCATCTATTAAAATTCATGCCTCTGCCATTTCGGCTCATTACAATACAGAGCCACCAATCTTTTCTCATCCCTTACTAAAACAGTCAGTACCTCAGAGGAGCCAAAAACTTAAGGTCTCCAAGAAGATCACCAATGCCTACATGGGACCTCATCTATGTCTTGGAAAAACTCACCCTGCCACCTTTTGAGCTGGCAGCAATGGCTGATATAAAGTTTTTATCTTGGAAAACAGCTCTGCTCCTAGCAATAACTTCTGCAAGACGAGTTTCAGAGCTTCAGGCACTCATGGCTGTGGAACCTTTTATCATTTTTTATCCAGACAGTCTCTCTCTGAGGACAAACCCAACATTTATGCCTAAGGTGGTGTCCAGTGTGGCTCTTAACCAAACCATTCATCTGCCACCCTTTTATCCAAATCCACAGAACAAAGGGGAGAAAATTCTGCATTCTTTGAACGTGCACAGACAGCTTAGATTCTACTTGGACAGGACCAAGGTTTTCCGAAAGACAAAACAATTACTAGTGCCATATGCTGCAGGATCACAAGGAAAGGCTATCTCAAAGCAAACTATTTCAAAGTGGATAGGCCACTGCATTCGTTTCTGCTACTCACTCCATGGCAAGCCAGTGCCTAAGGGCATTAGGCCACATTCAACCAGAGCTGCAGCCATGTCAGAAGCCTTTCTCAGGGGAGTACCAACCAAGGACATTTTAGAGGCTGCTACTTGGAGTTCAGTGCATACCTTTACCAAGCACTATCATCTGCCACTCTACTCTAAATCCAGGGCAGGCTTTGCCACTGCAGTTCTGCAGGACCTCATAGCCGCTCCTAATGCTGTTTAGCTCCAGCCTCCCATCCATAGCTTTGGGACTCTACCCAGATATAATGACTGCAACAGTGAAACACGAAGAACATAGTACAGTTGTGTACACTTACCATAAATGTAGATGTTCGAGTGTATTCACTGTTGCAATCCAGGTTACCCACCCGCCATCCCCCTTTTCTACTGATGGAACCTATCTTTCCTTCTCTGATTTATATAAGCTATGTGGTGTATTTGCTTGTAGATGAAGGTGAAGTTTATATTGGTGCATGTATTTCTATGAATATAAATTTTGGCTACCCTTTTAGGGGGCACCTGACATCTGGGGCAAGAAAAACTAAAGGAAAATGGCGTCGGCCGCATCTTTTATACCCCTGACGACCTGACGTCAGGGAGGGGGACGACGGCGGCTTACGCAGGACCCAGGACTTTGGAATTCAGGCCGACTGAGGGCAACCTGCCAGCAGGAATACCCAAATGTAATGACTGCAACAGTGAATACATTCGAACATCGACATTTATGGTAAGTGTACACAATTGTACTTTTACATTGTTTGTGTGTTTGTTTGTATGTTTCCCCTGTCTGGCTGGAGAGGGTAATGCTACATGTTACACGTTTGTTGATTGGGCCCCTCACCCCCATTGGCACAGCTTGTGAACATATGTCATTCTTAAGTGCTGTATCATATCATAGCTATATATCTGTGTATATATATACACACACACACACACACATATATATATATATATATATATATATGTGTATATATATATATATATATATATATATATATATATATATATATATAAACGACATGTGGATGTATGGGTGTCTGCATATGTATATATTTATATGTGGGTATTTATATATATGTCTGTCTATGTATGTATACATTTGTACTACTGAGAGGAAGAGGTATATATTTAGTTATGGGCATACACACACACACACACACACACACACACACACACACACACACACACACACACACACACCTCTACATATTTAGCATATCCTGTAATGTTGACTGTTATTGCTGGATACTGTATTTCGTGTGCATACCAGCCAACCTTGTGTGCCACGTATGCTGTGCGTTATCTAAAACTAAATCCTTTAGTGTACACAGAGTCACACATGAGATCTGCTGTTAATACCAGGAAAACATTCGTCCCATGCGGGACAACCCAAATATTGGGTATTCAATTTTCGTCTACACCCAGAGTTATATAGGTACCTATGGCTATGTCCATGGACTATGGCGTGTGCCAGACCTAGGATACTTGGGTCGGGACAACATACAGGATGGGTCCCGAGGAGGGGGGGCAATGCATGGTGGTGTGGTAGCTACGGGCCAGTAACCAGGGTAGGGATGGTGGCTGCGTGTGTGCAGCGGGTGGGGGGAAACAGAATTGTGGGTAATGAATGTACGGGTCAGGGATGGCCTGGGTTGGATGGGCCTGTACTGCTTGGCCCGCCTAGTGGATGGGAGAGAGGGGAATGTGATGTCAACATGTGAAACCTAACAGAGGGCTTATTTAAATCCCTATTTAAATGAAACTCGTACAATACAGTGAACTTGGTAGTGTATTGCAGGGTGGACGTGTTTGGCTGGGCAGGGGTATGCCAAGTTGTACGAGACGTATATTGTTTGGGTCCTATCAAGCCCACTAACGATGCATGTGGACATATATGTTTCTGTTAATCTACCATTGCTATCTACAGATGTCTGGCCATATATACCTCTGTGGGTATATATATATATATATATATATATATATATATATATATATATATATTTGCTTACATATTTCTAACTATGTCCGTATATACCTCTGGAGACATATATCTGCGTACATATATTCAACTTGCTGTGTATATGTGGACATATAGATGTTGACATATATATGTGTAGATGTGTGCATTTGCATGTATATCTGTTCATATATTTGTATATATATATATATACGTATATATCTCTGGATATTTATATACATATATATATATATATATATATATATATATATATATATATATATATATCTATGTGACTACATCTATAGATATGTTGTATCTGTTTAGATAGTAATATATTTGCATACACACGTCCATCGAGCTGTAGGTATACATTCTCTGTACTGTTGCATGACTGGGCTGGGGTTATGTTTCTGACAACATACAATTTCTGCATATCTGGCATGGCTTAGTGGTAAATCATTTTGTGTATGGTGTGCATGGTCCTGGGTTCCAGCCTTGCAGAAGCTGTTTGTTTTGTTGCTGGGCAGAACACCGGCCGTTGGATACGGTTTGATTAAGGCACTTCAAAGCGGTTGTAAGCGGGTTTGCATGGAGGTAAGCATTGCTAACTTCCGGTCACAGTGTCTTACACCAAGTTAGCTTCTCCTTTGCTTAATCTGTGTCTGCAGTGCTTAACCCTGCGCAAATGCACTTGCACATACTTACTATTGCTTACTACTGCTTATCTGTGCTTACGCCTGCTTACTGCTGCCTTCTTCATTATGATACTGACTCTTCACATGTGCATTTCCTGCAGTACTCCTATTCATAAAAATGTATGTTATTTAGTGGGTTTTCCATTACACATATTGCTTAAACCATGCTTTGCCGTGTAAAATAGACTGTGCTGCACTGGGACTCGAACTGGGAATGCCTGCTCGTTAGGCAAATGCTCTGCCCACTACACTATTGCTGAGATGCTTCATTTGCATATATCGTCCTTGTTATCCTCTTCAGCCTTTTAGGCTGCTTTCACTATAGCTAAGCAATGGGCACACCTGTGCACCTATGGTTAGTTGTACTCAGGGCTTTAGACACCAATACAGTGGTTTCTTCTTTTGATTTTTTATGTCCTGTTGCTGTTGTACACATGGGGGCTCTTGGTGGGGATAGGTGGACACCTGTGAGCGTTATCGCTCATTTATTTCCACTTTCTGCTGTTCAGTATTGCAGGGGCATGTTTATTCATGCCCCCTGCACTCGTACACACTCTGTGTAAGCCTGGGAGCTCTGACAGCGCACCTTCATTACTATGCATGGCGCGCTGCCGTCCTGCTCCTAAGTGGCCGCTTCCGTGCAGGACTAGACTAGGCCTGCATGGAAGATTAGTAAATCTGGGGGTAAATGTTGAAGAAGCGTCAAGTTTAAGTGAGAATGATGATGCTAAATGGGACATAGTTTGCCACATTATGGTTGATCTGGAATCAGAGGGTTAAGGAAATCATGTTCAGTGAAAAATGTTGAAAGAAATAAGGATGTTCTTCATTCCACATTGCTGCAGTCCTAACTATTGGGTAGTCCGCTGTCCAGTCGGCCCGAATACCAAAGTATATGGCTGGGGTCGGTCAGGCGCATTAGACTGGCGCCAGTGCGTCAGGGTACTAATCGCATGACCGGCGCCATATCCTCAGTCTTTTGCCGCATGGTCCGATGCAGAAGCAATTTTGCGAGTGCAGGTTGGCGTTCTGAAAGTTTCTGAAGTCAGAGTTTCAGACCGAATCAAAGTTGGCTAAGTACCCGTTGGGGAATATTTTGGTTTTTCTTGCCTCAGTATTTAACCGGATGTCAGAAAAAGTGAATAACTGTATTTCTTGTGGGAAACAGATACCTCATAGGGATTACCATACTTTGTGTATACCTTGTTTAGGGCCTGAGCACGGCGTTGTTGGATGCCGCTCTTGTGCTAGATTTAACAAACGCACTATTAAGAGAAGGTTAGACTGTGCCAGGTTAGTGTTTGGGAAGCGTTGTAATTATAAAATGCCGCCGGATGCTCCGGCCGCTTCGCTAAAAACGCAAAGATAAAGCAGCAAAGCCTAGGGTGGAGGAACCGACAGTCCCAGGCGTCGGTTCTTTGGAAGGCTCAGTGGAGCCGGAGGTTTTGCCAGGTGTCTCTTTGGAGTCTCAGGAGAGACTTTACTGTTACAGGATGTATCCTCTCAGGAGGTAGGCCAGGCTGAGGGGCTTCTCAGGTGGCTGTTCTTCCCTCTCTTCCTAAGGTGGTTAGAGCCTCCCTTCAGTTTCCAAGGCTTCTTTGAGGGGCAGGCCAAGTTTAGCTTCTGGGGGTTTCTCCTAGTGCTTCAGGATCTTTGCCTAAGAAACATATGCTTAAAATGGCAGAGGATTTGATTACTATGATTAGGGGTTCTATGCCCCTCCTGATAAGAGGCCTAGGGTGGAACCTGAGTTTGAGAGTTTTGAGCAATGCTCGGAGGCTTGAGTCTTTGGCTGAAGACTTGCAGGAGTACCCTCCTTATTCTGATTCTGATGTGGATGATTCTACTCCTTCTGCTTCTCCTCCTGAGGATTTTTCATTTTCAGAGACTCTGCATTCCATGAGGGAGCATTTTAAATGGGAAGGTCAAGATTTCTCTGATTCCAGGAAAAGGCTTAGGGAATTCTTGTTTACCCCAGCATAGGCCTTTAGCTATACCTCCTGTTTTGAATGTGGTGGAAGATGTGTTTGCAGAGGCTTCCCTGAATCCTGATTCTTTGCCTCCTGCCCCAGTTAAACCGGATAGGTATTATAGGGTGCCTGAAGCTCATAAGTATCTTTTAAGAGTCCTAGGGCAGACCCAGAAACTGTCTCTCAGGGGCCTAAAGGTGTGAAGGCCTCAGTTGTTAAAAATCCTGTCCCTCCTGATAAAGAGGCAAGGGCTTTGGATAGATGGGGAAAGAAAGTGTATACTTCTTCCACTTTAGCCATGAGGCGTTGAATTGTCAGTTTCACATGTTAAAATATCAGAATTATCTTCTTTCACAGTTGAAATCTAAGGTGGATGCTCTGGCTGAAGGTATTGAGTGTAAAGAGTTGCAGGATTTAGTTCATGTGTCTGAACAGGTGGGTAAACATTCCTTGCAGTGTGGTTTTGATGCTGTGCAGGCCTCCTCCAGGGTGGCTGCCACTGGTTCTGTTCTTCGTAGGCACGCCTGGCTGAGAGATCAGAATTTAGCTGAGCATGTTAAGACAAGGATTTTGGATGCTCCTTTACAGTCTGATGTGTTGTTTGGTTCGCCTGTGGAAGCAGTTTTGAAGAAAATGGAGGACAAGGCTAAGTCTATGCAAACTGTTAAAGATTTTTTGCAGGTGCAGCCTCCAAGTTTAGTAGAAATTGGCCTACTAAGGGATGGACTTATCCTGCTTATGATTCCCAGTCTAGGGGTAGGTCTAGACGTGGTAGGGGCAGAGCTCAGAGTTCTTTTAGGCCTAGGACAGGGAGTTCCCCTGCTCAGACTTCTGGTGAAGGCAGGGGTCAGTCCTTTCGTAAGCAGACCCAATGACCTGCCTTTTCAGCTGCCAGTACGTTCTTGCCTGGCAGCACCCTTGGGAGGAAGGCTGTCTCTTTTCAAAGAAAATTGGGATTTAATTACCCAAGACAGATGGGTTCTGGATATTATTCACCACGGTTACAGGTTTTATTTCCATACCTTGCCTCCTTTCAAAGGCATGCCAGACATTCCTCCTCTTCAAAGAACAGAGGCTCACAAGCAAATTTCTCTGTTGCTCCAAATAGGGGCCATTCAGTCAGTTCCTGTGCCAGAAAGGGGCCTAGGATTTTATTCTCGCCTGTTCCTAGTACCAAAGAAGGGGAACACGTGGAGACCAATTCTGGATTTATCTATCCTCAACACTTATCTGGACATTCCCAAGTTCAAAATGTTGGCGTTACAACAGCTTTTACCTCTACTGGGCAAAGATCACTGGATGGTAACTTTAGATCTCAAGGAAGCTTACCTTCATGTGCCAATAAGACTAAGTTGCAGGAAGTATCTGCGTTTTCGAGCTGGAAATTCTCATTATCAGTTCTCTGCATTGCCCTTTGGCTTATCTACTGCCCAGAGTATTCACAAAGGTTCTGGCTCCAGTGATAGCTTACTTCAGGCTAAAAGGAATCCAAATCTATCCTTACTTGGACGACTGCTTGATTCTGGCTCAAGAAAAAGAAGATCTTCTACAGCATCTGGAATATGTCATAGCAGTGCTAAGATGCCTAGGGTATTCTGTGAACGAAATAAAGTCCAGTCTAGTACCCTCTCAAGACATGTGCTTTCTGGGTGTGAGACTGAATACAGCAGCCCAGATGGCCTTTTTAACCCCGGACAAACAAAAGAATCTTTCCAGTTACTTCCATCATCTATCTCTTCAGTCCGGGCTGACTGCAAGGACAGTCCTTCAAGCCTTAGGGTTCATGGCATCTTGTATTCTGGTGCTTCCCAATGCCAAACTGCATATGAGGAAGCTACAATGGTATCTCAAAATCTGTGGACACAGCACTGCCAGGATTTGGACACTGTCATTCAAATAATACCTTGCATTCAAAAGGAATTTTTGTGGTGGGCTCAGGAATGTCACCTAAACAAGGGACTCTCTGTGACCCGGCCAGAGGCAAGTCAGATTCTAACGACAGATGCCTCAGATATTGCTTGGGGAGCTCATCTAAATGGAAAGTGGATACAAGACAAGTGGCCTGCCAGACTACAGCATCTACATATCAACATGAAAGAGATGTTAGCAGTTCAGTTTGCATTAATTGCTTTCAAGGAGTTACTTCTTCCAGGGCAGGTGTTGATTCTAACAGACAACACAACTGTCATGTGGTACATCAACAAACAAGTGGGAACACATTCTTACCCATTGTGCAGACAAGCAATGATTTTATGGGAGACTGCGCTCAGTCTGCAACTCACTCTTCAGGCAAGGTTTCTGCCGGGAGCACAGAACTCCTTAGCAGATGTATTAAGCAGACAAATCATGGATCCCCACGAGTGGAAACTGGATCTTCATGTATTTCAAAATTGACAGTGTCATGGGGAACTCCAGACATAGATCTGTTCGCTTCTCCACTAAACCACCAGCTGCCAAAGTTTTGCACGAAGGGATTTCATCACACAGCTTGGAAAGTGGATGCTCTTTCTTTCAGTTGGAAAAATCTTCATGTGTATGCCTTTCCACCTCTGCCTCTTCTTCCAAAGGTGCTTCTAAAGGTCAGACAAGACAAGCCAAGGATGATTTTAATAGCTCCAGATTGGCCTCAGCAGCACTGGTACCCATTACTGAGGAGTCTGGTAAGGAAGCCTCCATGGCCTTTACCCTTGATTCCACACCTATTGTCTCAGAGGGGCGGTCATCTGCTCAATGTCAAGCTTCAAACTCTTCATCTAACAGCCTGGCATATTCTGTTTTGAAAGACAGCAGGTCTCAACTTCCTCAACAAGTTTTAAATGTGATTATGGAAGCCAGAAGACCTAGTACACGGAAAGTGTACGCAGAAAAATGGAAGAGATTTTTATTTTGGACTGCAGCAAAGAATTTGGAGATTTCAGAGCCTAATTTGAGTGTGGCTCTTCAATATCTTACTGAGTTATTGGACAAAGGTTTGTCTTTCTCTTCCATTAAGATTCATGCTGCAGCAATTTCAGCTCACTATGATTGTGACCCACCATTGTTTTCACATCCTTTGTTCAAGCAATTTCTTAGAGGAGCAAAGAATATAAGACCCCCACGTAGAGCTCCTACTCCTGCTTGGGATCTCAATTTTGTGTTGGAGAAACTTACTCTACAACCTTTTGAGCCTGCGGCTACTGCTGAATTGAAATACTTGTCATGGAAGACTGCTTTTTTGTTGGCCATTACTTCTGCAAGAAGGGTTTCTGAGTTACAGGCCCTTATGGCAGTGGAGCCTTTTTTGATTTTTCATAAGGATAGGGTATCTTTACGTACTAATCCTTCCTTTATGCCTAAGGTGGTTTCTAGTGTGGCTTTAAACCAAACTATTCATTTGCCTACCTTTTATGCAGATCCCCAAAATAAAGGGGAAAAGATTTTGCACACTTTAGATGTACACAGGCTATTGCATTATTATTTGAGCAGGACTAAGGATTTTAGGCAGTCTCAGCAGTTGTTTGTTTCTTTTGCTTTGAGTTCAAAGGGCAAGCCTGTGTCAAAACAAACTATTTCTAGGTGGATTGGGTGTTGCATTACATTTTGTTATTCCCATCATGGCAAGGAGATTCCAGCTGGGATTAGGCCTCATTCCACTAGGGCTACTGCCACTTCCACAGCATTTCTTAGGGGGGTGGCAACTAAGGATATTTTGGAGGCAGCTACTTGGAGTTCAGTGCATACTTTCTCTAAGCATTATCACCTTCCTCTCTACTCTAAATCTAGGGCTGGTTTTGCCACAGCTATTTTGCAAGGCATGTTGTCAGTTCCTGCTTCCTTATGATTTGCCAGCCTCCCTTACCTCTGCTTTGGGATTCTACCCAATAGTTAGGACTGCAGCAATGTGGAATGAAGAACATAGTACAGTTTTGTACCTACCATAAATGTAGATGTTCGAGGATCCACATTGCTGCAGTCCAATTTCCCCTCCCTCCTTCCCCTCTGTGTTTAGGGGTGGTTGTGTAGGTGAGGTTATATTCTGCTAATTGTGTATATATTGTATATATATTTTTGGTGCAGGTATTTTGGGAGTTTTGTTTTGGCCTTATCTTTTCAGGGTCTTCTGACATCTGGGGCAAGAAAAGACTGAGGATATGACGTCGGTCATGCGCATTAGTACCCTGACGTACTGACGTCAGTCTAATGCGCCCTGACCGACGTCAGCCATATACTTTGGTATTCGGGCCGACTGGACAGCGGACTACCCAATAGTTAGGACTGCAGCAATGTGGATCCTCGAACATCTACATTTATGGTAGGTACAAAACTGTACTTTTTGGTTATGGAAACTGGAGTGGGAGGGGTCAAAAAGTAATAACTGTGTTATCTTGGTCAACAAATGCAGAATAATTAAGTTAGTACTGACTATGATGGTTCCAAAGTCTTTTACAGAAGCCTTTTTCTTTGAGTCACAAATCTATACTAATATGAGACATTGACATTGCAGGTAGGCAAATCCACAAACCCAACATCCCCTTGTGGTGGGAGTTGTTCACCACCCAGTCTTAAATATTGTAAATCTAAGATCGTAGAGCTTTGGAGAAAAGAAAAAAACTTGTCTTCCCCACAGCTGATCCTCTTTCCTGATGTTATGCTGTGCACCTTTGGTTTACTAGTATTTAAGGGAAGCGTAGTGAGCACCTCTCTCAGTTTATGTGAGGCATATGGGCTGCACACTGTGCCACTAAAGCTATCAGACTGGTATAATATTATAGTATGCTTTAGTTTCAGTTTCAGTGAAAAGCAGAATAAGTTATTTTCACTGAGTTGTGATTCAGTTATATATTCTTGTATAAATTGCCTTGAATCTGAATAAGATTAATTTAAAATATTATTTCACTTATTCCAAGGTGTGTTGTATTCATATAAATATATACATACATGCAGGTTTATTGTCATTGTCTTTGTATTCAGTTCATCTAAAATGTTAATATCAAAGCCACAGATTTGAAGACCATATAGTCAATTTTCAAATTAGTCTGAAAGTAGAATTTTCAATATTGAAATCATAGCTCCTGTAAACTATGATTGTTTCTTGTACTTACTAAGTTTAAGATCATTGTACCTTGAAGTAGGGGAAATATTCAGCTATACCACAATGCCAGACATGTTTCACTTCATTCCCTTATTTGCTTCTAGACTATGTCAGTTAGACATTGTGGTCTTCATGTATTATGATCATTACACATTGCCATCTTAAGATAGTGCATTTTGATATGACCCTGTTAGGTAAAGTGTCACAATTTGGTGTTCATGCTTTGTCGAGTGATTCATTTGATGAAGTATGCAATTTCATATGTGAGATAAGTGGAGTGAATGGTAATGCCATAACTTTAATTTTTCATGAATGTTTCAGCATTGGAGTTGTGCGAGCATGTGTCTGCACGAGATTGTTTGCAGGTTAGGGTTAGAGTAAGGGCTATGGATAGGGATATATGTGTCTATGTGCTTTGGTATTTCTATGAAGTGTGTGTGTGTGTTTGTATTTTGTTGATGTCTTGTTTAGTGGTACTTTTAGGGAAAGGGTGCTTAGCATCTTAATGTGCAGAGTTGAGGTTATTTGCAGAGGTAGGGGTAAAGTCAGCACACCAGTAAGTCCTAATCATAACCTTAGCCCTTACATACGCACACTCACACAAATGCACTTACACTTTTATTTTTATTTTATGATGATAATGCTGTCTTCAGATGTTGAGAATTCATTCCAGCAGTTGGTGCAGAGGGTTAAGGTTTTGAGTTGTATATCCTGTGATACCGTATCTGCTTCTCCATTTTTATCTTCCAAAATATGGAATGACTGGTAATGCTACCATTTTGATTTAAGAACTGCATCTCTCCCTACCCCTTCCCAACACATCTACCATTAGATTTAACAATATAAAGAAACTGCACCAAAGTTTTCATCTGTTAAATTTTTATATGAGATGATGATGGAGTCTTTTTTTTTTGTGCTGCCACCCTACTCCTAAGTTTTCACTAAACTTTACTGGTACATTACCTGGCAAAGAGCAGTCCACTGAATTTTGAATATGTGTGATGTGACAATAACTCCGTTATATCTGGTTCTTCTAGTCTGAATGTGTTTCTATATTGTCTATACCTTTTTCACTAGGGAAGACCACAGCTTTAAAGGTATAATTCTCTATATGGCAATATATATTGTTAGATTATTGAAATTAGCAGTCTCTCATCCAGTCATCATCAGTGTCACTAAGAAGTTACTGAAATAATCATTAATTCTTTATGCATGTTTAATAGTGAGATATAATGCCTGTTAAGATCTAACAGTAGGACCTTCCTTGGTGAGTCAGAGATTGTGGCAGTGATCGGATTCATCCTCTTCACATTTCACAGTGCTGCACTTTTTTAAAAGACATTTCTTGGGAGCATGGATACACAATAATAACACATGCAGTTCCAAACCTGTCTCAGGATTGAGCATTTAGATGTGATCCTGTTATATAAAGTTTCACAATTTTGAGTGTATGCTTTACCGAGTGCTTCAGCTGCCAAAAGCATACAATTTCATGTGTCCACTCATTGAGAAACTCTTAGTCGAGTTTTTCTTGTCACTTATCTGGTAAACAAGCTTGTAGAGTTGTTTTGTCCAGTACTGTCATGGAGAAGAGGGAGCTGTTCCCTTTATAGAAATTGGAATTCTTTGCACGCAGGTTAGACTGTTTTCCTTCCAATACGATAGTGTGGTTTCAGATTTAGTGTGTATATAAGTAGCAGTGAGTGTATAATCCCCACATACATCATGTAGAGGTTACCTCCCTAAAAATCTTTATTTCTTCTGAGGTTTTTTTTCTGCTTGTCATCTGTTTGATAATAGCTTGGGATGTGATATCAAAATGGCTTTTTTGATGGGCCATGCCTGTCAGCGCTGTCAACTTTGGATGACATCAAAGTACTTTTGATTGTATGAGAATGTCCTGCCCTTGAATTTGCTAGTGGTCACTAGTTAATGAGGGAGAAGAATGAAACAAAACTCTGCCGTAAGTTTCAGTGATCTAGTCTAGTGCAGCGAAAATTGAGGGAGAAGCTGTTTCACCTCGGTCCAGGGTGGGTGATGGCGTTTGACAGTTCCTCACTCTGTGTTCTCTAGGAGGGCCCCATGTATCACACTAGCACTCAGCCACAGCACAGGTAGGCTGTGGTTAAGCTTTCTAAAGTTCATTTCAAAATGTGCGCACCTTTCCCTTCAGGTGCAAAGATTGCCTTTGACCAGCAAATTTTCTAGATCATTCCCATCCTCTGATTTAAACGATTGAAAAAAGGCCCAGAAGAGATGCATTCCACCTTCCACATGTAGACATCAGTTATCCCTGATTAATTGGCTAGAGCTTACAGTCAACACTCCTGATACCAGGGAGCAATGTCTAGAGTTACTCAGATTGAGATCACGGTAACCAAGCATGAGAACTCCTTTCTACGATCACAAAGTCTAGTGGCCCAGGATGAAGGGTTGCACTGGGTTTGTGCCTGGATGGCAAATAGATTTTTAAGTTATGGTGGGAATGTGACTTATGGTTGCATATATTCACCCTTAGGGCATATGGCCTGATGCCAGTCTATTCTCAGTGCAGGCCAATCATGCCACTGCTGTATCTTTGGCAAATATGCTCCCAAATCATTGATACTTAACTGACCAACATCTGTTGGGTACTCATTACATGCATCCTGTTGAGTAACAGTACACAGATGTTAAAGTGGCTTTGTTGTAGGCAGTGGAGGGAGCTGACTCCAACTTAAAATTTTGTTTTTCAGGAGTATGATTACTTGGAGTTCATTATGTCCAAGATGGAAAATAACTGTAACTCCATTCCATCCTTCATCTCCCCTCTGTAAGAGCTTTGTTTTTGGAGTAACCTTTAGGCTCATGAGATCCTCCATGGCGTTGCCCTTGGACACTCTTTCCACCCCCCCCACCCCGAAATGCTTTAATGTGGATCTAGGAGAAGGCGGAACCTTGATTTATTGCCCTATGGAACCAGTTATCAGGGACATCATTCATGTAGCCTGGAAGCACCACAACTCTGCATCTAAGGCCACAGGAAAGCAGATGTACTTTACAAGCCTTCAGTGGTAGAATTCCTTGGGCAGACATCCTTTTTAACTGTTATGTTATCTCTTTGGTCTTTCACATGGCCTAGAGGCCACACCATTCTGTCATCTTCCTACTAAAAAATCTAAAGCTCTGTCCACATATGGATAGGGAGTCTACTTATTTGCCAGATAATGGCTTGAAACCCTCAACTACTCTTATTGAATGTCCATGTTCTAGTCCTTCCAGTCACTGACGAAGCTTTCCTCCCCTCTAGAATGTGCTTTCTAGAAAAAAGTGGTCAAGTCTTGGTCTGTGGTTCCAGGAATGGGCATCCATGTAGTCACACTGCAAGTGGTTTCAGCTAAAGCCCCAGATGTAAATGTGTGGATGTGCTGGATGGCTTGGCTGAGGTTTTCCTCTCAAAAGCAGAAGTCCAGAAATTCCATGTAGGAGGCCCTTTTTAAGTGTAAAGTTTTCTTCAGACATCCCTCTTAGAACATGGGGATTGAACACTTTAAGAGGAAGCAGGCCTCCATTACTATGGAGCACTTTTACAATCCTCCTGCTCCCCATTTATCTCATCTTCTTTGAGACTTCTTCTTTAGGCTTTTCCCGGTTAGGGGTCGCCACAGCGGATCACCTGTCCGCTCATGATTGGCAGTGGAGTTTTACGGTGTCGAGTTGCCAGCCCGGCGCCCAACCTTCCACAGAAGGCACACACACACACACACACACACACACACACTCAGGGCCAATTTAGAGTGTCTAGTCCACCTACAGCATGTCTTTGGGATGTGGGAGGAAACCGGAGCACCCGGAGGAAACCCACACGACCACAGGGAGGACGTGCAGACTCCAGACAGAAGACACCACAGCCGAGGATCGAACTGGAGAACCTCTTGCTGTGAGGCGGCAACGCTAACCGCTGCACCACCACAGCCACCCTATCTTATCTTCTTTGAGACTAAGCCAACTTTAAGATCAGAAAACTCCTCCTTACAGAGGGAGGAAGTTATCATATGGCAGCCAAATTGTCCAAGAGCATGAACTACAACTGCAGTCACAACAGTCTTGACTGTGGTTTGGGGCTGGCTGTAGGGGGTGTTTCTATGAGTCTGACCTTTCTTGAGGAGCCATCACAAAGGCTGCTAGGTCTTGAACATGATCATTGTTGACCACATCTTAAAAATCTCAAGTCCTTCCCAGAAGGTACCATGCATCATCTTCAGAGCTCTTGTACCAAATCCAAATGATACCCTTGAAAGGAAAGAGTCATATAGATAGTGCTTTGCTGGGAACAAGGCCTGTCTTTGTTTGGTTCTGGTTCTAAAGGGAACAAAAGTGTGCTCATAATAAGAATCTGTGTTGCTTTATTTTTTTAATTGTTAGTTAACTGGGTAAGTGGCTGACCCAAAGGCATTTTTTAACCACAGCCGAGGCTCAAAGAACAAACAAGACAATATCACAAATGCAAAGGTACATAGTATAAACACAGTACATAATATTCAAGTAATATAGTTATAATATGTACTAATCTAATTATACACATGCACGCGTTTGACACTAATAGGTGTTTAAATATGTCAGACAGAATATCTGAAAAAATTGTACTTCTTTTCAGCAAAGATGTGTTCCTTTATTTATTTATTTTGAAGGTTAGAAGAGGCTGTGCTCCCTTTTCAGGTATAGAGGTGGATTATTTCAGTAGTTGCCATTTGTAATGCTTGGGAGTTGGTTGCCGGGGAACATCCATCCTAAAGCCCGACTCCCAGAGGTTTGCACATACCCAGAGCACAGCTCGTCTTATTGTTATATCCAGGATGTCAGTAGAGTTTGCAGTAGGAAGGGTGGGCATCCCATGCTGTAATCTTTTTAGATGCACAGACACATCAGTAGTCAATGTGCTGCTTTAATCCAAGTGATTTCCAGGGCCCTGGGTAAGTACCTTGACTGGAAAGTTTTCATCTTTTGCTAATAACTACTGTGTTCTCCGTAATCTTATTCTGTTGTACTTTTGGAGGTTTTTCAAAGTCCAATGTCATCCCACGGAAAAATCACCAACAAATTTGCGTGCAGGAGACAGGCTTCACTAAAGGACTATCACGTTCTCTGTTTTTACATCTTAGATAAAAACCGTAAGGTGTCATGTGACCACTGTGCTCTATTAAATAAGGCTTTACAGGCATTCCTTGACCAGAAAAGTCTTCTTCATTTATGGCTAAGATGTGGCCAATACAAATTACAGGAGAAGGAAAATGCAGAATTGTGCAGTATAGAACAACGTGCTATCATCACTCAAACTTTGTATCTCGTTTCTATGAACAGAAAGATATTGTTGTATACTTGAGGTATGAATTTCAAGTCTTCTAACAGCTGAACAGAGAGGGTCTATCCTGATAAGAAGTAGTAAATATATAGAAGGCCATTTAATGCTTAGATGTATTTTCAGAGTAGCTTTAAAATCACTGAGAATGGTTACCAAATTAGGTGCCAGATGTTCATTGCTATTTATTGATTGCAGAAATAGTGTTTGCTGTGTGGTTGGCAGCACAGTTGTGGCAGGGCTAGGTATAGTCATATAGTTGTTGTGTACATTAGCAGTGGGAACAAGCTGTATTTAGTGCAGGAGCTTCTAAGCAAGAAGTGCCAGATGACAGCTAGTGATGGAGATGAGCCTAATCGTTGACCCGCCATGGACGGGGCCCTTGGAGAAGAAACTGATACAGTAAGAAAGTAAATTATTTTTTCTGTAGGGCCTACAGAGAGATCTACATATCTAGCTACTTATTTTACAGTTTAATTCATTCATTGTCCATGGTCTGTTGTGTTTTACAGAACTCTGAACATAGTTTGAGTAAAAAAGTAAAGGTAAAGATGGAAAATCCGGACATTCTGGAACTTTGCCACTCTGTGCCATTGGAGGTCGTTAACTTTGGTAATATTTTTTTTCTTACAGTTTAATAGTTAAACTTTTATATTCCTCTACTTGCTGAATTTTTATTAGGAGTTACTTCTAGACTTCTCAAGAGTTGTCCCTTTTACTTAATGTTTCACTCTTCTTGCATAGACATATTGGTGCCAGAGCCATGGCCTCAAGCTAAACGCCAAAAAGTGTATAGTCATCCCCTTTGGCAAAAACAAAGTGCCCCCAAATTACCACATAGGTGGTAATCCATTAAGTACAGAAGAAGTAATTAGGGACCTGGGGACCCAAGTTGAGAGCAATCTCTCATTTGACAACCACGTGGCCAAAGTGGTTAGAAAAACATTTTACATAGCCCACCTAATCATGAAGGGATTCACATCTAGATCAGGGGAGGTCATCATGCCTCTTTACTCATCCCTCATCAGGCCCATAATTGAGTACAATGCCCATTTTGGGATGTACCTTACCAGACACCTGCAGCAACTGGAAAGACCCCAAAAGTACCTCACCAAGAGGATCAAAGGGCTCAAACAGATGCCATATGCTGCCCGGTTAAAGAAACTCCAGCTCTACTCAGTGGCATACCGCCTGCTAAGAGGCAATCTGTGCCTGACATATAAGCCATGTCCAACCGGAATTAATGGACATGCTGCACCTCAGAAAATCCAAATCCCATCAAGCCACGTGCTCGAGAGACTTGAACCTCAGCACAGAAATAAATAGGACATGCTGGAGGGACAGATTCATAACCCAGAGGCTCCCTTCACTCTGGAATAAAATCCCAGTCCAGGTTAGGCAGAGTCCCTCATTGACTCTCTTCAAGAGGAATCTTGATGAGTGGATGGGAGATCGTAGGTTTACCCCGGGTATCACTTCTGTGTCACTGTTAGACAGAGGCACAGTATACTAACCTCGAAAAAGGCATTGCAAAATTAATTTAAAATGGGTGGCGAAAGCCAAACACACTCTGGCTAGGCTTATAAATGCCCTAGGGCAGATAGCCTAGTATGAACCTATGAATATCTCACGTACTAGCCTAGTTCCCTTTAACTAATTATACTGCAGCTGCCATGAAGTTAGCTCTTGTTTTTTGTAAGTCGTACAGTGGTTACTACACCACTGATATGCATTATTCATGGTCAGTACACTTCTGGTCTGCATCATTTAGGTATTTTATTCCTATTCCACCTGCTGAGCAGGAATGTCCAAATGGAAAATTTTAATTTGAACTAGAGTCTTGGGGAAAAGCTCCAAATAAATAAAAACCTAGTTAGGCATAAGTAGACATGCACATGTGAAAGACATTACTAATTGTACTTGCACATAAATTGAAAAGTTTTAATGTAGAGTAATCTAATGCAGCAAATATTTTCTTACAAAAAAAAAAACAAGCAGTAAGGCATGACAGGAAGTGTGTGTGTGTGTGTGTGTGTGTGTGTGTGTGTGTGTGTGTGTGTGTGTGTGATAATGTTGTGTCTGCTGGATGAAGCTTGAGGCAAAGCAGAGTAATTCCTCCTTGCTAAACTTAACATTGCTGGGGTGTGTTTTTGATATTACAGTGTACAGTTTAATTAAGTTCTTTATGTGTACAACTGTATTGTTCTTGCTGTATTTCTTTATTTTATTTTTTTTCATTTACTGTAAGTAGACTATTTTTTCAGGTCCTGCATTAGTACTCTACTTGCATAAAGAATTGTTAGTGTTGTAATACTTTTCGCACTTTTTTACAAATTGCAGATGATAGATTCAGCCTACAGTATGAATGTTTTAAATGAATTTCAGAAAACTGCAGTAAAAATTAAAGTAGTTTTGTAGGTGACAGATTCAGGTTTTGAAGACTAGTGATACGCTCGCTCACATATCGCGTCTTTATCTGTGGACACTTGGGAGGATCATCATTTCACTTAACCTTACATCCTTGGGATGTGAAAGGAATTAAAATACTACACCCAAGGTTGAGAGTCCAGTGTATCCAACCTCTCACACCTCTGGGAAGGACAAAACAACAAAAAGCAAGGATAGCTCAAGGAAGGACTTTAGCAAGTAAAGCACTTTTTTGTGGGTTTTCCTGAGCTGTAGACTTCTGACCTGTGCTACCTAATAGCTAATTTTCCCTTGAATGTACCAGTCATCAGAATAAAGTGCAGGATTCCAGATGTTTTTATTAAGCAGATCTGTGATTCATCAGATGGATGAGAACTTAGGTGATAACGAAGATAAAAGAGAGTGAGATCCCCTGATTAAGTGTTTACACTGCTGTTGGACTTGCGAGTGCGTAATAGGTCTGACAGGATAGGGTCTGTTGAGGCCCTATATGCAAGGCAGAGGTCAGTGTTAGTAGCCTATCTGATACTGAGAAGAGGGACAAAACAAACATTCTGCATTGTTTTTATGATTTAGGCCCTTGTTTTTTTTTTAATGAGAATGTCTTGTGGTTGTTCAGTTGTACCAAGTTATTGGACCAGGTACATACTAAAAGGGCATTATATTCAATGATTGGACTGATCAGAACTGAGTATGGTGGCATGATTACATCCTTGGACCTGGATGGGCATATCTTTAGATATAAGCTGTGCAATGAAAAGGACTTAATTACAGTAGTGGATACATGGTGATCCAAAGACAAGTCTGATGTCTACATAGGTTCCCAGATCCCTGACTGAAGGATCAACTTTCAGGAGTGTGTTGTCAGTGAGGTGGTCACAAGGATAGTTATGATTGTGAAAGGATATTGTCATACATTTCTTGACATTTAGTTTTTGTCTATGATTTGTGTAATGCCTTCTTGGAGGATCTTGTTGTCCACTCGAGTTGATAATGGCACCAAATTTACAATCATCTACAAACTTAGCCGTGAATCCTTATCATTGCTTTGGCATCAAAGAAGTAAAAAACGAGTAACCCAAAGACTCAACCCATGGGTACACTGCTGGTAATAGGGCTTTTGGAGGAGGAGGTAGAGTGCCCATCCTAATTTCCTGGGTTCTGTTTATGAGCCAGTTTGCTATGCAGTGAGTTACATAAAGCTTTACATTTAACTTGGAGAATTTATCTATGATGCCTGAATGTGGGATGCTGTTGAATGCCTTTCTGAGGCTTAGATATGTGGCTTGTACTGATTTGTCCTTATCCATTGCTTCAGTAACCTTCTCAAAGAAGTAGACCAGGCTAAGTAGGCAGGATGTGCCCTTAATTAATCTGAACTGGCTTGGCTAAGGAGTTTATAAGTTGCTTATGTCTTTGTTTATTCATTTATTAATGATCCTTTCTGTAGCCTTTCAGATGAGTTTGGTCAGGCTCATGGGTCTGTGATTTCCCGGATCAGTTGAAACCCAACCTTTGTGCAAGGGGATGACTGTTGCTGCCCTCCATTCATCCGGCACAAAGTCTGCTTGGAAGCTGTAACAGTCCTGTTTCATGTTAAACAGTAGGCATCCTGTTATGTTATCTAGACCTTTGGATAGTGCCACTGTTCTTGGGATATTTGAGGGGGATGTATAGATGCAGGTATGTGATATGGGAGGGGAGGGGGAATTTGAGCTAAATTTGTCCGCTAACAGACTGGCTATGTCCTCGAGGTCCGAGTATGTGAAATCATTAACTATTAGATCTACTCAGTACTGTACATTCTTTCTGATGTTTCTCCTGGATCCATTTTTGTCTCTTGTCTGGCTTAGGTTGATTTGATCAGGGTCCAGAGTTTCCTGTAAATTTAACAAGAGATTGCTCTTTTTTAAGCATATTGAGCATTATGCTAAGTTTTTTTGCCCCCACTTGCTGTATTCTACAACACTGCTACCCCTGTGTCCCACATCCATGTCCAGGTCTGCCAGCCTCTCACATCACCCTTGGACTTGTTCCAGTATAGCTGTGGCTAGCTGTATCACTATCATCAGGGGGTCTCAGCCATCATCCATCAGCTGGGGGAGTTGTTATTATGACCTATCCGTTTTCCTCTCCCAGTCCCCTGCATTTATCAATACAGTGTCAGAGGGTTACTCCCCTCTTTGGTCCATGCCTCTCCATAAGGGGATTCATCGATTGCCCTTCCCCCAGGATGGGCATGTCTGACCCTTCTCGCCCACCCCTCAGACAACCTGTGCTAGTAATTGTACCCAAGTTTCCTGGGCTGTAGTTAGGGCTTTATCCCTCTGTGGCTTGGCAACAGCTCATAACGGTTTATTCTTAAATTTGGTATTGTATTTATTTTGGAGGGAGACAGATGCACCTCTGCTGCTATTTACATGTACATGGAGTTTGGTGGTAAAGGATTTCGCATAAGCAGTGGGGTCATCAAGTTGGAAGGGGATTTTGAATTCAGCCAAGTCATCGGTCAATGTTAGCAGATTACCCATTGCATAATCTCTGAATACTAAGGTATTGGATAATGCTTCTGGCTTTAGTCTTACAGTGAATGCGACTGATTTGTGGACTGATTGACAAGGGAGGAAGTAACAGCTGTTGGGGAGCAAAGCTGTCCCATAATTTTAAGGACCAAAATCAAGATTTTATCACTGTTATCAGAATATGGACCAGTTGATCTAGACTAGAGAGTTTGTATTGATGAGGTCCAGAAATTTCTGGGCATATATGTTTGAGGTTGTATAGGTCTGACAGTTAATGGGAGGTTAGTTGATGCTAAGTGAATGGTGTTTGGCTTAACACTTATGGACTTTTTACTATTTAGGTAATACTTATGGGCTGGGGGGGACATTGAAGGGGTTCTATAGTCAACTATGAAATTACAAGGAAATTTTATATCGGAAGTGGATTTGCTCAAAGTTATTATCTTGTCTTACAAGTGTGCCAAATCCAGTCCAACAAAAAGGTGAAGCAATAAAGCTCAGAGCTGTATTGATTCACCTTTTTGTTGGGCTGGATTTGGAATTCTTGGTGAACTTTTAGCCCACTTGGTAGTTATTTTGATTTACAAGTGTGGAGTGTTTTTTTATTTTAAGAGGAAGTTGAGACTTTTTTTTTTGTCATGGGGGTGCCAGGGTCTATCCTGCAAGCAACTGGGGTGAGTAACAGAGTATTTCTGTGCATAATGCCCAGAATATCAGAGGGTACATGCACACACTGACTTAGACATGCCAAGATTATCTGTGGGCAGTTTAGATGATTAGTAATACAGTTAATGGGATGTAGGAGGAAAGCAGAGTTGCTGAAAACCCACAAGTGCACAAGGAAGTTGTTCCAACAAAAATGAAATGTTCTTTCTCTCCCAAAAGGTGCAATACCTTTGACTGAACTTATGAGTGTGTTTGTTTTAAGTGATGTTAGTGGTTTTAATAGCAGACATGAGCAATGTTGATGGATGTAGATTGTATGGTTTTGTGATGAAGGCATGCTGTTTCTGGTCTTAAAACAGTGATATTGGTTTTAAATATCATCTCTACTGCTGTGCCAAAGTAGCAAGAGGTTCTCCCGTTCGATTCTCGGCTTGGGTTGGGAGTGCCTTCTGTGTGGAGTCTGCATGTCCTCCCCACGGTCGAGTGGGCGTTCGAAAGACATGCGTTGAATGGGCGTGCATCGGGCTGGCAACCCGACACCATAAAAAACAACTGCCAATCATTAGCGGACCAGAGTTCTGCTGTGGCGACCCCTAACCGGGAAAAGCCGAAAGACAAACAACAACAACATAGATGCAACAGAAGCCTAGCTGATCTTACACATTTCGTAGCTGCATTCTAATAAACATTTGGATTGCACAGCCAATGGAAAAAAATGTGTTTAATTAGATAAAGCACATGTATATGCAACACCATATGAGCTTTCACATGTAGAAACAATACTAGATGAGCTTTATGTTAAACCGCAGGCTATTTGAGTTGTACATTAGACAGAAGGACATGTTCTTTCAAGGCTTGTCTACACAGTTTAGGTAGCATGTGTCTACACGCGCCTTTGTAGATTTGTGGGTATGTAGGACACTACTGGTAGGGGATCCAAGCGCTGCTTTGGCATATGCCATGTTAGTGTTTCAGTACGTAACTGCAGTGGTTTGTCTTGCACTGGAAAGAAGGACTGCTTTGACCCTGTAGAAATGTCCTAGTTAATCCTATTTTTTTTATCTTGGTTTTGGCCAAGATGGGGTTTACATGGATGAATTTCTGAGCCATTGAAAGAGGTGTTATTAACAGTAATGAATAAAAAAAATTGACTATACTTACTGGAAGGCAAAGCTAGTACACAAAACAGCGGTGTGCCAGTTACCATAATCCTAATAAATTGTGCTGTTGTGTTCATAAAATACTGCATGCAAGACATAAATCAACACCTCCATTCCCTGACTTATGAGGAAGCAGAGTAATTTTCGTTCCCTCTTTGTTATTAAATTTATTTAAAATAATAAATTGTAGCAAATTTGAACTGTTTCCACTACAAGAGTCATGCTCAGCCATACAACCCAGTCTTTTCCATTGAAACAGTTAAAACTAGTTGGGGATGTGAAATTCTTAATCTAAAACCTGGATCAGAACCAGACAAAATTCCATCCAAGTTCCTAAAACTCTTGACATTTGCTATTATGTATCCATTATCAATAATCAGTTATTCTATTAAGGAAGATCTTATTCCATCTGTGGCTTGATGGATGTCACTGATTTCATACTTCTCCAAATAAACAACAATTGTATTGCTTGGACAGCCTTTTTAGACCTAACAAGAATGTGTGTGTGTGTGTGTGTGTGTGTGTGTGTGTGTGTGTGTGTGTGTGTGTGTGTGTGTGTGTGTGTGTGTGTGTGTGTGTGTGTGTGTGTGTGTGTGTGTGTGTGTGTATCTGCTCATGCTTCTACATCTGTTGTATGGCGTGTCAGTCAGCAGATGGCTTGTTTGTTACCTCTGTCTAGTGTGTGATGACATTAAGGGTTCCTTCAGAGCTCAGTGTTATGACCTCTTTTGCTCACATTCTTTATTAATCACATGGTAGGTCATATTGGAGCTAGTAATGCAGTTGTCCTTCTTCCTGATTCTGGTTTATCTCCAGTATTCACTAAGCTGCAGCACAGTGTCAGCTTTTAGAAACCATAATATTTGGTTATGAGTGTGCTTTAATGCTGAAAGCACTTATAAAAAAACTAGGATGGCTGCTATTAAATGTCATACTATAAAAGATAACATGATCGGATTCCACTTAATCTGACACATGTAAAAACACCTTTTTCAGTAGTTCCGCAATTCATGTATTAGGCGCCACTAAAATTGTTAGTAGTTATTTATCAGCTCAATTTGACCTCCATGAAAATTCTGTCCTGATCCAAACCAACAAAAAAGCATATGACATCATTACAGGATCAAGCATTGCATCTCCTCAGTTATTTCCTTTGCTGTTTTTACACTGCACAGCTACTTGCTTGCGTATAAGTCATCACTAATGGATAATCTTATACTAGGATAAAACTGAATTTACAGATTTGCTGCATGAAGTTTTAGAAGACTGCAGTATTTCTTTTAATCAGTAGCATAAAGTGGCTTGAACAAAGCATCACTTGCCTTAAATATCTATATGTATATGTGTGTGTGTGTGTGTGTGTGTGTGTGTGTGTGTGTGTGTGTGTGTGTGTGTGTGTATATATATGTGTGTATATATATATATATATATATATATATATATATATATATATATATATATATACATACAGCTACATTTTGCCCACAGATTAATCTGTATTCTGAAATGTCTGATAATGGCCAGCACATTAACCTGAAATACATCTCAGCAGCTCTACCCTTTGCTGGTTGCCTCATATCTATGCACATATCTTCAGGCATTGAAACAGCCTTCCAAAAAGCAACAGAAGAATCCACATTTTTTCATTTCTGTACATGGGGTTGGAGTGTCACTTCAGGAGTGACCATTACCTAGAGCCAGTGTCCATGCTCCATCTCAAAAAGACATGCATTTAAATGTCTATTAAAATCAGCATTTCACCAAACAATAAAAAATACACATGAGGTGTAACATATGGCTTCTTCTGGCTGTTTGAATTGTACATTAAGCAGAATAAAATATTCTTTTAAAGCTTGTCTACACAGTTCAGGTAGCATGCGCTTTACCTAAGTAAACCCAGTTATTTTTATTTAAAATGGAATCTTCTCTGTTGGACATGCCCAATCATCAAATATAAACAAACAGTATTTTGGAAAGGTTTTCACTTCAGGGGAATCCTTTTGATCAGGTTTCCTTTGCCCTGTGTATAATCCATAAGAGGTTTAGTTGTCACCCTTTTTTAGTCTGTGCCACAGGGTTTTGGCTCGGTAATTGGCACCTGCCATAAATGATAGTGTGATCCTGTTCATTGTTTGGTTTTACATGATTGATAATAGTACTCAGAGAACCAAGAGCAGTATCACATAAACTCACCTTAACTAATACTTCTTTCCAGCAGTATCTCCCCTCCTGGCCTCCTTTTCCTCTCAGGATATTCCATTTTCCTGCCACCCTCTGGCATAACTCCTAAAAGAGTTTTACCTTCCCTGCTCTGCTTTTGCTTTCAACTCTTTTTCCCCTTTCTTTCCTTATTCTCCCCCAGTTTTTTCTTATCTTACTCCTGACAGGTTTCCATTGTTTCTGTATACATTTCTGATTACTCCTCAAGGGTGACGACCTGTTTAGGATCAGGACATTGTTTTCACTAATGTCAATATCCTAATGATATAAATCTAAAATCTGATGTTGTCTCTTCTGTCCATTACTCAATGGGTGGGTCTTCAGATTCAAATTGGATCTGACTTTGGCCACTCTTAAGCTTTGGATGCAGTGCTCGGGCTGCTCCCTTACCCATAATCCCCTTGCAGTGCTCAGGCTGCTCCCTTACCCACAATCCCCTTGTAATGAGCAGGTTACCTCAGATCTCATTTACTGCCGACTGCTACAGATGTGGGCCTTGGTGCTTAGGCAGTTTTTTTCTGTGAGATAAGTGAAATTCTCATTATTGTCTCTCTCTCTTCTTCTAAGGAGTTCTGTCCTATTCTTTAGTCTTTGCTCCAGTGATATAATATTTATATTAAAAAAGAACTTCTTATATGTACAGTAGCTACTAGCCTTGTTCAAGTTTTCCTGTCTCTTGACCTGTTGGCATCTTTTTTCATCTCTTATATTATCTCTCAACAGTGTTTTTTTTTCCCTTGTTGGCTGTACATGGGAGTGTTGTTTTGTTGTTTAACTGTACTTTTCTGTTGTGCCAGTTGAAATGCCTGAAAAACCTTTGGGCTTTAAAAAGTGTGTTGCTTGTGGCCACAAGTTGCCAAACTCAGATGCTCATCAGAAGTGTGTTTATTATTTAGGAACTGCACACTTTGGATGTTCAGTGTAATATTTATGCAGGCTTTAGTATAAATGTAACATACTGGTTTTAAAAGGCTTTCTCTCTATCTCTGCTGGAGAAAGTACTCCTTCTCACTCCTGTGGGCCCTCTGAAGCATCTATACTCTCCTAAGACGCCAGGAGTGAAAAAACAAAGAAAAGGAAAAAGAAAAACCTAAAGTTTTGAAGATACTATATCCAAAGCATTCTCCTTCCTTGGCTTCGGCTCCTAAGGTAGCAAAACCCTTGGATTCAGTTCTGGTGTCAGAACCAATCCACATCAGATCCAGTATTCTATCTCTGCTGGAACTTCTGTTCTCCCCGGGGCTGATATCCCCCAGGTTAAGATCACCAGTCCTACAGGAGAGATCCTTTCACCAGATCTCGAGGCCTTCCTTTTTCCTCTGTACTCTGTCTGGTCTTCCAGCTGGCTTTCTTAGGTTGATGTGGACAGGAGGATAAGGAAATTCTCCAGGGGCCAAATTCAGCTGGGGGTCTGGTTTCTTTACCTTACTAAGTTCTTTATCCTTCTCTGATCTTCCCTGTGGTATTGATGCATTGGGATCCAAGTTGGAGTATGTCTTCTTTGACTCTGATGGTTTCTTTGATTTGGTTAGCTCCAAACATTTCAGAGCCTTTTAAGTTTTGGAGTCATGTGGCTGATGTCTGATCTGGAAGAATTAATTCAGTGCAGAGACTTCCTTTCCTTCAGGGTTTCAGCGATGGACAGCTGTTCTCTGACTTCAGCTTTGGAACCAAGTGGTTTCTCAGGATGAGCCTTTCCTAGGGGCCTTGGCTCCTTCAGTGAAACTCCATGGATCTGTCTCTGTCTCAGTCTCCAAGGCTTTTGAAAGAATATTCTCTGGGTCCAGAGAGCAAACACACCTTTCAAGCTCAGATCCATCCCTCCTCTGCAGGATTTTCCTGGGCCCTGAGCTGTTTTATCTTGTCCAGTTGCAACAGCCAGCATCCAGAATCCTTGAACCTGTTCTTGTTGAGAATCCCTATCAGCTTGAATCCTCTCTGGAACATCCCACCAAAGAGGTATGTCTAAAGCACAAGCGGAGAAGGAGGCGCATTGATTCCCCTTATGAATCGCTCACAGACAATACTGACTTTGATTAAGGGGAAGGAAACCCTAGATCCCTTTCTTGAAGATTTCATATTCTGAGAAATTGTAGAACTACTCCGAATGAAAGGGGGATGGTCCACCAAAGTACCTTTCCAGGAGAAGTCAGTATTTATCGAGGGTTTTGGAGCTGACCCATCTACTTCTTTGGTTGTCTCTCCCACAGACGATATGGTAGACCTCATCTCCAAATGAGCATGGAAGGGACCGGACATAGCCAAACCAATTGCTCTTCTAGTGTTGCCTAAAGGTCATCCCCACTGGAGCAAGGACCCTGATGTGGATTCTTTGCTGGTGGTAGCGGCCACCAAAAAGAAATTGGCAGAATAGGGTTCCAATGTCTGTCCATCAAGCAGGGAGTTTCATGCACTAGATATGTTTGCAAAGCAAGTCTGTGCCTCAGCAAGCTTTGCTGTCAGGTATTGAACGATCTTGCACATGTCACTCGTTTCCAGATAGATTTGACCAAAGAGCCCTCCAAATCTCTCTCTCTGGATCCCTATCTGCTGAACAGAGGAAATCTGTTAACTTGCATTTGGCTACCCTCAATCTTTATCCACCGTCTCTGTATGTTTTTTTTTTTCCAGTGCCATAAAAGGCACTTCCAGAGCAGCAGGGACAAGCATAACCGTTAGGAGATATGCTTGTGATATTGTAAAACATTTGGTAGTAATGTCAGTAGTGCAACAGGTAACACACCTGCCTTTGGTGCAGAAGGCTGTGGGGTTTATTCAAGCACCTGGTAGATCATTTGCTGACATTGTACTATAGTATAAAGGGGGTGCTGCACTCCGAGTGTGTTTTCCTTCAGATAACAGAGGCCCGAACTGCCTGAGTTTTTGGTAGCTCAGTTGGATGTAAAAGGTCCTATGGCACCTATTGAAAAGTATAGTTTTTTTTCTTGATTCACATCTGTATATATACACAATACTTATTATGTACATATTTATATTATTTACAGTTATTTACACTTTTAACAATGTCACTTAAAATTATATTAATAAACACTCCTCCCACCCTTTCTTCCACAACCAAAAGTGTATCTTCTTCAGAATTTCTGCTAATATCCATTTTCCATTAAACTTAATTTCATTCAGTCTTTCAGTCCATAATGTCCATGAAACAAAAAAAAAATATTTTATCAATTTTCTTCGTGTCTTCTTGTCTTTTTCTCACCTTAATAATCATATTCAGTCTTGTCCAACTTTTGTAAAAACCTTCCAATGTTTTAATTTTACATAACTCTTCCCATAATTTACTCACCCTCACACAACTCAAAAACACATGTTCTGTTATTTCATATTCAGCACAATTAATATATATTCTGTCTTGTTTTCTTTTATAGGGCATGTTTGCTTTAACAGGCAAATTACCTATAGACAGTCTCCGTAGAAAATCTTTACAGGCATATATATATATATATATATATATATATATATATATATATATATATATATATTCATATACCATTTATATCTCACTGTTATTGTTTTTTTGTATATCTAAATGTTTCCAAAGGTCAGTAAAATAATATGCTCTCATAATATTTAAATACTATTCTTTTCAGTCTTACTCACTTTTAATTTCTATAATATAAGTTTGTTTTGATATTCCTTTATATCTTCATTCATAATACTATTCTTTTCAGTCTTACTTTTAATTTCTATAATATAAGTTTGTTTTGATATTCCTTTATATCTTCATTCATAACATTTTGTCTTTTCCTTATTGGGCGGCGCAGTGGTGCAGCAGTTAATGCTGTCACCTCACAGCAAGAGGTTCTCTGGTTCGATTCTCGGCCGGGGTGCCTTCTGTGCGGAGTTTGCATGTTCTCCCTGCGTTCGCGTGGGTTTCCTCCGGGTACTCCGGTTTCCTCCCACATTCTAAAGACATGCATCTGGAGCATTTCTCCCCGGGTCTCCGCTGAAAACAGGATCTGTGGAACCTAGTCGGACTTTCCCGGTCAACAAATGTTAAATAAATAAATAAATAAATTTCCATTCTTTCCCAGAAAAAAATATGCTTATAGTATAAAATAAGCTCTGTCAAATTTCTATTTTTATTTGAATAATATTTCAGAGCTCTGTATAGATTCAGTGATGCCGAATAGACAACTGTATTTATTAGGCCTAATCCTCCTAGTTCTTCCTTCACATAGATAAGTCCCATATTCAGTTTTGATCCCCATATGAAGGAAAATATAATAAACATTATTTATTTTTCATGTTATGTTGGCATCATATAGGTATTAGCTATATATGATATTTTACCTAATAAAATAGAATTTATCAAATGCAGTTTCTTCTGTATGATAATAAATGTTTTCCAAAAAGTACATATATCCTTTATTTCTTGAATCCCTTTTTCCCATTGTTTATTCTTATAGTCATTTAATCCAAATACTATTCCTAATATATCTATAGTTTCTTCATTAAATTTCATGCCTCCTATGTTTCCCTTACATACAAAAGCTTTTACTTTTTTTCTTCATTTATACATAGACCAATCTTCTTCAATTATTTATTTAATGTCTCACTTATTCCTTTCATCCATTCTTTGTTTCTGGTGATTAACAAAATATCATCTGCATATGTATGTATTATTGGTAGTTGCAATTCTTCTGTCATCCTGTATCTTGCAATATCTGTCATATTATTAATCTTGTTCAGTATGACATTCATCACTAAAGAAAATATAATATTGCTAGGTGGACATTCCTGTGTTATTCTACATTCTGTTTTTATTTTTTCAGTTATCCATCTATTCACATTTATTTTAACGTTATTACTTTCATATGCTGATTTAATTACCTGTATTTTTTTTAATTTATATTATATGCCTATAAAATTTTCCATAGGGACTCGTGTTGTATTTTATCAAATGTCTTACTTAAATCTCCTATCATGATCTTTGCTTCTACTTTACTGTTTATATCGTCATCTATTACTTCTTTTATTAGCCATAGTAAGTCTTGACTTCCTTTTCCCTTTCTACCAAATACTGGTTGATCAAGTAACTTATCCGTTTTATTTGTTAACCTTTTAGTTATTATTCTCATAAATATTTTATAGTTTGTATTATTTAGTACTATTGGTCTCCAGTTCCGTATTATCGCCTTTTTCTCCTCTTTTCCATAAGAATGTTATAACTCCAGTACATAGTTCCTCATCTGCTATTCCAAGCTCCAGCCATTCATTCAGTATTTCTGCAAATATTACTTTTTACCAGATTTCCATTTCATTGTACATATGATATTCAGTAACATCTAACCCTGTCGCTGTATTCAAATTAATGTCTTTTAATACTTCATTTAGCTCTTTTAAGCTTATATTTTGTTCCAAACTTTCATTTTCTTCTTTAATTGATTTAACTTCATACATTTGTATTTATTTATTATTTATTTATTTACATTCGATTACTGGGTAGTGTCCGACTGGGCCAGCAGCCCGTTTTCAGTGGAGACCCAGGGAGAAAATCTCCAAGGAAGATTACATAGTTCTACGTTAGTACAAAAATTTGTGTGTGTGAGAACCATCAAAAAAGCAAAAAGAAGTTCAAGTAAATCATTAACATTATATCATAAACACTCAACATTAGTTAAGAAAAATAGAATAAGCTTTCAAGATTAATTAAGATGCTGCATACAAGCAAAACCTTTTTTTTAAGGACAAGAAGTAGATATGAGTATCAAAAGGAAGAAAGAAGCCTCATTGCCGAGAATGACGGTGGCTAATGGAGGGAATGAAGGTAGACAGCCAAAAAAGGTAAAATTAGTTAGTTTGGGGGAGAACAGGAGCATAACCAATGATTACTGAAGTATTGTTTTAGGGACTGTTTCAAGGTACGTGTATCAGTGATGGACAGAATGTGCTGGGGAAGAGAATTCGGGTTCCTGTCATGTAGTTGAACTTTTACAAGTTCGAACCTCATATGGTCGAGACCATGAGTTCGAATTTGTAAAAGTTTGAGTGTTTCAATGGAAATCTCCATAAGCAGAAGTTTCCATTTTGTTCAATGGGGTGCTATCTTGGAGTTGGTATATTTAAGTAGTGGGAGTGCAGGGGGGCTTGCCCCCTGCTTAAAACAGTTTATTTTGTTTTCCATTGTTTTGTTTTTTTTTATCCATAGTCTGAAAGTTTTGTAACTTCGAACATAATGGTTCGAACATTACATGTTCAAAGTTATAAAACTTCGACTATGTGATATAGACCTAGAGAATTCCAGTATTTGGCAATTTTGTGGCAGTATAAGGAGTCATCATGAGAGTTTTGGGTTTTGTTAACTTTCAGTAACACTTTATCAGCAGACCTAAGTGACTTAAGGTTAGTGTAGGGTTGAACAGGGTCTGATAGAGCAGGACATTTGTTAGGTTTATACATAACTATATGGGCAGTTAATACTTGAGTTAGTGTTAGTAAGTTAGAGAGTTCCAGCCAGTTCAGATGGTGATGAGGAGTGCAGTGATGAGATCTTTGAGACTGGTTAGTGGCAAATTTGGCTATTTTGTTATAGCAAAATTCAAGGTTATTCAAATCAGATTTGTGAAGGCTGGTAAATATTTGAGAACAGTAAGGCAGGGAAGATAAGAGATGGGCTCTAGCTGTTGCAAATCTGGCATGATCGGTAAGATAGGCTTTAGCCCTATAGAGGGCACCAAGTTTTTACATGGATTTTTTTAATCATTAGAGCTATATGTTTGTCAAACTTAAATCCACTGTCAGTCATGACACCGAGAAGTTTAGTTTGTTCAATGGGTTCTATTTTTGTGCCATTGGAGGAACAAATGGAGATAGGTGGTTGGTTATTTATTATTGAGATATTGTAAAAGACTATAAGCTTTGTTTTATTAGGAATTAGAATGACCTGATGGACTGCTAAGAAATTTTCAATATTGTGGAGGGCAGCCTGATTTTTTTTCTTGAAGTTCCTTGATAGAGGGGGCAGAGCAGATGAGGGAGGCATCATCAGCATATTGTATGATTGAGGCTGTTTTTTTCTGTGGAGCTTAGGTCATTGGTAAAAATTATGAAAAGTAGTGGGCCAAGGATATATCCTTGTGGGACTCCTACAGAGATAGGAAGCTGGGGGAGAGTTTATTATCCCATAAAGTGGCTCATTTCCGTTAGAGAGAGCTATGAAACCTGCATAGGGCTTCAGTGCTGAAGTGCTAGGAGGCCATTTTATTTGATTTTGTTTCATTTCTTTTTTAATAAACGATTGTCTTGCATGTTCTTTAATAATTCCACATATCCCTTCTTGTGTTGTTGCTTTATTTCCTTGTTTGTCTTTTAACTCCCTTATCACTTTTTTTATTTTCTTTCTCTAACTTATTTAAATAAGGTGCTACTACCTGTTTTTTTCCTTGTAAACAATATTTTTGTTTATAGTGAATTATTAATCTGTACTTGATTCAGTTCATATATTTCTTTTTCATAAAAATGCCTTTCTTTGTTTATTGGTTCTTGAAATATTGCCTGACTTAATGTTTTGTAGTTTGTTTTTTTCTTTCTTTCTCTTATTCTCTGTACATTCCAAGAAGCATTTTTTTTATATTTTTCCTTAAGACATATCCACCAATTTGTCCAATTTTCATAAAACATTTTCATATCTATATGGTCTTTCCATAACTTAGTTGTTTCTTTCCTATGATCTTGTTTTAACTCATTTCAATTCAACCTTTTAATTCCTTTACCTATTCTTATATATTCTTCTTTCTCATGTACTTTTATGCATATTGCTATATGGTCTGAAAATCCTGTCTTTTTTATCCCATCTGTAAGATTTTTAAACTGTCTGATACTAAAAATTAATCAATTTCACTTTTAATCTCACTTCTTCTACTAGTCCAATGTATATTGTCCCATATGTATAATTTGCCTCATTTCATTATTTCATTTACTATTTTAACATCACTACTTCTTCTTAATTATTCTTAATTTTTTTTCTGCTAGTATTATAGCCATATTAACAGAAACATAGTTAAAGATCTTTTTAAACATTATCTCTCCTTCTTTGTGACACATGCATATATATAACAATAATTCTATATACATTTATATCTAATATTGTAATTTTCCTAATTCAACTATAGTAAACATCCAATATTTTATATAGTTGTAGTATCCCTGAACAAGTGTCTGTTCCCATATTCCAAATGATAGGTCCATGCCATAACTTTTCCATTTGTTCCCTTTCTTCCTCTGTTAATAACCTAGTATCCTATAGTCTAGTAATATGAGCATTTATTAAGACACACCATTCTAACTCAGAGTCATATTTTTCTCTTAACATTTAAAGCTTAAATCGTCATTTTTTTAATAGGAGTTAGTAGAATATCTTTGTCATCCTTTAGTTTTTTTTGCCTTCTTTTATGATTATACTTTTAAATTTTTCTTTTTTTTCACTCTTTTCCCAATAGAATTTTTATTTCCTGTCACATGTTCTTCTTCACTTGTGTCCAATGACATCTGCCTTTCTTTCTCCCCTTCTTTTGCTTTTATTTCTGTATCTTGCATCTCAGTCTTCCCTTTTCTTTCTATTTTATTTTTATCCTGATCTATGTTTTGTACATCTTCTTTTTCTATATTTTGCATATTTTATTCACATTCTAACCATGCATGTCCCGTGTTACCACATTTTTTGCTTCATGTTCTGTTTAACCACATAAAACATTCTATTTTGTCACATTCACTGATCAAATGATCATGTTTCCTACAGAAAGAAAACAAGTTTTTGGCTGTCCTCTGTATTTCACAAAACCTCTATTACCACTCATATTAATAACGCTAGGAATGTGTATCATATTATCATTTTCTGTGTTTAGTATAATCCCACATTCCTTTCCCCCAGTTCATAAACCTCTTTCATCTTACTTTTCTGTTGTGTCTGTAACATCTTTACATAAACACAATAAATGTTCTTTTAAGTCTTTTGCCTCGGTTTCCATTCTGAATTGTACCATGATTCTCTTTTTTGTTTCTCTATAGAAGGATTTCACGACTCTGACCATGGATTGTCATTCTTTTTTTGTTCATATTTTTCTAGCACGTTTTCCATGGTCTGACCAGTCTCAAATATTATATCACAAAACGTCTCAGTATTAATAAGAAGGAAGACTCTTATGTCTTTAGCTGAAACACACCTAGTGGTGCAGTCACCGAGTTCCTTACTTCATACCTGTCTAATCCGTTTTCTTTTTTGCTGCTTACTTGCACTGTAAACTTTTTCTTTGTTTCCTTCATCTCCTCTACCCTTTTTTCATCCTCCTTTACTGTTTTCGCATAAGACCTTTTTCCTGCTGCTTTCTCAACATTCTCTTTGTGTTTTATTTTTCCCATTATTTCACCCCAGGATGCTGCAATGTTGCTCTCCAGCTCACTTTGATTAATAAGTTATTTTAAATATTCATCCAGCAACCCTCATAATTGGTGGGTTGTAATATTGCACTGCTGTTGACTTTCCATCTCACTCGAGCAGTTTTCTTCTGAAACAAGTCTTCCAAATCCATTCCTGCTTCTGCTGCAATCTTCAGTACGATCCTCCACTCCATTACCGCCTTCTCCTGTGGTACAAATGATCCCTCCACCTCTGCTTCACTTGTTGGACCTTTTACTATTTGCTCCATCATCTCCATGCTCAGATCTCCATTTTCCATTGTTTTTTCTGCTTGGCTTGCACTCACCATTTCTCCTGTTTCTCTGGGCCACCTATGCACCCAGAATGGAAACAGGACATGCCACACTCAAATGTGTCCCCCTACGCCGAAGAGTAGGTGATGTTCCCTAATGCCTTGGCCAGATTTCCCCTAGTAATATAAATACCACCACGGGTCTCTGATAGTGGGTCTAACCCAGTTAACAAAGGAAAAATAAAATCAATTTTAAAACGTCCTTTACTAATGCCTATTATGATGGATTGATACACTTTGATCTGAAAGTGAAGGAAACATTTTCTAGAAGTGAACAAGACTCTAGGACCCTGTCTGCCATAGGAATCAAGTTTTCTTCCCCTCAAAGGACCTTCTTAGAAATCAAAAGGGGGAGAAGAAGCCTAGATTCTGTAAATCACAAGGGTTCATTCCCGACACTTCTGGAGGCAGAGTCCCTGAGGTGGGGCTAGGGGACTCTAATAGTGGACTTTGCCCTCAAGGCATAGGGACTCTTCAGAACCAGGGCTTTCAAAGTCCCTTCTCCAAGAGGCTGTACTAGCACTACAGAATGTTGGGAGGGGGAGCTTATCCCTGTACCTGACAACCTAGACATCCATCACCCATGATATATCGGTGCAGAGGATAATAAACAGAGGCTATCTCATTCCTTGCACTTCTTCCCCTATACCTGTAAAGAAACTTCCTGATGTTCCACCCTTACAAAGGGAAGCAACTGCTTCAGAGATAAGGAAACTTTAAAGAAGTGAGTCATCCAAGAGGTCCCACCAGAGAAGATCCAGAATTTACTCAAGATTCTTTTTGTTGGCAAAGAAAAATGGGGTCCTAACGCCAGTCTTGGACCTCAGACATCTAAACAAATTTGTAAGACAAATTAAGTCTCAGATGGTCACAGTACAGTCTATTCTTTCTTTACTAAGGAAAAACAAAAGGTTGTGTCCGAACAACCTCCAGGATGCGTACTACCACATAAAGATGGACAAACAATCCAGGAGACTCCGGTTCCTTTGCTTCTGGCAGAGATCCAGTCATTACCAATTCAGAGCCCTTCCCTTTGGTCTTTATTTGGCCTTCATTTTAGATTGTAAATTGTATTTGGAATCAAGGTCAAGAGCTTCCTTTGGTTCAACTGTGCTCCAAAATATCCTGTGAGATTGTTCAATAGTTATGATAGCTGGGGAATCTGTCCCATCCATTGAGGAATGGACAGAAGAGACAACAGCAGATAAAAAGTGATGTACTCACCATACAGATAGATCTGTGTTGTCTGCTTCCATTCTTCATCTTCCCTTCCTCCCTCCCCCATCCTTATTATTCCTTTTATTCATTCCTGGAGTGACCTTGCTGAGCTGTGTGTAGTTACCACAGGTTTTATTTCAAGCCTAAGCATGACAGAGGGTTTCTTTCTTTAAGTTCTTTTGTCAGTCTTCTGTTAGTCTTCTGTTAAATTTGGGGAAGTTACTTTTTTCTGTGGTATCATGGGCAAACCTGATCTGAAGTAAATTTGCTCAATACAAGGGGATTATAGGTAAGGGGCACTGGATTCAAAGCTTAAGAGTGGCCAAAGTCTGGTCCAATTTGAATCCAAAGACCTAGCTGTTGAAGAAGGACGGAAGCAGACAACACTATCATTATGTTGAGTACATAACTTTAATTTTCTGTTTAATGCTGATTAGTCATCCACAATTTTATGTACTGTCATGTCTCTGCATGCTTTTTGTACTTGATCTGCTTTTAGAATGACCAAATCAGGTTAATGACAGAAAGATGAACACAAACATTGCACAGGTAGTATGAAAATACTAATGTTAGCAAGTATTCATTAAAGCATTTTTGTGGCAGAGGTCTCAAAGCCCCATACCCCTATTTCACTGCTGCTCTGAGTAAGTTAACTCTTTTTTAGAATGCTTGGTGAAGACCCTAGCATTCAGGAAGCTTAAACTTACCACAGCACCACTGTTGAGGTTAATATACTTAATGATTTTTTCCAGGCTGCTGAAACAGCAAACAGTCACAGTAGCATTGATGAATCTGTTTGTGTACAAAATCTATCAATGATTTTTGTCTATGTATACACAGATTACTATTCTTCTTGTTTCCTACCTTTCCTGTTACTAGAGCAGTCCAGATACAGATTTTCTGTATCCAGGACTGTTTTGTAAGTTTCTGAGTTCCCCGGACCTTTCTGTGTTAGAGGAAAGCTATCCAGCTTATCCGTTGGAGTGGTAAGCACTAGGTAGCCTACCTACCACAAGAGGAGTGGTTTCTGGCTCTGAAATAGTAGTTCATTGGCTGTTTTGGGCAGTTTTTATATCCCTTTCAACTTTCTGGTTTAAAAGCCCATGTTTGCACGGGTTTGCGCTTGTTCTCCGTGGATCCAGTTTTGGTGTCCTGCAGACTACAAGAGCAAAAGAAAGGAGAAAGAGGGAAGTGCCTTCATTTTGATTTTTTCTGATTATATTGCATTCTGCACTTGATTTAAGTAATTTTTTTTTCATTTTATTGCATTTATTTTAACTGTGTTTACTTTAATATTGCTACACACATAAGTGTGCTAGCTTGCACTGCATCTAAAGTATTTTTATTATTGTTTTAACTGTTTTTTTCTGCAAAAAAAAAAGTTCTAAGCTTGTTTCCTGCTTTTCCTGTTACTAGAGTAGTCCAGATACAAATTTGCTGTATCCTGGACTGTTTTGTAAGTTTCTGAGTTCCCCAGATCTTTCTGTGTTAGAGGGAAGCCTTCCAGCTCATTAGTGGGAGTGGTAAGCACTAGGTAACGTATCTACCTCAAGAGGAGTTGTTTCTGGCTCTGAAATTGTAGTTTCTTGGCCGTTTGGGCAGTTTTTCTATCCCTTTCAACATTCTGGGTTAAAACCCTGTGTTTGTGCGGGTTTGCGCTTGTTTAAGCTCCGCAGATACAGTTTTGATGTCCTGCAGATTACAAGACCAACAGAAAGGAGAATGAGAGACTTTTAAGTGCCTCCATTTTGATTTGTTCTGATTATACTGTTTTCTGCACTTGACTTGTCGTTTTTTTTTTTTTTTAACTGTATTTGCTTTAATATTGCTACACACTCAAGTGTGCTAGCGTATACTGCATTTAAAGTATTTTTATTAAAGTTTTAACTGTTTTTTTTTCTGCAAAAGAAAAGTTCTGAGCTTGTTTCCCGCCTCTAGAGTAGTCCAGATACAGATTTGCTGTATCCAGCACTGTTTTGTAGGTTTCTGAGTTCCCCAGACCTTTCTGTGTTAGAGGGAAGCATTCCTGCTTATCAGTTGGAGTGCTAAGCACTAGGCAGCCTATCTACCTCAAGAGTGGCTTCTGGCTCTGAAATTGCAGTTTCTTGGCCGTTTGGGCAGTTTTTCTATTCCTTTCAACTTTCTGGTTTAAAAGCCCGTGTTTACGTGGGTTCGAGTGCCGCAAAGCGCCGCTAAGCTGGGGTAAACTATTACCAGTGCCAGAAGGTCTGCTCTTCAATTTTTTTCCCTTAGATCTTGCTAGTTCTCTTCTGTCATGCACTTTAGCTTATTTACCTAGTACTTCATCAGGCTTTTTGTAGCAATTATTGTAACACGCATAAGTGCTATCAGCACTAGACGTCGTATATGGAAACAGCTCCAGTACTTAGTAATGATGACCATCCCTCCTGGCATGTCTAAAGGTCTGTTCCCTGTGCTTTTCCCTATTAACCTGGTGAACTTGGGCATTCTGAGGTAGTGTAGCAACTGCCTCATGTATACAGACAACTCTCTCCTCTTACCTCCCAATACTCAGACTTGTGAGAGATGTACTTATATCTCCCAAATTGGAATCAGTGCACTCTTCAGCTAAGACCAGAATAGCTGGTCCAGAGGAGATGGTCAGCACCTGCACCACACCACATGAAACACATAGCCCTCCAGAACACCCACCATCACAGCTCTGACATAAAAACACAAACCATACACCCACCTTCACTGAGGTTCTCAATAGAAATCTACCCAAACAGCAGAGACTTCCAAGGCAGAAACGCACTTGATCACCACAACACAGCACAAACCACAAGACACATAGTTCACCTACACAGTGTGCCCTTCAACCTAAGCCAAAACAGCTTCCCCAATACAATAATCATAGGTAACTCAGTAGTTTGGCACACTGATGTCCCACTCACTAGGTTGAATAAGGAGAAGGTAACCGTCAGCTGTCTATCAGGTGCTTGAATCCGACACATAGCACACGCATTCGGGTCACTCCACAACAAGTACAACTCTGTCATTGTCCATGTGGGTGTGAATGACTTGAGACGCGCATGGTGGAGTTGTTGGATTATGTGGCCCAGGCAGGTGTGACCCTAGCCCTGTGCAGCATCATACCATCGCCCAGAATGATACCGCAGTACAAACAGAAAATGATTGACTTCAACAGTTGGCTAAGTTTTTGGTGTCATTCTAAGTGGATCTAGTATCTGTCTGCTTGGGATGACATGATTGACAGACCTCGATGCTTTGTCAGAGATGGCCTACATCTGTCACTCCTGGGTTTCCGGGTACTGGCTAAGGCTCTTGCCACCCCTATAGTGCCTTTTTTAGGCGGTGTTCCAAAGACCAAATTATCACCGTAACAGCTATAAATAAATGCAGTCTGAGGGTCATGCTGGTGAATGCTAGAAGTCTAAATCTCAAGATGCACTCGCTCAAAGCACTCCTCAAAATGGAGAACATCGACATTTGTGCTGTAACGGAGACCTGGTTTAAAGCAACAGAAAGCACCCCTGCGCTACCAGGCTATAACTCATTCCACACCTTTCGGCCCCAGAACATGGACCGAAGCTCCAAATGTAGTAGTGTCTTCATATTCATAAAGGATATGCACACCTGTAGACTAGTAGCACAGCATAACACACCTGAGATACTTCAGGTACAACTAACATTGGGTAAAACGGCGATTCAGGTCATAGCCTGATATAGGTCCTCAACCTTGTCCTAAGACTCTCACTACATGTTCCTAAGCACCCTGGAAGCTATTAAAATCCAATCAAACACTCACATACTAGGTGACTTCAACTACCCCTCCATCAACATGGAAAACTACTCATGCACCAATGCACTGGCTCAACATTTCCTGGAATTCATCAGTTCTAATGCCCTGGACCAGCTCATTCTTACCCCCAGTAGAGGAAGCAACATCCTCGACCTGGTTATTACTAACATGGGCAGCTATTGCTCTACACCAATAGTCAATTCCTCCTTGGTTAGAGCCGACCACAAACTAATCACCATGGAAATCCACATCTCACCCACACCCCCACAACTTTAACCATCACAAAAAACTTCTCCAAAGCTGACTCTGGGCTCTTAAAAACAGAGGTGGCTAACTTCACGGTGCCCATGCTAATGGAAAATAGATGCATGACTGCCGAATCATAGACCAATGCACTGTATGAACATGTATATAAATGCATGGAACTAGCCATAACCAACAGAAACAAGAAACCAAGAAACTGTTGCAGAAAAAGGTGAAGTCCCAAGACTGGAAAAGCTCCCTTATTAGTCTCAACAAAAAGTCGAGATCCCTCATCAAAACCTCTAAACCAGCTATGAAGGTAGAATTGCGGCAGACATTAAAAACAACCACAAACCCTTCTATAGTTATATCAAGAATTTCCACGGCAATACCCAGATTTGCTCTGAGTTGCTGCATAATGGTATGTTCATCTGGTACCTGTGTTTTGTCTATCTCTTCTTACTGCATAATGGTACCTGCTATACTGAGTCAACAGATATTGCCAACATTCTGGCCAACAGATTTAGAGTCAACTTTACCCTGCTCTTCCCTTTAAAGGACCAATCACAACATCGGAAGAATGCCAGGCATCCAGCATTACTGCAGCACAGGTTAAAGTTGCATTGTCCAAGCCCAAGAATACAGCTTCCATGAGACTGGCACCACATCTGTGTGCTCTGTTCAGTCACACCCTCACCGCTGGCTTTGTCCCTACCAAATGGTGCATTGTTACAGCCATCCCTCTCCACAAAGGAGGAATGACTACAGGCCCTGAGAACTATCACCCCATTAGCCCGACAAGTTTAATATGTAAGGCTAGGAGCACATCCTCATGGACCTAATTAACAAGGAAATAGGGAATCTACAAACTCTAGATCCCACGCAATTTGTGAAAGGTAGAGCATGCCTGCTCAACCTGGTTGACTTCTTTGAGTCGGTCACCAGAGCTGTGGATGAGGGTAAGGCAGTTCATACAGCCTACCTCGATATGGCCAAGGCCTTTGATACCATTCCTCACTCAGGAATTATTGATAAACTCGCCAAACTAGGCATCAACCCCTGTATCATTATGTGGGTTGCAAATTGGCTCACAGAACTCACAGTGTGAAAGTAGCAGACTCCAAGTCAGACTGCTGACCAGTCACTAGTGGAGTCCCACAGGGATCGGTCCTAGGTCCTCTCCTGTTTGGCATCTATTTCTCAGAAGTCCAGGCTAACATGAAGAGACTGTGGCTGACCATGTTCACAGACGACTACAAGCTGGAAGCCATTATTAACTCCCCAAGTGATGCAGGCATCCTACAGAAAGGCCTCACTGAGACCAATGACTGGTGTCGAAACCATGGCCTTAAGCTTAATGCCAAACAATGTGTCGTCACCCCCTTTGGGAAAAACTCCATTCCCACTAATTACCACATTAATGGGACCCCACTGAACAATGAAGGCGTTATAAGAGATCTGGGGCACAGGTTAACAGAAACCTTTCCTTCGACCACCACATTGCCACTGTGATCAGAAAGTCCTTCTATGTGGCACATCTCATTACCAAGGGTTTTGCATCCAGGAAGAAAGAGGTCATCATCATCTCTCTGTCTCTCCTTCCCTCATTAGACCAGTCATCGATTATAATGCCCCATTTGGCATTTACCTTACTAGACACCTGCAACAGCTGGAGAGGCCACAAATGTACCTCACGAAGTGGATCCTAGGCCTTAAACACATGTCCTACATGGACAGACTCAAAAAACTCCAGCTATTCTCTGTCTCATATCGTCTACTAAGAGGCAGTCTCTGCTTGACTTACAAAGCCATGTCTGACCCAGCTCTGTTAGAAATACTACATCTAAAGAAATCCTAATTCCTCTGCACCACACAGTCTAGAGACCTCAACCTCATTACCACAATCAACAGAACATGCTGGAGGGACAGGTTCATAACCCAGAGACTGACCATGCTGTGGAATAGACTTCCCATGTACATCAAGCAGAGCACCTCACTGGCCCTCTTAAAGAAAAATTTTGATGAGTAATGGGAAATAGAAAGTTCACCCCCCCCCCCCCGGGATCACTCCAGTAGCTCTAGTTAATAGAGACACTGTGAACTAACATCGGGCAGCACAATGCCAGGGCACTTCTATGGGCTAGGCTTATAACGGCTCCAGGGCCAGTAGCCTAGTACACACCTATGAACCTAAGAGTATTCAGTTGTTATAATGCTCTGTATTTTACTGAATTGTTACTGTTTTATTTATCTTGCAATACATCTTGGATGTTAGTGTTTATTCATAGGCTTTCCTTGTAAATGGGATGTTGCTCAGAGGAATTTCTTGGTCAACAGATTAAAATAAATATGTTCTGAAGTGTTTGTAGTCATGGGTGGGGTTTCTTCCTCAATCCACACTGAAAGTACTTCCTCCAGTTTTCTTTTTTCAGCAAAGGTTTTTGGTTCTTTCATACTTGTACAGGGCATTTATCTAAATATCTGTAGTGTGTAGACAGCCCATTCAGGAGGTACTGCAGTTCATGCTTGTTCTCTTTTTCAGACTTAGATTGCTGATCAGTATTCTGCCTTCTGTCTGACAAAACAGAGATCCCTCACCCAGCCTTTTACAGCCTCCCTTGGAGAGGAGTCTTAGTTCTGTGATGTCCCCTAAAGTGTCCATACAAGCATTTATTAGCATGCATTGAAGGAACTTTTCCTGACATTGGTTGAACAGATTCCTCAAGACTAAGGAGGTAGTTGTTCGAATTGTGACACTAAGAAAGTAGCTTAGAATTCTTTCTTTTAAGATTTTGTTAAGATTGCCCCCAGTGACACTCAACAGTACCTTGACTTAGTCCTAGCACAGGAAGAAGGTAAACCATAAACAGGATTAATCATTTTCATTAGGTGAGCAGGATTTGGTAGCTCATCTCAAGGTACTATCACAGAGGGCCAACAAAAGTTTCAACATATTTACCACATTGGCTGCTTTCTGTCAAAAAATGTGCCTAGATCTTTGTGGAACTTTGGCTGAATTACATTTGTGTGTTCCTTTTTTGCTGTTTGGGTGCTTACTAGTTTGACTGACCATGCTCAGTAGTAACAGTCACTGTTTTTTCACACTGTGGATAGATTGTAGTATCTCACTGTCCTACCCACAGAGATGTAAATGTCATGTCTACTACAACACCGACCCAAGTTTATGAATAGACTCAGAGGTTGAAGGGCTGTCATCGTAAATATGAGTACCACACTTCAGATGATCTTCTATAAGATGAAATTGGGCATGTCCTCTATGCAGGGCACTCCTTATGAAGATCAGGCCATCCCTTCATAATCATAAGCTAGTGGGTGTGTGTTTGTGTCAGATGGGAAGATGCTCGACATTGCAATGTACTCAAAATATTGAAGGATGGAATTTGCCCCTTCTCCACTGTTGTACGATCTTGGAGTTCATATATATAATTAGCATGGGGCGTGGGGGGCACAGCCCCCCACATGAGGGGGTGCAGGAGGGCTTGCCCACTACATTACAGATGTTTTCAACATTTTGAGTTTTAGGTATTTTGAGATTCAGTCTTTTTGTCTTTCAGTTTTATGAATGGGATCCAAGTCGGAATCCATTATCACCGAACATACTTTACCGAAAGCGCTTTCACCGAAAAAGCACTTACGGTAAAGTATGTTTACAAAAAAAAAAACAACAACATTAAACCTAATGTCCCCTTTGTTCTTGTACAGTGGCATGAGTATGCTTATTCTCCAGTCATCTGAGATACACCTTTGTCTTCACACTGCTGTGTGTATCCTCAGGAGCCATGTCTCCCCTATCTCACCCAGCATCTTTATCATATCTGCTGTGGCCTCATCTGAACTTGCTGCTTTTACTGACTTTATTTTCCTTAGTGCTATTCTTATATTCTTATTGTGTTTGTGTTTGTGTGTGTGTGTGTGTGTGTGTGTGTGTGTGTGTGTGTGTGTGTGTGTGTGTGTGTGTGTGTGTGTGTGTATATATATATATATATATATATATATATATATATATATATATATATATATATATATACACACGTGTGTGTGTATAACACTGAATGCATTCTAAATGTGTCTGTGTGCGTATAGTATACATACAAGGAGTATTTGATTTAGAGATATTCCAAGGCAACTGATTATCATGACCATTCTCACCTTGCCAATACCCTCCCTCAGGCAGCACCTTCTTTCTCCAGGAGGGCCATACCGGTCTGTGCTGGAGTAAATTTGTGGATACCCATCCAGTCATCTAGTTTATGTTTAAATGAAGATAGTGAGTTGCATTGCTTAGCATGTAGGGGAAGTTTATTCCAAAAGTTTAGTTATAAATGCATCCATCCAGCCATCATATTTTATTTATCTTTTAGTAAAGATTTAGGTCCCTGGTTCTGGTATTGGTAGAATTAATGGACTTGAAGAGAAATAGGACTTCCAGGACAATCGGATCTGTAATGCATTGTGAGTGAGGCAGAGATCTCCCCTCAAAAGTATATAGGACACTGACTAAAGGATAAAGGTTCCATCCTGTCATTGAAGCTCAGGGATTTTGGCCTTTGATCTTTTTGGTAAGGAACCTTTGGGGTCTTTCCATTTGTTTGTTATTTTAGTGAAGTACATCCCAAAAGGGGCATTGTACTCTTAACTGGCATGATCAGTGTGGCGTATAAGGTAGTGATCTTTGTGATGCCTGTGCACTGGCCCAGCAATCAAGGAGCCTCAATGCTCACCACTAACACCAGTGAGGGGCATCCATACAGGGAAAGGATAATAAATACACACACAGTAAAGTACAGTTTGCCTTAGGAGCACACAGAGATCACAGTCAGTCTGGGGCTGGTTTCTCCCTTTCTCTCCAGGCTACCAATAAGACTCCCAACTGGCACAGCTATAGGGTCCAGATTTCAGCCTAGTGGGCAAGCTAAAACCTCTAGCACCCTCTCTGTCCAACCAGTGCTTCATGTCCCTGCCCAAGTAGCTGACACACACACACACACACACACACACACACACACACACACACACACACACACACACACACGCACACACACACTTTGAGATAAGAGTTTATACAGCCACACAGACACTCCTGGAGAAGGCTGGCACAGGTTCTCCAGCTGTGTCCCATTTACCCAGACTATACGGTAGAAATCACTGCCACCACCCAGCTAATATTTATCAGCTACTCAAAGGCCCTTATGAAAGGGTGCCAATTATACTGTGCAATATTATTATCCAAATGGTAAGTGTGACTGAACAGTCAAGACTTCTTTGGAGTGACTTGATACAGTATCACTATATACATGCAATGTACTTTTAGAATTTAAATTATCTCTACACAAAACAGCCACAGTTGAAAGGTGTAAAATATTTAATAATAAATAAATAAAACACAAGAGAATACTTCTTACTACACAGTGCTAGTCAAGAGTTCAGAGATCACAGAGAAATAAAATAATACAGTAGAAAAGTTCTGACATCACAGAAAAACAGACTAGTCTAATCTTCCTATTTCTTAGCTATGTCTAAGAGAAAACACAGTTCTAAAATCCTACTTACATATAGACACAGAGTGGTGAGTTGGATGTTCTCAAGACAAAATGCTCAAATGCTCTCTCTTTCCGTCCTTAAATTGATAACACAGTACCTCTGATTCATTTCAGATTACATCATTTCTTTCTGGTTCCCAGGCTAACAGACTCTCAGAGGTTAATAGCCCTTGATCTTGCAGCTGGTCAGGAAGCCAGAATAATAAAAGAAATTATACATGCAAATTCTAGCCATTAACTCTGGCCTCAAAACAATAGGTAGAATGCCTTTATTTAGACATCTCGGCTCCGAGTTTTGACATCAAAGAATTGACGTGTCAGCTTTGTTACAGCAAGAGTGCACTGTTACATTTTTGCAGTTCCACATTTAACACCATTTTCCCATTTAAGAGAACAAGCCTGTGGCTTACATTAATATTTACAAATGATAGAATTATCTACAGAATTATATCTGGCTAGGCTGGCAGCCTTCACCTATCTTCACAACTTTGATGATATTCCTTTGGCAATTAGCTGGGCTAAATAAAAAGATTTCCTGACTGCCATTGTTACATGATAGTCAAATGAAAGAGAGCTACCAACCCAAGTACTAGGTCCCTTGGCTACACTCTCATTTTATAAAGCAGTGTTATCTAGATAGTATGATAAGAGGAGGGGTTGTATACCAAAAGTGATGATACCACACTTTTAGCACTTAATTTCAGTCCATTTGTAGTAAACCAAGAGTTACTAGGCCAAGTTCATTCTGGAGGATCTGGGCATTATAGGGTGACTTAAAACTGTCAGTTTGCAATAGCCTACAGAATTTTTTAGACATTGTTCTTGGCTGTCTGCTTGGAGGTCTGAGAAGTAAATGCCAAAAAGGAGAGGTCACATCACTGAGATCCGAAGGAAACCACAGGTCACTTTTTTATATTTTCTGATGAAGTACCTGACCTTGCACTTTGTGCATTCTTTCAGCCAATTTGCTATCTGTCATACCACATATGCCTTAATTATTAAAGCGTTTAACTTTTGTATGATGTTAGCATGGGTGGGGAGTGGTGTCAAAGGCCCTAACCAGGTCAAGATGCACCTTATGCATTGTGTGGCCACCTTCTACAGCTTCCATAGTCCTTTCGAAGAAATTTACTAGATTGACTAGACAGGGTCTGTTTTTCACAAAACCAGACTGTTGAGGGTCAGGTGATTCTTAATGTTACACTTTATGAGGTCAGCTATAATATGATATGATGTTGTTAGTCTTGCCTTTATTCTTACTGGTGGGTCGGATCCATCTCAGCCATTTCTCCAGCTCGAGGTCTTCAGCAAAGCTCGTGGGCTCTGTTCTTTACCCATAATGCAACTCTCCCAAGTACGCCAGATCTCTTTTGCCTTGCAGCAAAGAGGTTCAGCAGCATTGCTGTAGGCTAAGTACTAAAGTTTTTTTCTACATTTTATAAATGGTAGTATTTCTTATTTCACTTTCTTCTTTATTCCTCTTTGATAGCTTAGTCGTGAACTACTTCTTTACCCTATTCTATCTTTTTTTCTGATGTCCGTTTTTGTTAGAGGGCATCTTAGGAACGTCCGTTTTAATTAGAGATCATTCCATTCTCCCTCCTCCCTTTTGCTCTTGTTAGAAAAAAAAGTAGTGTAGTTACTATTTTACTGCCTGTGTGTGTGACTTCGCGTGCGGACTCTTTAGTCTGTTTAATTTAGAGGACTTTCTCTGTGAGACTGCGAGTGATTGGCTCTCCTTGTCTCGTGTCCATTTTTTTGTTTGTTTGTTTTATTATAATCATGTCACAAAAGTAGGATAGTAAGCCCTTGGGCTTCAAAAAATGTGGGAAAAAAAGCTGCCCCTTAGCAATTCACATATTCTGTGTGTGTATTGCTTGGGGCCTCTTCATTTGCAGGAGTCTTGTTCCATTTGCCATAATTTTAGTCTTATTCCATTTGCCATAATTTTAATCAATGGCATTAATGGAATGAAAAAATAAGCTTATTCTGAAAGCCCTTTTGAAGTCTCCTTTCATTGAGGTTATATCTCCCGAATTTGACAAACCTGCCAAAAAACCTTCATCGGAGCTGAAGCAGAGGGCACCAAAGTTATTGTATCTAAAGGCTCTATTGGAGCAGACCTCTCCTTCTAGCTCTAAGACTCCCTCGGAGTGGGGAGTTTCATTGGCACTGACTCTTTTATCGGAGCAGAGATATAGGAGCCAGTCTCCCTCTATTGAAAAGGTTTTCTCTCGGCTCCTTTCTCCACTTCTAGCCAGATCAAGGTCACTTACCATGTCCTCTAGGTCTGCCAGGAGTTTATCTAATGAAGTTGTGGATAGGGTCGTAGAAAGTCTTGACACTGGTTTTGGCCAAACTACTGGTGGATCCAAGCCCAAAGGAATCAGACTCAAGCCCCTTCTGTTGCCGCAGTTCCTCCTCTGATCCATGTCCCTGCTTTGGAGCTGGAAGATTCCGATATCCAGGTTGTGTCGATGTTGGGTCCTGGATCCATACCTTCCTTGGATCCAATACCTGCCCCAAGCATCTCTATGCCTTCAGAGCAGGTGACCTCTAGGAGCCGACACTCCCTTGCCAGGTCCACGAAAACTTTTCGGATCTCGTCCGATCCGACTATGCCTCTGGGGGTTTCGGGTGAGTTTGGCTATTACCTCTGCTTTGGAGCTACTCTCTTCTGCTCCGGAGATTCCTTTGGCTCTGACAACTTGTTTGACAGATCCTGTGAGCTCTCAGAGCGGGGAGGGTCTGCCTTTGAAGAGATGAGGAGGGCTTTGACTACTTCTCAGTCTGACACACAATCTCCTTTGGGTCTTCCTCCCTCTTCAACCCGGGTGTCTCTCTCTTCTAACGTGCCCTCTCCAGAGGTCCGCAAAGACGATAGGCCTCAGGATGTCCCTCAGGGTACCGCCCACTCTTCCAAAACCTCTCCAGAGTATCCCACTGAGGAGGTTCCTCAGAAGAGAACATACAAGAGAGGAAGCATCTTGACTCCCCGGAAGAGTCTATCACATCTGATACTGACCTTGATGAAGCAGAAGGGTCCCCACGATCACCTCCTGAAGATGTCTCTTTTAGAGACATCCTAGAAATCTTAAAACAGAGAGGTGATTGGCAGCCCTCCACCCCTTCTGGTGAGGGGTCAGTTTTCCTGAAGGCTTTTGCATCTCGCCCATCAATTTCTTGGGTGACTCCTCCTTTCGACGAGCTCATTAAACCAATTTTGTGAAAGGCTTGGGAGACCCCAGACACTGTAGACCCTACTCCTAGAAGGCCAAATAAATACATAGCTGCCCCAAAAGAGAAAAGCTTTTTATCAAAGGGCATAGTGGTTGATGCCATGGTTGTAGCAGCCACTGAAAAGGAAAAATCCAGTTCCTCTGTCCATCCTTCTAATAAAGACTCTAGGATGATGGATAGGTATGGAAAGCGCATTTTCTCATCAGCGACCTTTGCCTTGCAGTCTCTGAATTATCTCACCCACTTCACTAGATTAGAGAGAGATCTTATTAAAGAACTGTCAGACTCTCTCCAAGGAGCCATAGCTGATATGGCGGCAGATAAAAATCATTGCTCAGCTCGCCACCTTAAATTCAGTTGTGAACTCGTCCATGCGACTCATTTCTTATGCTACATATGAAACGATTAGGGCAGTAGGCTGAGGTATCTCTATTAGGAGGTAGGCCTGGATGCACTTTTGCAATTTCACAGAACCCTTCAAGTCTTCATTCATCAATGCCCTTTTTGATGGTTCATCTCTTTTTGGACCGAAAGTTAAAGAAATGCTCACCAGGTGTGAACAAGTAGGCAAGAACTTGTCTGTCATTAGAGTTTGTTTTTCCACTCCTACCAGACCCTTTCCCAGGGGTCAGAAAGGTAGTGGGAAAATGTGGTTCAGAAAATCTCAAAGGTCTTACCAGGACACACAAGGTGAAAGTTCCCCTAGAGGCAGAGGTGGAAACTCTAATGAAAGACGTCACCCCCGCAGCAGAAGGGGTATGCAGAACCAGGGCTCCAGAGAATCCTTCTTAGGGAAACCCTTCCAGCGGTCCTGAAGTGGTGTCCGATTGCTTGCCTCTCGAGGCAATCTGGGGAAGATTGTCTCTGTACCAGGAAACCTGGCTAAAAATCACAAATGACAAATGGGTGCATGACATAATATCCAGAGGATATATCATTCCCTTCTCCCTTCCTAGCCCCACAAACAAATCGGTTCCAGACGTTCCATCCAGTCAAAAGGAATAAGCAACACTAGAGATTCAAAAGTTGCTATCAAAGAGTCATCCAAGAAGCCTCCCCAGACCAGAGAGGATCTGGAACTTACACAAGATTCTTTTTAGTTCCAAAGAAAACAGGGGACTGGAGCCCCATTTTGGATCTCAACAACCTAAACAAATCGGTAAAAAGTCCATGTTCCAGGTGGTGATACTGAAGTCGATACTTCCATTCCTAGGAAAAGACAATTGGATGTGCTCCATAGAACTAAAAGAAGTGTACTACTACAATTGAATGGACAGGCGGTCCAGGAGGTTTTTGCTCTTCGGATGGCAGCCAGTTATTTTCAATTTGAAGTTCTGTCCTTTGGTATCACTACAGCCCCAAGGGTGTTCACCAAATGTATGGCAGTAATAGCAGCTCACCTGAGACGCAAAGGATTCTGTGTGTTTCCATATTTGGACGACTGGCTCATAACCACCCTGACCAGGCATCATTTGCTCCAATGAAGGGATTATGCCCTTCAGCTCTGTTCCTCCCTATGTATTACTGTCAACTACGAAAAGTCTGCTAGAACCATCTCGGAGTTTGATTTTCATAGAGGCAGGGTTAAACACAAATAGCAAGTTTTCCACAGAGCAGAGTAGATGACCTCCATCATTATGTGAGAATTCTAATCGAGAAGTCAAAAGCTCCTGCATACAAGTACTCCAGGTGTTAGGGAACATGGCTGCAGCTATCATATTGATTCCTCGAGCTCGCCTTCACATGAGGGTCCTTCAGTGATTGTTCTTCTCTCAGTGGTTGATCTTGGAACTCCCAATGTCCCACAAGAGTCTGATAACCACTGTTGGCAAAAAAGACCTTCAGTGGTGGATTCACTCAACCTTAGTGACTCTGGGTCACTCATTCATCCCTCCTCAACCTGTAGCCATGGTGACCATGTACGCTTCCCAGATAGGGGGGGGGGCATTTTCTAGGGAAGACAGTTCAAGGCATCTGGCAAGAACACGATGTATATAAATATCCTAGCTATGAGGGCAGTGCTTCTCACATTGCAAGTATTTCAGGACTCGCTTCCAATAGGAACGATAGCAATCCAGTCAGACAACATGTCTGTAGTATGGTATATAAACAAACAAGGGGGAAACCAGATCATACCCACTTTATCGAGAAGCTCTCAGGGTGTGGCATTGGGCGATAGCCTCCAACTGTTTTCTGATAGCAATGCACATTCCGGGGAAGTCCAGCATCATTGCGGACAAACTCAGCAGGGCCGTTTTGTGGACGCATGAATGGTCCCTCAACCAGAATGTTGTGAAAGTGATCTTCTAGAAATGAGGCCAACCTTGCTGTGACCTTTTTGCGTCACCCGACAATGCTAAATACAGCAACTACTTTGCCCTGATCCCTCCCACTGGGGAGTCACCAAGGGATGCACTTGTACACGACTGGCCTCCGGGACTTCTTTATGCCTTTCGCCCAGTTCCACTAAAATCAAAATTTCTGCAGAAAGCGAGTATGTTGGAGACCATAATTATCCTAATCGCACCCTACTGGCCTCGTCAAATCTGGTTCCCTTTTCTTCAGCCTCATCTTTGGGATGAACCTTAGATTCTGGACCCAGTTCTGGACCTTCTGACACATCCATCAGGGATGGTTCATCCCAATTTGGACTCCCTCAAGTTGACAGCTTGGCTGCTCCAGTCCCTTAATTGCCAGGTTTCCATCTCTTTCCTCTCCAGTCAAGAATATTTTGTCATGTCATAAGTCATCTACTCGAAAACTTTACAAAAGCAAATGGCAAAAATTTGCGCTATGGGCCAGCAGCATCATGAATAGACCCCTTTACAGCACCAGTTTATACTATTTTGCAGTTTCTGTCAGAGCTTTTCAATGACGGAGCAGAGCAGCTACGATTAATGTTCAGCTAGCTGCGATTTCTAATTTCCATGTAGGGAAAGAATGACCATCCTATCTTGTCACACAGACTGTGCAAAGAGTTTTTGAAGGGCACTACCATGTTAAAACCATCATATAAGCATCCAACACCTCCTTGGGATGTCAATTTCATCTTATCTACTTAATTTTTCCTCCTTTTGAACCTTCAGCCACATATGAATTAAAATACCTTTTCTGGAAAACTTTCATTTTGGTGGGTATTAAAGAAGAACAATTATCTTTGGCTTCACAGGCAAGCCTAATTTCATGGGTTGCTTTACTGGACTTGATAGTGCTTCATTTTTTTTTCTGTAATCCTTTTGATATTATTATTAAAAATATAGGATCTGATGTCTTTTCTGTCTGGAATCAACCAGATATCAGATCTAACTCTGATACAAGACTACAGCTTATTCAGCTATGCCTCCTCTACCCATAATCCCTCGCTCCTTAGGGCTATCTCATATCTCATTTGCCACCATTCTTGGATAGCAGTGTGATCGAGTACTCTAGATTTCATATATTCTTTTTTGGGTGTTTAACTTGGTTTTTCTTCTGCTGTGGTGGTGGTGCTGCGGTAGCGTTGTCACTTCACAGTAAGACGTTGTCCTGTTCGATTCTCAGCTAGTCTTCTGTGTGGAGACATGCGTGAATGGGCGTACCTTCGTTGAAGGTTGTGCGTCAGGGCCAGCAACTCGGCACATAAAAATCTACTGCCAATCATGAGCGGACCGGAGTTCCGCTGTGGCGACCCCTAACTGGGAAAAGCCGAAATACACAACAACACAACAACTTGGCTTTTCTTCTCTACCCTGTGTGTTAGTGTTAGGTTACTGTATAGTGTTATAGTGTTTTGTGTATTTTCAGATTGTGGGTTAAGTTTGTAAGGTTTACAGATAGGACTCCTGGGGATATTCCCGCTCTTTATTGTTGTAGTTTCTTACTGTGTGGTTTCCCTTTGCTAGCTGTTTTGTAGTTGTCCTTTCTCATAGCTGTGGGTTAGGTGGTCAGTTCTTAGTGTTACTGGGTTAATGTGTGTTATTGTATTGTTGGTATGGATAAGGGGCTTATAAAGTGCTTGGACTGTGGGAGTAAGCTTACTTATCAGGATGCACATGATTTATGCATTTATTGTTTAGGGGCTGCCCACTTGGACTCCCCTTGTGCCATCTATGAGTTGTTAGGCTCTTGGGCCATTAAAAGAGGAGAGCTATGTTGGTTCTTAAGGAGATTCTTCCAGCTGGTGATTCCTTTTTCTTCCTCCATCAGCAAAAAGAATGAGTCTCACCGAAGCTCCAAGGACCCCAATGGCTGCCAAAGGGGATTGAAAATGCTCTGCTTCCTCTGCTTTGTTGAAGCTGAAAGTCCCAAAGCCCTCAGCTTCCCTGACAGCTTTGACTCTGTCATTGGCTCTTACCCATTGAAGCCAATTTCCTTTAGCTCTGGTTGTGGGGAAGGTCCTGTCTCCTGCTTTCAGTGTCTTGTGACCCTTCCTTTCAAAGGGTGCCCCATCAGGCAGAACTTTTCACCATTTTCTCTTTCTCCACCCCGCAGGTGTCCTTGTCAGAGTCTTTCCCTTTCCACTTCAGATCCAAGCTTCTCCAGTTTGGGTCCAGTAGGCACCTGATTGGTGGGAGTTTGGGAACTGCAGAGTTGGAACAGTTGATGAGGTTCTTTTTACAAGCACCAATGGAATTAGGGCTTATTCCTTCTGCTTTGGGTCCATGACCCAAAGCTTTGGGTCCATGACCCAAAGCTTTGGCTCCATTACCATGATTTCCTCCCACAGGCCCATCTGCTCCTAGGTTGTCAAAGCTAGTTGTCTTTCCTACTTTAGGATTGGATCCAATGACTTGGCCAGTTTTGTAGCCAGTCTATAACTTGCTTTCCTTGACTGTGGTTGTACTAGAGCTGAGTGGGCTCTGGAGCCAGGAGATTGAGGAAAGGGAGTCCAGATTGGGTTCGGTAATTCCTGTTTTGTGGTCGTCCCTCACACTCAGAGCTTCTGCTCTGGGTAGTTCGGCTTCAGTCTGGGAGGCTGGAGCAGCAGCTGGGCCTAGTGCATCCTCTGGGTCTTTGGACCCTAGGTCTGCCAGCACCAGTAGGCCTGTGTCAGCTTCTGCCTTTGTTGTGGAGAGGATGGTCTCCAATCAGGACAAGGAATGCTCAGGTTCAGCCAGTGTCTTCTTCTTCGACATCTATGACTGTGGACCCGATTCATCCTGTTCCAGGACAGCTCACTGTGGGTGACCTCCAGTTTTCTCTTCCTTTACAGCCTTCAACCTCTGTTGTTTCCCATGCAGATTCCCCAGGGTGGGAGGTTTTGGGCAAGATGTGGTGCAGGAGGAAGCACCTGGACTCCCCAGAGCAGTCCATCACTGAGGACACTGACCTCGAGGAAAGAGAGAGAGGATGTTCTTCGTGTTTCACTGTTGCAGTCATTACATTTGGATAATCTGCTGGCAGGTTGCCCTCAGTCGGCCTGAATTCCAAAATCTTGGGTCCTGCGTCGGTTGCTGTCTCCTCTTTCATGACGTCAGGTCGTCAGGGGTATAGAGCATGCAGCCGACGCCATTTTCTTTAGTCTTTCTTGCCGCGCGGTGCCCAAAGCAGAAGCATTTCGCAAGTGCCAGTCGGCCCACTACTGAAATATTCGAGTTTGAGTTTCAGAACCGAAGTCTTCACTAAAGCTAAGTACCCCATTGGGGAAACTTTTTTCTTGCTCCTTACCGATGTCAGAAAAAGTTAGTAATTGTATTACTTGTGGGAAGCAAATACCTCATAAGGATTTCCATTTATACTGTATTCCTTGCCTAGACCCTGATCACAACATGCCTGGCTTTCGGTTTTGTGCTAGATTTAACCAACGCACTATTAAGCGTCAGTATATCTTTGCCTCTAAGTATTTTGGAAACAGATTTAATTACCCAGAAATGTCGTCGGATAGCAATCCGACTACTGGAGTACACAAAAAATGCAAAGAAAAGGACAGAGATAGGCAGTCGAGATCCAAAACCGATGACAAAGCTTCTTCTAAGCCAGTCGCCGGTTCGCCGGTACTCAGTGAGGAACTTTCGCACCCCCTGATACCCGCTACCTTCGAGTCACAGGCCTCTACCGACACCCATGTGGAGTCCAGCATGCCGCAAGATACTCAAGGTATCTCCCTCGGATGGGTCCAGAGCCGCTGTGCAGGCACCGGCTTCTGAGGGTGTATTCAGACCTCAACATTTGTATATCAAACCGATGACAGCTGCAAAACCAAAGAGAAAAGCAACTTCTAAATCTAAAAAACCGACACATGAGCCACGTGCACAGGCCTCTATGCCTAAAAAACAGATGATCAAAATGGCTGAAGACCTTATTACCTTGATCAGGGGTACCCATCCCCCTCCAGATAAGAGGTCTAGGCAAGACACTGATTATGAATCTTCAGATCAGGTTTCTATTTCTTCTGATTCCTCTTGTGATCAGGAATTATCTATACCTCCCTATGAGGATTCTGATGCAGAGGAGTCTATATCATCTGCATCTCCTCCGGAGGATTATTCTTTTGGAGAAACCTTGCATACTTTGAGGGAGCATTTTCACTGGAAGAGTCAATATTTCTCAGAATCAAAAAAGAGGCTCAGGGATTTCCTTCTTCTCCCTCAGCACAGGCCTTTAGCCATTCCCCCTGTTCTAGACATTTTGGATGATGTGTTTTCGGAGTCAAGCTTGACCCCTGACTCCTTACCTCCGGCTCCCAGTAAGCCTGACAGATATTACAGGGTCCCTGACTCACATAAATTTTTATTTAGAAACCCTGCTGCTGATCCTGAAACTATTTCACAGGGTCCAAAGGGAGTTAACGCCTCAACAGCAAAAAATCCTACCCCCTCTGACAGAGATACAAGGGCACTGAACAGATGGGGAAAAAAGGTTTATACATCTGCAACCTTGGCAATCAGGGCTTTAAACTGTCAATTTCATATGCTTAAGTATCAACAACATGTTATGGGATTGCTGAAACAGAAAATGATGTTGATTTCTGAATGTGCAGAAAATAAAGAATTGCAGGAATTATTGCATGCAGCTGAACAGGTTGGAAAGCATACTTTGCAATGTGGTTTTGATTCCTTAGAGGCCTCCTGCAGGGCCGCAGTTACTGGATCTGTGATTAGGAGGCATGCCTGGCTAAAAGAACAAAATTTGCCTGATCATGTTAAAGCTAAATTGCTAGATGCACCTTTACAGCATGATACTCTGGTATTAAGGCAGAAGAGGTTTTAAAGAAAATGGAAGACAAAGCTAAGTCTATGCAGACTGTTAAAGACTTCTTGCAAGTGCAGCCACCAAGATTCAGTAGACACTGGCCTACAAAACAATTGGTCCTTTCCTGTGTCAGACAGTGCTCAAAGGGGCAAAAACAGACGCCCTAAGGGTTCCAGATACCAGGCGCAAGATTCATACAAGTCAAAGCAATGGGGCGCTTCTACCTCCAAGGATGGAGGAGATAAAGAGCAAACTTACAGAAAACAATCCCAATGACTTCCCTCTGCCTACACCAAGCACTTATCTTTTGGCAGCACCCTTAGGGGGAAAATTAGCACTTTTTGCTCAAAATTGGCAGTTAATAACCCAGGACAAGTGGATACTAAACATAGTATCACAGGGATACAAATTCCATTTCCACACTCTGCCAATGGCAAATGGGTGGCCAGATCTGCCAAAAATCAATGGGCAGAGGCACAGAAACAGGTTACGTCCCTCATGGATATGGGGGCCATTCAGCCAGTACCAGAACAGGAAAAAGGACAAGGTTTTTACTCAAGACTGTTCTTGGTACCCAGAAAGGACAAGGCCTGGCGGCCAATACTGGATTTATCGATTTTGAACACATACCTGGACATTCCAAAATTCAAAATGCTGACTTTGCAGCAGCTTCTGCCCATGCTGGGCAAGAATGCTTGGCTGGTGACATTAGACCTAAAAGAGGCATACCTGCATGTCCCAATAAGACATTCGTGCAGAAGATACCTCAGATTCAAGGCTGGCTTAATGCATTACCAATTCTCTGCACTGCCCTTTGGCTTATCTACTGCGCCCAGGGTCTTTACAAAGTGCCTGGCACCAGTAATTGCATTTTGCAGACAAAGAAGTATGCAAATATACCCTTACTTGGACGACTGTCTCATTCAAGCAGAGAACAAGGACACACTTCTTTGACACCTGGCATTTGTGAAAAGGCTTCTAACATGCCTAGGGTACACAATAAATGAAAAGAAATCACTACTGGTACCCTCTCAAAAGATAACATTCCTGGGTGCAAGCTTGAATACAACTGCCCAGATGGCTTACCTCACACCAGACAAGCAAAGGCAACTGACTACTTACTTCAAACTGATGTCAACAAAAACCCAGTTATCTGCAAGACAAATTCTGCAGGCTCTGGGCTTCATGGCATCCTGCATCCTACTGATTCCATATGCAAGACTGCATATGAGGAAACTTCAGTGGTACCTAAAAAGTTTATGGAGTCAACATTCTCACAATCTGTAAGCAATGATTCCTCTCATTCCCTGCCTATAAAAGGAGTTTCTGTGGTGGGCAAAGACATGTCACCAAAACATGGGACGGGCCTTCACTCTACCCCCTGCCAGCCAAACCATAACAACAGACGCTTCAGATTATGCTTGGGGGGCCCACATGGCAGAAAGATGCATTCAGGGCATATGGACCACAAAACAAATGCATCTACAAAAGAGATGCTAGCTGTTCAGAATGCCCTAACAGCCTTCAAGGACTTACTTCATCCAGGAAAACTAATGATAAAGACGGACAACACCACAGCCATGTGGTATATAAACAAGCAAGGGGGCACACACTCATACGCCCTTTGCAGATTAGCCGTGGCACTGTGGGACACAGCTTTGACCTACCAAATACATCTTCAAGCTCAATTCCTGCCAGGAAAGCAAAATACTCTGGCAGATGATTTAAGCAGAAACCTTATCGATCCTCACGAGTGGAAACTAAATCCACAAGTCTTCAGCATGATAACAGAGAAATGGGGGAACCCAGACATTGATCTTTTTGCCTCTCCTCAAAATTATCAATTAAAAAGATTCTGCACAAGTACTTATCACAGACAAGCATAGAAAGTGGACGCCCTATCCTTCAGTTGGAAAAAACAGTTTACGCCTTTCCTCCTCTGCCTCTTCTCCCCAAGGTCCTCCTAAAAGTCAGACAAGAGAAACCAAAGATGATACTAATTGCCCGGACTGGCCCCACCAATACTGGTACCCAGTCCTAAGGAACTTGTCTCAATATCCAGCTTGGACCTTACCTCAAAGACCTCAACTACTGTCCCAGCAAAACAATCAGATCCTGCATAATCAACTACAGACACTGAACCTGGCAGCATTGCTGATCATGTAGTTATACAAACACCACCTCTCAGCAAAGCTGTGATGGATGTAATTTTGGAAGTCAGAAGGCCTAGTACTAGAAAATCTTATGCTGACAAATGGAAGAGATTCTGTGCTTGGAATCGAGCACAAGGAACTGATACAGCAGAACCAAATATTCCTCAGATATTACAATACTTAACTGAGATGCTTGACAAAGGTCTATCTTTCTCATCAATTAAAATCCATGCCTCTGCCATTTCGGCTCATTACAATACAGAGCCACCAATCTTCTCTCATCCATTACTAAAGCAGTATCTTAGAGGAGCCAAAAATTTAAGGCCTCCTAGAAGATCACCATTACCTGCATGGGACCTTAATTATATGTTGGAAAAGCTCACCCTGCCTCCATTTGAACCAGCTGCTACCACTGATATAAAGTTCTTATCATGGAAAACAGCTCTGCTACTATCAATTACTTCAGCAAGAAGAGTTTCAGAGCTGCAGGCCCTCATGGCTGTAGAGCCTTTTGTCATATTTTACCCAGACAGGGTGTCTCTCAGGACAAATCCTACAACTATACAGCTCAGCAAAGCTCCTCGTGGTGCCCTGCAGAGTCCTACAAGTGGCCGAGAGACAAAGAGAGACTTTGGAAGTGTTCAAGTATTGATACTTTCTTGTTGTATCCCTGAAACGCTAATTCCGCCGAAAACGCGGTTATTCAGTGCTTCAGTGGAACCCTACTGATATCTGCATTGCTCACTGTACTTAAAATTCATTGTTGCACTTTAAAAAGTTACTGCTTGTCGTTTTTGCTTGTATATCTGTAACATAGTTGTAGGCTACACACTCAAGTGCGCCAGCCTCCTCTGTGTATTTAGAATTATTTAAGTTGCTGCATTTCTGTTATCTGTGAAAAAAGAAAAAATAATCTCCCTCCTTTCCCGCCTTTCTGTACTAGTCTAGTCCGATTTTCAGGCTTTGCTGAATCCAGGACTGTGGTTAAGGTTCCTGTGTTGCCCATATCATATTTAAATAGTTAGGTGGCTTCCTTGTTCACTGTGAGAGAGGGAACTCTGAGCAGCCTATCTGTCCCTGTACGAGTGGTCCCAGCCCAGCAACTTGTAGCTCATTGGCCACATTGGGCTAATTTCTATCCTTTTGTTCTCTGTGGTATAAAAATCGCTTAGCGCGGCTTTGCACGATTTTGCGCATCGGGCAGCGCTGGTTAATCGGGCTTAAAGTATTCCCGGCTCCACAAAGTCTGCTCTTCACTTTTTCCCTTGGAACTGCTCTAACTCTCAAATTAAACACTCTATTCTAAATCTAAAACCCTGCACTTGCTCATATAAGCAATTTCTATAAGTTAAGCACTAATAATCTAAATAAGCACTACATCCTCATATACTCCCCTTGAGTACTTTATCCCCTATTGGGCCTTTCTGACTCAGTTGCAAAGGAGTTCCCTGTACTATTCTAGCATGTCCAAAGGTCAGTTACTGGTTTCCTCTCCAGTTCAGCTGGTGAATCTGGGAATCTTGAGGCATTGTTATAACTGCCTCATGTACACAGACAACCCTCTCCTCCTCCCAACAAGTACAAATATATGTGAGAGATGCAACCATATAGCCAAACTGGAGGCTGAGCTCTCTCGACTCAGTACTAGCGTAACCAGTCAGGAGGGGAAGGTAACCACACACACCACAAATCCAGTCTCACATAGTCCTACCACAACTGCAGACCAAACACATAAACACACAAAAACATACTTGGAGGCTCTAAATAAAAATCTGCCAAAACAGCAGAGACCTCCAAAGCAGACACCCAAGCGACCGCTACCCCAAAACAAAACACAGGCAACACATAGCTCACAAAGTCAGTGTGCCAAACAGCCACAGCCCTTAAGGCTCAACAACATACCTGATACACTTGTAATAGGTGACTCTATAGTCAGACACACTGACGTCCCGCTCACCAGGCTGAACAAAGAAAAGGTCACAGTGAGCTGCCTGTCGGGCGCTAGAATCCGCCACATAACACAAGCACTCAGGTCACTCCAAAGCAAGTACAAATATGACTCCGTCATTGTCCATGCTGGTGTGAATGACCTGAGACGTACCTCCCTGGACTACATGAAAAGAGACATAGAGAAGCTCTCTGATCATGTAGCCCAGGCCGGTATGACCCTGACCTTGAGCAGCATCTTACCCTCACCAAGAATGATGCCTCAGTATAAAGACAAAATGACCAGTTTCAACAATTGGCTGAAGTATTGGTGTCATTCAAAGGGGATCCAGTATCTGTCTACCTGGGATGACATGCTCGACAAGCCACGTTACTTCGCAAGGGATGGCTTGCACCTGTCACCCCTGGGCTTTTGGATATTGGCAAAGGCTCTTGCCACCCCTATAGTGCCTTTTTTAGGCAAGGCTCAAAAGACAAACACACCTCCTTCGACAACACAAATAGAAAGAAACTAAGGGTAATGCTGCTCAACGCCAGAAGCCTAAACCTCAAGATGCATGCTCTCGAAGCCCTCCTCAGTATGGAGAACATCGATGTCTGTGCAGTGACAGAAACCTGGTTCAAGGCTCCTGAGACCACACCAGCACTACCAGGTTATACCTCATATCATGCTTTTCGGCCCAAAACTCAGACCGAACCACAAAAGGAGGGGGGAGTATCCATATTCATCAAGGACACCCACACCTCCAGGTTAGTGGCATTGCACGAAGCATCGGAGACCATCCATGTGCAACTAACAGTGGGCAAAACTGCCTGTCAGTTTGTAGCATGCTACAGACCACCCTCTCAAACTCAGGAACCCCACTCGGCCTTCCTGATGACACTGGAGAATATGAAGGTCTCTCCAAACACCATCATATTGGGGGACTTCAACTATCCAAACATAGACTGGGAGCATTACTCAAGCCCCAACACCCTAGCCCAGAGGTTCCTAGAATTCATAAACTCAAATGCTATGGAACAATTGGCCACCACTCCCACAAGAGGGGAAAACATACTAGATCTGATCATCACCAACATGGGAACACAATGTTCCATACCAGAAGTATACCCCTCATTGGTAAGATCGGACCATAAATCAAACTCACTAGAAATCCACATCCCGCCCCGACCCCCAGCACAAAAGACCACAGTGAAGAACTTCTCAAAAGCTAACTTCACACTTCTTAAAACCAAAGTGGAATCCTTCAAGGCCCCCAGATCAGTGGAAACCACGGCCCTATCTGCTGAATCCTTTATAAACGCATTCTATGGACACCTTCAGGAATGCATGGATCATGCAATCCCAGATAAAACCAAGACCCATTCCCCCAAACGCAGGCGTCCTGTCTGGTGGACCCCAGCCATAAATAAGCTATACAACAGAAGGATGAAGCTACTACATGATAGAGCAAAATCCCTAAAAGGGAAGGCATCTCTGATCAGTACTAGCAAAAAACTATGATCACTCATAAAGACATCCAAGGCCACTTTCGAGAGAAAAATTGCACAAGCAACAAAAGATAATCATAAGGCTTTCTTTAGTTATGTTGGAAACCGGGGTGGCAACTCCCAGATATGCTCAGAGTTAGTCCATAGTAACAAAAAATACACTGAACCCTCAGACATTGCCAACATCCTGGCAGACAGGTTCAGTGCAAACTTCTCCCCCCACCCCCCAAAAGGACAAATATCTATCCCAGCAGAGTGTTGCCTCCCTGACATCTCAGTTGCCCAGGTGAGAGCCGCCCTCTCCAAAGCAAAAAACACAGCATCAATGGGACCGGACGGTGTCCCGGGCTGCGTGCTACATGAACTCCAAGAAGAGCTATACCCTCACATAAAGCTGCTATTCAATCTTAGCCTTACCACAGGATATGTACCCAAAGAATGGCGTACAGCAACAGTAGTCCCACTCCACAAAGGAGGCGCCTCTACGGACCCTGGAAACTACCGCCCCATAAGCCTGACTAGCCTGGTCTGCAAAGCCATGGCGAGGATCATTATGGAGCTCATAAACAAAGACATTGGGGACCTACAGACACTGGATCCTACCCAATTCGGCTTTGTCAAGGGCAGATCCTGCCTCCTGAACCTGGTAGCTTTCTTTGAAACAGTCACCAAGGCCATTGATGAGGGTAAGGTGGTCCACACAGCCTACCTAGACCTCGCAAAAGCCTTTGACACAATACCCCACTCGGGCATCGTAGACAAACTCTCCAGCCTAAATATAAACCCCTATGTCATAAGATGGGTTGCAAACTGGCTCAAGGACAGAACCCACATGGTAGAATTGCTGGAGCCATGTCAGACTCTAAACCAGTTACAAGTGGTGTCCCACAGGGCTCAGTCCTGGGACCTCTCTTATTCAGAATATATTTTTCTGAGGTACAGGCTAACACGGGAGGACTGTGGCTGACCAAGTTCGCAGATGACTGCAAACTGGGCGCCATAATTGACTCCACAGCTGACACAAGCATCCTCCAAAAGGGTCTCATAGAGATGGATAACTGGTGCCAGAGCCATGGCCTTAAACTAAACGCCAAAAAGTGTATAGTTATACCCTTTGGCAAAAACAAAGTGCCCACAAATTACCACATAGGAGGTAATCCATTAAGTACAGAAGAAGTAATTAGGGACCTGGGGACCCAAGTTGATAGTAACCTCTCCTTTGACAACCACATTGCCAAAGTGGTAAGGAAGACCTTCTATATAGCCCACCTTATTATTAAAGGATTCACATCTAGATCAAGGGAGGTCATTGTGCCCCTTTACTCATCCCTCATCAGGCCCATAATTGAATAAAATGCCCCATTTGGGATGTACCTTACCCGACACCTGCAGCAACTAGAAAGACCCCAAAAGTACCTCACTAAGAGGATCAAGGGACTCAAACAGATGCCATATGCTGCTCGGCTAAAGAAACTCCAGCTCTACTCAGTTGCATACCGCCTACTCAGAGGCGATCTATGCCTGACGTACAAAGCCATGTCCAACCCTGAATTAATGGACATGCTCCACCTCAGAAAATCCAAATCCCTTAGAGCTACGCAATCGAGTGACTCAGCACAGAAATAAATAGGACATGCTGGAGGGACAGATTCATAACCCAGAGGCTCCCTTCACTCTGGAGTAGAATCCCAGTCCATGTTAGGCAGAGCCCCTCACTGACTCTCTTCAAGAAAAATCTTGACGAGTGGATGGGAGATCGTAGGTTTACCCCGGGGATCACTTCTGTGTCACTACTAGGCAGAAGCACAGTAAACACAACCTTAAAAAGGGCACAGTAAACTCATTCCAAGGGGTGGTGAAAGCCAAACACACTCTGGCTAGGCTTGTAAATGTCCTAGGGCAGATAGCCTAGCATGAACCTATGAACCTATTTATGCCAAAGGTGGTTTCCAGTGTGGCTCTTAACCAAACAATTCATCTGCCAACCTTTTATCCAAATCTGCAGAACAAGGGGGAGAGAATTCTGCATTCCTTGGACATACACAGACAGCTAAGATTCTACTTGAGCAGGACTAAAGCTCTAAGAAAAACTGAGCAATTACTAGTGTCATATGCTGCAGGATCAGAAGGAAAGGCTATTTCAAAGCAAACAGTCTCAAAGTGGATAAGCCACTGCATCCGTTTCTGCTACTTACACCATGGTAAACCTGTTCCCAAGGGCATTAGGTCTCATTCCACCAGAGCTGCAGCTACTTCAGCAGCCTTTCTCAGAGGAGTACCAACCAAAGACTTTCTAGAGGCTGCTACTTGGAGTTCTGTTCACACCTTTACAAAGCATTATCATTTGCCTCTCTACTCTAAGTCCAGGGCAAACTTTGCCACTGCAGTTCTGCAGGGCCTTTTAGCCGCACCTAATGCTGTTTAGCTCCAGCCTCCCAACCATAGCTTTGGGATTCTATCCAAATGTAATGACTGCAACAGTGAAACACGAAGAACATGGTACAGTTGTGTACACTTACCATAAATGTAGATGTTCGAGTGTATTCACTGTTGCAGTCCAGGTTACCCTCCCGCCATCCCCCTGTCATTCTGGAGTTTATCTTGCCTTCTCTATCTTCTACAACCTATGTGGTGTATTTGCTTGTAGATGAAGGTAAAGTTTATATTGAAGCATGTATATATATATATATATATATATATATATATATATATATATATATATATATATATATATATATTTGCAACCTTTTTGGGAGCACCTGACATCGGGGGCAAGAAAAACTAAAGAAAATGGCGTCAGCTGCATGTTTTATACCCCTGACGAACTGACGTCATGGAAGAGGAGACAGCAACTGACGCAGGACCCAAGACTTTGGAATTCAGGCCGGCTGAGGGTAACCTGCCAGCAGATTACCCAAATGTAATGTCTGCAACAGTGAATACACTCGAACATCTACATTTATGGTAAGTGTACACAGCTGTACTTTCCCAAAATCCCCCTGTGAGGATGCCTCTTTAGGAAACCTCTTAGAGTTACTTCACCAGTGTGTGTGTGTGTGTGTGGGGGTGGACCTCTAAAGCTCTGTCTCTTGAGGAGTCTTTTTTTCTGAGGGCCTTTAAGATGGAACCATCCATGGCCTGAGTGGTTCCTACTGTGGACACTCTTATTGACTTGGTGTCCTGGAGGGCTTTGAAGGAGCCTGATATGGTGGAACCGATCCTCAAGAAGCCAGATGAGATTCTCACCACCCCCCAGGACTGGCAGCACTGGAGTAAAGTCCTAGCTGTGGATGCTATCATGGTGGCAGCAGCCACTAAGAAGGAAATCTTGGAAGAGAGCTCCTTGATTAATCCACTGAATTGGGAGTCTCAAGCATTGAACCAACTGTGGAAGCATTCTTACGCCTCAGCCTGTTTTGCGCTGAGGACATTACACTATTTAGCCCACTTGACCAGACTTCGGCAAGTCATCAACTCAGAATTAAGACTTGACGTACTCTGGAGTGTCCAAAGAACTTGGAGAATTAGATGTCCACATTACAGTCCATTGCCAATGTGTCCATGCATCTACTGTCCAATACAGCTGATAGCACATCCTCAGCCATTGGTGTCATTATCGCTATGCGTAGCCACACTTGGTTGAGGCTCTTGTAACTTTGGGGACTACTTCAAGCCAACCGTTATTAACATCCCCTTCAGTGGCTTCTCTCATTTTGGGCCCAAGGTTAACGAAATACTGACTAGGGGTGAGCAGAATGGAAAGACACTGTCTGTGGTGGGAATGTGTTTTGCTACCCCTCAATGGACCTTTTCTAGGAAAAAGAAGGGGGAAATCAACTCTTCTTTATGAAAGCACAGCAGCCATTCTAGGAATCCCCTCCTGAGGGTTCTTCCCATGGTAGAGGGGGTAACTACAATGGATGCCATCTACGTGGCAAGGATGGTCTGCAATCAGGGGGGTTGCGGAGGTTTCTCTGGTAAGCCCTTTCAGTGGCCCTGAAGGGTTTCTTGACTGTTCATCTTTGAAAACAGTTGGTGGTCTCTTGCCTCTACACCCGAAAGAAAAAGTTACAAGAGTCTCCAGTCACAGGCAGCAATAATATGTCCTTCCTTGTTCTTAATATGCTGTAGCAATCAACACCGCACGACAGGCAATTACCAAAAGATTCCTTTAATGTAAACTTAAAACACACAAAAACGGATCAAGCACTTTCATCCACGTAACGTGGACTTCATCAGAATCAATTAACTAATACATTCCACATTATTTAAACATAATTTGGCGCCATTTCGTGCTACATTCTTAAAAGCATCAACACAACTTAAATTCATTGCATAGAATTAATGAATAATTAAAATAAATTGTTCTTACAGTAAAGTAATGCTCGTTACTTCTACTAAAATAACACATTGCATACATTAGAAATCTCCCTTGTAGTACTGACCAAATATTACAAATGTATTTTAAAGTGTATATATTCAATTGTATATTTGTGTATATTAAATAAAATGTCATAAAAAATCATAAAAAAGTTTTTTTCTACTGAATCTTCCTATATACATTTGGATGACAATAACAGTGTTAATGTTTGACACTTCATAGATCACTACATTTATTTATAATACTCTTTTAATTCATAATTTATAATTTACAATGTGCCTAGGGACAGGGATGAATCACTTCCCAAGTGAAACTTCAAGTATGAACATATATTTTTGAATCTGATTGATATTGTGAAAATAAATAATTAATTTAAAATTCTGTTTAAAAATGCTAATGATAAGTAATATATTAAAAACTGAATGTTAAAATATATATAGAATACATATATTCTTCACTAATTTATTAATAAAAAGATATATATATGTAATAATATGTAATAATAATAATAAATATGTACTTTAGTAATTCATTAAAAGAAATGGTTTTACCGAGATGCCATCATTTAATCCTGGGGGAGTTGTGGCATCTGTCAAAATCTGCCATTTAGCTTCTTTTCCTGTACCTTTTGCCATGCCTTCATTACTAGGGTTCTTAATGAGAGGAAACGTAAATTAATAGACAGGGGTCTTATGACCAGTTCCTTCCAAGAACAGCTGGAACTTGGTCAGACAGCTCTCAAAACTGTGTAAGGGAAAGTCTTCGGTTCCAGCTTCGGAGCCGTCAAAAAAGTCTGTGACAACGGAGCCAAGCAGTTCTGGCTCCGATTCAGCTTCTTCTGTCTCTGTGCCGTCATTTTTTTTGGTGCCGAGGCAACCTTCAGTATCGAGACACTCTCCTATTGTCGATCCTGTTTCACCAACGTTGAGGTCTCCTATTTTAGAAAGGAGGAGATCTCCTTTTTTCCCCACCCGTTCATCCAGGACACTTTCAGATGAGGACATCAAGCGGGTGGTGAAGAGGTTGCTCTGTGACCTGACTCTGGCTAAAAAGTTAGCTCTTCTGGACCCAAAAGCTTCGGAGCCATCCCTTGTACAAACTACTGCTCCTCTTCCGACTGCTTCGCTCTCGGAGCCAAAAACTTTGGGTTCTTCTGTGTTTGATCCTTCGGTTCCGCAAATTCTTCCTGCTTCCTAGGAACCTATAACTCTTTCCTCTGCGGCTCAGTTTTGAGCTGAGGGATCTGGGAGCCGACGCTCTCGGGTCGACTCCGAGAGGGAATAGTCACCCCGATTTTTCTTCAGAACCGACCCTCCCTCTCGGTGCTTCAGCTCGACTGAGCTCAGTTCCCACCTCTGCTTCGGAGCATGTCCCTCCTGCTCGGAGTCGACCTTCTTGCTCTTTGGAATGGAGGTTGTCTTTGGAGCGGGGTGCAAAGGCCTTGAAGCAATAGAGAAAGCTTGGTCCAGTGCCAAAGCCCTGTCTTTGGACCCGATGTCCCACCAGCAACCTCTTCTCCCCTACCACCCCTTCAGCGTAGGAAACCAGAGATTCAAGCAGCCCCCATTGGAGGTGTCCCCTCTTCCGAGACCTCCCCAGATTATCCCACTGGGGAGCTTCCTCGGAAGAGACTTTGTAAGAGGAAGCACATTGACTCACCTGAGTCTGTCACATCAGACACTGATTTGGATGAGTCAAAAGGGTCCCCTAGATCCCCCTCTAAGGATGTCTCCTTTTTTGACATCCTTGAAATCCTGAGACAGAGGGGGTGATTGGAAGACCTCTAGCCCTACTGAGGACGAATCAGTGTATCTTGAGGCCTTTGGTTCCCGACCTTCCACCTCCTGGCTGACACCGCCTTATGACCAGATTTTGGGGGTCATATCCCGGAAAGCCTGGACCTCCGCGGACACAGTGGAGCCTGTCCCGAGGAGACCAGACAAATTTATGACTGCTCCGGAAGATAAGCTTTTTCTTTCTAAGCGAGTTCCTATTGATGCTACTTCTAATATCCATCCTCCTGATAAGGAGTCCAGGACAATGGATAGGTATAGAAAGCGTGCCTTCTCTTCAGCAGCATTTACCTTAAGATCTCTGAATTACCTGTCCCATTTTACTAGACTTCAAAGAGATCTCCTGAGGGAGTTGGGAGACACCCTTCAGGGTTCAGTAGCTTCAGGATCCATGGACAAGGTGTCTGCGCAGCTCTCCACCCGTACATCAATAGCTAACTCCTCCATGAGGCTGATTTCTTATGCAGCGGACAAAGTGAGCAGGGCAGCCGCAGCAGGAATTTCTCTTAGGAGACATTCCTGGATGCGTCTACATAACTTCACATAATCATTTAAGTCTTCCTTTACCAACGTCCCCTTTAATGGTTCAACTCTTTTTGGACTGCAGGTAAAAGAAACTTTGACCTGGTGCGAGCAGGAAGGGAAAACCTTATCTGCCGTCGGAGTCCGTTTCTCCCTTACTTCTAGACCCTATCCCAAGTGTCAAACAGGAGGGAAAATGTGGTTCCGTAAATCCCAAAAAGGTTTCCCTCAGGCACAAGGTCAACCCTCCCCAAGAGGCAGAGAGGGAGGATATAACGGAAGACATCGTCCTCGCAGCAGGGGAGATCAGCAATGTTGGGGAGATAGAGAAACTTTCTCTGATCATCCCTTCCATCGCCCCTGAGAGGTTGCCCGACTGTCTGTCTCTGGAGGCAGTCGGGGGGGTCGTCTTTTACTGTATCCAAGCGCCTAGTTAAACATTTCCCAAGATCGTTGGGTATAAACCATAATATCCAGAGGTTACCTTATTCCGTTTGTTTCCAATCCCCTGGTAAACTGGTCTCTACCAGACGTGCCACCCATTCAACTAGACCGTGCTGCATCAGAGGTCATCTCGTTGCTGCAAAAAAGTCATTCAAGAAGTCCCCACAGCGCAAATAGGATCCGAAACTTACGATTCTTTTTAGTTCCAAAAAAGACAGGGGACTGGAGATCAATTCTAGATCTCAGCAAACTCAACAAGTCTGTAAAGAAATCGAAGTTCCAAATGATCACTCTGCAGTCGATATTTCCCTTTTTCGGGAAAGACAATTGCATGTGCTCAGTAGATCTTCAGGATGCATACTACCGCATCAAAATGGACAGGCGCTCCAGAAAGACACCTACGCTTTTGGCTGGGAGCCAGTCATTTTCAATTTCAAACATTGCCCTTTGGCCTCACTACAGCCCCCAGAGTGTTCTTCAAATGCATAGCAGTGGTAATGGCTCACTTGAGATGTCAAGGATTCCAGGCGTTTCCATACCTACGACTGGCTCCTCACTGTTACCACCAAGCACCAACTAATCAGAACCAGGGACGAAACTGTATCCTTGTGCGCCAGATTAGACATTACAATAAACCTAAACAAATCAGCCTTATCTCCATCGCAGCACATTGTATTTTTAGGATCAGAGATAGACTCAACCACCATTACAGCAAAACTGACACCAGAAAGGATAGAGTTGTTACACAATCAAGTCAGATTCTTGCTGAAGAGAGACAAACAACAGGCCAGGATAGTCCTTCAATTCCTAGTTACTCTGGCTTCCACCATTCTCTTAGTTTCCCTAGTCCATCTGCACATGAGGGTACTTCAGTGGCTACTATTTGCCCAGTGGTCAATGCAGGATCTCCCCCATCTCACCAAATATTCATCACAAACTCCTGCAAGAAGGATCTAACATGGTGGTTACATACGGATCAACTTTATCTAGGTCATCCTCTTGCTCCCCCTCAATAAAATGCAGTCTCAACCACAGATGCCTCCCAGATAAGGTGTGGGGGGGGGGGCATTATCTGGGAATGATAGTCCAAGGTACTTGGCAGGATCACGAGAACAACTTGCACATAAATATTCTGGAGATGAGAGCGGTGCTATATGTGTTACAAGCACTTCACAGTTCTCTTCCCACTGGGACAATTGTGATTCAATCAGACAACATGTCTGTAGTGTGGTACAAAAACAAGCAAGGGGGAACCAAATCTTACCCACTTTGACAGGAGGCCTTAAGAGTATAGAAATGGGTGATGGACTCTCAATGATTTCTGGTAGCAACACACATCCTGGGGAAGTCCAGTGTGATAGCAGACAAACTCAGTCATGCAATTCTGATGCCTCATGAGTGGTTCCTGAATTCAGAAGTTGCGGAAGAGATTTTTCGCAAATGGGGCCAGCCTTGCTGCAAACTATTCGTCACGTACATGAACATCAAATGCAGCAGCTGCTTTGCCTTAATTCCCCATCTGGGGATTTCACCCAGGGATGCTGTGGTTCACAAATGGCCTCTGGGACTTCTTTATGCTTTTCCACCCTTTCCTCTTATACCAAAAGTCATTCAGAAAGCAAAAATTGTTGAAGAGTACCCTGATCCTCATTGCTCCTTACTGGGCTCACAAAGTCTGGTTCCCCTTCCTGTGGCCATATCTCTTGGAGGAACCATGGATTCTGCAACCATCTCCAGACCTTCTGATTCATCAGTCAGGACGGTTCCATCCTACCATCAAAACCTTGAAATTGACAGCACGGCTGCTCCAGTTCCACGAATAGCCAGGAGTATTTCCCTTTCCCCTTCAGTCAAACACATTCTGATTTCTTCACACAAATCTTCCACCAGGAAATTATATCCCAGTAAATGGAAAAGGTTCTCCATTTGGGCAGAAAACCAAGGCATAGATCCCTACTCAGCTCCTATTGAGTCTATTCTGTCCTTCCTGTCATCTGTTTTTCATGAAGGAGCTGCAGCTGCTACTATTAGAGTTCAGTTAGCTGCCATCTCTAATTATCATTTTGGCTTCATGGGAAATCCAATCATGTCTCACTCTTTATGCAAAACCTTTCTGAAAGGAGTCCTACTTCTCAGGCCTCAAATCAGGCAACCACCGGAGCCCTGGGACCTAAACCTAGTTCTTACATCTTTAATTTCTTCTCTCTTTGAACCCTCTTCTTCATCAGAGCTGAAATTATTGTCTTGGAAAACATTGTTCTTAGTGGCTATAACTTCTGCTAGGAGAGTTTCAGAATTGCAAGCCCTCGCCATTCAACCTCCTTACATTATTTTCCACAAGGATAGAGTCTCACTTAAAACTAATCCTTTTTTTCTTCCTAAGGTATGTTCAGAGCATAATCTCAACACAACTATCGAATTACCAGTTTTCTTCCCAAATCATACTAATAAATCAGAATACAGACTACACCAATTGGACGTCCACAGAATTATCAGGTTTTACCTGCACAGGACTAAAGAATTTAGAAAATCAGACCAATTATTTGTTTCCTTTTCAGACAAAAATAAAGGCTTGCCTGTTTCTAAGGTTACCCTGTCTAAATGGCTTTCAGACTGCATTTCATTTGCTTACAAAACTGCTGGCAAACAGTTACCAGTCAAAGTAAAAGGCCATTCAACAAGAACAGTATCTACTTCGTATGCCTTTAGATCTAGGCTCTCAATTGATACAATTTGTGCAGCAGCTACTTGGGCAAGACCTCATACCTTTGTCATTCATTACAAATTGGATCTGGCCTCCTGGGACAGGTCATCCTTTGGGTCCCCTATGCTGAAAAGTCTCTTCGCTTGAGCCACTGTGCTAGCAAAGGTGCTGGGGACGCTGTTCCATCCAGCAAGAATTATGGCGAGATAGGACTACATAACATAAGGAAGTTATGCACTTACCATAACATTCCATGTCTGTAGTCCATCTCGCCTACATTCTTGCATCCCACCCTCCTTCCCCCTTCCTGTTTCCTGGTGGAACAGGTGGACTATACATTTTGATGTCTGACATGGTTATAGTTGTCCGTCCACCTGGCATGGATAGTAGTTCTGTCTCTATGTGCATAGTTTTTGATAGTTTACTGACTAATATGTACCTATTACTTTCTTGCAAACAAGATCTGGGGAATTGCCGTGAGGCACCATGGGATAGGGGTTAGCCTCGAGCCAGTAAAAGCTCTCGAGCTTTAGTATCGGCCGAGTCAGAGCCGAAAATCAAATCGAAACCCATCCAGCAAGACTGTAGGAGAGATGGACTACAAACATGGAACATTATGGTAAGTACATAACGTCTTTTTAATTAACTTTATTGGGAGCTTTGTATAATGTGTTTTCTGAATGTTGAATTTTATCTTTTGAAGGCTTGTTAATCGAGGCGCTAAGATCATTGAAACTTTTTTCTGTCACTGACCATTGTTTTTTGGTTGTAATTTTGGATTTGAGCAGATTGAACTGCTCTGTCAAGCAGACCAAATTCCAGATTGTTATGGCGCAGTCCATTATCCCTTTTTTGAATGAGTATGCTATCATGTAAAGATTGCGAGGAGTTCCAGAAGGTTTGTACACTTCCAGCTGAAAGCTGATCACTATCCGTTCTGAGCACTGCCCTTTGAGCTCTCCACTGCCCTCAGAGTATTCACCAAGTACATGGCAGTAGTGGCAGCCTGGACCAGGCTGCTGGAGCTTCAGGTCTTTCCTTACATGGATTATTGGCTCCTAAACACAACCACAAGAGCATTGTTGATCAGAGCCATGAACACTTTACTTCAGCTGTGCAGCTCCTTGGGAATCACAGTCATGTACCAGAAATCCAGTCTTATTCCTATGCAGTCAATAGAGTTTATAGGTTGCCACTTGGACACATTTTCTCAGATTGTAAGGCTACCAGATTCCAAAGTGTCAGCCCTACCGGGTCTGCTTATCTGGTTCTCAGGCTAAGGGGGCACATGGCAGCCACCATTTGCTTGGTTCCCCTTGCAAGGTACTATATGAGAGTTCTGCAAGGGACATTGGTCATGATGTGGTCTTTCTTGACACACCTGATGGTCATGCTGTGATCTTTCTTGACACACCTGATAGAGATTTGCTGAAAGCAAATCAAGTGGTGGCTGAAATCTCCCTTGGTTTCCACCGAGAAATCATTTGTTCTTTCCCATCCTCTAGGCATGTTCATCACAGACACCTCTCTTCTAGGGTAGGGGAAGGCATTTCGAGGGGAGGACTGTCCAGGAGACCTGATTCGATACCGAGACCAGTCTTCACATCAGTGCTCTGGAGATGAGGGCACTCCTCCTTATGCTGCAAGCATTTCAGGATGTTCTTCTCCAGGATTTGATTTCAGTTCTGACCAACAGCATGTCTGAGATGTGGTACTTGAACAAAAAAGGGGGAACCCATTCATATCCTCTTTGTCGGGAGGCCATGAGGGTTTGGCAGTGAATGATTTCATCTCAGTGGTTTTTGGTTATAACGTGCATCCCAGAGAAAAGGAACATATTAGCAGACAATTTGAGCAGAAACATTCTTTTTCCACATGAGTGGTCTCTGAATCGGAGAGTGGCCACTTGGATTTTTTGGTGCTGTGCTGTTTGCATCCCCTTACAACACCAAGTGCAACAGTTATTATGTCTTAGTCCCCCCACAGGACGCTCTTCTACATGCTTGGGCCTCGTGTCTCCTTTGTGCCTATCCCCCTGCTCCATTGATAATAAAATTTCCTCAGAAGGCATCCCATTGCAGAGCATTGTAATCCTCATTGCCCCTTTTTGGCCCAGTCAAGTGTAATTCCCCTTCCTTTAGAGTTTATAGGTTGCCATTTGGACACAATTTCTCAGATTTCAAGGCTACCAGATTCCAAAGTGTCAGTCCTACCACATCTGCTTATCTGGTTCTTAGGATAATGGGGCACATGGCAGCCACCATTTGCTTTCATCTTAGTGTTTTTTGGTTATGTACACTCCATTGGTCTTGGATTCTATTGTGAACTTCATTTCTCACCAGATGGGCCCACTCAACTTACGATCCCTAAAGTTGAACACATGGTTCCTCCAATTCTCTTGTTGACCAGAAATCCCACGCTTTCTGATAGAGTGGTGCAAATGTTGTCTTTCTCTCAGAAGTTAAATACATGTAAGGTGTATGCCACTAAGTGGAAACATTTTGCTTGTTGGGGCACCTCTAAGGGGTTGGATCCCTTTTCAGCCCTCATACAGGTTGTTTTTGACTTCTTGATAGATTTGTTTCACTTGAGCTCACATTATTCTACTAATAAGGTGCAGCTGGCAGCTATTTCCATTTTTCACATTGGAAGAGACAGTATGCCTTTAGCGGCTCTTAAAATTTACAAAGCTTTCCTCAAGGGTACCTTTTTGTTACGTCTCCTGGTTAGGGACCCTGCCCACCCATGGGATTTGTCTCTCATGTACAAATGTTGGCTTCTCATCCCTTTGAGCCTTCTGCTACTGTTGATTTCAATTTGTTATCTTGGGAAATCTTGTTTTTGGCAGCAGTTACTTCCAAATTGAGTTTCAGAGTTGCAAGCTCTCTCGTCTTTACCTAGTTTTTCCTAACAATAGGGTTTCTTTGCACACGGACTAGTATTTTCTTGGTAAGTTAAGGTGGTTATGGAGAACAATTTGAATCACTTCAGTCATTTGCTTGTATTTTTTCCTGAGCTTTTTAACAAGAGGGAGTGTTTGCTGCTTTGTCTCAATGTTCAGAGACAGTTGAGGTTTTCTTTGTATAGAACAAAATCTTTCAAAATGTCTAATCAGTAGTTTGTGTCTTTTTCAAAAGCTAAGTTGGGCATGCCATTGTCTAAGGATACTCTGTCTGAGTAGCTATCTGATTGCATCTCCTTTAGGTATAGTTTGAAAGAAAAGTACTTGTTGGGTAAACAAAAAGGTTATTCTACAAGAACTACAGCTACTTCTACAGCATTTTTCTCCAGATCTGCGTTGGAAGAGATTTGTGCATCTGCTTCCTGGGTGGGTCCTGACATCTTTGTGTCCCACTACAAATTGGAGATAACAGTCTAGGTCAGGGGCTTCCTTTGGTTCCACCATATTGCGCAGTATCCTTTAGTGAGGCCTCCAAGTTTTTACGTGGCTGGGGCTCTGTCCTACAGGTTTAATCCAGCTGGAAAAGACAACATTGGATACAAAAGTTATGTTTTTACCATGATGATAGAGCCATGGTGTCTTTTTCATTGTGGTTCAACTTTCCCTCACTCTGACCCCCACCTTTTTTGGCAAGCCTTTTAACTGTGAGATGATCAAGTTGGGGAGAGCTTTCCCTTTTTTCTCTTGCATTTTGGGGTCCATCATATCTTTTTCCCATGTTTTTTTTGCTTATTGTCAAGTATGGGCAATTTCGATGTGAGGTAACACTAAGTGAGAGATTATGGGTACAGGAGGCAGAGCTCGGCAGGCTGAAGTCTTAGGAATGTGGCCGGCCTTGGATCTGATATACCACAGTTTGAACCAGACAAATCTATCATTATGGTCAGTGTATATAACTTTCATTTTTGGATTTACTTAAATGTAGTATATGAACATCTTCTGAGGACAGATCTTTTAAATGGTAGTTTGGAAGATTATGAAAGATATTCTAGAGCAACCCATTCTACTAAGGCAGTATGCCACTGTTTCTAGACACTTTAACAATTCTTTAGAAATCTCAAAACTCAGTGTTAGCATCCTCAAATAAAAGCCCTTTGCCATCAGGAGGAGAGCAGTAGCCCTGAAAATGTCATGTGCTTTTTCATTAATTGATAGAAGTTTAGGCAGAGCTTGATTTTTAATGTTCACTATCAAGTGCCAACCCTTCTCCATTGGCTGTTCTGTCATCCAGTTGGTAGAAAGATGGAATTAGCTAGATTTTATAAACCTTCCTCCTAAACATACTCCTACTCTCAATAAGGATTTGTTTGCAGTAGTTCATCTTTCAGACCCACAATCTGCTATAGAAATAGGTTTAATATGGAACCTCCAGAGCAAAGATTAGACCAGTTTTATTCCAGGTTCTTCTAGGTCACTAAGGGAATAGGAATGTGTTGGCCCATCTCATGCATCTATTCAATAAAATGTGATTTCAACAGCATGAAAATGTTGAGGTCACAGAAATGCAAAGCATCTTTTTTCAAGGAGGCAGATCATCCTGCTCATCTCAGTAACTTTATATGTACTAATTTTGAGGTCACTTGGAATGCTGATTCCACCAACATTCAGTGATCTCAACATAGCACTGACCTTTGAGGTTAGTGCAGCCTCAACTTCTCTCCTGGTCTGTCTTGTGTTACCCTCTTCATGTCTAGATGGACATTATGAAAATGATTTATTGACTAGGCTTGTAATGGTTTGTAGAGTGAATGCTTAGCCGTTACGTATGAACACCTCATTAGAGAGGATTTCAGTGAATTAGAATATACTGCTAGGTTAGCAAATTTTATACTTTTTTGTATTAGTGATGTATGCTGTAGAGAAATGTTGAATGAGTTGTTTTGTGTTTACCTGTTGCAGCTGGAGATTACTATGAAAGAGAACCCTTGGAATATTATTCTGTCTTTTCAAAATGGTTACAGTGCTATTATGTGGCAGGAATGAAGACACTCCGTGACAGCAATGGCAGAACCATTTGGTTTCAGGTATGTTTTATTTATGTTTTGTTAACAAGGTTAGCCATGCTGAGAACCTGTCCATTTTCAGAGAGCACCTAAGGGAGAAAGCCCACTAGACTGTATTACATATATTAATAAGTACTATTAATAGTGTCAAGACTTTGAAATTCAGAAACATTTTTTGGATCTTGGTAAATGATTTTGTCCAATGCATGACCACATGCAGGGTGGGAGTGGTTCAGAGGGCGCACTGAGTGCTGGTGGGGAAACAGAAAAAATTGCATGCAATAGTTGTAGCTTTAGAAGACATGCCATTGCAGAGATGGATTATAGCTTAGCATCTTTTGTGGGGATGGAATTGATCCTTTAAGCTCATTCTTCTGGAAAATGCGTTTGTGTACACTTTGCATTTCACATGGATTTAACTTTGTTCAAACCTGATTGTCACCACAGGTCTTCAGAATGCATGCTGTTTGGATAAAAATTCCTGTTTTTGTGTACCTGCTCTTGATTTTATCACCTCTCTTAAATATTCATTTATTCAGGCTGTGAAATCAGAGTTTTTTGGTTTTCTCTTGGATGGTGAATTTAGGTTTGACCTCCTTGTTATGTTCATTATTACAGAAACTAATCATTGCTAATGAGTGGCTTGTTGTTTTAAGAGTTTTATGTCTGGCTATGTCAGAACAGCAATGATTCAAGCTGTCTCACTGTCTTGCCTTCTACAGTCTTGCCATGTATTTGCTAACCTTTGCACAAATGTTGGATGTAGCTGAATCATGTGCTTTGCTGCTGGTATGCTTCCCAGTCTAACAGTTGTGAAGCCTTAAATAAGCTTATCTGGATAGGGTTTTCTAACTGTCTTAAGCTCGCCCGTCTGATGGTAAGTCATAGGCTACTGTACTCAAATGTATGCCAGTCATTAAGTAGGATACTGACCTGTGCACCACTTCTAGATCTCTTTGTTCTAGTGATGCTGTCTTAGTACAAGACATCCACCTACCAGTAGACAAGGAATGACAATTCACATTTTGGTGTCTACACAGCATAACAATGGAATTAGCTTCCCCTCAACATATGAAAACTTGTCAGTGGGGCAAAATGATGGAAACCTCACTGCCTAGCAGGTTCTGTTTTCCCATTTCTTGCTTAGTTTTGTTCGGCTTGCTGTTCCTTTCATCAGTTTTGTTGCTTGCCTATTATACTATACATTTTCCACATGTTTAGCCTCAGTAGCAAGAGTCATTTTAGTGTGATTGTCCTCAAAAACTTTGAAATCTGAAGTACAGTGATAATTTTCCTGCTGTGGTGCTTCTGAAGATGTTTCCTGTGCCACCTGGTCTGCTTGTGTGCTTTGTTCTTCAAGAGAGGAGTAAGTAGCTATTGTGCAATATTTTATAAGCCCTATAAATTACCTTTTTTTAACAGCAGCTTCTGTTCTTGAGTCAGCTAAAAACTCTACAGAGCAGCTCTTTCACAAAGAATTCCCCCTATTCCTTTCTCTTTACCTATACTCTGATATCAATCTTGGATGGGGAAGGCAGTCTCTAGCCTGCAGTCCAAATGTCTTAACGGCCTTTTCCCATTCTGTTACCTTTCCTTCTCTAGATTTGCTCCCACTACCTTAGTTCCTTTGCCAGTTTTCTCCAATAAATTCCAGCCTCCTCTTATGTATTATGTATACCCCTAATTGCAGTCATCCCTGTCCGAAAAAATTACTTTCTCCATTCTGTTGTTGGCTTAGTTCTTAGGTCTGGTTGCAGTTTTGATGAGAACCTCTTCAAAGTCTTTGTGCAGCATGACTTTGTTGCGTCCAGCTTCAGTGGGTTCTATCCTGGCTATCTGCTAAGAAAAGACAATAGCAAGTGTGCTGAACCCAGCAACATTTGGATTAATAGTAATTCTCAGGAAGCAGCTTGGAGTCAGTGCTATTGTTTTGCCTCTGGTAAGAGAAGGAGCAAAGCATCATTGATTCTTAGCTGCATGCTGTAGTGTTTCGACCAGTTCTGTCTCTGCCAGACAGCACCTCCACAAATCAGCTCCAAACCTCATAAGCACTGTGACGCCCCACCACTGGACCAATAATCAAGGAATCTCAATCCTCACCACTGGCAACAGTGGGGGACATTCACTGGGAGGATAACGGGTACACGCACAGTATTTCCAGATGTAGCTCTCTGCATCAAGTGCAATTTCCTTTAAGAGCACACACAGACCACAGTCATTCTATGGCTGGTTCCTCTACCTTTCTTCAGATCCCCAATAAGACTTCCCACTGGCACAGCTCTAGAGTTGAGATCTCAGCTGAGTGACCAAGCCAAGACCTCCAGCATGCTCTCTGTCCAACCAGTGCTTCATGTCCCTGCCCAAGTAGCTGATATACACACTCTCTTTGAGGTTTGATTTACACACACACACACACACACACACACACACACACACACACACACACACACACACACACACACACACACACACACACACCTGAGAGAGGCTGGCACAGGTTTACTAGCTATGCCCCCTTATGCCCAGACTATTAGGTGGTTATGACTGCTACCAGTCACTCCTTATCAGCTACTCTAGGGCCCTTAAAAGGTGACCAGTCTTACTGTGTAATATTAATACTACTACAAATGGTAGTTTGACAAAGAGCAAGGCTATGAGGATTGGCCCACAAAGTGTTACCAATTAAATATGCAAGTACTGTCAAAACTTAAATATCTCTACACAGATCAGCCACAATGAAGGGTTTAAATATATTTAATAATAAAAGAGCAAAACAATACTAAATATATATTCACAGTCACATCAGAGTTTAAAACCACAGGAAATATTTAAAACAACTTTGCAGGACTGTCTCAAGTAAATAAAGAAAAATATCTAAACTAAGCTTCACTATATTCCTGAATTAATCTAAGGAAATTACTGTAATCTAAGAATTTACTATAGAGCAAGGCAGATGTGATAAATGGATCTTCTAGTTGTTGTCAAGTCCAAGACAGAATGCAGAATGCTGTCTCACTAAGAGACTTCTCAAAATAATATATAAAATATTACTGCTGGGATAGCTTGTAGAATGACATCACTTCTTGTCATCTGACTCCTAGTTTCCAGGCAAAACACCCATTAATGAAGCTGGCAGTATTTAGCATATACCTTTAAAAATACATAGACATGGGCTTCTCATCAGATCTCTGGCAGATGCTGGAAGTCACAAAACAATTACATTCCTTCATTCTTTCAAGACTAGTAATTAGTTCATCCTAAAGACAAGACAGAAAGTTTCCTAGCACAGACGTTGTGTTTTTTGATGCATTGAAAACTGAAAGATACCATCTTTTATGGTCTAGTCATAAAGTAATTTAATTTCAGTTATTTTTGTAAAGTTTGCTGGACTGAAGTTAACCTCCTGTTTTCCAGTTTCCACTGTTAAAATATATACATTTAAACAGTTACAATAGTGAATATACATTTTTTTTTCTCTTCCAGTAGGGCACACTCTGGATCCATTTTTAATGCAAGCATTTTACAAATACCTTTTCAACACACACACTTCTGTACAAGCAGTTTGATATACACATGACATACAGTTCTAATACATTTGCAACACCAGTCTTTCTGCTTTTCCTGGTTAGGGGTCGCCACAGCGGATGTCCGGTCCGCTCATGATTGGCAGTCGATTTTTACATTGACGAGTTGCCAGCCCTACGCCCAACCTTCAAAGAAGGCACACCCATTCCTGCACGCACCTACCTGCATGTCTTTAGACGTCACTCGACCGTGGGGAGGGCATGCAGACTCCACAGAAGGCGCTCCAGCCGAGAATCGAACAGTAGAACCTCTTGCTGTGAGGCGACAATGCTAACCGCACCACCACGGCTACACATTTGCAACGCAAACATCTAATATAAATCATTTCGATATTCACCAATGACATATAATTATTTACAAAATTCCAGCTAGCTGGGCTGGCAGTATCTCCTTTCATCGCAAGCACCATTCCCCCCTTCAGCACATATTAGTAAGTACCTGGAGCCATGGATTTGCACTTTCCAACTTTCTCTGCAGTCAGCTTGGTTGAAATGGTTATCCTGAGACAATGTAACAATTGTCTCATGTTTGCTGACAACCATCTACTACTTAAACTAATATAGTGTATCAGAGATGTAGTTATATAATGTTATTGGAGACAAAGCTCTCACATGAAGCCACAGCAAACAACATGAAGACTGTCAGTACTACACATCACCTCACTAAACCAGTCGCGCACACAACTCAGACCAAAGACAAACTTGCATATACTGAGAGTCTTAAAAGTAACCTACCTAAACCACAAAAGCCTCCTAAATTCAACCTATGAATGAAGTACCCTCAACAACCTCCCAAAAACGCAACACATGCTTCATCAACAATAAAACCTATGTTTAAGAGTCACACTGACTCAGTTCAAAAGCCACAGGGCAAAAGTCAAACATGCTAGTCATAGGTGACTCCATAGGGAAATACATTGTTGCACTAGTCACCAGGACTTGCAAAGAAAGGGTCACTGTTAGCTGCCTATCATGTACCAGGATTTGCCTCAGAATGCATGTACTCAAGTCTTTGTACCACAAGTACACATATGACATAGTCATAGTTCATGTGGGTGTAACTGACTTGTGATGTACCTTGACAATGAAGAGACACTGTAAGGCTGCTCAACAAGGGACTAAGTGGCTGAAATTGAAAAAGAAATCTAAACTGGAAATTCTCATTGATTTTCTCTTTTTAGGTTCATTTTAACAGGATGTATCTGTCTTAGCTGTATTCCTTTGTTTTCGATCTTAGGTTAATAATCTGCATTTGTTGTAGCTATTTTTAAATCAGTGTTATTCTAAATCAGAGTTTTTGTTGTCCCTGACTCTACAGCATTTGGATAAAATGTTGCAAGTGGTTTAAGCAAGTATTCAGTAATTCTAACAAATAACTGCACTGTTTTTTTTCCATATTAATTGATCTGACTCTTTAAATTAAATCACGGTTGTCCCTTTTGTTTTTCTTTTTTTCTGGTTGTCCTTTTTAGAGAGAAATAGAGAACCCGATTCAGTTCTGATTGCTTCCAGGCTCAGGCAGTGTCTCAGTTAATTGCTTTTGTTCTCTGAGGCCAGTAACGTTTTAGTTAAGTCTTCAGATTCTGTTTATGCCAATATCAAGCTATCCATCAAGAGGCTATGCAGCTGAAATTGAAAAAGGAAAGTTAAGTGGCTGGAAATTCTCATTGTTTATCTGTTGTATCCATATTTAAGTTCACTTTAACAGCCTCTTATCTGAGTAAGCTATTTTCCTTCTTGGTTTCTGTCTTAAGTGAAGAGTTTGCATTTGCTTTAGCTGGTTTAAAATCATTCTTCTTCTTCTATTGTCTGTAGCTGGTGGCCAGCAGAGGTGGTCTACCCAGTAGTCGGTATGCTGGTAGGGGTGCTGCTGGATTCTGGGCTTCCTTCATGATGCCTTTCCATGCTGTTTGGTCCATGGCAATATCTATGGCCTCCTATAGGTCGAGTCACCAACTTTTCACGTCCTCTTCAACCTGTTCAGCCCACATCATCTTTGGTGCAGATTTGTGAACTCTCCATTTCTTTGGGCACTCTCTCTATAATAGTCTGAATGGCAAGCGTCTGGTATCCATCCTGCACACGTGTCCAAACCAGCGCAGCCTCCTGTTTTGGATCTGTTCACTGATCGTTGGCTGCAAATCACATCTGGTCTGGATGCTCTCATTTCTAATTTGGTCATGAAGTGAGATTCTGAAGATTTGGCACAGGCATTGCATTTGGAAAACCTCAAGCTTGTTCAAGTCTGGCTTGAGGAGGATCCACGTTGCTGATTCATAAAGGAGAATTGGCAAGATCAGTGCCCGGAAAAGGTGAATCTTGGTGGTGGTACAGATGTTTGTCCTCATCCATAGATACCAATTGAGTGAGGCAAATGCTACAGTGGCTTGTCCAATCATGCTGTGGACTTCAGCTGTTAATGCCATCTTCTTCTCCTAGCCCAGCGAACCCAGATATTTTAATTCTTGTTTTTGTTTGATATGAACTCCCCCAAGTGGCTTGTGATGCTTTGGTTGCCATCGCTTTGGTCTTATCCACATTTATCTGTAGGCCATACAATTGGGCGATTGTGGGCAATTTTGTGGATGATGTCTGTGGCCTCAGCATCAATGTGTGTGAAAATGGCATTGTCCTTGGTGAACATCAGGTCAGTCACAGAATGGGCTTGATACTGGACTCCGCTCCTGCCCTCAAATACTCTCCTCACGATGGCGTCCACCACTATGTTGAACAGCTGTGGAGAGACCACATCCCCTTGACGGACCCCAGTCTGGATGATAAGCTCTTCAGACAGTTTGTTTTGAATGTGCAGCTGGCTGGATGAACCATTGTACGATGTTTGAAGGAGTCTGATGATTTTCTTCAGCACATGCTTGGTCTCCAGTGTCTTCCACAGGGCAGTCGAGTAGATACAGTCAAATGCGGACTTGAAATCGATAAAGATGATAACTGTACATTGCCCACACTGGATTCTTTCCTCCATTAGCTGACAGATGGTGAAGATTTGATCACAGCATCCTTTTGTTTGGTTTGACTCCAGCCTGTTCTTTCTTGCTGGTTTGCTCGCGGTGTTTTTGCAGCCTGGAGTGTATGATCTTCATAAAGACTTTGCCAATGATGGAGAGCAGGCTGATGCCACAGTAGTTCTTGCATTCCCTGTTGTCCACCTTCTTGTGGATGGGTACAATGATGGCCTACTTCCATGTAGATGGTATCTGTTCTGTAACCCATAGCAGTCCGATCAGTGCATGGAGTCAGTGGAGCATTACCTCCAGCCTTGATTGCTTCCGCAGTGATCTGATCTGCTCCTGTTGCCTTGCTGTTTCTCAGTGTTCTGGTATCTAATTTCACCTCTTTGACTATTGGCTTTGCATCAATTATTGTGGCCTCAGGGAGATGGATGTTTGGCAGATCGACCATTGGTCCACGAGGTTGGGTCATGGTTGTAAAGTTCTTGAATGAATTCCCTCCAACATTTCAGGCATTCACAGGGTGAGCCCACAAATGTCCCGTCCACTTTTTTGATGTTGTCGCTGGTGGATTTGGTCTTCCCACTCATTAGTTTGAAGATGCTTTATAGGGTGTGGTACTTGTGTCTGAATACCACCTCCTCAAGGTCGGCTGCCACCTGGTTTCAATACGCTTCTCTTTCTGCTTTCAGCCTCTGGAGAACTTCTCTATTGAGCTGTTGGTATCATTTATAGTTGACCAGCTTCACCTGCTTCCATTGGGCTACGAGATCCAGGCACTCTTCAGATATCCATGGCTGCATTTGCAGCAGATGGGTAGGCATAGCGATCTGGCACATACCATAATGGAGTTTGATATCTTTTTTTATTTTATTTTTTTGTTTTATGGCATTTTATTATTTCTCTTTTGTTTTGCTCCTATCATAGTTATACATTACATATATTGTCTAACTTTTGTTTTTAAATTTTAATCTTGTATTGCCTATTGCTGTATAATGATGCAAAGCCAATAGTCAAAGAGGTGAAATTAGATACCAGAACACTGAGAAACAATAGTCAAAGAGGTGAAATTAGATACCAGAACACTGAGAAACAACAAGGCAACAGGAGCAGATCAGATCACTGCGGAAGCAAAAAAAAAAAAAATATTTCTTTGTTTTATGGCATTTTATTATTTCTCTTTTGTTTTGCTCCTATCATAGTTATACATTACATATATTGTCTAACTTTGTTTTTAAATTTTAATATTGTATTGCCTATTGCTGTATAAACTTGTAATAATCCATTGGAGCTTTTCTCCCCGGGCCTCTACTGAAAATTTACATATATCCAGTTGGACTAGCCCGGTCAACAAATGTAAAATAAAATAAATAAATAAATATCTGATTTTCTGCCTCATCCACATCCTCTATTTGGGCCAGTGCTGCTTAACAGTTTGACAGTGCGATCTGGAAGCCCTGTTTGCAGGGGGGGCATCAGTTGCTTCCAGTCCAGCCTGGCTGGCGGAGGTGACTTGCACTTTGCAACCTGTAAGTGAAGCTGCACCACAGCACAGACAAGGTAATGATCAGAGCCACAGTTAGGTCCTCGCATAGCATGAATATCCTTGAGCTACAGTCGAAGGCGAGAGTTGACCAGGATGTAGTGTAATATGGCCAAGTCCTCAATGGATGGGTTTCACCACATGAGCAGGAGTTTGTGAGGATGCTGGAAATGGCTGTTTTCCACAATGAGATCATTTGATGCTGCAGAGGACAGAAGGTGCAGGCCATTATCATTCATGTTCCCATGGCCAAATCTACCTGTCATTCCTTCCCAACCAGACCTGTCCTTGCCTATGTGGACACTGAAGTCTTCCACCAAGATGATCATCTCAGTCCATGGAATTGAATCCAGCATGTATTGGAGCTGGTTGTAGAAGTCATCCTTGACTGGGTATAGATTCTTGCCTGTTGGTGCTTAGATGGACCAAATGTGGGTCTTGGTGGTACCATTGATTTCCTTTTGGCTGACATGGTGGCCAGTTTGAATGTTCCACGTAGCAGTACGGGTTTCCAGTTTTGGTATAATGAATTTCCTTCAGCCAGTAGCCCACTTCTCACCAGCAGTCTGGTCCCTAGTGGTTGTGCATCGGCTGTCCCAGATGTGGTAGCATGAGCATATGAGTTTGTTAGAATTTCCATATGGTTTGTTGCCTGGTTTCCCAGTTATGGTCACTGCAGTGGGGTGACCACCCTCCTCCTTTTAAAGCTGGGCTTGGGACCGTCCTTGGTGGAGTTTTTCAAATCATTAACTCATTCTAAATTTTTCTTGACTCTGAACTTACAGCATCTGGATAAAGTGTTGTAAACATTTTAAGCCTTTATTCAGTAATTCTGATAATTAGCTACACTGCTCTTGCCTTTTAAGTGATCTGACGTTTGAAATTAAATCTTGGTTGTCCTTTTGTAAGAGAAAGAGAGAACTAGAATGAGTTTCATTTGACCAGATTACTTCCAAGTGTGGAAGGGCTTCAGTTAATTGCTTTTGTTCTATGAGGAAAAAAACTTTTTAGTTAAGTCTTCAACTTCTGTTTGCGTCAGTATAAGGGTGTCCAATGCGAGGCTTAGTGGCTGAAAGGTTCCTCCTCCCTTTTCCACCCTGCTTCTTCTTAAACTCGTGTCTCTGTTATCTGCCCATTATGTTACTTTGACAACAAAACTCATTCCCTTTCCACTTTCGTTGTTTGTTGTCATTAAGTACAAAAGTATAATTTTGCAAAGTCACTCCTTTTAGCTGTTTAAATACTTTCCTTCCCATTGTTTTCCATAAGGAATTTGAAACATGGATCTGCACTTTCCAACCATTTCTGTAGCCAACTCGGTTGTAGTGGGCATCTAGAGATAATGTCGCAATTGTCTCATCTTTACTGACTACCAGCCTACTTAAACTGACACTATAGTTATGTAATGCTAATAAAGGCAAAGCTCGCACATGTAGCCACTACAAATGACTATGCATTTGTGTTGTCCATTTTCATTTTTCTTTAACAGATGGGTCTTGGATCTGACCTCCGATCTGGTTAGTCCATTTTACTAGACTTAAATCCAGCTCTTGAACTTGTCCCTTTACCCACAATGCCATGGTCACCCTGTAGTACCTCAGATTGAGTTTCCTGCCCAATCAGCAATAGAAGGAACTAATCTAAGGATACATTCAAAGGAAGGATAATAGAAAAGACTAGGGCGCAAACCTGGAATGGGGGTTCCATAACAACCATAAGATCACTCCAGGAGTTAAAAGGAAGGGGGAAGGAAGGTGGGAAGTTTAGGAATAATGAAAATAGACAACACAGATGCATAGCTATGGTGAGTACATACTTTTAATATTCGATATTGTCCTTTTCATTCTTGCTGAACTGATGGGACAGAGTCCCTAGCTACGTGAATCTTGGGTGGCCCTCATTGAGGGATATTCTGGAGTACTGCAGAACCAAAACCAGCCGTTTCTGGAAGTCAAATCCAAACTGTAATGAGCATGAGACCAAGTAGTTGTGACACAAATGTCATCACTGGGTCAGAGTGCTGATGATGTAGCTGTGGCTCTGGTGGAATGTGCCTTAGGGGGGTCTAGGTAAAGGCAAACCTCGCTGGCTGTAAACAAAGGATATGCAGTGTGAAATCCATCTGGCTAAGGTGACTTTAGTAACTGGTTTGGCCAATTTCTTGGGGGAGAATGAGTTAAACAATTGATCTGACTTTCTGAAATCTTTTGTTCTGTGGAGGTAAAAGTAAAGCTACCTTTCTACATCCAAAATATGAAGCATGTATTCACATTTATTAGCAAAGTTGGTAAAGAAAACAGGCAAATTAGTGGTTTGGTTACTATTCGCTTCTGAGGCTGCTTTAGGCAGGAATGATAGATTGGTTTATAAGGAAACTCTCATCTTTGTGAAAAATCAACAATAGGGATTTGGAAGATAGAACCTAGGGCTTGTACACTTGTCTAGCAGATGTAATGGCTACAAGAAAAGCGGTTTTCCAAGATAAGAAGTTTAAGTTAAATCTAGCCGATGGTTCAAAAAGGCTCTGAGTCAAAGTCTGCAGCACAACTGTTTAATCCCAGGGTGGTGTAGTATCCTTCACTGGGGTCTGAAGAAAGCCTGGGTTGTCTAACCATCATTGGAATTGGAGAAACCATGTGGTCAACTTGAGGGCTGTAATGCTCGGGTGATCCATCCTTATGGGATGAGGGAAAAGGTCTGGACTGGGGTCCAGTCTACAGTGTGGATATTGAAGGTGAGACCAAAGGAAAGAGAACCACACTTGATGAGGCCAAAAGGGGGCAATGAGGATTACCTTGCTCTTCAACCAAAGTGCTTTCTGTAAGAATTTGTGAATTAGAGGTTGCTGAGGATAAACGTGAAGGAGACCAGAGGGCCAATTGTGGGCTAGATTATCTGTCAGTGACTCCCCCGAGGGTGAATCAGGGCAAGGTACCTGCTGCACTTGTTGTGGGGTGAAGCATATAGGTGACAGCAAGGTTGGTCCTATTGATGGAAAATTTTCTCCACCACTAATTGATTGAGATACCACTCGTTGTCATCAGAATGGACCTGCTTAGCTCATCTGCCAGTATGTTGAATTTTTCCAGAATGTCTCGAAGAGAGGATAAGATTGGGTTCTCCCTGTTTGTTGATATACCAAACTACAGACATGTTGTTGGTTTGAATTGCAGTTGTACTGATAGGGAGGACATCCTGGATGGCCTGCTATGGTAGAAGGACTGTTGTCATCTCTAGGACATTGATGTGCAAGTTGGTCTGTTTTGGGACCACAAGCGTTGTACTGTCCTTCCTAAGAAATACCCCCCCCCATCCTAGTTGGGAGGTGTCCATGGTAACCATGGCTACCGGGGATGAAAGAACAAAGCGGCGGCCTTGAGAAACTTCATCCGACTGCATCCACCAACACAGATGGTGTTTGTAAACTTGAGTGAGCTTGACTGGTGAAGACCAGGGATGGCAAAAAATTGACCACTGAAAAGCTAGAGTCCATTTTTGCACATAAAACAGGGCCCTACGAAATAAGGTTATGGCTGCTGCTATTGACCCTAAGGTCTGATGAATCAGTCTGGCTGGGGGAGAAGGTTGTGAGATAATTTGCTCCACTTGATACCTGATGGTCTGTACTCTGTTTGGTGGGAGGGAGGCTATCTGACTGACTGTGTCCAAATGAGTGCCTGTGAACTCCAGGCTCTGTACAGGTTGAAGATGTGACTTGCAAAGGTTGACTGAGATGCCTAGGGATTGGCATAACTGGAGAAGTAGTCCCTGGATTTCTTGAGGAGATGCCTGGTTGGGGCGTTGAGGAGCCAGTCTAGGTACGGAAACATCCAGAATCCTAGGAGTCTCAGATAAGTTTCTACCACTGCCATATGTTTGGTATGCACTGTGGGGGCTGTGGTGAGAACAAAGGGCAGGGCTCTGAACTGATGGTGACTGGCCCCCAGCTGAAAGCACAGAAAACTTCAGGGTTGTCTGTTCAACTTGATGTGATAGTATGCATCCTGAAGATCAATGGAACACATCCAATCGCCTTTACGCAGAAATGGCAGAGTGGACTAAACTGTGACCATTCGGAACTTTGGCTTCTTTACAAATTATTCAGATTGCTGAGATCCAGAATTGGTCTCAAGTGCTCTGTTTTATTTGGCACTAAAAAGAGTCTTGAGTAAGTTGTGAATCCTTTTTGGTCTGGTGGGACCTCTTGGATGACATTTTGTCTAGCAGTTTTTGAACTTCTAGTGCTACTGATGCTTCTTTCTGACTGGGTGGAATATCGGGAAGCCTTTTCTTTTTGTTTGGGGGAATTTATGAAAATGGTATGAAATACCCAATGGATATGATATTCTGCACTCAAGAATGTTTTCTGATTGAAACCCAGGCATTTGGGGGCAGAGACAAGCAGCCCCCAACTTTCTCCAGAGATGAGCAGTCAGGCAACATTTCAGGAATGCTAAAAGGGTTTGTCCAAGAAGGAGTCTCGAAAACCCTGATTTTGCAGGCCTCCTGTGACACGAGGGTGATGTCTTCCATTAGAACTCCCCCCAGTCCCAGCAGACCAGACAGGATCCGGAACTTACTCAAGATTATTTTTGGTTCCAAAGAAGACGGGGGACTGGAGACCCATATTGGACCTCAGCAGACTGAACCAATACATAAATAAAGAGAAGTTTCAGATGGTCATGCTTCAGTCTATACGTCCTTTTTTAGCGAAAGACAATTGGATGTGCTTGATAGATTTCAAGGATGCGTACTACCACATAAAAATGGCTAGACCATCCAGGGATCACCTGCACTTCCATCTGAGAGCCAATCATTATCAGTTTCAAGCCCTGCCCTTTGGTCTCACTACAGCCCCCAGAGTGTTCACCAAATACATGGCAATGGTCACAACTCACCTGAGGCATCTAGCATTCCAGGTGTTTCAGTACCTAGACGATTGGCTCCTTACTGCCACCACCAGGCATCAACTCATTAAGGCCAGGGAGTCCACTCTGTCACTCTGCAATCATCTGGGTGTTAATCATCTCAGAAAAATCTGCCTTGTCACCATCGCAGCATATCGTTTATGTCGGGGCAGAGTTGGACACCACCACCACACTAAGGCTTCCATTAGAAAGAGTCTTCCTTCTTCGTCAGCATGTCAGCATTCTGATATCAAAAGACAGAGCACCAGCATCAGAAATTCTGAAATTATTAGGCATGATGGCAGCAGCAATTCTAGCCATACCACTAGCTCATATGCACATGCGGATACTACAATGGCTGTTGTTCACTCAGTGGTCTTACCAAGAGCTTCCCATGTCTCACACTGTAATGATCACAAATTCCTGCAAAAAGGACCTTTAGTGGTGGTTGACTTCACTTCATGTCACAATAGGACGCCCATTTGTGCTACCCCCTCCAGCGGCCACAGTGACCACGGATGCTTCCCAGATAGGGTGGGGGGCACTTTCAGGGAAAGACAGCCCAAGGCACATGGACCGATCTAGAGACACATCTGCATGTCAGTGTCCTGGGGATGAGAGCGGTACTTCTGGTGTTGCAGTACTTTCAGGACTTTCTTCCTCTGGGTACGATTGCGATTCAGACAGACCACATGTTGGTGGTTTGGTATTTGAATAAACAAGGAGGAACCAGGTCTTACTCCCTTTGTCGAGAGGCCCTCAGAGTATGGCAATGGGCTGTTTCCACCCAACGCTTTCTGTTGGCAACGCACACCCTGAGGAAATCCAGCGTGATAGCAGACAAGCTCAGCAGGGCTATTTTGTTGCCCCATGAGTGGTCCCTCATAAAGGAAATAACGGACAGGATATTCTGCAGGTGGGGCCAGCCTTGCTGTGACCTTTTTGCCAGTCACATGAACATGAAATGCAGAAGTTACTTTGTCCTGATTCCCCCTCCGGGAGAAGCCCCAAGAGACGCACTCGTACACGATTGGCCTTCGGGTCTCCTCTATGTTTTTCCACCAATCCCGTTGATACCCAAAGTTCTGCAGAAAGCAAAAACCCTGGACAGGACCATCATTCAAATAGCCCCTCATTGGCCTCGTCGGATTTGGTTCCCCTTTCTTCGACTACATCTTTCGGAGGATCCTTGGATTCAGGACCCAGTTCCAGACCTTCTGACACACTCGTTGAGGGATCTTCATCCCTCTCTGCAGTCCCTGAAGCTGACAGCTTGGCTGCTCCAGTTCCCATCATAGCCAGGTTCCATATCCTCTCCAGTGAGGCAAAACAGATCCTTTTGTCTTCTTCTACTAGGAAGCGATATCTTAGCAAATGGAAAAAAAAACAATTGTATGTGGGCCTCTAGAAATAATATTGATCCTTACCAAGCCCCTATGGCCTCCATCTTACAGTTCTTGACTATGATTTTTAACAAAGAAGCTGCAGCAGCAACAGTTAGGGTTCACTTGGCTGCTATTTCTAATTTTCATCTTGGATTTGAAGGGTTAAATATCATGTCTCACAAGTTATCCAAAGCCTTTCTAAAAGGGACCTTTCATATTAGACCACCTGTGAAATCTCCCTATTCTCCATGGAATCTAAATGTTATGCTTTCCTGGATAATTCTTCTGCCATTTGAACCAGCTTCCTCTTGTGACCTCAAATTTTTGTCATGGAAAACCATCTTTCTGGTAGGTATTGCCTCTGCTCGCAGAGTGTCAGAGCTTCAGTCTTTATCCATCAAGCCTCCCTATTTGATATTCCATGCTGACAGAGTCTCACTTAGAACAAACCTCACACTTTTGCCCAAAGTTTGCACTGAAACCAATCTCAACCAGATTATTGATTTGCCAGTCTTCTTCCCAGTCATTCAAACAGTTTAGAGTATATGCTCACAAACTTGATGTTCACAGACAGCTCAGATTTTATTTGGATAGAACAAAAGATTTCAGAAAATCAGACCAGCTTTTTTTCTCATTCTTAGACTCCAGGAAGGGTAGACCAGTGGCTAAAACAACTCTGTCTAAATGGTTATCTGACTGTATCACCTTTTACCTATTCAGTTGCCAATATGCCTTTGCAACATAAGATTAAAGCTCACTCAACCAGAGCAGTTTCTACATCATCTGCCTTTTCTGCCAGACTTCCCATTGACAACATTTGTGCAGCAGCCACTTGGTCAAAACCTCATACCTTTATCACTCATTACAAAGTTGACAGGGCCTCCTTTGGATCCACGGTCCTGAGAAATATACTCCCATGAGCCACCCAAGGCTGATGATGCTTGGGACGCTACCCATCAGTAAAGAATGAACAGCGAGATTGAACAACTTCACATAAAGAAGTGATATACTTACCATAACGTTCCATGTGAGTTGTTCATCTTGCCTTCATTCTTGCATCCCTCCCTCCTACCTCCTCCTGGGCTGATAGATGACCGAGTTGCTGGAACCATCCTGGTTACTCAATCCTTCTATACCTTTCTCTTGGTAGTGAAAGTATGACATATGGTATTATACACAGCAAACAAGATCTGAGGTAATTCCAAGTGCATCATGGGATAGGGACTTGGCCTCGAACTATTTGAAGACCTCGAGCTTTGCATTTGGCCATATCGGAGCCGAGGGATCGGCTCCAAACCCATCAGTAAAGAATGAAGGCGAGATGAACAACTCACATGGAATGTTATGGTAAGTACATAACTTCTTTTTATTCTCCTTTAAGGCCTGCATCCAAAATCACAATCTATTTTTCTTTCCTGAGCTTGCCCCCGTTTCATCATCATCCCTTTCCAGTTTGAATTATAGTTTTCTGCTTGTGCTATGTATAGGAGTCTTAACTGTGTAGCTCTGAAATACCCCTTGAAATTGGTTAATCCCAATCTGCCCTGTTCTATTGGAAAAATAAGCTTATCCCACTTGACTCATGCCATCTTCTCCTCCCAGATAGTTTTTCAGCTGTTTATTAATGGCTACCCACAAATTCTTCTCTAGTTGATAAAAATATGCCTGACCTTGTGTATAAGGCTAAAGGGACTAAAAACATTTTAACTGCTTGTATTTTACTACCCATATCTATATAACAAAGCTTCCATTTTCTGTTTTTTTTATGTTTTGTTTAGTCTCTTCCCACATATCCTTAGCTGCCACACTAGAATCATTATTAATCCATACTCTTAAGTATTTCATTTTATTATGTCCCCATAAATATAGGTATTCCTGAACCAGTTCATGTGTGGGTATATAATTTACTATTATTGCCTTTGTTTTAGCTTCATTAATTTTGTATCCCGAAAAGATCTCTCAAAATGTTCCACAACACTGTTAAGTCTTTTTCTGGTTTTGTCAGGTACAAAATAATGTCATCTGCAAATAAAGCCAGCTTTTCTTGACTACCATACTAATTATATCCTTGATTTTCAGAGTCCCTTATTTTCTTTACTAGTGGTTCTAAATATAATACATATAATAAAGGGGAAAGAGGACATCCTTGCCTGGTTCCTCTGCTCAAGCAGAAATTATCAGAGAGGACCCTGCCCATTTTAATTTTCACCTCCAAGCCCTTATATCTCCTAATCAACCTTATAATTTTTTTTCAGAAAATGCAATTGCTTCCATTGCTCTGCTCATAAAATACCAGCTTACTCTGTCACATGATTTCTCTGCATCAAGACCCACCAACAACAATGGTGTTTTCTTATATTCTGCTTCTCTCTGGATCATCAGTGTCCTGTTAATGTTGTCAGATATTTGCCTCCACTCCACAAAACCACATTAATCCATATCTATCAAGTTTTTGCATTATTTTTGCCATTCTTTTAACCATTGTAGACATGAACACTTTATAATCACGGTTTAATATTGAAATGGGCCTGTATGAAGCTGGATCTGATGGATCCTTACCCTTTTTAGGTATTACAGCCACCACTGCTTTCTTCAAGGACGGTGGTACTTCTCCTTCTCTTAAGATACTGTTAAACAAAACCTTCCTGATCTTTATCAGTTTTTTTCCTCCTAGCTTCCAAACTTCCACAGGAATGCCATCTATTCCTGGGCACTTTCCTGTAAATTGGTTTTACATCACATTTTTTTCTTTCATCTCTTCCTATCCTGTTAGTAATTGAGCCTCATCTACTTCTAACCTTGGCATATTTAATTCTTCCATAAACATTTGCATTTGTATCTTTCCTTGATTTTCATATTTCTCTGCTTTATAGAGACTCATAGAATTTCCAAAATATTTCTAATACCTCTACAGGATTTCTTGTTACCTTCTGTGTTATAGGCTCCCTAGGTTTGGCAACAGTCCTTTCTACTTTCTGTTTCCATTGGAATAACCTTAAGGTTCTACTATTGCCTCTTTTTCGGTTCAGAAGGAGACATGTGACTTCCATCCCATAATGGACCTCAGTGAATTTGATAAGTGCATTTACTGCATCATATATTGGATGCAAACTCCTGGGGGAGGTGGTCATTAACCTGTTGCTGCAGGATGTCCAGATAGTGTCTTTCTGGCACATTTTTGCCTGGGGTCTTCACTGGACTTCCCTTCAGTTTGTCTAGGTAGTCAGTACTTAGTGTTATAATTTGGACTTTTCTGTGTACCCAAAATGTTTACCAAGGTGTCAACTGTTGTGACTGAAGCCGTGCAGTAAAAGATATCCAAGTGCTGTCTTGCTTTGATGACTGATTCCTAGTGGAAAAAAGTGAGGGACTGTCTGGTGGCATTTCGGTGTTTGCTGTCTGAGGTGATCAAAAACTGGGCCAAGTCCTCTTTAATCAAATTTGAAGAGATTGCCTTTGCTAGCTTAATCCTTTTTGAAGAAATTGTCTTCACTAGCATGGATCTTAGTGCTTTCCAATGATGGACCAAAAAGTCATGAATTTGGCAGCCTTTTTGTGGATACAGCAGATGGGCTGAGTCCAGTCACCCTGATACCTTTTCTGCATGATGGCTGTGTGATTCTCTTGGTGTCATTTGCATATGTGGGAATGTGGGTGTTTCACTGGATGGTGAAGTCTGTGTTTGCAAATTCATCATCAATTCACAGATCTTCAGATTTCAGATGTGTGAGACAACTGTACCTGCACTTTTGTCTGTTGTGAGCCCTGACAATGGATGCATTAAGACATATAATCATAGGTGACTCGATAGTGAGGCACACTGAAGCCCCACTCACTAGGTTGAATAAGGAGAAGGTAACAGTCAGCTGTCTATCAGGTGCCAGAGTCCGACACATAACATACACACTCAGGTCACTCCACAACAAGTACAAGTATGACTCTGTCACTGTCCATGTGGGTTTGAATGACCTGAGACACACCTCCCTGGACTACATGAAAAGAGATATGGAGGAGCTGTCTGATTATTTGGCCCAGGCAGGTATGACCCTAACCCTGAGCAGCATCCTACCTTCTCCCAAAATGATACCACTGTACAAGCAGAAAATGGTTGACTTCAACAATCGGCTAAGTTTCTAGTATCATTCTAAGGGGATCCAGTATCTGTCTGCTTGGGAATGACATGATTGACAGACCTCGATGCTTTGCCAGAGATGGCCTGCATCTGTCACCCCTGGGTTTCCAGATACCGGCTAAGGCTCTTGCCACACCTATAGTGCCTTTTTAGGCGATGTTCAAAAAAAACAAATTACCACTGTAACAGCTATAAATAAATGCAGTCTGAGAGTCATGCTGCTCAACGCTAGAAGTCTAAATCTCAAGATGCACTTGCTCGAAGCACTCCTCAAAATGGAGCACATCGACATTTGTGCTGTAATGGAGACCTGGTTTAAAGCAGCAGAAAGCACCCCTGCGCTACTAGGCTATAACTCATTCCACGCCTTTCGTCTGCAGAACATAGACAGAAGCTCTAAAGGCGGTGGTGTCTCCATATTCATAAAGGATATGCACAACTCCAAACTAGTAGCCCAGCGTAACACATCTGAGATATTTCAGGTACAACTAACATTGGGTAAGATGGCGATTCAGGTCGCAGCCTGCTATAGGTCCCCAACCATGTCCCAAGACTCTCACTCCACATTCCTAAGCACCCTGGAAACTATTAGGGTCCAACCCAACACTCTCATAGTAGGTGACCTCAACTAACCCTCTATCAATGGGGAAAACTACTCATGCACCAATACACTGGCCCAACGCTTCCTGGAATTTATCAATTCCAATGCCTTGGACCTGCTCATTCTTATCCCCACTAGAGGAAGCAACATCCTTGACCTGGTTATTACTAATATGGGCAACCGCTGCTCTACACCAATAGTTAATGCCTCCCTGGTTAGATCCGACCACAAACTAATTACCATGGAAATCCACATCTCACACACACCCCCCCACAAAGGTAACCACCATGAAAAACTTCTCCAAAGCTGACTTTGGGCTCCTAAAAACAGAGGTGGCTAACTTCACGGCACCCATGTCAATGGAAAATAGATGCACGACTGCCGAATCATACACCAACGCACTCTACGAACTCGTACATAAATGCATTGAACTAGCCATACCCAACAGAACCGAGACATTCTCCTCCAAAAAAAGGAAGCCAATTTGGTGGTCCCCTGCCATTAATAAACTCTACAATAGAGGGAAGAAACTGTTGCAGAAAGAGGTGAAGTCCCAAGACTGGAAAAACTCCCTTATTAGCCTCAGCAAAAGGCAGAATTGCGACAAACACTAAAAACAACCACAAAGCCTTCTATAGTTATATCAAAAATCTCCATGGCAATACCCAGGTTTGCTCTGAATTACTGCAAATGGTACCTCTTATACTGAGCCAACAGATATTGCCAACATACTGGCTGACAGAATCAGTGCCAACTTTAACCCCCCCCCCCCCACAAAGGACCAATCACAATACCGGAGGAATGCCAAGCACCCAGCATTACTGCAGCAGAGGTTAAAGCTGCATTTTCCAAGGCAAAGAATACAGCTTCCATGGGACCCGACAATATCCCTGGATGTGTTCTACATGAACTACCATTCCCCCACTGTGGAATTATTGGTAAACTCACCAAACTAGGCATCAACCCCTATATCACTAGGTGGGTTGCAAATTGGCTCACAGGTAGAACCCACAGTGTGAAAGTAGCAGACGCCAAGTCAGACTGCTGAACAGTCACGAGTGGAGTCCCACAGGGTTCGGTCCTGGGTCCTCTCCTGTTTGTCATCTACTTCTCAGAAGTCCAGGCCAACACGGAGGGACTCTGGCTGACCAAGTTCACAGACTACTGCAAGCTGGGAGCCAATATTAGCTCCTCAAGTGATGTAAACATCCTACAGAAAGGCCTCACTGAGACCAATGATTGGTGTCGAAACCATGGCCTTAAGCTTAATGCCAAAAAAATGTGTCGTCATCCCCTTTGGGAAAAACAAAACTCAGTTCCCACTAATTACCACATCGATGGGAGCCCACTGAACACTGAAGCTGTTATTAGAGATCTGGGGAAACAGGTTGACAGTAACCTCTCCTTCATCCACCACATTGCCACTGTGGTCAGAAAGTCCTTCTATGTGGCACATCTCATTACCAAGGGTTTTGCATCCAGGAAGAAAGAGGTTATCATATCTCTCTACTCTTCCCAATCATTGAGTATAATCCCCCAGATGGCATGTACTTCACTAGACACATGCAACAGCTGGAAAGGCCACAAAAGTATCTCACGAAGAGGATCCTAGGCCTTAAACACATGTCCTACATGGACAGACTCAAAAAACTCCAGCTTATCTCTGTCTCATATCGTCTACTAAGAGGTGATCTCTGCTTGACATACAAAGCCATGTCTGACCCAGCTCTGTTAGAAATGCTACATCTAAAGAAATCCCAATCCCTCCCCATCACTCTCTCCAGAGACCTCAACCTCATTACCAAAATCAACAGGACATGCTGGAGGGACAGGCTCATAACCCAGAGACTGCCCATGCTCTGGAATAGACTTCCCATACATGTCAAGCAGAGCACTTCACTGGCCCTCTTCAAGAGAAATCTTGATGAGTGGATGGGAAATAGAAAGTTCACCCCGGGGATCACTCCAGTGGCTCTAGTTGATAGAGGTACTGGGAACTAATGTCGAGCGGCACGATGCCAGGGCACCTCTATGGGCTAGGCTTGTAAAGGCTCCAGAGCCATTAGCCTAGTATGCACTTATGAACCTATAAGGTCCCGACCTCAGTTGCTTCATTGTTCAAGGAATGTGTTCCCCCTAAAGAAAAGGCTTCACATCAGCCAGCTAGAACTTTGCTTAGGTTTCATAATCCTAAAGTCCTTGAAGGAGAAGCTGCTTCCAAGTCCACCACTAATTTTGTCTGACAGCCAGTCCACTGAATGGTACTTGAACACATAAGGGGTCATGAGGTCATGCCTCCTGAGGGGAGAGGGAATGTGCGTCTGGCAACAGGCCATAGGCAGAGGCATCACATCGCAAATGAAGTGAGTGTGCTGACAAACTTATTGAACCATTTTTCCAGTCCTTTTTCCTCTAGAGGTGGAATACTCTGGAGATTGACCTGTTTGTCACTTCAGAGAATGCAGTTTCTCCATCCTTATGTAGCAGGACAAGGAGGAGTGTGTAGTGGGCACAACTTCCAGCCCCATGACTGTGAAGATTCATGTACACCCCCCACCCTCACAGTTCCCTTTGATTCCATTTCTTATCTCAAAATTCATGGAAAAGACTGGAATTTTTTTGTTAACTCCAATGGCTAAGAAAGCTGTAGTTTCTCACTTTCAGATAAGTCTCTCAGTTCTACCTTGGGGAATTTCTTATGAATGTGGTAACAGCTGCCTTCCCTCAGGGTCAGGCTTCTGCTACATTCCTTTCATCCTGAGTGGCATTCCAGCCTAGTTGGCTGTGGCTGGCAGACAGCTTTCCATCTGGTAAACATACTGATTGTCAGGGTGGAATAGTCTCTGTTACTTCCCCAATTAGTCAGTTTATGGGTCACCCCAAATAATTTCAAGCATCTGTTTGATTTGAGACTCCATTAGTCAATGGTGTTGGTGTATTTCTATGCTATGTCCACACATTATAACCTTGTGAAGCGAAATATTGTGGCCTAGCACCCAGCTGTTCAACCATTTCGTTAAAGGAGTTTTGCTTGTCTGCCTACTTTGACGAACACCCCCAGGCCCTGTGAGACTTTAACTTCAAGATTGACAAAATTGCCTATACCTAGTTTGAACATGCTTTCTCAAAAATGTTGCAGTTTGTATGTTGGGAATTTTTTTTTTTCTGCTAGCCATCAGATTTGGTCAAAGAATCTGAGCTACAGGCCCTTATGTGTAAGGAACTACATCAGGTCTTTCACGAGGATCTGGTATCCCTTCATTCTAGCACATTTGTCCACCTATTAATTACCTACCCAACCTACACCAACCCACCACACAAAAATGGCATAATTACTGATTGGATTTTAGTCTGCCATATATTCTGAAACACTACCTGACTCTATTAGTGATACCATCCTATCTGCAGAACTAGACTTATCTCTCACTCATGCAAACATCATACCTACAAGATAGTATGCCAGTTAACCACCTTTGACCAGCAGGCCATTAAAAATATTTTAAACACTAACGTCTTCTGCGTGGAGACATGCGTGAATGGGTGTACCTTCGTTGAAGGTTGTGCGTCAGGCCTGGCAAACCGGTACGTAAAAATCAACTGCCAATCATTAGCGGACCGGAGTTCCGCTGTGGCGACCCCTAACCGGGAAAATCCGAAAGACACAAACAAATTGCTTTTCCCTTAAGTACTTGCCACTAGATGAGGCAGTGGAACAGTTTAATTTTACATTCCTTAACACCTTTAACAGTTTAGCTCCCACCAGAAAGAAAATAGTCAAAACCAACTATACTCCTTGGCTTTCTATCTATAGCAGATCACTTATGCAAGAGAGAGATAAGGCATGGTCTAGCTACATAAAAGATAAGACACACAATAATCTACAGCATTTCAGGGCACTGTGTAACCTTGTAAAGAAACACGTAAATTTAGATAAAAAATAATTCTACACCAAGCCACAACATCAGCACAAATCCAATCCTAAAACTTTTGCGTACACTATCAAAAAAATATTACACCCTGGAAATCATTCCTCCCTTTAACCCTCCTGAGACAATATCTCCTCCGACAAAACATTTTAGTTTCACTCTTATTTCATTAATAATATAGCATCCATCACTAATAATTTCCCTCCATCCCCCTCTACCTTCTCTCAACCTCCTACTACCTGTCTCTCCATATTTTCACTTCAACCTGTTCCCACTTCCTTTATTAAATCTCTCTTGTGCAAACTCAAGCTCTGTTTCCTGTCTGCAGATAATCTACTCAATGAATTCCTAAGAATGGCAGCTGACTCAATTGCTTACCCTGTCTCCATGATCATTAATAGATCTATCAAGGAAGCTTATGCCCCTTCCGTGTAGAAGAAGTTCATCCTTCCTCTCCACAAAGATGGCACCTCCATAGAAATGTTTGACTATAGACCAACTGCTTTTCTTTGACCACTATCAACATATAGAGAAATGTATCCACAAACAATTTCAATACCTAATTGACAGTAATCTTCTCTCCCCTACACAACACAGTTTCAGACCAGCCCACAGCACTATCGCTGCTCCACTATCCTTTACTGACACAGTCAATAAAGCTCGTGACTCGAGAAACTTTGTCTTATCTGTATTCTGAGATCCTTCAAAAGCCTTTGATATGGTCTCCCACCCCAAAGTCTTATCCAACTATCTTTTCTTGGCTTAACTGAAACAACCCTACAATGGTTCACCAGTTACTTTTCTAACAGATATCATTCAGTCAAATGGAACTCTAATTTTTCTCCTTACTTACCAGTTAGCACTGTGGTACCCCAAGGCTCTATACTGGGTCCCTCCTCTTAAGCATTTTTATTAATCATCTTTATGCCGCCACTAAACAAGCAACCCTTATTCAATATATCAACGACTCTAATCTGCTTCACCAGGAAATCTTACCCATCTTCAATGCTTAACTCAAGATGCGCTCAATTCCATTGAGTCTTGGCTCACCAACAACCATCTCCTACTTAATCCAAAAAAAAACTAAACTTCTACTATTTTTACCAAAACAATTTAGTCCAAATATCTCTAACTTTTCTGTTACTTCTCTTAACAATATTTCTATTGGTGTTGTTTCTCACATTAAACTAGTAGGCATAACAGTTGACAACAATCTCAAGTTTGATTTGCATATCAGTAACAACATAAAAACCCTAATCAAAAACTGGATATGTTTTACAGGGTTAAAATATATATCTCCAGCTCTGCAGAAGTAAGCCTTGCAACCACTTATCTCTTATCCTCCCTTCTATATGCTTCCCCTATTCTAACCAGTCTTCATACTTCCCTCAAAGAAAAACTTGGTCAGTGCTATAATAAAATAGTTACATTTGCCACAGGGCAGGCACACTACTCTCACCACTACTCTGCTCTCAAGTCCCAAAATTGGCTCGAACTACCCCACCTACAGACATTCAATCGGCTAATGTTAATAAAGTACTGTACAACTTTTCATTTTCACAAACTACTACATCATTACTTCAGCATTATATTCCGTCTTGTGATCTTTGTTCTTCTCACAAGTATCTACTATCTATTCAAAAACCTCAAAGATCTAACGGAGTCAGTCTGTACTCTCACTGTGTTGCCAAATCACGGAATAGCATTCCAGAATTAATCAGACTTATACCTCACTACTTTTCCTTAAGTCTCGACTGAAAGAACATCTGTCCAATAATTGGATCTGCCCATGCTCTACACCATTGTAGTACCCATAACTATTCCCATCTCTCTAATTCAACTGTGCTTTTCTCCTGATCCACCCTACAATCCCATCTTACTTACCCTCCTTTCTAACCTTCCCTTAGGTAATACCTTAACTGTCATATACTCTTTCTTTCTATTCAAACTCTAACGTTTCTTTATCCTAGAAATCATGACAGTAATTTACTGCTAAAATTTCTGTAGCTAGAGTCTGTATATAGTGTGTTCCAACTTTAATACTAAGTTGTCATGTATTATCACAAAACATATATGTTAGGAATTCTCAAGTATCATGTATATAGTGTGCTTATACTCTGTTGTTTCTTTTACTGTATCCACAATTTATAGTTCTCTGATATTGTCCTAGTCTTCTCTTGATTCATGTATATAGAGTGTCCTAATCATATTGCTTAATTTTATTGTATCCCAGAATTCTACTTCTGTGATATTGTCTTCATCTTTATAAATAATGTCAGTTTGTAATTTGCTTAATGTGTTCTCTGGAGCTTTTTTCCCTGGGCTTCTGCTGAAAATGGCCACATACCCAGTTGGACGTTCCCTGTAAACAAATGTCAAACAAACACACAAATAACTGGTTTCTAAATTATCCATGAGCAAGTCCATTTTTTTCTCTGTCAGGATTGAAATCAGGGAGGAGAAGAGCCTTTCACATTCTGAATATGTACTTTCCACTCCGGTTCTTTCTGAAGTGGTTGTGTGAGTTTAGGGTGGCCAAACAGGTATTCATCCCGTTTACTCTAGGGAAGGAAGTGCAGTCAGTTGCCAAACAACTTTCCAAGTGGAATGACATCTGCATGATTTTTTTACTGTTGGATCGCTCAACGTCTTTGTGAAATACAGTGGGCAAAGGCCATTCCTGCACAGATAAGGCTTTTTCCAGTGCTTGACCCAATAGTGTGTCCATTAAATATATCTGTGCCAAGTCCAGCTGGTTCTTGATTCGCACATTTATTGAATATCATTGTCTTAAGTTGTGCTTCCTTTGGTACTTCTGTACTTCAGGACATCAGGCTTTGCTAAGGCTCCTTCCACTCTGGAATTCAGCCCATTTTAGAACCACCAAGGAATGTCTCCACTGTTAGATATAACAAATGTATGCCTTTTGTATCAGTTATCTGCAAGAGAGCCCTCCTTGGTGGACCCCAAATACGCTGTCACTCCCCCCCCCCACCTTGAGTGGATGGCCCCTACATACAGCCTAGGCATTTCTGTGGGCCCCAGTAAGTTAGTTAGATACATACAAACCTCATAATTCTTCTTTAGAAGAAGTGTCCTCTCAGTTTTTGTGAAAAAAATAGCAAGCTTAAGTGAGGAGTGTTCTAACTCCCTCCCCTTCTCAATAGCTTTAAAAGTCTTATTCTGGTTCCTTACCAGCCAAATTGTAAGAATCCTTTCCTCACAGGTTATTATTTTTTTTTTGCTTGCTGTTTTCAGCTGCAACTGTAGGCTCACTATTAACCTATCAGTAATATTACCTCACACTAGATCCCAAACATTATAAGCGTCACTGCTCCCATGATCCTTTGCAGCATGTAAAAACTCTCTTCCCAAGACTGAGCACCATTTTTGAATCTCCCTTCTGTAAGAGCAAGGACCCGTGGCTTTCCCATGGCTGTATGCTTGCCAAGACTTGTAAGCTTATATTTGGTTCTGCCTATTTTTGTGTGTTCACGATCACTTATATTATTTGACAAATGGTTTATTTATTGTATAGGACTCCTTAGCTGCTTCAGTTTTTGTTCAGCACCATTTTTCTTGAATTTATTGCATAGCATTTACCATCAGTTAAATTTATATTAACAGTGGCACTGGAACTAACTGCTTGAAATGCTTCTATTTTTTACTTGTAATAGACCCGCTACCTGTGGACTGTCTCCTTCTATGGAAGTTAAATTGTTGTTATTAGTTTTGCCTTTCACTGCTGCTAGCTTTGTTTATTCATGCCAAAACCTATGTGTGCCTCTTTTTAATACCCAGCCACATTTAGCTACGGCTGTGTGGGTGCCTTGTTGGATCAGTTTACTGTTCTTAAAGATTTTTCTTTGCTGTATTTGTACTTTGCCAATTGAATTATGTGATTGTAAACTTGGCTATTTTTGTTTGGCTAATCAAGGGATTCCTGCTATATACTTTACTTCCATACGCACTTTATATGACCTAACTCCTTAGGCCAACATAAACTACCTTGTCCTACTTTTACTTTACATTAACAGTGATGCTCTCACTAAGAGCTTGAAACACTTCTAGTTTTTACTCATAATAGACACTGTACCTGAGGACTGTCCTACATTTAGTTCTAATGGCTTCCCCCTCATAAGCCCTACACTCTGTCTAATTTCTGTTGTTTTTTTTTTTTCTGGTAGCCTGTCTGACCTAAAGCGGTACTCAGACACTGCAGTTACTAAATTTCTTGCATAATAGCTACTTAGTTCTATTTTTACACACTGTATTGTATCCCTCTGTATTTTGATTTACCCTAATCACACATAACTGCTGGTCCTTAGCCAGTGGATACCTACAGCATGTACTCCTACTTGGTAGCTGTCTTTCTTCCGTTACCTTCCTTATCCAAATTTTCCCACATATAGGAAACTTGGTTAGCAAAGCTGTTCTCATATGTTCATATTGACTGTGTACCTAAAAATAGCTGTGGTAATTTCTAATTTTATTGTAGTCACTTTCTCAGCCTCTGTATCTGCTTTTATACTTGCAACCATGCTATATTTCTGCTTTTTTCCTCCAGTAACCACCTCAACCAGACCGAGTCACTAAGGCTATTTCCCACTACAGCTTGAAAGAATGCAATCTCCCAGCTACAACACTCCCAGGACCACTACACTCAACAGAGCTAAAGTACGTTTGACTAAGGCTTCTCTCCATATTTGCAATATCCTGTTTTTAATACATATATATATATATATATATATATATATATATATATATATATATATATATATATATATGTTGCTTGGACCTGCTTTGTCTCCCAATCACTGACATTTGACTATCTCTAAAACTGCTTCATGAGCCACTGTCTGCTTAAGGACTCTGTTTTACAACTGTAGCTCTACGCACTCCACCTGTGTAACACTAATCTATTCCCTCCTCCTTCAACCCTTCCTAATCCTGCCTGCCTAGTATCCCCTGATCCTTTCAATTCTCTTTTTCCATAGCTGTGTGCTGTGTACTTTTTTCTTTCTTTTCTAACTCCCCCACCTCCTCAATAGCTTCAAAAGTATTATTCTGGTTCCTTATCAGGGCATTTTTGTAAGAATTCTCTCCCCACAGATTGTGTTTTGCTTGCCATTTTCAGCCACAGTGATGGGGCCCCACTCCGTTCAGCCCTCACTATTCTCAGGCTTCACTCCTCTCCCCTACCCTATCCCAGTTTCCACTCCCCTCCACTATCTGTAAACTTGTATTTCATCAATCCCCAGCCCCTGTAGAACAGTCCTGTCAAACCACTTGCTCTATGCCCCCACCCATTACATCACAGACCAATCAGATTTCTTTACTCTAAGTAATTACTTGCAGAACACTACCTCATAGCTTACTAACCACTTAATTTCATTATCTTCCTTTGTGCATCTACTATCATCTTTCAATGTTTCCTCCCCATCCATCTTGGTCAACCTCATTACACCCAAGTCATGTCATCCTACTTTTTCTTTGCTACCCTCCTTCACCTCTTCCTTTATCTCTTCACGTGCAACCTCCTTTGGAATGTATCTCTCGCACCTCTAGTATCATTACCTCATCAGTCAGCTCCTTGTTTCTCCCTAGCTACTCCAACATCTCCCCTAGCTTGTTTCCCACTTCCATAGTTTTGTACTATAAACCTAAAATGATCAAATGCTACACAACCACAAGGCAATAGTAATCATCATCCCAAATTGCTTCCCCAAAATACTTAACCTATACTTTACTATCATCACTCAATACCCAGACCTCCCAAATCCATGTCCCACAAGCACTGTTAGCTATAAACAACAACCTAAAACTCTAAAGATAATAACCTTCAACCTCAGGAGCATAGGAAATAAAATCTCCAACTTCCATTCCTGGATTAATCACTATAAGCCTGACTTCCTTGCAGCCACTAAAACCTGGCTAACCCATAAAATGAAATATACTGAAATCCTCCTTCCTGGTTATGACATAGTTAGATGCTATAGAACATACAAGAAAGGAGGCACAGTTGCCTTAATTTACCCAAGCAATTATACAGTTACCCCCTTTTCATCCTGGATTGGATACTAGTCTCTAACTCTCCTAACTACTACTCATCTGGTACACACTCAGTTTCTTTAAGCGACCATTCAGCAGCTTATACAGATAGAGCTCCTGTACAATTGCATAAGGACCATACATTTAAATCCACCCGCAACCTTACAAAATTCTCCCAGGATAGTTTCATTCAAACATTGAACACCATAAACTGGTCTTTCCTTCAAATTCTTCCCCTTATTGAAGCTGTCAAGAAATTCAACACACTGTTCTTAAGTATTTTAAATTCTCTTGCCCTACTCCAAGCAAAACGTATTAAACATAATCCTGCCCCCTTGGCTGACCAAATCCTGCAAACTAGTTATGAAAGAGAGAGAGACTGAGCATGGAAAATATGGAATAAGAACAAAACTGATAATGATTTTCAACTATATAGACAACTTCATAACCATGTTAAAAAAAAAAAACAAGTCCTCTATGACAAAAAACTATACCACATTACTTCTCAAGACATTTACAAACCTAACCTTAAGACATTCTTGGCTTCCATCTCAACCCTCCCAACCCAGGAACTAGAAAGAACCCCAACCCCTATCGAGAAGATACATCACTACAAACTGCTAATAAATTTAACGATTACATAATTGATTGCATAACTAAACTCACCTGCAACCCTTGCTGCACACTCCCAACCTCACAAACTGACTCCCCAAAACCAATTTTCCCCAGCACTCCACCAAACATACTTGACTGTAAATCATCTCATCCATCTTCACTATTTTCCACTTCCAACTGCTCTCCTTTTCCCTTCCAACCTGTCCCTACATCTCATATCAAAAAAACTATTACTCAAGCTTAAACCATGCTTATCTTCTGTAAATATTCATTCCCAGAATGCCTAAAACTTGTTGCTGACTCCATAGCCTATCCTGTCAGTATTCTTATTAACATGCCCATGCAGAATTCCATGTTCCAGACCTATGGAAAAAATCTTACATAATTCCACTTCATAATGGTTGCAGTTCAAGTAACGTAATAGATTTCCGACCTATTTCTATACTTTTGCCCCTATCCAGAAGTCTTGAAAAATGTATTCACCGTCAACTTCAACAATGCCTCCTACATAGCAACCTGATCTTTAAAACCCAACATGGCTTCCGACGTGGTCACAGTAGAACCACAAACCTATTGTCTTTCACTGATAATGTAAATAAAGGAAGAGACTCTAGCAAACTGGTATCAGCTTTATTTCTTGGCCTTTCTAAAGCTTTGATATGGTTCCTCACTCTGGAATTCTCTCTAACCTTTCCAACCCGGGCATTTTAGTCCCCGCTATTAAATGGTTTCACAGCTACCTCACTAGCAGAGAGCAGTCAATAAAATGGTAAGGGGCTATCTCACCACTGTTGCCTTACAAAATAGGAGTCCCGCAAGGGTCTATTCTTGGACCTCTACTCTTTAACATATTTATCAATGACCTGCACACAGCCTCTGGACAAGGTACTATTATTCAATACACAGATAACTCCACCGTCACCTGCTCCTGTTCCAGCCTAACACAACTACAGCTAAAACCACAGCAGATTTTCACCTCAATCAAAACATGGCTCACTACATCTCAACTCGCACTCAATCCAAACAAAACTAAGCTCCTCCTTTTCACCCCCAAATCACTCACCCCTGACAAAACCATCATTCAAAATATTTTCTTTAAATAAAACTAAAATTGAAATAGTCCCCCAAACCAAATTACTAGGTGTGACTATTGATGACAAGCTAAAGTTTGACCTGCATGTTCAAAGTCACATCAAGAAAACACATCAGAAACTTGGCTTATTATATAGGAATAAGCATTTTCTGTATACTTCTGCTAAAACCACACTAGCCAAATTGTACCTCCTACCCACTGTACTTTACGGAGCCCCAATTTTGAACAACCTACAAACCTCCCTAAAATCCAGGTTAGAAAACTACTATAAGAAAATCACAAAGTTCACATTAAATGCTAAATACTCAGCACACCACTGCAGTACTCTACAGTCTATCAACTAGCTTGAACTTGCCAACCTTCTGTCCTACGTCCAACTAATAACCACACATAATATTATTCACAAGCCTCTATACTGTCCAGCCATCAGTCATTTACTTGACCTGCACATCCCTAACAGAGATCTCAGGTCCAGAGATAAACAGCTTCTCAACATCTACAAATCTTCCACTTCTTCCAGCCCAAGTCTCTACTACTACATTGTGGCTAAAGCTTGGAACTCCCTACCTCTTAACATCAGAATAATAAATAATCTTTCTTACTTCACATCCTTACTAAAAGAATACTTAAGCAAATTATCGATATGTTCCTGTTCCCACCCCGGAAGAAACTGACTATGTTTGTATTCTCTGTATTGTGTCTCTCCTTGGTTGCTCTCTCTGCTCTTCCATTCACAACTCCTCTCTCTCTGTCTCTCTCTTTCTCTGCTGTTCTGTCTCCTCCTTCTTACTGATCCAGCCTTTCTCCAATGAGCACATCTTTACAACTTATAAAATTTTAGCACTGTCTTCCCTCCCTGCTCGAGCCATTATTCTCTTGTGTCTCACCCTCTTGTATTCCCCCCTTCTCTCTCTATCAGCTGTATCATGTTTTCTGACTGTACTTTACCCCTTCATTTGTCCTTTTTAAAGTACTTGAAACTCACCCAATTCTAACTTCAAAGCACAGTGTATTTCACCTTAACCCTATCTCTCTCTCTCTTTTGCATCTGTGCATTGACCGAACTTAAATGCCTTTTCCATCACTAAGACTGTACTACATTGTTAAAATCGTACTGTAATACCATTTGTACATTAAAAGAATGTAATGTATTACCTGCTTCTCACATGTATTACTGTAACTGCTTTACTGTACTGTATTGCCTTTCTCTTACAGGTTTTGCTATTACTGTAATTATTATATGTGTACCTTATGTTTTGTTTATTCTGTAATTACATTTTGTAACATGGAGCTTTTCTCCCTAGGCCTCTGCTGAAAAGACACTCTTTTTGGCCCATTCGGACTTTCTTGGTAAACAAATGGCAAATAAATAAATAATACAGCTCGTGATGTTAAATTGCTCGCTTGTGTAGGATGCACATGTTCCATGCATGCAAGAGCGTCAGAGAAACCTGTACTGAATTAGAGATTAAAAGAGAATGAACACATTAAAAAAACTCCCACTTATAGTAACCTCTGATACAGTGAAAATCTCTCTCATATAATCCTGTTGGACCTGCTAGTGGAGGTTATGGAGGTTATTGAGGCTACTAGAAAAGATTCTGTTTATCAGGCATATTTTAATTTTTATGTTTTTAAGTTTTGTTTCTTAACTAGGTAAATTAAGTGGTCAAGAGCTAGGCCACAGGGAAAGTAGAAAACATAATATGTATGCATCTGTATACTTTTCTTTCTCTCTGTCGATATACACACACATATATATATATATATATATATGTGTGTGTGTGTGTGTGTACTACAAAATCCTGAAAGCCCAAAATCCTGAGACCAATATCTTGAAAGTTCAAAATACTGAAAACTAAAAATACTGAATCTCATAATACTGAAAACATACACGATACCAATGCTTACTATATTCCAGCACAAGTACATACAGAAACAAAAGACAAACCATATCACTCCTCTCCAAGTATAAGTGTAGTGCAGTGAAGTGCAGTCTCGGAGTTGATATATGTAAGTAGCAGTGAGTGTGGGAGGCTTGCACCCTCCCCTGCTTATTGTTGAAGGGTAATATGTTTCTGTATGTACTTGTGCTGGAATATAGTAAGTGTTAGTATCCTGTGTGTTTTCAGTATTATGAGATTCAGTATTTTGAACTTTCAAGATTTTGGTCTCAGGATTTTGGACTTTCAGGATTTTGTAGCGCTCCCATATATATATATATATATATATATATATATATATATATAGAGAGAGAGAGAGAGAGAAAGAGAGGGAGAATTTAAATATATATTTTGCAGAAAATTGGCTTTAGGTGATTTGGTCATGTTGACTAACATAGATTAGTACTAAGCTAACTGCCCTTGCGAGCCATTTTAAGCTTAGCCAATTATCCCTTGTGAGACTCAAACCCTGCACCTTGTGTATGTAAGGCAGACACCTAAACCATTAGGCTACCCTCCCAACCAAACTCTTTCCAGTGGTGAGAAACAAACCTTGCACCTGGTGGTTACAAGGCATATATCTTAACCACTGTACCACTCGGCCTTTCATCTCCAACTATTGGCATGGGTGCTTGCTGGTGATAAGTGGGTTGATAACCCAACCTATTTTGACCTGTGCTATGGACCCATGCTAATAGTGGAAGGGGTCTGTGTTCCTCTTTCTGCCAGTGTGACCACTATAAAGCCCAGCAGCCCTGCATCATTAAGCTAATGACAGGACTGTGTCTTCTTGCCCAGCCTTGACTAATGAGATAGGTCTGCTGAGCAAAAGTTGGACGTAAAACCAATTAACCTGCTAAACATGAACTAAGAATTGCTACACTAAATATAGGTTCACTAACAGGATAGAGCCTGGAAGTTAATGGCATGTGGGGAGGAGGCTGGACATCCTATGTATCCAGGAAACAAGATGGAAGGGGTAGTACAGCAAGGCCACTTGGCTTGGGATCCAGAGTCTACTACTCAGGGGGAGGAAAGGCTATGAATGGTGTGGGATTGGTAGTGAGAGAGAGTCTTCTGAAGACAGTGAAGTATGTCCTCAGAACTGGTGACAGATTCATGCAGTCAGACTCCATTGTCAACAGAGAGCAGTATTCATAATCTCTGCCTGTATCCCACATCAGGGTTGTGGTGAGGAAATATTCAGGCAGCAGTTGCAAGACCTACCAGATAAAGCAGGACAGCATGAGTTTGTGTTGATTATGAGCAACTTGAATGTTCATATCAGGACAGATATATTGAGGACTGTCTGGGTCCATGTGGGATACCAGGAGTAAAGAAGAAGAGGCCGTTCTAGACTTCTGTCTGGCAAATGGCTTAATGATAGCCAATACACAGTTCACTAAAAAAGAGAGTTTCAAGATCACATTCAACTCAGGTGGACTTCCTCTTAGTAAGGAAAGGGCACCTAATGTAGAATCAGCGATTGCAAAGTCATCCCTCTTGAAACAATCAACCACAGCATAAACCACCAATGGCCACAGTGAGCAGTGGCCAGAGAGGGCTGTAAGGTCAACAGGGACTGAAGACCTGGAAGTTGACTGGAGTGAAAGCATAAGACGTCAAGGAAATATTCAGGGCTGTATCAAGCCCTCATGCACCTCCCAACCCCAACCCCCTGCTAATTTTGTATACCAATTCTGAGATTGCTTCACAATGGGGAAAGGACTGATACCCCACTCCTCACTGTGCCATGATCCCTCACAATACAGGTTCCTGCAAAGGTTGGAGCTTTTTCAACTTCATGATGTGAGTATTTGCTCTTCTGACGGAGACCCATATGTGGGTGTACTTAAATGAAAAAGATACTCAAATGTCAACATCACTAAAGTCGACAACAAAGATGGACAATGCAAATGTCCGCAAAACACTGCATGCGTGAGTAATACCCTTGCACCATGCCTCAAAAAGTACAAAAAAAAATATGGTGAAAACATTGTTTTTGCAAGGGGGAGCAGCTCCCTGCTAATTATATATACTAACTCCAACATCTCACAATCCCTGAGGAAAGAGTATAGTGATCATCCCCAGAGTTTGTCAGTTTCGCATATCTGTATTTGGTCAACCAAAAGTAGTGTGTCAGTTAAACAGTTGTCGATATTTGGGAGTTTCTATGTACTTAACCACTCCCCTACACAAACACATATATATAGGTGTGTGTATGTGTGCATGTATAATATATATATATATATATATATATATATATATATATATATATATATATATATATAGTGTTGTGTGTGTATGTGTATATGTATATATATATATATATATATATATATATATATATATATATATATATATATATATATATAAGCATTTTAATGCAGCTAATCAATCAGCATGTTTTTCGAGGAGGGAATAAAGTGGAATACGTGAAGAGAATTGCACATAAGCACAAGTACAGCTTGCAAAATTCTACATAGTGACCAAAGGTTAGGACTGAGCTCTGGACTCTGAAGCTGTAAAGAAGATCCTACCAATATGCAATCATACTACCATAAAATGGAGAGGCAATCTTTTTTTTTTTTTTGTGGAGGAATTCCTTCCCTTCCTGTGATGATGAGCTTGTAGGTGATTCTCTCTTATCTCAGATTAGGTGCCTGTTTAACTTGGTTCTTAGCTGTTCCACAGTTATGGTACACGTTTCCACGATTTTGGTGCATCACATCTTTGTGGAGTTCAGAGCAGTGAATCAGTACAGACTTGTCCTACAGCTGCATGATGAAGATTTCATCTTTGCTCACCAATGAAGAATCCTTCTTTCTCTTAGGAATTGACCTTCATAATTGTTTACCATTTTCACCATTTTGAATCAGCTTGTGTGGTAAGGAGGACTTTAGCTGTACTTAAGCAAACACTTTTCAAATGGATTGTTAACTGTGTTGATATTTGCCAACAGATGGCTAACTGCCCCTTGATTCTTGTGGTTAAGGACAAGTCCTCCTTAGGTGTGGCTGCTGTCAGTGCCTTTTTCAAAAATGTGTTCTTTCCAGATGGATTTACTTTTTTTTGGTACTGATTGAAAATCTCTTTGACAGCATTTTGTGATTTGGTTACTTATTACTCTGCTCTGCTATCCTTTCGCCTAGAGATTTTCTCCACCTGAGTTGAGCATGCATGCATTGGTAAATCTCATACAGTCATATCTGTATCTCTTTCTTTATCTCTTGTACATGTACTTTGTCAGTTGTAAATAGGGGGATCAAATCTATGGTGTGTGAAGCTGCCATCATATTTCTAGATTTGGTGTGCTATATTGTCACATTGACTGGCAGGAAATATGTATACTGAGGGGGCTACAGAATGCAAAACATTTTGTGCCTTGAGAAGGTCAGCAGAATAGAAAATCTTAGCTGACAGACACCTTGATATGTTGAGTACTTGCATATCTCTTATTTAAAGAGCAACCTGCAAACAGCATTTATGTTTTCAGCATTTTATTTATTTTAATTACAGGGGGAAGCTGGCCCCATGGCACCAAAAGGTAAGATGAACAGAAATTTCTTTCTAATGGTTGTCATACGTAATACTTGTCTTAGTCAAAATAATTTACTTTTGATATACAAACGAACATTTTCGGTCACAGTTACCACTACTGTTGCTCATTAAATGAATGGTACACTAAATTTGAAAGAAAGACTAGTGATTCTTCATGGTCAACAGTGATTTCCAGGAAGGTTCTTCATTGTTAACATATCTTAGTAAAGAGTGAATCAACACTGGGACCCTAGAAAATGCATGGGACTTAAAGAATGAATGCTAAAATGCCTGAAAACAGGAAAGTCCCAGTTTTACTATCTTTATTTTTTTTAGGTAAATGGCCTTTATTATATTGATTATAGAGCCATAACCTAAGGGAAAACTAACCTGACAAAACTGAAAAGTTTTGAAAAAGACCTAAAATCTTTAAATCTTTTATATGGGTAAACTGATCACTTTGAAGCATTTACCCTGAAATTGTTTTGGAAAAATGCTTATTTCATCATTCCCTTTCTAACCATTTTTATTTTTTTAATTTTTATACTCTATCATTTGCTGCAATGCACATTTCTTCTAGGTAGGCTTCTTTTTCCAGGTTTAAGTGTTCATTATAAAGTTTGTTCTTTACTTGATATCAGCCTTTTGTATATTTTATGGTCTTTTAAATGTGCTGATTCCGTGTTTTTTTTTATTTTTATTAATGCAGAACTAAATTAATAATTTACTTATGTCTCTTTATTGTGGCATAGTCTTGTCTTAGGGAGTTTGGGTGCTGTTGCCAACACAGAGGCCTCAACTCTGTTAAGTATTGTATCATGACACAGTAGACTTCATTACCTATTGCTTTTCATTGTTTAAATATATTCAGAATTAAACATAAGGCTTTTAAATTCAGTGATAAGTTTAAAAAATCTTTTTGTGATTCGAAATAGAGGTAAAGAGTTTAGATTTTTCAGTTAGCTGTATTTTTTACCTTACAAGTAAACATTTTTATAGGTTCATAGAGTAGTTACTTCTTTCTCTTTAGTAATACCATGCCCTGTTATGGGTTCTGTATTACATGTTCATAGTTTCATAGGTATTTACTAGGCTGTTGATCTGTGAAGATGTTAAGAAGCCTAGCTTTAAATTCCCGTGGTACTTTTTAACATTTACATTTTGCATACGAATAACCCAGAGACAGGATGAACAAGGTTATGTTGGGACATGTACATGCTTTCCCTAGCCATAAGGAACAGGGGTGCTAAACCAGGAGTAAATTTGCAATTACCTCTGCATTCATCAAAATTACATTGAACAGAGAAAGAGAAGTATTCTGCTTTACTTAGAGTGAAAGATGGTTCCAGAGAAATGGTGTGTGTGATATACAGCTATCCCTCTAACATGTTCTTATTTATTTGCAAAAGAGATTGAGATCCCTTGAGTGGGTGTTATGATGCCAACTGACTCTGTGTAACAGGTCTGACAGAGCAGTATCTGTTGAAGTTCTGTATGTGACAGATAGGTCACCTCTCAGTAGTCTGTATGATACTGAGAAGAAGGACAAGACTTTGAAATGGTCTGCATAATTTTTATAATTTAGGTCCTTGATTTTTTAGTGAGAAAGTGCTGTGGTTGTTCTAATTGTGATAAGTGTTTGGACAGGTGCACACCAAAAAGGGCATTATACTCAATGATCAGCCTCATGAGTGCCAAGTACAGCTGAATGATTACTTCCCTGAATCTGGATGCAGCACCTTTAGATATAAGCTGAGCAAATTAATTGTCAGTAAAGGTTTCAAAATCCCGTACTACAGTTTTCATGGATGTGTTGTCAGTATGATAGCTACAAGGAGAGTGAAGCTTGCTGAAGAATACAATTATACACTTTGTGGAATTTATTTTTATTCCATGGTTTTGACACCAGGTACTTGTTTGTGACAGGCTGTCTTGGAGGATTTTGGTGTCCTCTAGAGAGTTTATGATGGCACCAAGTCCAAGTTTGCAGTCATTTTCAAAGTTGGTCATCCGTAAGACCTTAACATTAGCTCTGACCTCTGAGAAGTAAATGACAGAGTAGTGGCCCAAGGACTGAACTCTGGATCTGCTGTCATTTTCATTCGTTCCTCAACCTGTGGGTTTGGATCTGAACCTCAGATCCGATTCTGCCGCTTTCTGTAGCCCGATGATCTGATTCTCGTGCTCCTGCCTTACCTATAATGCCTCATTCCTCCAGGTTACCTCAGATCTCGTTTGCTGCTCATAAAGACAGACTGGGCTTGCAACCCTCTCAAGCTCCTAGTAGCTTTAGTGAGTTTCTTTGTGTGTTGCTACCTTTCTGTTTCATCATTTTCTCATTTTTCTACTTCTAACCACTCTTACACTGCTGTATATAAAAAAAACAAACAAAAAATACTTTATTCCTAGACAAATCTGTCTGACTTTCCTCTTTGTTGGACCTCTCTCCTGTCTGTTCTCACTTTTCTCTCTCTTGTTTGTTAGAGAACTGAAAATGTCTAATAAACCAGTTGGTTTTAAAAAATACTCTGGTTACAAGAGTCCACAATCTGATGCCCACAGGACTGCTTACTGCTTAGGCCCTAAACATTTGGAGTCTCTTTGTTTCATTTGTATGGACATTAAACAGCGTGCCATATGTGAAAGGAGGAATAAACTAGCACTCCTGGCTTCTTTAGCTTCTTTGCTTGGCACTTCCTCCTCAGGGGCTCAAACCCCCAAGAAGCCAAAAGAATCCTGGGAACACTGTAAGCGTTCTCCGGATAAGGTTTTTCCACTACATCTGGCTGAACCGCCAAAAAGGGTTCAGAAGACCTTTGATCCGAAGCCTTCGGATCCTAAACTGGCTGTGACTGTCTCTCCAATTATTACTTTTCAGACCTCTTGGAGCTGATCCCTCTGACTCTGGGATCTTCTGTGATGCAGCAGTCACCTAAAAGATCTTCTAGGTCTTCCTCCACCTCCTTGTCCATCAGGTCTTCCCCTCAGTCTTTTGGAAGCTAAGGCTGATAAAATGATGAGGAAATTTCTCAAGACACAAATCCATATGGGGGGTTTGCCATCTCTGTCCCCCTTTAGATCTGTGAGCTGTCCTTCTGCCTTTATTCCAGTTGCTTCTTGTCCAATCTGACCACTTACTTCGGACCCCTCAGATCCGAAGGCCCCAGGAATCGAGATGTCTGATCCGACAGTGCTTATCACTTCAACTCCGACCATCTTCCTGAAATGTTTGATTCTGACCATTTGGAGCAGAATGGCTCTCTGCACCGAAGCCTCAACATTGGATCCGAAGGTTTGACTTTGGCTAAGTTTTTGGAACCATCACGTCCCCTCGGAACTTCAGCATTTGACAGCTCGGCATAGACCCCCCTAGAGATCTGTAGGCCTTGGGGGTTGTCTGCTTTGGGAGTTTCGGCTCTGGAGTGACTGCCTTTGACTTCTGCAGCTCTTTCTTCCTTCAAGGTGGCAGAGAGGGTTCTCTCTCTACCTAGAAGAGCCTCAACTCTCACATCCTAGGATCCATGTCCCAGCTCTGCTTAGGGTCCTTTGCCTAAGTCCTCTCTTCTATCTCCTCCAGGACAGCCAGCCCAGAAGAGCTTCCAAGCAGTTCCAGTTTTGGAACTTCCCGTCCAATAGCTCCTCGGATCATCTCACCAAGGAAGCCCCTTTGTAAGAGACAGTGCAAAAGGAGGCACCTGGATTCCCCCAGGAATCCATCACTGAGGACACTGACTTTGATGAGGAGAAGGGTCCTCAAGATATTCACCTGAATATGCCTGCTTTGTAGACATTCTTGAAATTATTTGCCAGAAAGGTGGATGGTCTGCCCAAAACCCTACCCAGGAGAAATCTGTGTTTTTGGAAGCCTTCGGGTCTGGCCCATCTACATCTAGAGTGTCCCCCCCTGGGGATGACCTTATTGATATTGTCTACCATAGGGTGTGAAAGGAACCAGATGCTGTAGAGCAAGTCCCTAAATGACATGCCAAGATCCTCAGCACTCCCACCGACAGACAGCACTGGACAAAAGGTATCTGAGTAGATGCCATGGTTGTTGTGGCAGCCACCAAGAAGGAGCTAGCAGAAGAAAGCTCCAGTGTCCATCCCCCTAACAGGGAGTCTAAGGCTTTGGACAGATTTGGAAAGTGAGTTTATGCATCAGCAACCTTCGCATTGCGATTGTTGAACTAAGCGGCACATTTCACCAGACAACAGAGGGACTTAATTAAGGAACTCTGCAGCTCTGCCCCAGGGTTCATGTCTGCAGAGGAATAGAAAACCCTTTCCTCCAGATTGGCCACCCTACAGTCTATCTCTAACACATCCATGAGGCAAATTCGGCATGCTGCAGAGGGTACCTCAATAGCTTCCGGTTTAGATATTGCTTTAAGGCGTCGTGCCTGGATGCAGCTTTGTGACTTCACTGAATCTTTCAAAGCACCCTTCATTAGTGCTCTCTTTGATGGATCATCATTGTTTGGACCACTGTTAAAGGGATGCTCTCCCGTAGTGAGAAAGATGAAAAGACCTTGTGTACCATCGGAATCCATTTTTTTACCCCATGAAGGCCTTTCTCCAGGAACCGGCATGGTGGTAAAAAAAATGTAGTTCAAAAAGTGTCAAGGTCCTTTTCAGGAATCACAGGGAGATTTTTACCCCAGACGCAGAGGAGGGAAACAACTATGATGGTAGATGCTGCCACCATGGCAGAGGGGGTCCGCAAAATCAAGTATCTCAAGATTCCTTCTTGGATAGATCCTTTTAGCACTCCTGAGAGATTGCCCAACTGTCCGTCTTTGAAGGCAGTCACCAGATGCTTGGTTAGCCATCACAAATGATAACTGGGTGTAAAGGATCATATCAGAGGATATTCCATTCCATTTTTCCAAATAACAAAACCAAGGAAAAACCTCCCTGGTGTCCCACCCAATCAGAGGGAGGAAGCAGCTTTACAAATTACAAAGCTGCTAGAAAAAAAGAGTCATCCAGGAGTTCCTACCAGACCAAATTGGATCCGGAATCTACTCAAGCTTCTTTTTAGTGCCAAAGAAGACAGAGGACCTGAGGCCAATATTGGACCTAACATTCCTAAACAAATCAGTAGACAGTTCGAAATTCTAGATAGTGATGGTTCAGTCCATTCTAACAACTATTACAAAAGGATGACTGGATGTGCTCAGTCAACCTTCAGGATGCATACTATCATATCAAAATGAACAGGCACTCCAGAAGGTTTCTTCAGTTCTGGCTGGAGGCCAGTCATTATCAATTCAGAGTACTCCCCTTTGGTCTCACCACAGCCCCCTGGGTGTTCACAAAATGCATGGCAATAGTAGCAGCTCACGTGAGACTGCATGGGTTCAACGTGTTTCCTTACCTAGATGACTGGTTCCTGACCACATCAACCAGACATCTACTACTGCAAGCCAAGGACTCGCTACTACACCTAGCCCCTACCTTGAACATCACAATCAACATGTAGAAATCACAGCTACATCCTGTACAGTTGATAGACTTTATAGGAGCATGCCTAGACACAGGCAACTGTCTCGCCTACCTACCTCCGGACAAGATATCCAACTTAAGATTGCACATCAGACAAGTTCTGGACATTCCAAAACCCCCAGCAAGTCTCAGAGCATTAGGTTCAATAGCTGCCACGATAACCTGGATTTCAACAGCACGCTTACATATTAGAATCCTTCACTGGACACTGGGGGTTCAAAGGTCTTTCCACTTCTACCCTCAGTCATCCGATCACATTGCATTGAGTGTGCAAGGACTTGCTTCTATGGTGGCTCCACTCAGAAGAAGTCAAACAAGGACGAACATTTGTCCTTCCTCCTCCCCAATGCCACGTTGACCACAGATGTCTCCCAGCCAGCTGGAATGGGGTGGCATTACCTGGGTTGGACTTTCCAAGACATGTGATCGATACAGGAGGCCAGTCTGCATATCAGTGTCCTAAGGATGAGAGCAATGCTTCTAGCACTGCAAACACTGCAGAGCTTTCTCCCTCTAGGGATTATTGTGATACAAAAGAACAACATGTCTGTTGTATGGCACATCAACAGGCAGGAATGAACCAGATCTTACCACCTGTGTTGAGAAGCAATGAGGGTTTGGCAATGGGTGATCTTTTCCAACCGCTTCCTAGTTGCAGTGCACATTCAGGGGAAGTCCAACATTCTGGTGGAAAGGCTTAGCAGAGTTATTCTGATGCCTCACGATTGGTCTCTAAACCAGTCAGTGGCAAACATGATCTTCCACATATGGGGTCAATCCTGCTGCAAACTTTTTGCATCACCTTTCAACAACAAATGCAACAGGTTCTTTGCCCTGATTCCTCCTCAGGGACGGTCACCGAGAGATGCTGTAGTCCATGTTTGGCCCTCCAGTCTTCTTTATGCTTATCCTCCCCCTACCCCTCATACCCAAGTCTCTTCAGAAAGCACAGAGGTTGAAGAACAAGGTGATCCTAATTGCCCCCTTTTGGCCTCGACAGATCTAGTTCCCCTTCCTGTGGTCTCACTTAGTATGCCCTCCATGGATGCTAGAACTGTATCCAGATATCCTGTCCCATCCATCAGGGCAGATTCACCCAGATCTTCCAGGACTAAAACTAACCACATTATTTCTCCAATTCCAATGATGGCTAGAAACACCAGGCTTTCTTCATTTCAGAGGTTCTTAATATTCCCACATACTATCCCCAACTTAAGCATCATTGACAAACTCACCCAGCTAGGAAACAGCTAGGAACAAAGTCCAAGCTATAAACCAGTTTGCTCTTCCTGTCCTAACGTACAGCTTTGGAGTGATTGATTGGTCCCAAAAGGTATTGGACTGGTTAGACAGGAAAACAAGATGGATGCTTCATGCTCATCAAATGATTTATAAAAAAAAACAGTGCATACCAAGATTATATATTCCCTATTCTGAAGGAGGTATGGGCCTTCTTAAAACTGATTACATGTATATGTCCGCAATTGTGGGACTGCTTACATATCTGTTGACCTCACACGTAGTGAAAGTTTTGAAGCATGAGGAGAAAAAGTCTTAAGATGACTTCCCTGCTTAGTTTAGCATATTGTCATTAAGTGGGAATGGAAATCAAACCAGAAGTTGATAAAAATCAGGCTGCAACTGAAAGCACCAAAAACAAAAGAAAGAATACAAGGGGAAGGATCAGATGAGAAATGTGGAAAATGCATAAATATAGTTGCAACTTTAGGAAACTCTTGGAACTACCTCATGTTGATCAGGAATGAACGCAGGAATGGTTAAGGAGAGGTAAATTTAAACCAAGAGATGAAAGGTTGATATTGGTGGCCCAAGTTATTGGGCTTACATACACATTGGTTTACCAAGTCCATTGAACATGTGGGAGAAACAGACAAATGTAGGTTTTGTAAAACAGAATTGGAAACGATTGCACACTTCATTGCTGGTTGCGACATACTAATGGCAGAAGGACTGTATACTGAAAAGCATAATAATGTGGTGCGACTGTTGCACTGGGGATTGTGCAAACATTATGGTACTGAAGTGGCTGAAAAACACTGGAAATATAAGCCACAAAGCAACATAGAAAATTATGAAGTCTACATCACATGCAATCACCCATTACCAACAGTTGAAAAGACAGGTGCTAGAAAACCAGATATAGTGGTCCAGGAAAAGAAGACAAAAGTAGCATTAATCATTGAAATCGTCACACCCAGTGACTACAGTGTATAAAATATCAGGATTTGCAGGCAGAAACAAGAGCAATGTGGAAAAAAGATACCCAGATAATTCCAATAATAGTATGAGCAATGGGTCTTATAAAAAGCTTCTAAAATCATATTTAGAAATGCTACCAATACATATAACTCTGTATGAGTTGCAGGAGGAGACATTACTGGGCATATTGCCGGTTCTGCGAAGAGCACTTTTGGCTGACATCAAAGAGTGAAACAATACTAATTTCATGAACTTTAATCATACTTTGACTTAGGAATGGGGTCCATTCCTTTCATGGTATCAGAAACCCAAAAGATTTGAAGAAATTAAAAAACTAGGTATCGACCCTTATATCATTAGATGGGTCTGCTAACTGATAGAACACATATAGTCAAAATAGGGGAATCCACTGCTGACAGCAGACCTGTAAACAGTGGTGTTTCACAGGGATCAGTCCTGGGACCTCTACTGTTTGGAATCTGTTTATCTGAAGTACAAGCAAAAACTAAAGGTGTGTGGCTAATAAAGTTTGCTGATGACTGCAAACTGGGAGCGGTCATAGAATTTCTAAATGATGTCAACATCCTACAAGATGGTCTTACACAAACAAATGATTGGTGCCAAAGTCATGGTCTTAAACTCATTGCAAAAATGTATTATTAACCCTTTCGGTAAGAGCGATGTTCCTGCTACGTACCACATCAATAGCAACACCCTAAGTACGCACTCAGTGGTGAGAGACCTGAGCACACAGGTTGATCATCATGTCTCCATCTCCACAGTGGTAAGAAAGGCATCTGATATTGTTTATCTCATAAGTAAGGGCATTGCCTCCAGAAAAAAAAGAAGTTATAACCTCCCTGTACTCTTCCCTCATCAGGCCAATAACGGAGTACAACACCCCTTTTGGTATGTACCTTTCCAAGCACCTGCAGCAATTGGAGACCACATAGGTTCCTCACGAGGAAAATTCAAGGTCTTCGGCATCTGTCCTATGTGGATCATCTGAAATCACGGTCACTTTTTTCTGTTTCATACAGACTACTCAGAGACCAACTTTGCCTTGCATATAAGGCGATCTCTGCCTGTGCTTTATTGGAAATGCTGTATATCCGCAAGTCAAATGGTACACAGGTTACTCGCTGTAAAGACCTTAACCTGGATGTAACATTAATAGAACCTGCTGGAGGGACAGATTTGTCTCCCAGAAGTTACCACACATTTGGAACACACTCCCACTTCATGCCAAACATAGCACCTCATTGACCCTCTTCAAACACAATCTGGACAATTGGATGATTAACCATAAATTCACCCCAGGGGTTCCACCTGTGTCCCTCTTGGACAGGGCAGTAGGTGCTGATCATGGAAATAAGTGTAAAACTTGGCTAAGCTTGTAAGGGCCCCAGGGCCATTAGCCTAGTCACTTCCTATGATGATCCTGAAGCTTTGGCCAAAAAAAATTATAAAAGTGAATGGCAGAGGTTTTCGATATGGGCTCAGCAAAAACATTTGGACCCTTTTATTGCTCCTATTCCTGCAGTTCTAGACTTTTTCTTCCATTTTCCACAATGGGGCATTTTTTTCTACTGTTAAGGTGGAACTGGCAGCCATCTCAAATTATCACAATGGGGGCAATTCATCTTCTCTGGCATCATCTAACCTGTATAAGACCTTCCTTAGGGGTAAGTTTTTACTTAGACCTCCTATAAAGGACCCCACTCCTCCTTGGGACTTAACCATGATGTTACAAGCTCTTGTTCAGCCTCCCTTTGAAACTTCATCCAAGGTAGACTTAAAATATCTTTCATGGAAGACTGGCTTTTTGGTAGTTATCACTTCAGCTAGAAGGGTATCTGAATTGCAATTGCTCTCATCCAAACCCCGTATTTGATTTTTCATAAAGATAGCGACCTTGCATTACCAAGCCTTCCTTTTTGCAGAAACTTGCCTCCAAAAACAGTATCAATCAGGTCATCAACCTACCAATTTTCTTCCCCAGTTTTCAAAACAAAGGTAAATATACTGTTTATCTTCTGGATGTTCATAGACAACTACATTTTTACCAAGATAGAACAAAACCTTTCTGAAAACCAGACCAGCTGTTTGTTTCTTTCTCAAATGTTTGAATGGGAAGGCCGGTGTCCAAAGTCACTTTGACTAAATGGATTAAAGATTACGTATCTCATGTATATTCTTCCAAAGGTATTCCTCTACCTCAGCATGTCAGGGCTCATTCTACTAGATCTATGTCTATATCTCAAGCCTTTTGGTCCAGAATTTTGATTGAGGACATTTGTTCGGCTGCTACTTGGTCGAACTCCAATACCTTTGTTGCACATTACACACTGGATATTGTCTCTAGAAATAGAGCTGCTTTTGGTTCCACAGTGCTCCGGAATATCCTTCCATGAGGACCACCTGAGGTTATTTTAGGTGGGGACTTTGTCCCACAGATTGAGGAATGAATGAAAATGACAACATCAGTTAAAGAAGTTATGTACTCACCATAACGTTCCATCTGTGCTGTCCATTTTCATTCTTCCTCAACCTCCACTCCATCCTTCACTCATCCATAAATGTGAAAGACCTGTAGGAATTCAGTTCCTGTTTGAGTCCTTGAACTTTTTTCCTGTGTGTTTCGGATCTGTATATAGAGATAGGTATACTATACTATGTTAGCAGCAAATGCGATCTGAGGTAATTTGGGGGAATGACGCATTATGGGTAAAGGAGGAGCTCAAGAAGGGCTATAGAAAGCGGCTGAGTCAGATTCGAGGTTCGGATCCAAACCCACAGGTTGAGGAAGAATGAAAATGGACAACACAGAGGGAATGTTATGATGAGTACATAACTTCTTTTTACACTGCTAGTGGCAGGCCTTTTGCTGGTGGTAGAACCTCCCACCCTGCATTCCTGGGTTTTGTTTGTGAGCCAATTTGTTATCCATTAAGTTACAGAGGGATTGACGTTTAGCTGGGAGAGTTCATCTACAGTAGCTGAGTGTGAGATGGAATCAAATACCTTTGTGAGATCTGGATATGCATTGTGCACTCTCTTGTCTTTGTCTGTTACTTCAGTAACTTTTTCAAAGAAGTCAGCTAGGTTAAACAGGCATCTTGCACTTGACAAATCTGAGCTGTCTGTGATTACCTATGTCCTTTTTTAAATTAATTCCATAATGATCTTTTCCATAGCCTTGTGGATGAGACTACTAAGGCTTATAGGTCTATAATTACCTAGGTCTGTTGAAGCCCATCTTTGTGCAAGGAAATGATTGATGCTGTCCTCCATTTATCTGACACAAAGACTGTTTTGAGGCTGATACTGACTAGCTTCTGTATGGAATCAGGTAAGTCATGTTTCAGGCTGACCAGTAGGCAGCCTGATGTGTTATCTGTCCCCATAGATGTAGTGTTCTTGGCCTTATATAGTGCCCTGAAAACTTGTTCTTGGGAGATTTGAGGGAGGGGTCTAACTGTGAGTTTGTGATCTGAGAATATTGAAGGAGAGAGGGGAGTGAAGTTTGAGCTGAATTTGATGCTTAAAGATTGTCTGTGTCCCCTGGGTCCAAGTGTATGATATCATTTACTGTTAGCTCTGCACAGTGCTGAACATTGCTTATGACATTTGTAACATAAAGAAGGCTTTGTGGTTGTTTCACCTGGGTGAATATTTTTACCTCGTATCTGGCTTTCGTTAATTTGATCAGTCCAGTATTCCTTGTTTAGCTTAGCAAGAGTGTTTTTTGGAATTTTGTGCGTTACATGTATTTTTCTGTACAATGAGTTTTTTCTTATTATAGACATTTTTATGTTTGGGTTCCACTGTAGGGTATTGGCATTATTTTTGTTTCAGAGGGGAACATCTTTGTCTGTGCAGCTGTTTACTTTCATCTGCATAAAATTTGACAGTGAAGAACTTTGACTAAGTAGTGGGGTCATCAAGGTGGAAGGGAATTTTGATTTTATCCAGGTCATCACTTAGTTTTAGTAGATAGCCTTTGCATAGTCCCTGAATACCAGAGTACTATAATATGCTAGAGGCTTCAGTCTTATTGTGTGTGATTGACTTGTGGTCAGATATGACCAGTGACAAACTTATTGTAGTTGACAAGCAAAGCTGCCCCATATTGGTAAGGATCAAGTCCAGGATTTTATGCTCCTAGTTAGGGTGCCGACTAACTTATGCAGCAAATGTGTTTTGAAGTCCAAAAATCTCTGGGCATACATGTCTGAGGACATATAAGTTTCTCAGTTTATGGAGGGGTATCTGAGGTCTCGTAGAAGAATGGCATTTGGCTTAATACATAGGGACTCCTTACTAGATAGGTTAGAGGTTTGGGCTGAGGGGGACATTGGAGGTGGCCCTATAGTTAGCTGTAATAATATAAGTGGTTTTGTAATATTAAGTTGGATATGGAGGACTTCCAGGTCATTATCTTGTCTAAAGAGTCTGGAGATGAAGTGTTTTTTTTTTTTTTTTTTTTTTAACAGTATGGAGACACTGCCGGCTTTAGTGCCTTCTTCCTTTTTTAATTTCCCCATATTTTTGATTTCTAATACCATGACGGGAATGAACCATATTCCTAAGTCAAAGTATGATTAAAGTTCATGAAATTAGTATTGTTTCAATCTTTGATGTCAGCCAAAAGTGCTCTTCGCAACACCCGCAATGTGCCCAGTATTTGTATTGGTAACATATCTAAATATGATTTATATTCTTGTTATAAGACCCATTGCTCCTACTACTGTTGGAACTGTCTGGGTGTCTTTCTTCCACATTGCTCTCAATTCTGCATGCAAATCTTGATATTTTATAACTTTGTGTCTCTCTGTATGCAAGTCACTCTAGTCACTGGGTGTAGTGACTTCAATGATCAATGCTACTTTTGTATTCTTTCATGGACCACTATATCTGGTTTTCTCACATCTGTTACCAACTGAACTGTTGGTAATGCATGATCCCATGTGATGTAGACTTCATTATTTTCTATGATGCTTTGTGATTCATGTTCAGCCACTTCAATACCATAATGTCTGCACAATGTCCAGTGCAACAGTCTTGCCACATTATTGTCCCTTTCATTATACAATCCTTCTGCCATTAGTATGTCACAACCAGCAAAAAGGTGTGTGGCTGTTTCCAGTTCTGTTTTACAAAACCTACATTTGTCTGTTTCTCCCACATGTTCAATGGACTTTGTAAACCAATGTGTACATGGCCCACTGTCTTGGGCCGCCAGTATTAACCTTTCCTCTTTTGGTTTGAATTCACTTCTCCTTAAACATTCCTGTGTTCGTTTCTGATCAGCATGAGGCTCTTCCAAAAGTTTTCTATACTTGCAACTGTATTTATGCAATTTCCAGATTTCTTGCCTTCTCATCTGATCCTTCATCTTATATTCTTTCTTTTGTTTTTGGCACATTCAATTGCTGCCTGATTTTTTTCTTCTTCTGGTTTGATTTCCATTCCCACTTGACACCAATATACTTCTGCTAGACTAAGCAGGGAAGTCATCTTAGATTTATTCTCCTCATGTTTCAAAACTTTTGTTACGTTTGGGTCTTGTGAGGTCAGCAAACGTGTGCAGTCCGTCGATTATAGATCTATGCATGTAATCAATTTCAAGGAGGCCCATACCTCCTTTGGAAAGGGGAATATATAATCTTGGTATACACCTGATTTTTATAAATCATTTGGTGAACATGAAGCATCCTTCTTGTTTTCCTCTCTAATCTGTCTAACATATTTTGGGGCCAGTCACTCCAAAACTTGTTAGGACATGAAAAGCAAACTGGTTTATAGCTTGAATTTTTTCTTAGATGTCAACACTGTTTTCAGGATTAATTTAAGTCTTCTAAAATATTCCTTACTAAGTTTTATTCGCATTTGCTCGTGTTGTATTTTTGATCCTTCATCAATTCCTAAATATTTATATACTCCCTCTTGCTCAAGTTCTTTTATATCACATTCTTGCCCTAAACTGATGTTTTCTTGGTACTGCAGTTTTCCTGCATTAAAGGTTGCTTTTACACATTTATAAAGACCAAATTACATTCTTACATTATCTGAAAAAGTTTTGACTACTTGCAGTCGCGCTTTCAGTTCTTATCTGATGAGCTATACAGTTTCAACTCATCGACAAAGAGAAGATGAGAGGTCTTTACACTTTGTTGTTTTCTAGGAGCCAAATTATAGCCATGGCCTAATCTGTTAAGTAGACAGCTTAGAGAGTTAAGGGCAAGACAGAATAGCAGCAGTGACAGGGAGTCATCCTGGAATATGCCCCTTTGAAATTTTATCCTTGGAATAATAATTTGTCCTTTATCATGGCTTAATTGCAAAGTGGTCTGCCACTGTTTCATGGTCTCTGTAATGTAATTGATCAGTGTAGGGTGCATCTTATACATTTTTAAGCACTCTCTTATCCATGAATGTGGGTTACTATCAAATGCTTTTTTTGTAGTCAGTGCATGCCATGCTTAGACTCTTCCCCTTTTTAAAGTGTTCCATTATTATTTGTTCCATATGACTATCTTTTATTACCCTTTTGTTCTGTTGCCATGATTGAATTTTCTTCTAAATGACTATAAACTCTGTCGGTTTGTACGTCGTCAGAAGGCAAGTTATTGGCCTGTAATTTTAGGATAACTTGCAGGTTCACTCTTAAGTAGGAGCATTGTTTTTCCTGTTGTCAACTGGGTTGGTGTCTGTTCGGGGCGCACATATAAATAGTTCTTACTCTTGGCTAAATCTTTGTGCATAAATGTTAATACTTTTAGCTAGAAGTCAAGTACTGCATCTGGACCTGGGGTTTTCCAATTGGAGGCTTTTCTTAACTTTATCTCAATTGCTCTGGCCATTACTTCATCCCATTTCATATTCTATACCTTTGAACTTCTTATTCTTTCTTTTACTTCTTCTATCCATTTAGCATATTTGTTATGTTCCACAGGATCTTCATAGATATTTCTTCAAAATATATCTATTTCTTTTTTGGGTGGTCTTTCAATTCCTTTTACCTTGTTTCCCAATTCTCTATAGGACTTTTTAGGGTCATCAATAAATTGCTTATTTTGTACTTTTCCTTTATATTTATCTGTGTATATTCTAAGTTTTTCTGCCTGTGCTGAGGTTTTTAGTTTATTATTTGCAGTAGTGCAAGATAGATCCTGATCAGTTAAAATACTGTGCATTGCTTTTATCATGTCTATCTTTCTGAGTATTTTTGTTTATCAATATTCCCTCTTCTATACTCATCTAACAGTGACCCTTCTTGTCTTAATTGCTTTATTGTTTTCCCTATTCAATACTTCCATGATGGTATTCAATTTCTCCCCTTCCTTTACCTTACTACCCTGTGTTTTTGTGGTAGAATTTCATCTGTTATTAATTTAGCTGTATAGTAATATATCCTGTTTGCTTCTGTTATATTGCATGGCTCTCTATGGATAGCCCTAATTACTATACTATATTCACTTTATCAAACTTCTGACTTTTGGGGTTTTATTGACCTTTTGCAGTCTATTTCTTTCATTGATCTTAATATGTCTGTCTATCTCTATTAACTCAAGCAACTCTTCTCTTAGCTCATTTTCTTCTAGACTAAAGGCACATTTTTTGTTCTCTATTTCCTGCAGGCATTCTGTAGAGAGTCCTATAGCATCTTCCTTTGGCATATTTTTTTCAGTTTCATCCTGTGTCATCCATTGCTCTGTCATATGGGAAGTCACTGGCCAATCAATCCTCAACACTGACTGCATCAAAGTTGCCACAGTTTCCTCTTCCATCCCTTGCTGTCCAGCTTTAAGAAAACATTTATAATGGTTTCCTTTGGAAGGCTCCAAAATATCTTCATATGGTGACTGCCCAATTGCTTCCCATTCCACTGGTTTCTCCTTAATTGGGATGTCTGTTGCTCTATCATGCTGTGGTGCTTTATGAGTAGATTTTCTACACTGAATCCTTCACTCCGCAGGTACTGTATAACCTCAGTTTCTGTTTGTTTAACTTCTCCATTACTAAACCTCTTTTCTACTTTTCCTCTTTGCCTTATTTTTTGTATTGTAAAGTTTTCCATGTCTAGATTCCTTTGCCTGTATTTCTCTTCAAATATCTTTGGTGCTGCTCTTTTTGTATTGATTTCTCATTTGCTTAAATATTACACTATATTAAATCTTTTTTTCTTTCCCACGTCCATATTTCTTCTTCAGATGTCTCCTGTACTTCTGTTTCTTCTTTCTTACTTTGGGGACTCATTCCATCATGCTGTGATGTAACCTGTGTTAGACCTTCTACACTATATCCGTCACTTCACAGGTATTCCATAACTTCAGCTTCTATTTTGTAAACTTCTACTTTACTGATCTTCTTTTCTACATTTCCTCTTTGTGATATGTTTTTATTGTGAAATTGTCCATAGCTGGATTCCTTTGCCTGTATTTCTCTTCGAATATCTTTGGGGATGTCTTTTTTTCTGTTGATTAATTTGGCTTTCGACTTTGCATAAATATTGCACTGTATCAAATCTCTCTTTCTTTCCCATGTCCATATTTCATTTTTATACTTTTCAAAAATCTCTAGGTTTTGTTGTTTATATTTCCGCATTTTCTCAGATACTTCTTTTTCCAAACAGATCAAAGTTTCTTGCTCTATATGTTTTTCACAAAATTGTTGTATTAATGAACCCAATTTTTTATTTGAGGCTTCTACAGTTTTTCTTATGGAAGTATTTTTCTTTCCTCTAATTCTTCACATAGTCTTTTTGTATATCTTGTGTCTGGAAATTCTGGGCTTTTTGCATAATAGTAATAATACATCATTTCTTTCTTATCCTCAATAGTCCGCTAGATCGTCTGTATGGCTCTTCTTTTGGCCTACCAGTTTTTGTGATTTTTGTGGACTGCTACTTCCTTCTACAACGGGGGGGGTATCCTCCTGGTGGGCCAGGCCTATCCCCATTGTAGGAATGTTTCTGTATTTTGAGGATTCTATACTGTCATTTTTTTCCAGTCCTGGCACCATCACCACTTGTAATGTGGTGGGCCTAAAGGTGTGATAGGAATAGAAACCCTGCACTGATGGAGCACTTTCAGTGGTCTTGAACCAGGTCTCTGTGATGATGTATGTGTTAGTGTTTTGATTTATGTATGTGTGTATTTAATTTATTTATCTTTGTTTACTGGGAAAGTATGACTAGGTAATGTCCATTTTCAGTGGAGTCCCGAGGAGAAAAGCTCCATCTGCTTACATTGCATTATACTAAGTTCCAGTTAAACACAAAGTAGTTACATATCTATTTACATTTATACACAAATAGTAGTTACATTTACTCATTCTAAGATTTTACAGAAGGTGGAAGTTGCTAAAGAGAAAGCCCACGTGCAACTTAGTGGGTTGTACAGGCAGCAGGTATGTATAAAAATTGTTTTGTCATTTCAGTGAAAGGTTGAGAGTATTCCGTTTAAGGAGAGTATTTGGAGAGTATCATATGCTAAATGCAAAGTATTTACCTTGTGATGATCATTTGCAGGACCAGGACTGGTTAAGATGTTGTTTAAGCAGTGGTTTAAAACTATTGAGTTTGTCAGAGAGTTTTATTTGTGTGGGGATACTATTCCAGAATTTAGCACCATATTGTGAGTAGAACGAGTCTCCCTCAACATTATTTGACTTATTTGCAAGTAATAAGAATTTGTTAATAGAGGGGTGGTCCCTTGCTGTACAGTAGGGCAGTAATACGTTTTGTAGTGCAGGGCATTTTTCTGGATGGTGAATGAGTTTGTGTACTGTAGTTGGTTGTGAATAGTTGTGTAGTTGAAGGCAGTTTAATTAATTTAAGCTGTGATAATGGTGGGTCCCATAAGGGAGATTCGCAAATTTAGCTGTTTTATTGGAGCAGGAGGCAAGTTTCTTTTTTTGAGTACCGTTTGAGTTTGTTAGGATAGGAGCAGCATGTAAGAGTTTGCAATAAGAATGTGGTATCTTGAGTTTTTCTTGCAGTATCTGTAAGGAATCCATTGATTCTGTAAAGGGAGCATAGTTTATGGTATGTAGATTTAATGGTGTGCAGTATATGCTGGTCATATTTGAAGCAGTCATTTATCATAATACTTAGAAGTTTACTGTGAGTTGCAGTTTCAGTGACATTTGCTGAATTTATGGTAAAAACATTCCTTTTGATTTTGACAACTTTTTGAGATAAAAAGCATTAACTTGGTTTTCTTGGGGTTGAGTAGGACGTTTGATTCTTTGAGCCAGGTTTCTACAGAGGAGAAAGATTTTTGGCTAGTGTCTTCGAGCTTATTTATTGTTAAGGTCGTGCATACTAATGTTGAGTCATCTGAATACTGAACTAAACTAGCATGGTGAGTGGAGGTCATTAATAAATATATTAAATAGAAGGGGACCTAGGATAGAGCCCTGAGGGACACCTGTAGTAACTGGCTGAAAAGATGGGTAGATTTGTTGCCATTTAACAGCTTGTTGCCTTCCAGATAGGTAACTAAGAAACCACAACAAAGAGTAATGTGAATGTCCTATTGAGGAGAATCGAACAAGCAGTTGCTGGTGCGAGACAATATCAAATGCCTTGATCTGCTTGTGTCCATGGTAGACACAAGCAGATTATTGTTTCTATGTTGGTTTATTATATTAGAAAAATGTAGTAGTGCTGTGCTGGAGCCTAAAGGCTTGTTGCTTAAGGGTAAGGACTGCGTGTAGGAGGTGGAGTGTTTTGTTAAGGCTCTGAGCATTGAGCAGCAATATCTTAATATTATCCAGACTGTTAGTTAAGTTTGAAGCTTTATAAAACTGACCTTACCAATAAAGGAACTATGATGTGGGCAAGGATTTAGCAACTATACGACAGCCTTTGCAGGACATCTCTGGCTAAGTAGCTGAGTTTTATTATTGTTGAGTTTTGGAAAAAATATTTTTAAAATGGGTCTTTGGCTTTCAGTGAGGACCAGAATCTCTGAGCAGGCAGTCTTTTGTATTGTAAAGTGTACAGCCATTAACAAAGATGGCTGTGCAAAAGCAAAAAATGGAGTAGTTTTCATATTCATAACTGCTTCCCAAATCCCAAGGTATCTTAGTCTTAAAGCACAAGAAGTAGGACTTAATATGAACATAGTTGCTTATAAAGAGACCCAGGACTACAAGTGATCTCTGCAACTGCAGTCCTTTTTTTTTTAATTAATAATTTGGCTAGTCTTTGAGTGATTGCTTTGCAGAGTTAGCCAAAGTGCTTTGTGTGTTTCTAAGTATGTCACAGGGCAGTACACCTAAGTTACATTTGACTGTAACATTTATACAGTGTGAAGCTGCATTAGGTACGTTGTGTAAATGATTAGGAACAGTGAGTTGAGAAGGTTTTCCACTGCTGTATGATAAAATGGGAATGAGAGTAGCAAACAGCCTAGACTAAGCTAAAACAAGGGGTTCAGGCACCTAAACAGCGAGACATTTCCCTGTGGTACATTTTGGCTAGGGACACATGGCTGAAGAGCTGCAGAGAAATATGACTGTTTGTAAATTCCCTGTGGGCAAAGAGAAGCACATACTGCCATGCCCACAGCTTTAATAACCAAATGCATGGAGGCAGAAGAAGTAATGATTGTTGTGCTTAGTGTACAGTACATACTTGTGTAACTAAGTCATGTAGAAGTGTGCTACAGCATGCAGGAAATCCTGCCTGGTTCTGTAGTCACATTTATGCTCCAGTATGCATTTTAGGTAATGTTCCCTAGACACTGTGAAAAAGGTAGTGGTCCGCACACACTGATTATAAAGGTACTGCCCATTGTGCACTGCATTTTTACTGACACTGACATGCCCTCTGGCCAGCCTGCTGTTTATGCCTGTCATATTGCCTGCTATCTCATATTCCCTTGGGGACCGTGGACATTGTTTTCCCCCTGTTCATTTGGTTATTGAAGCTGTAGGTATGGCAACACATTCTTCTCTTTGCCCACAGGGAATTTGCAAACAGCCATATTTCTTTGCAGCTGAATGTCATTTCAGCCATTTGTCCCCAGTCAAATGTAGCACAGGGAAATGTCTCGCTGCCTAGGTGCCTGAACCCGATATAACCTCTGTGTTCTGATATCAGGAGTCCTTTGCAGTGGTTAACTTTTGAGATTTCTTGTTATGTTGTCCCTTGCTAAACTAATACTGTCTTCTATTCTCAAGCTTGCAGCCCACGCATCTACTTTTGACACATGCTGTGGTAGCATCCATCTGATTAGAAGAGCATTCATAGCTCCTGGACCATCCAGCACTTTTCTGTAACATGCACAGAGCGGATCTCAGTCTTAACGTTCATTTGGAAAAGCTTTTTTGTTTGATGCTTGAGAAATTCAAGCCTTCCAATGTGTTCATAGGGCTGCAGGGCCACCAGTCAATCCTCTCACAATAGTACTGGCTCTGTCACATAGGAGTAGAGCACAACATTGAATATTGCCATAAGTGTCAGCATTTAACCCATCTGCGCAAAATGCAACAGGCAATATTAAAAGCCTGCCTGGCATCCTGCAAGATGGTGTCTGTTTACAAAAAAAAAACAAAAACTGCCTTGTAGCCTTGAAGCCTCCAGATACCAGTTCCAATACAGCACAGAAAACTGACCCAAGGATCAGCAGAGGCATCCTTTACTGAATACAGGCAAGTGTTAGAACACCACAAGAAGGTAAAGAATATAGAGGTAAGTCCATCCCTGAGATGGTCTTTTGGTCCTCATGTGACACTTACCCCCCCCCCCCCCCAAACTAGTGATGGGTCACCTTCATGGTCATCCTCCATCTTGGCAGTTGACAAGATGCCTACAAGCAGTGTATTTTAGGAGCCCCCCTCTCATGAGGCAGTGGTGTGTCCTTTGGTATTAGTAGTGCCCATTTTACTCTCGGGCTACTAGCCTACACCCATGACTTCCCCAAACTTGCACAGTGCTAGCACATGGGGCTAATTACTTTTCTACCTAGACTCCATGAGTACTTTACTTCCCCTGGCTTTCCCGACTGAGGCCATCAAGGCCCAGTGGCCTAGGTTGTAAAGTATCCATTGGGCCCTCCTGTGCCAGCAGATCTCCCAAGACATTTCCATGTGCTAAATGTGAGACAGCTGTTAGACATCTGCTTAAACCTGTCTTTTATTGCAAGTACAGCATCATACCTTCAGTGAACATGGATTGATGCCATTGTCGTGGTCTGTGCAGGCTTCTTCATCTGTGGTTTTACCGCACATGTGTGCTTCCTTGAACTGTGGTGTCTCATCACCCAGTCCCCATTGCTTGCTTACCTTTACATGGGACTGGTAAATGTAGACTGGACTCGATGAGCTATGGTTATGGAGGCTGTTCTCTACCCCCTCTATCCCAGGAATATGATAAAAAAAGACCAGTAGTCTCTTATGTCAGATACAGAGTAGGACAGAGGGCCCTACTTTCTGTATAGACTGTCTTCAGATGTCACTTTATTCTGGGGAGACCTTATGGCTAATTAAGTCCTTTAGTATGGATCTGTGACACCCTTGGCTTCCTTCCAGAAATGAACTAATGAGCATCTAGTGAAAGAGACGGGTCATTGCACACAGGGAGCCAGTACTCAAAAACATAAAACTGTCTTGTAACCTAGAAGCATCCAGATACCATTCCCTTTGCTACCAGGAAGGTGGATGCCCTCTGTGAGTCCCCTTCTATGTGAAGAGAGGGATCCTTTGTAAACATCCTATGATCAGCTAGCTTGTGACCTCTGTGGTCTAGCACAAGTTCCAAAGGCCACAGAATGTTTCTGCTTTACTGCCTGACAGGGAGTTTACATTATTATGTACGGTTGGTAGGAGCGTGTTTTTCTCTGTCAGGATACATGACTTAAGATGACTGTGAAATTTGAGGAGACAGACTTTCCAGAGCAGAAGTTCTCCCTTTACCTTCAAGATTATGGTATTTCAGTGTTAATATACGTGGAGAGTTAGGGCACAGGGGTGGTTTGCTGCCCTACAAAAAATGTTTCCTCCACATTCATTTTCACAGAAAGATTTACTGTTACAGTCCCTGTTATGGTTGTATTCAGTTTAACTGATTTACTGTGAATTTCCTGTGCCATATTAGGACTCAAGATGCCTAAATGATTTTTCTCACCAGTCTGGGTTCCGTTCGTATTTAACAGATGAGGTAGTGGAAAAAGTTTCAGCCCTCTGTGACTCTGGGTCATAGAAATCTGGCAAAGACTCCTATAGTGGCTTCTCCACTTGACTTTCACATTGTCAGATATAACTTTGGCAGTTCTAATGCTGTGCCTAGAGCAGGATGAATGGCCATCCCGGATGCCCCCTTCTGGGGGAGCTCCTGTTTGTGCAGACCTCCGAGGACTTGGTGACAGTTTATTTTAATTTTAGGCCACAATGATAAAGCATGTCACCTCTTTGGAGAAGTATATATCTGAGAAGAAGAAGACCCTCCCCTTGCAGAATTAGGAGTACCATCAAGCAGTTTTGCCTACCACAGTTCTTCTAGCCAAAGCATCTGTGAGAGACGGTCCTTTGTTCTGGTAGTCAGTATCACAATTTGTGCCTAATAGCGTCCATGGGGAAGCTTCTGTCTTAAGTGTAATTTGGCCTGGAGAGTCATCACTAAGGGCCAGTGAGTTTTCATCTTGGTCATTTGAATGACCACAATTTAGAGCTGTCGGTGCTTCCTCAAAGGAGCTGTACTCAGGGATCATGCTGGCTCCTTAGAGCTCTTGGGGCAGGCTCAGACAACTTGTCAAAGAAGCCATAATGATTATCCCTTCTTTGAAGAGAGGCTATAGATTATAATCCTGCCTCCTCTTGGTTCTGGATGAGTGTCCCATTGAAGACTGCAGCATTTTTACTGACCTCACCCATTACATCTCAGATTCCAGATGGTGACTGTTCAGGGAGTCATGCCCCTTTTGCCACAAGTTACTTTGATTTCATTAGACATGCCAATTTTTTTTTTTGTTAGTTGTCCAGAATGTGTGTAGCGTATCTTTTTTTCTTTTCATGCAAGGTGGGTAACACTTACAGTGCACAGTGATGAAGTTGTGGCTGCCTTCAGTATTCAGAGTATTTACCATGGTTTTTCCTGTAGTGGCTGATTTCTGCAGGAGGAGGAGGATCACACTTACCTTGGCAGTTGGCTGCTAGTGGCCCCACTGAGAGATTTCTTAGTAGCATTCTTGGCTGGGGTGCTTCTCTAGCTGCAGGCCGAGGGTGGGTCTCCATTATCTGGAAGAAGTCTTGTCTGAGGCCAGCTCAGAAAATTGCCTTTGTCAGGGCAAATTAGAGCACTCATTAATGTAATTTATTCCTGCAAATAGAGGGGGGCATAAGATGGGGTTGGGAGGGTGGCCTAATGGTTAAAGTGTTTGCCTTACAAACACAAGGTGCAGGGTTTGAGTCTTACAAGGGAAAATTGGCTAGGTTTAAAATGGCTCACAAGGGCAATTAGCCTAGTACTAATCTATGAACCTATGAACCTATTATGCCCTCTGCAGCCTAAATGAGGATGATGTGGTGGGTCTGTCTTCAGATCTTACCACGCTTTCTGAGTTTGTTGGCAGACACATTCTCCATGGTGATGTTTACAGACCTGATGCTGTTACAGTAGACTTTAAAAAGTGTCTTTGTTTTCAGTCACCTTTCTCCCATTGACCTTTTACAGGTGTAAACTCTGTGCTTTGAGGCTTTAAAATAATATAGTATCCATTCTAACCTCACTCTTAGTCTTCACTTCCTGCAGTAGAACCCCATTGCAGCTCCTGCCAGTGAGTAGTTTGTTAGTTAGCATGAATCCTGGACCCTCCAGAACAGAAGACTGCACATCGACCATCTGGAGATGCATGAAATGTTCTTACCCTCATAGTTCAAGTATTGGAGCTGAAACCAGCCCTTCTGCTGATCTGGTCTAACACTGACGTTATTGTTGTAAGTTAACAGTCAGGATTGTGTGCTGTCATACCTTCTGTACAAACAGGCAATATATGCCTGGAAGTGAACTGTAAGCAAGACCATTACTATTACAACCATTCAAATGGGAAAGTGAGTGTACTAATATACCTCATGAGCAGTAGCTCCAGCAATATTCTGTAACTTTAAACCAGGAGTGGGCCACACAAGGAATGACCTGCTCCGTCAGTAGGGAAAACATCTTAACTAAGTTTCAGTTGGCAAAGGTGAAATGAAAATAGACATATTCTATCTCCCACAACTGGGATTATTTCAGTTAGTCTTTCCAGCATTTTTCTCTGAGCCACGTCCAATTTTGAAGTTCAGAGTAGTAAGACCAAAAGGTCATTTTTATTCCCCATTTATAGCCAAGAATGTTGTGCTTTCAGGCCTTCAGGCTCCTGGCAGTACAGAATGACATTCTACTTCAAACCAAGGAGTTTCCTTGGTTGGCTTCATCCCATGCCTTTTTCTGGTTCAGAGCCATTTTGAAGAACTTATTTGAGTAGTGGGGATGCCTGACGTCACCAGGAATAATTCCATTCAGATATTTTGGCAAGGGTAAGAGGTGTTCCTTCTCCATGGTATAGTCTTCTGTGCTGCTTTAGTTACTCAGTTCACACCTAATTTTGACTTATCTCAGCCACTTTCACAGTACAGGTCTCAGGCATTTTACAGTTATGGTCCACTTCTGCAACATTTTGCCACCATGAATTTGTGTGGCCAGACACCAGCATCTTTGGCAGTTCCTAGGGTTTCTGTATTTACACCTACGTTATTCTTCATTGGACTTGAACTTGTGATTGACAGTCTTGCCAGTCATTTGTTCAAGTCTGATGGTTTGGTTACTGTGAACTTTTCATCTTGAAAAACACATTGCCAGGAAGCCATCAATTCTGCTTGCAGAGCTACAGGCCATCACATATAAAAAGCCATATCTGTTCTTTTAACAAAGGTTGCATGTCTCTTAAGACCAGGTAGATTTCCTACTGAAAATGATTTTTGAAGTGTCCATGAACCAGTTATGATATCATATGTCTTATTGGCTAAAGACCTAAGAATGAAACAACCACAATCTTGACAACTTTAAATGCAATATCAACTCTTATTGAAGGGAAAAGTAACCGAAGCAAAGCAAATTTTCTTCATTCCATTTACAGTTGACACAGAAGTTGTTTATTGTGTAACCAAACAATTACAGGAATGCAGTTTGTTTCATTGTCCTTTTTACTCCTGCACAGGATTAGAGCTAATTTCAGTTGTTCACAGTACACCTTATTCTTAGTAGAAAAGAACATAGTTTATTTTATTTATTTATTTTACATTTGTTTACTGTGGATGTCCAACTGGGCCAGTGGTCCTTTTTCAGCGGAGGCCTGGGGAGAAAAACTCCATTACAAATAAACATTACAAACAATACAAGAAATTGATAACAATCAAGAATGCATAACTTTGGTAAATGTAGGTAGTAAATAGTTTATACATAAACAATAAAAATTGAGAGAGTAATATAAAGTAGAAAAAAAAGAAAGCCAACAAATAAACTACCGTGAAATAGCTTCTGCCATCATAGAGAAATATTTGATCAGTAGATCAATATTATAGTATTGGTGGTAAATATTTATGAGATAACATGTATGGTATATGAACAGGAATATTGTTGCTTGTATCTATGTTAGTGTTACTTGTTCTACACAGTGATAGCTAAGGCAATATTGAGGTGAAGTACAAGAAGGAGGGAATATAATGAAACTGTAGGAAGCTTCAGATAGGTAGCTAAAGATAGCAGCGGTAGTGAGCTTGAGATAGACAGAAATTGGAATTCCATGACAAAAGAGATAGTTTGGATGTTAGAATTTAGTTTAGTAAGGGAAGAGATATTTTGGATGTAAGAACAAGGAAGGACAACTGATCAGCTTTGATTAGTGCAGGAGCAAAGACAGTTTTTGGTTAGGTGTTCTTTAAGCAGTAGTTTAAATTTGGATGTGTTGCTAGAATTTATTTCCTGTAGAATTGCCCAGTAAACACAAACACAGTCTGTAAACAGTTCATTCTTTCTTCCAGAAGGCGTAAGTGTGCAGCCTTTCCCCTGTATGTAGCAGGTTAATGCATACATTATAGAAACTGTTGGTAGATTTCCATTCACCAGTGGAGGCCCTTTTCCCATTAGGCCTATAAGCAGCAGAATATAGCAGACTCCGTAGTGCTTCAGGAGACATATTCAAGACCACTCCTATTTCAGAAGTTTCCCCAGAAACTCGCACTCCTGTGTTCTTGAATAAAATCTGTCACTCCTCAGTACTAAGGAAAATCCATTGGACAAAATATTCCTTTTCCACGGAAGGAAATTACCACTTCCCCAAAAGTGACTCCTGTTTCTCCCAAGTGTAACATTTCTACATACTACAGGTCATAGCTTCTGGATTCATGACTTCAGGCCATACCAAATCAAGCCAAGACTTACTAAAGTACATTACATCTAGAGTGCAGTTGTAGACTACATTGTACATTCCATTTATCTTCATTTTCTTTGCATGGCAGGAAGCCAGAAGAGGAAGAGTGGCTGGATATGTACCATAATATCATACCTTACCCTGAAGCAGGTGTTTGAATTTTAAAAGACTGAGCAATTGTTCACCTCTATTGCTGTCAAGAGGGAAGGACTTACAGTCACCTCACAGTCCATTTTCAGGGAATTGTCAGCTTTATTATCTTTTGCTATCGGGTGCCTCACTGTATGCTTTAGAAAGCTGGGGTCAAAAACCACTTCAAAAGAAGTATGCCTGCTTCCACTGCTAGCTTAAAAATGCTTCCTTTTTATACATATGTATGATAGCCATTTGGTCTTCTCTTGATTTTTTCCAAAATATTGTTGTGTTGATCATTCTTTGGCTGTTCTCCAACTCCTTCCACCCTGGTGGATTTATAGCTTCTTATCCAACAAGCATAACCCCAAATGTTAAATATAATTGGTATAGTTTTACCTTATTAGTTGATCTTCAACTGGCTTCTCCTTGGCAGGTTCCAGATTTCATATCACTGTCCTGATGTGCTTGGTTTGTACCTTCATTCAGCATCAGCTGACAGAGTTCCCATTCCTGTAAGGTGATTCCTGTAAGGTGGACGGGTATATACTTACATATTGCTGTTAGCATTGTGGGTGTCACAACTCCATTGCACTTCCCTTAAATTGCAGACAGTGCACTTAGCAGTTGAGGTGCACTAACAGTGTCAGTGACTATGTGGACCAATCTAGCTGGTAGCTGTGCATGATATCATTACATTGCATATGTCATTGCGTGTTATCCACATCACCAAGTGTAGGAGCTTAAAAAAAATTGTGACAAATCATGAAAGAAAAGAAGGAACCCAGTTATTGACCCACCAAGGAAATCAGCTGATGCGGCAAGAACATGTCTGTTATTTCTATAACCCTAGCCAGAGCCCTTAACCACCAGACCCTTATTCTGCAATACCAAGTTGAGATTATTATTCTGATGGTGGATCTAACTGAGCAGAATACAAGGTGTTACCTCTTTAAGAGAAAATAACAGAGCTACCTCAGACTACAGACAAGTTGGGGTTCTGTATTTTATGTGCGCTTGACTCATCAGGTGCTTGAGATAGCTGTTTCAGCCATGGCATTACACAGATCTGCATGCATGAAGACTCAGCTTTTCTCACAGAATGCCAAGACTGACTTCCTTGATGGTTCCCTGGACACAAATCTTTTACTTTGGTCATCCCTTTGAGACATTGCTAAAACTTCTAGTGGCAAAAGGCAACATTTTAGAGAATGTTAAGAAAACATTTCACTCACCTATTCAGAAAATAAGCCAGAGGGCAGCAGTACAAAAAGAGCTGACTGTATCAGTATAAGCAGCAACAGTTCAGAGCATGAAACTATCTTCTGCAATCTTCATAACGTGAGACACAGAAGTCTACAAATTCTGTATAACAGATTCTTCCATCATTCCCTACTGCGTCCCCAAAACCAGTATGAGTTGCTGGAAAGTTTTCTGTTTGTAAAACGTTGTCATCTTATAGCCTCAGAAATATGGGTACTGGTCATAGTCACCACAGAGTAAACTATGTAGTTCTGCTTTCACCAGTTCCATCATCTGCAATCTACATTACAGAACAGTAGGCACTTGTAACATCTGAGGTGTTTCACAAACAGTAAATCATTGCATATCGCTTGTCAGGGTTAGGCAAGTAAGTGTCCTTACAGACATACTAGCCTTAACATAACTGTAGTGCTCATGGCAGAAGTACCACTTCTTGTACATTAACTCACAAGTGAAGTCTATGCAGATGCTTAAAGTACATAATTTATTTAACACATTTATTTTTACAAAAAGTTTTATTGTACAGTTTCTCACAGATTCAGAAAAACCTAAAATGTCAAACCTTAGTATATTTTAATTCATATTTGTTTGTGGTTCTTTAGCAGAACTTTAGAACTTTTCCGACTTATGGGTATACATTGTATAATGAGGCCTATGAATTGTGGAAGCTTATCTGTAAGTTAATGCAGACAGTTATGTTTGTGAGCTGTTAATGAGCTACCTCATGTAGTCTCTAATAAAAACTGTACCCTGGTCTTAACAATCCCACAACATAAAGTAGTAGTCCACAAAAAGTTTAACAAAAAAAGATTATCAGACAGACAACTGGCAAAGAAATATGTGGACAGTACAGGATAAGAAAGAAGCCATGTTCCCTAGTATTATGCAACAAACCCAAACGTTCTGCAAACAAGGTACACTTCAAGAACATAGTAAAAATGGAACACAGAAAAATCTTTCCTTTTGATCAGTTCATTGATTACAGATTTTCATTTAAGCTCCTTAAATAATTAAAATACAACATCACTGAGAAATAGAAGCACTGGTTGAAAAGTACTAAAAGAGAAGGCAGATGCAGGAGAAATATTTAAAACTCAAAAGTGAGAAGTATGGAATCAAGAAAAAAGTGGGGTTCCATGTGCTGTTATATATGTGCAAAAGGCATCTTCAAAGATAGTTGAAGAAACTAATAGGCAAAGACACTTAACATGGTAAATATAAATGTAAGCAATTCAAAACTCCAAGAAAGCAAATTGAAAGTGAAGTGACAGATTAACTGAGAAGTGAAGGATTTCAGCTGGAATCCTAGATACAAACCACGTCAGAGTATTAATGACCGGGAGTAGAGTACTGATCCGTGTAGACCTTCTTCAGACTTGGACTAAGATTACAAACAACAACCCGCAGAATACAAGAGAGCACAGAGTGACTAAAGCACAATATTCATACTAATTCTTAATGATGTTTCACAGATAAGAATTCCACAGACTTTATTTGGAGGATCATCTGGAAACCCATGTATGTGTATGGTTCTGCTGTTGGGAAAAAAAGCAAGAAGGTCTTGGATAGCTGTATGAGGCTACCAAATGTGAATAGCATACAGATTGTTAGGAGATTAATAAAGATACAGTAATTTGTATCATTAAGGGAGATTCACATTAGATAACCAAAATTAACAAAATAAATTACTGGGCTGCTGAATACAGATAAGGTACTACCAGGAAAACAGTGTAATAAAAGAAAAGAAAAGGACAACTTAAATGCCATCATGGAAATGCCATTTAGAGATGACTATAAAGCAGTTAGAAAAAAATGCATCATTAGTGGAAATGCATCATTATTAGAGGAATACAGAAAAGGAAGTAGGTTAATAAAATCTCCTAGAAAAGTAGATGTGCTAAAAGAAATGCACAGTATAAAAACAGATGATGATTGGTGTTATACTGCATCTAATAAATTAAAAATGTCTGCATAACCTGTCTAGACCTTTGGTATAAGAGGATAATACTCTTACTATGTTGCAGGCAACCTCAGTTCAAATTGCATCTTGGGTGCCTGTAAGAGCTTTCCGGGGAGGATGGGAGTGAGAGGCTAATACTGACTTGCCTATACTCTGGGACGCTGCTCGCTCCCAATATGAGTGACATCTAACAGGAGCACTAGGAAAACTTTACAATACAAAAAAATAAGAAGACAGAGGAAAAGTAGAAAAAGAGGTTAGTAATGGAGAAGTTAAATAAATAGAAACTTAGGGTATGGAGTCCCTGCAAAGTGAAGGATCCAGTGTGGAAAATTGAATGCAGAAAGCACCACAACAGGATAGAGCAATAGATATCCAAATAAAGGTGAAACCAGTGGAACAGGAATAAATTGGTCAGGTGCCATAACAAGATATTTTGGAGCCTTCTACAGGAAACCAGTATAAACGTTCACTTGAAGCTAGACAGCAAGGAAAGGAACAGGAAACTGTGGAAACTTTGATGCAGCTAATATTGAGGAGTGATAGGCCAGTGAGTTCCCATATGACAGAGCGACGGATGGCACAGGATGAAATTGAAGAGAAGGTGCCACAGGAAGATGCTATAGAGCTTTCTATAGAATGCCACCAGAAAATGAAAAACAAGGGATGTACCCTCAATTTGGAAGAAAATGAGCTAAGAGATGAGTTGCTTGATGTAATAGACATGGAAAGATTTATTAAGATCAATGAGAGAAAAAGACTGCAGATGGTCAATAAAACCCAGAAAGCCATAACTCTGATAAAACAAATGAATGCAGTAATTAAGACTGTCCATAGAGATCCATGTGATATAACATACGTAAACAGGATATATTACTGTGCTGCTAAATTAATAAGAAATAAATTTCTACCACAAGAACACAGAGCAGCGGGGGAAAGGAAGGGAGAAATCGAATACCATCATGGAAGTATCGAATAGAGAAAACTATAAAGCAATTAAGACAAGAAGTGTCACTGTTCATAGGTTCATAGATTAATACTAGGCTAACTGCACTTATTGGCCATTTTAAGCCTAGCCAAGTATCCCAAGTGAGAATCAAACCCTGCACCTTGTGTCTGTAAGGCAAACACCTTAACCATTATGCCAACCACCCACCATTAGAAGACTATAGAAGAGGGAATAGATCAACAAAAATACTAAGGAATATAGATGTGATAAAAGTAATGTGCAGTGTTAGAACAGAACAGGATCTGTCATGCACTATTGCAAATAAAATAAACATTTCAGCACAGGTGTAAAAACTTAGAAGATACACAGATAAATATAAAGGAAAAGTGCAAAATAAGCAATTTATTGATGACTCAAAAAAGTTTTATAGAGAATTGGGAAACCGGGTAAAAGGAATTGAAAGACTGCCAAAAAAGAAGAAATAGATACATTTTGGAGAAGTTTCTATGAAGATCCTGTGGAACATAACAAAGGTGCTAAATGGACAGAAAAAGTAAACGAAAGAATAAGAACTTTAAAGGTGCAGGATTTGAAATGGGATGAAGTAACAGCCATAGAGATTGAAACAAAGTTAAGAAAAGTCTCTAATTGGAAACTGCAGGCCCAGATGCAGTACCCAACTTTTGGTTAGAAGTATTAACATCTTTTCATGAAGATTTAGCCATGAGTAAGAAGTATTTATATGCGCACCCAGAACAGACAACAGCCTGGCTAACAACAGGCAAAACAATGCTCCTACTTAAGAGTGAATCTGCATGTTACCCTAAAAATTATAGACCGATAACTTGCCTTCCGATGCCGTATTAATGGGAATTGATGCTGAGAGAGTTGATAGTCATTTAGAAGAAAACTCAATTATGACAGTAGAACAAAAGGGCAATAAAAGAAACTCATGGAACAAAGGATCATTTGTTTTTAGTCATACTGGAGAACTGTAAAAATGGAAATAATTTAAGTATGACATGGATTGACTATAAAAAAGCATTTGATAGTATCCCACATTCATGGATAAAAGAGTGCTTAAAAATGTATAAGAACCACCCTAAACTGCTCGACTACATTACAGTGGCCATGAAACAGTGGCAGACCACTTTGCAATTAAGCCATGGTAAAGGACAGATTATTATTCCAGGGATAACAATTCAAAGGGGGATATTCCAGGGTGACTCTCTGTCACCATTGCTATTCTACCTTGCCATTAACCCATTAAGCTGTTTACTTAACAGCTTAGGCCATGGCTACAATTTGGCTCCTAGAAAACAACAAAGTGTGAAGACTTCTCATATTCTCTTTGCTGATAATTTAAAACCGTATAGCTCATCAGATGAGGAACTGAAAGCACAGCTGCAGGTTGGCAAAACTTTTTCAGATGATATAAGAATGTCATTTGGTCTTGATAAAATGTGCAAAAGCAACCTTTAAAGCAGGAAAACTGCAGCACCAGGAAAACATCAGTTTGGGACAATAATGTTATATAAAAGAACTTGAGCAAGAGGAAATGTATAAATATTTTGGAACTGATGAAGGATCAACAATAAAACATGAAGAAATGTGAGTAAAACTTAGTAAGGAATACTCTACAAGACTTAAATTAATTCTGAAAACATTGACATCTAGGAACAAAATCTTAAGCTATAAACCAATTTGCACTTCCTTTCCTAACTTACAGTTTTGGAGTGATTGACTGGCCCCAAAATGTGTTGGAGAGATTAGATAGGAAAGCAAGAAGGATGCTTCATGCTCACCAAATGATTTATAAAAATCACTGTATACCAAGATTATATATTCCCCATTCCGAAGGAGGGATGGGCCTCCTTAAACTTGATTACATGTATAGATCTGCAATTTTGGGACTCCACACATATTTGCTGACCTCAGAAGACCCAAATATAGTGAAAGTTTTGAAACATGAGGAGACTAAATATAAAATTACTTACCTGCTTAATTTAGCAGAAGCATATTAGCATCAAGCAGGAATGGAACTCAAACCAGAAGTAGATAAAAATCAGGCAGCAACTGAATGTGCCAAAAAAACAAAAGAAAGAATACAAGGTGAAGGACCAGATGAGAAGGCAAGAAATGTGGAAAAAGCATAAATGTAGTTGCAACTATAGAAAACTTGTGGAGGAACCTCATGTTGATCAGGAATGAACACAGGAATGATTAAGGAGAGGCAAATTCAAACCAAGAGATGAAAGGTTAATATTGGCAGCCCAAGATAGTGGGCCATGCACATGTTGGTTTACAAAGTCCATTGAAAATGTGGGAGAAACAGACAGATGTAGGTTTTATAAAATCGAACTGGAAACAGTCACACACCTCATTGCTGGTTGCGATATACTAATGGCAGAAAGACTGTATACTGAAAGACATAATAATGTGGCAAGACTTTTGCACTGGGGATTGTGCAAACATTATGGTATTGAAGTGGCTTAAAAACATGAGCCACAAAGCAAGAAGAAGTCTACATCACATGGGATCATCCATTACCAATAGTTCAAAAGAAAGATGCTAGAAAACTGGATATAGTGGTCCAAGAAAAGAAGACGAGTAGCATTGCTCACTGAAATCGCCACACCCAGTGACTACAGTGTCTTGCATACAGAGAGACACAAAGTCATAAAACTTCAGGTTTTGCAGGCAGAAAAGAGAGCAATGTGGAAGAAAGATACCCAGACAGTTCCAATAGTAGTAGGAGCAACCGTTTTTATAAAAAAGAATCTACAGTCTTATGTAGATATGTAACCAGTCCATGTAACCCCATACAAATTGCAGAAGGCGTCATTACTAGGCACATTGTGGGTGCTGCAAAGAGCACTTTTGGTTGACATAAAAGATTGAAACAATACTAATTTCATAAACTTTAATCGTACTTTGACTTAGGAATGGGGTCCATTCCCGCCATGGTATTAGAAACCCAAAGATTTGGATAAATTAAAGAGTACTAGGCATTCACCTCGAGGAGCTCCAAGAAGGCCAAGCCTGCATTGTCATAATGCATTCACAATATGTGACTGATGGGAAATTGACATACAAAGGTATGCTTAAGAGACAATGATTTCAGGCTTGGAGGAGCTTGTGATGGAGATGGCTCCAGGGGAAGATGATAGCCTGCCCCCCCCCCCCCGAACCAGCAAACTGGGCTTATCCCTACCACCTGACTGTTGCCAGGGAATGGAGGGCCGATTGCAGTTTCCAAGAAGGAATAATGTTTCATAAGAAGGTAGAGGAACTATTGGGCAGTGTCCTTTGGGAAGAGAAAAATATTCTGCATAGACAGAAAATCTTGGTCAGTGGAAAGAAATAGAAAGAAAAGGTACAAAACAAGAACAGTTTTGAGGGATGACCCAAATAAGTTCTGTGAAGAATAGGAAAGGAAAGCAGCTACACTAGTTGTTCTACCACCAAAATCAGTAAATTTTAATAAAGTCTGAAGAAATATATATGAAGGCACAATTGAACAAAAACAAGAGTGCCGAACGGATAAAACTCCTAAGAGAAAAAATAAGAAATTCCATTTAAGAGGATATGGAATGGAAAAAAATAACTGCTACTGTGAAAAAGACAAAGCTAAGATATGGCTTTTCACTGAAAAACTCTTCATTGAAGCAATACCTGTGCAGGTGCAAACAGTCAAATGTCACCAGTCTGGTTAATAATGGAGAAAACTGTACTCCTGTAAGAGCTGTTAACATATATAAATGGTCTTCAGTGTAAGGAATTGAAGCAGAGTCTCTAGTTATTTAAATAAAAAATGTAATCATGGCAATAAAATAGAAAAGGAGTGAGAGAATCATGCAAAGACAATTTTAAATCTTTTAGTAAACAAAACCGTAATAAAGGGCTGCAGAAGTGGCCAGAACTTCAGTATAGCAACAGCACAGTAGAAAAGTATATGTATAAAAAGACAGCATTCTGTACTTCTAGATTATAGAATGCTTGCAAAGGAATACGGTTCACCACATATTGATAAATTGTATTGCAGTTACAGTGAAAAAGTGACATAACTATTTTATTACTTGTGCCATGAAAAGGACAAATTACTATCCCTGTTGTAAAAATCCAACAAAGTGCATCATTTGATCATTTTCATTCCTTTACTGTCGGAACTTCTTCAGAAACATTTCATTTAAAAATCAGACCATTTAAATACAGTCAAACGGATGACATCACAATATAATTAAGACTCTGAACAAATAATTAAAGCAGTAGTGACATAAAACCATAGAAAATGAATGAAAACTAAGTAAGAAAAAATGTATAGTGCAGTACACCACTGTACAGGTATAAAAATACCATGTTTTGACAATCAGTGTAAGAAATAATGTCTTATATATGTTTATATTTGATCATTCTTTGACACTTTTACCCTGAGTAAATTATTTTAAAACTAAAAAAACTTTAAAAACAAAGTTTTTTATAGAAGAAAATCTGCTACAATAAAAAGAAAGACTATAACAGTTATCATGAGAAGAAAATTGGAAATTCCAAAATTGTTAGAAAATATACAAAAGAGACAACCCCTGCCCTGACCCAAATGTCCCAGACCTCTCCTTAGCCACCCAATTTAACTCGTTCTTTATTGATTCTATAGCCAAAGTAACTACTTCCTTCCCCAGCAAAGCTTCACTTCTACCTCCTCATATCTCTCTCTCCCCTAACACAACCACCTCCCAACCTCCTTCCTTCACTGTCAAACCCATTCCTATCTCCACCATGAAAAAAACTCCTTCGTAAACTGAAGCCATGCTCAAATGCCCCTGATGACCTTCCTTCCTACTTCCTCAAAATTGCTGCTGATGCCATCACCTTTCCCATCTCCATTCTAATAAACCACTCATTCCAAGAAAACTATGTACCCCTACTCTGGAAAAAGGCCTATATCATTCCCCTTCACAAAGGAGGTAATAACAACATTCCCAATTTCCAGCCAATCGCTATCTTATCCCCTTTCTCAAAAGTTCTAGAAAAGTGTATCTACCTTCAACTTCTACCCTACCTCACAGGCATCTACATACTTACCCCCACACAACATGGTGTTAGACCTGGCCACAGTACCAGAACCACTCTCCTGTCCTTGCTTGAACCCATCAACAAAGCCCAGGATTCCAGCTGTCTAGTGTCCATCCTGCTTCTGGACATATCCAGGGCCTTTGACACTATCTCCCATAACCTTCTCCTATCTAAACACTCTAATCTAAACCTATCCCACTCTTCTGTCAACTGGTTTTCTAGTTACCTCTCTGACAGACAACAAGCTCTCAAATGGAAAAAAGCCACCTCTTCCTTCCTTAATACACCAACAGGCATACCCCAGGGTTCCATATTGGGTCCCCTACTGTTCAACATTTTCATAAATGACTTCCACCTAAACTTTCCTAGTGCTAAACTGATTCAATACACACATGATTCTACAATCATCTGCTCCACCAATTCCACCTCCACTCTCTTAAAACTAACTCAGGATGCTTTTCTTATACCAAACATTGAATGATAGACAACCACCTTTCACTCAATGCATCCAAAACTAAAATTATGTTATTTTCCCCTTCAAAAAGTACCATTATAGACAAGAACTCATTCTCCATTACTAGTCAAAACAATATCTCTCTCGAGGTAGCTTCCCATGTAAAGCTTCTAGGACTCCTTATTGATGAACAGTTAAACTTTGATACCCACCTACTAGTCAATATAAAGAAAACCCACCAGAAACTAGGCATGCTCTACCGCCATAACCGCTATATCACTCCCTCTACTAAACTTGTACTCTCTAATATCTTCCTCATTCCTTCTCTCCTATATGGTACCCCATTTCTTACCAACCTTCAATCTTCTCTAAAAACAAAGCTGTCCTCCTGTTATAACAAAATTTCTAAGTTTGCTACTGGCTATAAATCCTCCTCCAACCACTGCAATGCCCTACACAAACTAAATTGGCTCGAACTTCCCAATCATCTTATCTACATTCAACTTACTCATGCCCATAAACTCATCTTTAATCCTTCCATCTGCCTCTCCCTTGCCTCCTCCTTCAAAATGCACCTACCCAACAGATGTCTAAGATCCAGTAACCAGAATTTGCTTGAACTCCATACGCCTGCTAGTCCTCCAGGCAAACACCTTACTATCCTTTTTCCTAGCTTGCCTCCTAAACTCCCTGCAACCTTTTATTTGTACTACAGACAACCACTCTACCTTTAAGACCCTGCTTCATTCCCATCTCAAAACCCTCTGGGAATATTCCGGTTCTCATCCCACATGACTCACCTCTTTTTTCCCCATTTCACACTCCTTTACTTCTCTTTTCTGTTCATCATACCTATCTGACTACTACCATCTTCATTTTTCTCATTTACTCCTACTCTTGCTCTACTTTTTTTTTCTTATTGTCCCACCCACCTTAGATTCAACAATTAACACCTCTTATCCCCTATCGTACTTTAACTCTGCTAAGATTTCATGTAAAACTGTAATGTCAACCCTGTGTTATTTCACATTGTAACAAATCTAACAGGAATATGCACCAATGGAGTTTTCTTATTTTAATTGACTTGTGTGCGTGTGTGCGTGTGTGCGTGTGTGCGTGTGTGCGTGTGTGTGTGTGTGTGTAATTTTACCTTTTGCTTTTTTGACTGTATTTTCACTGCAATCATGGATTTTTTGTCATGTTGTGTAATACAATCGTTCTTCAATAGTATTACATAAATGTAAATGCATTGTTTCATATTATATTGTTGTTCATGGAGCTTTTCTCCCCGGAACACCATTGAAGACAGGCTCTTCTTGGCCCAATGGAATATCCCGGTAAACAAACTGTAAAATAAATAAATAAATATAGCAAATTCCTAGAAAATGAATGGTTAAGGAAATGTGGAAAAGTTGTACAGAACATGTTAACTGATTTTTTTCATTTGAGACATAGCAAAGGTGTTAAAATGAAACTATTCTTCTAGCACCCAGGAAAGGAGGGCAATAGAGGCCCATATTAGATCTGTCTATCTCTACTAAACACATTTCTAAAAGTGCCAGCTTTCAGAATGCTTTCCCTACACATTCTGCTTCTCTTCATTCTGCCTAGAGCTTTTCTGGTATTTCTAAATCAAAAGATGCCTACCTCCAAATTCCAATTCACTCCATTGCAGGAGATTCCTCAAGTTTTGTGCTGGGTCATCTCACTTTCAGTTTACTGCTTTGGCTTTTGGGCCTTTCACAAAGTGTCTGGCATCAGTAACTGTCAAACACAGGGAATACAGATTATTCCTACTTTGCCAGCTTGCTAATCCAAGCCTTCTCTCCTCAGATACCCCTGGAACACCTCCAACTAACCCTCAACCTCCTCTCACAGCTGGGGTTCACTATCAACTTCAAGAAGTCCTCCTTGGTGCCTGCTCAGAACTTAGTTTTTCTGGGCAGTAGACTGGACACCATAAAGTAGCCTGCATATTACTTTCACAACCTGAGCTCCCTCAGCCAATACTCAGCAAGAGAAATACTAAAGGTCCTGGGATTCATGGCAGCAACTATTCCAATGCTCCCTGTAGCCAGACTGCATATGAGAAAAATACAATGCCACCTAAAAGCAGTTTGGTCACAGCACTCTCATCTTCTGGACACAGCAATCCTACTGTACCTTGTCTCAGCAGAGAGTTCTCATGGTGGAGGGAATAGGTGATACACAACCCAGGACTTCCCTTCACCCCCATCATGGCCAGTTCTATAAATGCACACAGATGCTTTGGATGAGGCATGGGGAGAATGGACAGGGATATACTTGGTTCAGGGCAGGTGGCAACTAAAACTACTAAAGGAACACATCACCATGAAGGAGATAAAGTCCCTCATCCAAACTCTTCAAATCTTTTCCCATGTCTGGAGGCCAGATACTCTTAACAGTGTTCACAGACAACATTGCAGTCATGTGGGACGTAAACAAGGAAGAACCAGGTCTTACCAATTGTGTAGATTGGCATAGTTGGCCAGGAGATTGCCACCTAAAAAAACATGTCTTTAGTAGCCATATATATTTTCCATCACAGGATGATGTGTTGGCAGATGCATTAAGCAGGACCTTGGAGGACAAACAGGTCTTCTGGACATCTCCCACCTTTGGAGAATTCCTCAGAGCTAGCCAGAGGCCAACAAAGAGCTCCACCTCTTTTGCACAAGGGGCCCTTGCCCCTCAGCCTGGAGGACAGATGCTTTCAGTGGACAGGGAGATTCTTCTGCATCTTTCATCCACCACCTCTCATCCCAAGGTTTCTCTAAAGGTCCAAAAAGGAAAGCCAAAACTCTTGCTAGTAATCCTCTTTTGGCCAAGGCAGCACTGGTTTCCTCCATTTTTTTCACCTGATCAGAGGCAGCTATTACAAACTGCCACTGAAAACAAATCTAATCACATTATAAGGGGTCACTACTACACCCCAACCCATCATCCCTGAACCAGAACACTGTGGATGATAAGATTCTAATTCCTTAAACGCACCACTTTTCAGATGACATAATTAAGGATGTTATGTGATCCTATCTCGCCTACATTCTGAACTGATGGGTTCGGAGCCGATCCCTTGGCTCCGACTCGGCATGCTAATGCTATAGAGCGAGGCCTCTTATTGGCTGAGCTATCTTTATCCCAGGATGGGAACTGATGAAGGATCAACAATAAAACATGAAGAAATGCGAGTAAAACTTGGTAAGGAATACTCTACAAGACTTAAATTAATTCTGAAAACAACATTGACATCTAGGAACAAAATCTTAAGCTATAAACCAATTTGCACTTCCTTTCCTAACTTACAGTTTTGGAGTGATTGACTGGCCCCAAAATGTGTTGGAGAGATTAGATAGGAAAGCAAGAAGGATGCTTCATGCTCACCAAATGATTTATAAAAATCACTGTATACCAAGATTATATATTCCCCATTCCGAAGGAGGGATGGGCCTCCTTAAACTTGATTACATGTATAGAGCTGCAATTTTGGGACTCCACACATATTTGCTGACCTCAGAAGACCCAAATATAGTGAAAGTTTTGAAACATGAGGAGACTAAATATAAAATGACTTATCTGCTTAATTTAGCAGAAGCATATTAGCATCAAGCAGGAATGGAACTCAAACCAGAAGTAGATAAAAATCAGGCAGCAACTGAATGTGCCAAAAAAACAAAAGAAAGAATATAAAGTGAAGGACCAGATGAGAAGGCAAGAAATGTGGAAAAAGCATAAATGTAGTTGCAACTATAGAAAACTTGTGGAAGAACCTCATGTTGATCAGGAATGAACACAGGAATGATTAAGGAGAGGTGAATTCAAACCAAGAGATGAAAGGTTAATATTGGCAGCCCAAGATAGTGGGCCATGCACATGTTGGTTTACAAAGTCCATTGAAAATGTGGGAGAAACAGACAGATGTAGGTTTTATAAAATCGAATTGGAAACAAGTCACACACCTCGTTGCTGGTTGCGATATACTAATGGCAGAAAGACTGTATACTGAAAGACATAATAATGTGGCAAGACTTTTGCACTGGGGATTGTGCAAACATTATGGTATTGAAGTGGCTTAAAAACATGAGCCACAAAGCAAGAAGAAGTCTACATCACATGGGATCATCCATTACCAATAGTTCAAAAGACAGATGCTAGAAAACTGGATATAGTGGTCCAAGAAAAGAAGACAAGAGTAGCATTGCTCACTGAAATCGCCACACCCAGTGACTACAGTGTCTTGCATACAGAAAGACACAAAGTCATAAAACTTCAGGTTTTGCAGGCAGAAAAGAGAGCAATGTGGAAGAAAGATACCCAGACAGTTCCAATAGTAGTAGGAGCAACCGTTCTTATAAAAAATAATCTACAGTCTTATTTAGATATGTAACCAGTCCATGTAACCCCATACGAATTGCAGAAGGCGTCATTACTAGGCACATTGTGGGTGCTGCAAAGAGCACTTTTGGTTGACATAAAAGATTGAAACAATACTAATTTCATAAACTTTAATCGTACTTTGACTTAGGAATGGGGTCCATTCCCGCCATGGTATTAGAAACCCAAAGATTTGGATAAATTAAAGAGTACTAGGCATTCACCTCGAGGAGCTCCAAGAAGGCCAAGCCTGCATTGTCATAATACATTCACAATATGTGACTGATGGGAAATTGACATACAAAGGTATGCTTAAGAGACAATGATTGCAGGTTTGGAGGAGCTGCTGATGGAGATGGCTCCAGGGGAAGATGATAGCCTGCCCCCCCCCCCCCCAGAACCAGCAAACTGGGCTTATCCCTACCACCTGACTGTTGCCAGGGAATGGAGGGCCGATTGCAGTTTCCAAGAAGGAATAATGTTTCATAAGAAGGTGGAGGAACTATTGGGCAGTGTCCTTTGGGAAGAGAAAAATATTCTGCATAGACAGAAAATCTTGGTCAATGGAAAGAAATAGAAAGAAAAGGTACAAAACAAGAACAGTTTTGAGGGATGACCCAAATAAGTTCTGTGAAGAATAGGAAAGGAAAGCAGCTACACTAGTTGTTCTACCACCAAAATCAGTAAATTTTAATAAATTCTGAAGAAATATATATGAAGGCACAATTGAACAAAAACAAGAGTGCCGAACGGATAAAACTCCTAAGAGAAAAAATAAGAAATTCCATTTAAGAGGATATGGAATGGAAAGAAATAACTGCTACTGTGAAAAAGACAAAGCTAAGATATGGCTTTTCACTGAAAAACTCTTCATTGAAGCAATACCTGTGCAGATGCAAACAGTCAAATGTCACCAGTCTGGTTAATAATGGAGAAAACTGTACTCCAGTAAGAGCTGTTAACATATATAAATGGTCTTCAGTGTAAGGAATTGAAGCAGAGTCTCTAGTTATTTAAATAAAAATGTAATCATGGCAATAAAATAGAAAAGGAGTGAGAGAATCATGCAAAGACAATGATAAATCTTTTAGTAAACAAAACCGTAATAAAGGGCTGCAGAAGTGGCCAGAACTTCAGTATAGCAACAGCACAGTAGAAAAGTATATGTATAAAAAGACAGCATTCTGTACTTCTAGATTATAGAATGCTTGCAAAGGAATACGGTTCACCACATATTGATAAATTGTATTGCAGTTACAGTGAAAAAGTGACTAACTATTTTATTACTTGTGCCATGAAAAGGACAAATTACTATCCCTGTTGTAAAAATCCAACAAAGTGCATCATTTGATCATTTTCATTCCTTTACTGTCGGAACTTCTTCAGAAACATTTCATTTAAAAATCAGACCATTTAAATACAGTCAAACGGATGACATCACAATATAATTAAGACTCTGAACAAATAATTAAAGCAGTAGTGACATAAAACCATAGAAAATGAATGAAAACTAAGTAAGAAAAAATGTATAGTGCAGTAAACCACTGTACAGGTATAAAATACCATGTTTTGGCAATCAATGTAAGAAATAATGTCTTATATATGTTTATATTTGATCATTCTTTGACACTTTTACCCTGAGTAAATTATTTTAAAACTAAAAAACTTTAAAAACAAAGTTTTTTATAGAAGAAAATCTGCTACAATAAAAAGAAAGACTATAACAGTTATCATGAGAAGAAAATTGGAAATTCCAAAATTGTTATAAAATATACAAAAGAGACAACCCCTGCCCTGACCCAAATGTCCCAGACCTCTCCTTAGCCACTCAATTTAACTCGTTCTTTATTGATTCTATAGCCAAAGTAACTACTTCCTTCCCCAACAAAGCTTCACTTCTACCTCCTCCTATCTCTCCCTCCCCTAACACTACCACCTCCCAACCCCCTTCCTTCACTGTCAAACCCATTCCTATCCCCACCATGAAAAAAACTCCTTCGTAAACTGAAGCCATGCTCAAATGCCCCTGATGACCTTCCTTCCTACTTCCTCAAAATTGCTGCTGATGCCATCGCCTTCTAATAAACCACTCATTCCAAGAAAACTATGTACCCCTACTCTGGAAAAAGGCCTATATCATTCCCCTTCACAAAGGCGGTAATAACAACATTCCCAATTTCCAGCCAATCGCTATCTTATCCCCTTTCTCAAAAGTTCTAGAAAAGTGTATCTACCTTCAACTTCTACCCTACCTCACAGGCATCCACATACTTACCCCCACACAACATGGTGTTAGACCTGGCCACAGTACCACAACCACTCTCCTGTCCTTGCTTGAACCCATCAACAAAGCCCAGGATTCCAGCTGTCTAGTGTCCATCCTGCTTCTGGACATATCCAGGGCCTTTGACACTATCTCCCATAACCTTCTCCTATCTAAACACTGTAATCTAAACCTATCCCACTCTTCTGTCAACTGGTTTTCTAGTTACCTCTCTGACAGACAACAAGCTCTCAAATGGAAAAAAGCCACCTCCTCCTTCCTTAATACACCAACAGGCATACCCCAGGGTTCCATATTGGGTCCCCTACTGTTCAACATTTTCATAAATGACTTCCGCCTAAACATTCCTAGTGCTAAACTGATTCAATACACACATGATTCTACAATCATCTGCTCCACCAATTCCACCTCCACTCTCTTAAAACTAACTCAGGATGCTTATCTTATACCAAACGTTGAATGATAGACAACCACCTTTCACTCAATGCATCCAAAACTAAAATTATGTTATTTTCCCCTTCAAAAAGTACCATTATAGACAAGAACTCATTCTCCATTACTAGTCAAAACAATATCTCTCTCGAGGTAGCTTCCCATGTAAAGCTTCTAGGACTCCTTATTGATGAACAGTTAAAATTTGATACCCACCTACTAGTCAATATAAAGAAAACCCACCAGAAACTAGGCATGCTCTACCGCCATAACCGCTATATCACTCCCTCTACTAAACTTGTACTTTCTAATATCTTCCTCATTCCTTCTCTCCTATATGGTACCCCATTTCTTACCAACCTTCAATCTTCTCTAAAAACAAAGCTGTCCTCCTGTTATAAAAAAATTTCTAAGTTTGCTACTGGCTATAAATCCTCCTCCAACCACTGCAATGCCCTACACAAACTAAATTGGCTCGAACTTCCCAACCATCTTACCTACATTCAACTTACTCATGCCCATAAACTCATCTTTAATCCCTCCATCTGCCTCTCCCTTGCCTCCTCCTTCAAAATCCACCTACCCAACAGACGTCTAAGATCCAGTAACCAGAATTTGCTTGAACTCCATACGCCTGCTAGTCCTCCAGGCAAACACCTTACTATCCTTTTTCCTAGCTTGCCTGCTAAACTCCCTGCAACCTTTTATTTGTACTACAGACAACCACTCTACCTTTAAGACCCTGCTTCATTCCCATCTCAAAACCCTCTGGGAATATTCCTGTTCTCATCCCACGACTCACCTCTTTTTTCCCCATTTCACACTCCTTTACTTCTCTTTTCTGTTCATCATACCTATCTGACTACTACCATCTTCATTTTTCTCATTTACTCCTACTCTTGCTCGACTTTTTTTTTCTTATTGTCCCACCCTCCTTAGATTCAACAATTAACACCTCTTATCCCCTATCGTACTTTAACTCTGCTAAGATTTCATGTAAAACTGTAATGTCAACCCTGTGTTATTTCACATTGTAACAAATCTAACAGGAATATGCACCAATGGAGTTTTCTTATTTTAATTGACGTGTGTGTGTGTGTGTGTGTGTGTGTGTGTGTGTGTGTGTGTGTGTGTGTGTGTGTGTAATTTTACCTTTTGCTTTTTTGACTGTATTTTCACTGCAATCATGGATTTTTTTGTCATGTTGTGTAATACAATCGTTCTTCAATAGTATTACATAAATGTAAATGCATTGCTTCATATTATATTGTTGTTCATGGAGCTTTTCTCCCTGGAACACCATTGAAGACAGGCTCTTCTTGGCCCAATGGAATATCCCGGTAAACAAACTGTAAAATAAATAAATAAATATAGCAACTTCCTAGAAAATTAATGGTTAAGGAAATGTGGAAAAGTTGTACAGAACATGTTAACTGATTTTTTTCATTTGAGACATAGCAAAGGTGTTAAAATGAAACTATTCTTCTAGCACCCAGGAAAGGAGGGCAATAGAGACCCATATTAGATCTGTCTATCTCTACTTAACACATTTCTAAAAGTGCCAGCTTTCCCTACACATTCTGCTTCTCTTCATTCTGCCTAGAGCTTTTCTAGTATTTCTAAATCAAAAGATGCCTACCTCCAAATTCCAATTCACTCCATTACAGGAGATTCCTCAAGTTTTGTGCTGGGTCATCTCACTTTCAGTTTACTGCTTTGGCTTTTGGGCCTTTCACAAAGTGGCTGGCATCAGTAATTGTCTTCTGTCAAACACAGGGAATACAGATTATTCCTACTTTGCCAGCTTGCTAATCCAAGCCTTCTCTCCTCAGATATTCCTGGAACACCTCCAACTAACCCTCAACCTCCTCTCACAGCTGGGGTTCACTATCAACTTCAAGAAGTCCTCCTTGGTGCCTGCTCAGAACTTAGTTTTTCTGGGCAGTAGACTGGACACCATAAAGTAGCCTGCATATTACTTTCACAACCTGAGCCCCCTCAGCCAATACTCAGCAAAAGAAATACTAAAGGTCCTGGGATTCATGGCAGCAACTATTCCAATGCTCCCTATAGCCAGACTGCATATGAGAAAAATACAATGCCACCTAAAAGCAGTTTGGTCACAGCACTCTCATCTTTTGGACACAGCAATCCTACTGTACCTTGTCTCAGCAGAGAGTTCTCATGGTGGAGGGAATAGGTGATACACAACCCAGGACTTCCCTTCACCCCCATCATGGCCAGTTCTATAAATGCACACAGATGCTTTGGATGAGGCATGGGGAGAATGGACAGGGATATACTTGGTTCAGGGCAGGTGGCAACTAAAACTACTAAAGGAACACATCACCATGAAGGAGATAAAGTCCCTCATCCAAACTCTTCAAATCTTTTCCCATGTCTGGAGGCCAGATACTCTTAACAGTGTTCACAGACAACATTGCAGTCATGTGGGATGTAAACAAGGAAGAACCAGGTCTTACCAATTGTGTAGATTGGCATAGTTGGCCAGGAGATTGCCACCCAAAAAACATGTCTTTAGTAGCCATATATATTTTCCATCACAGGATGATGTGTTGGCAGATGCATTAAGCAGGACCTTGGAGGACAAACAGGTCTTCTGGACATCTCCCACCTTTGGAGAATTCCTCAGAGCTAGCCAGAGGCCAACAAAGAGCTCCACCTCTTTTGCACAAGGGGCCCTTGCCCCTCAGCCTGGAGGACAGATGCTTTCAGTGGACAGGGAGATTCTTCTGCATCTTTCATCCACCACCTCTCATCCTAAGGTTTCTCTAAAGGTCCCAAAAGGAAAGCCAAAACTCTTGCTAGTAATCCTCTTTTGGCCAAGGCAGCACTGGTTTCCGCCATTTTTTTCACCTGATCAGAGGCAGCTATTACAAACTGCCACTGAAAACAAATCTAATCACATTATAAGGGGTCACTACTACACCCCAACCTGTCATCCCTGAACCAGAACACTGTGGATGATAAGATTCTAATTCCTTAGACGCACCACTTTTCAGATGACATAATTAAGGATGTTATGTGATCCTATCTCGCCTACATTCTGAACTGATGGGTTCGGAGCCGATCCCTTGGCTCCGACTCGGCATGCTAATGCTATAGAGCGAGGCCTCTTATTGGCTGAGCTATCTTTATCCCAGGATGCACCACCACTGATCCCCCAGATCTCGTTTGCCGCTTACAGAGCTTGGACGTGGTCTCAACATTGGCTGGGCTAAGTACCTTTTATTAGGCTTTTTCCTGTCAGTATTTGCTTCATTTAAAACCCAAAAGCTGTTTTAACGGCTATTCTTTGTGTACGAGTGTTTTTGTAGATTTTGGTTCAGGTTTTCGTGTTTTTTCCTGTCAGAGAAGGTTCCCGTTTAAGTTAGAGGGGCCTTCCCCTGTGTTTCTACTACCTTAGTGGTTGTGTGTGGGTCAAGTACCCGTTTAAGTTAGAGGGTCTTGACCCTCTTTTTCTCCCTTTCTCTTTGAACAGTCTTGTTTCAAAAAAAAAAAAAAAAAAAAAGTTCTTCAGTTTAAATATTTAACACTAATCTAGTGGTATATATATATATTTTTTTCTTGTGTGTCAAACCCTTTGTTTGTTTAGTAGTGGTTATCTGTATTTTAGCCTGATTATGTCTAAAGAACATAAACCCTCCGGGTTTAAAAAATGCACGAGGTGTGGCTTCAAAATGTCCATAACGGACGACCACTCCTCGTGCGTCTATTGTCTAGGTGCTAAACATCTGCAAGAGTCGTGCAGTGTATGCCATGCGTTCTCTTCCAGAGTCCTCCAGGAGAGGAAAAACAAATTAATCCTCAAAGGATTAATCAAGCCTTCCTTCGAGGAGGCTTTATCTTCCTCTCCTTCTCCTTCTAAAAAGAGGAAAGCGTCGGCTCCGACCAGTCAGTCGGAACCGACCGCTAAGAAAACTAAGCAGACTTCTCCATCGGCTCCACGGACTTCGGAGCCGAGGTCGGAACGGTCTGCCTCGATGCCTCCAGCCTTGACCCCTCTGGTTTCGGAGCCGAGGTCTGGTGCATCGAGAGGCGGGTCACCCTCATCGGCTCCACTGATATTGGAGCCAATAAGGGTCATCGGCTCAGACTCTTCCCCCTCGGAGCCGAAGTCCTTATCGGCACCGAGGGAAATTTCCTTGAAAGTTTCCTCGGAGCCGATAATTGTTGAGTCATTTCGGAGCCGGTCCCCGAGCCCTTCGGAGCCGATGGAGAAATCGGTTCGGGCCCGGTCGGTATCCTCGAGATCATCCAAGATGTCTGATTCGGACATCGACAGGGTGCTCGCCGACTCTTCCAGTCTCCGGTGTTCCAAAGATGGTTTCGCTCCAGCCCATATGGCTTCGGAGCCGATGGTCCACTCCCCTTCTGTATTTCCTCCTCCAACAGCTTCGGCACCGTTGGAGCAGGTGCTGGTGGAACCAGTGGAGGTGTTAGGGTCGGGCCCGACCCTTGCTCCGACTCCGGCTCTTGGGTCGGAGTTCAGTGCACGGACTTCTTCCTTCGGCCCTGGGGGGGAGGCTTCGGGATTGATGCTTTCGGTCCCAAGTCTCCCTCTTGGTGCGTCGGCGGCGGGAGTACCGTCCACTGTCGTGGCCACGGAGGGGGGACCCTCCCAGGATTCTGGTGGTCCCGCCTTCAGGGCTATGAGGAGTGCTTTAGCCAAATCTTCCTTGGCTACCTCCACAGTTTCCCCAGCTCCTTCCCTACATTTGGAGACTGGGTCGTTGGCAGTCCCCCTGTTCGTAGACAGCGGAGCCCCTGGGCCTCAGGTTACTCCCGCTGGGGGTTCTCCCCCTCCTGGAGGTCCTTCTGAAGCCTCTTCGGAAGAACTTCCCAGGAAGAGAACGTGCAAGAGGAAGCACGTTGACTCCCCTGATGAGCCTCTGACATCTGACACTGATCTCGATGATGCAGAAGGGTCCCCCAAGTCATCCTCGGATGATGTCTCCTTTGCAGACATCCTGGAAGCCCTAAAACAACGAGGCGGCTGGCAGTCCAAACCTCCCTCTGCTGATGAGTCGGTGTTCCTGAAGGCCTTCGGGACTCAGCCCTCCGCCTCCTGGGTGTCTCCACCCTTCGACGAGCTCTTGGATTTGATCTGTCGAAGGGCGTGGGAACACCCAGACTCTGTGGAACCGGTGCCCGCTCGTCCCAACAAATTTCTCTCAGCGCCCCCGGATAGAGAATTCCTTACTAAAGGTGTGGCTGTAGATGCTATGGTGGTGGCATCTGCTACCCAGCAAGATGTAGCAGAGGCTTCTACGTCCGTCCATCCTCCTAATAAGGAGTCTAGGAGCATGGATCGGTACGGAAAGCGCACCCTTAGTTCAGCAGCCTTTACACTGAGGTCCCTGAACTACCTGACGCACTTTACGAGATTTCAGAGGGATCTGATTAAGGAGCTATCCGATACCCTCTTGGGTAACCTGCCTGAGGAGCTGGCCCAGACGGTTGGCTCTCAGCTGGCTACAATGTCGTCCATTTCGAACTCGTCCATGAGGCTCATTTCTTATGCGGCGAAGGGCGAGCAAGCAGCAGTACAGGCATTGCTCTACGGAGACAAGCCTGGCTCCGCCTGTGTCATTTCGCGGAGGCCTTTAAGTTTCCATTTGCCGACGTCCCCTTTGATGGGTCCTCCCTGTTTGGACCCAAGGTAAAAGACACACTTACCCGCTGCGAACAGGAAGGTAAGACTCTGACTGCACGATTTTCCACTCCCTTTCGGCCTTATCCCAAGGCTAAAAGAGGAGGGAAAATGTGGTTCCGTAGATCTCAGAAGCCTTATCCCTCTCAGCAGGAAGGTTCCCCCTCCAGAGGCAGAGGAGGGGGAAATTCATCCGGAAGACGCCATCCCAGAGCCGGCAGAGGCCCTCGCAACACTGGAGACCGCGAGTCCTTTCGTGGCTCTTCAGCTTTTCATAGTCCCTGAGGGATTGCCCGGCTGTGCTGCTCCGGAGCCAGTCGGGGGTCGTTTCTCGAAGCACCTGAAGGCCTGGGAAGGGATCACTCAGGACCGATGGGTGCTTCGGATTATCGCCGGAGGTTACTCCATCCCATTCTCACACCCCCCCTCAGTCCAAAAAAATCCCAGACCCGGCACCCATTCAACAGGATACCGCAGCCTCAGAAGTTTCAAAGCTGCTGCAAAAAGGAGTCATCCAACCGGTCCCCGCAGACCAGATCGGATTAGGGACTTACTCAAGATTCTTTTTGGTGCCAAAGACCGAGGACTTGAGGCCCATTTTGGACCTCAGCATCCTAAACCGTTCAGTCAGAAAGTCCAAGTTCCGAATGGTCACTCTACAAACCATTCTCCCATTGCTGGAGAAGGGTGTTTGGATGTGCTCCATAGATCTCAAGGACGCGTATTATCATATCAAGATACATCAAGCGTCCAGGAGACATCTGCGCTTCAGCCTAGAAGGCAGTCATTTTCAGTTCCGTGCACTGCCCTTTGGTCTCACCACAGCCCCCAGGGTGTTCACCAAGTGTTTGGCAGTCGTGACTGCTCACCTGAGAAGTCTAGGATTCCAGGTGTTTCTGTATCTAGACAACTGGCTCCTAACTGCCACCTCCAAGCATCTACTTCTGCGGAGCCTACAAGCCACTATATCACTGGGCAATTCCCTTGGAATCACCTTCAATTGGCCAAAGTCTGTGTTGCGGCCATCTCAAAGAATAAGATTCATAGGGGTAGAGGTAGACTCAAACCAAATGCGAGTCTATCTACCTACAGACAGAATTCAAACCATACAAAATCAAGTTCGAGCCTTACTTCCCAGGTCCAAAGCCCCAGCCAGAATGGTCCTACAGCTATTGGGGTCCATGTCTGCCACGGTTCTTCTAGTCCCCTTGGCAAGGTTGCACATGAGAATCCTCCAGTGGCTTCTTTCAACTCAGTGGTCCTTTCAGGAACTCCCTCTCAATCACCTCATATGGATCACGGAATCTTGCAAACGGGACCTCCGCTGGTGGCTAGTGCCCTCCAACTTGGACCAGGGACGACCCTTTGTTCTTCCTCCTCCGGCGGCCACTTTGACCACGGACACCTCTCAGACGGGGTGGGGGGGGCATTCCCTGGGCAGGTCAGTCCAAGGCATATGGCAACCGGAAGAGTCTCTTCTTCATATCAGCATCCTAGAAATGAGGGCAGTACTCCTGTCCCTTCAAGCCCTTCACGATTATCTCCCACAGGGCGTAATCGCTGTTCACTCAGACAACATGTCAGTTGTCTGGTACCTGAACAAACAGGGAGGGACCAGATCCTATCCTCTTTGCAGAGAAGCCATGAGAGTTTGGGAATGGGCAGTCTCGACCAAACGCTTCCTAGTGGCTACTCACATACCGGGCAAGTCCAATGTCATAGCCGACAAGTTGAGCAGAACAATCCTCTCCCTCACGAATGGTCTCTGAATATGACAGTGGCAGTCAGATCTTCAACGAATGGGGAGTTCCGTGTTGCGACCTCTTCGCGACTCCTCTGAATCGGAAGTGCAAGGAATTCTTCTCCCTAATCCCGGCTCCGGGGAAGAGCCCCATGGACGCTTTAGTCCATCCTTGGCCCACCGGCTTGCTTTATGCCTTCCCTCCAGTTCCACTCCTCCCCAAGGTGATTAAAAAAGGCATCTCTTTTGGGGAGCAAAATGATCTTGATTGCTCCTTACTGGCCTCGTCAAGTGTGGTTTCCCTATCTTCGGAAACATGCCCTGGAAGGTCCATGGTTTCTGGATCAGATACCAGACCTACTGGTTCATCAGTCGGGACTATTCCACCAGTCCCTACACACCTTAAAATTGACGGCTTGGCTCCTCCTCTTCCGACGATAGTCAGGAGTCATACATTGGATCCAGATGTTGTACACATATTATCTTCAGCCCATAAGTCTGCTACAAAGAAACTGTATTCTAGCAAATGGAAAAGGTTTGCTATTTGGGCTCAACTCCGGGGCCTGGACCCCATTTCTATTCCTGTGGCAGAAGTACTAAAATTCCTGACCTCTCTTTTCAATCAAGGCTCTTCAGTTTCTACTATCAAAGTACAATTGGCAGCAATTTCTAATTTCCATGAATCCATAGACCCACCTTTAATGAGCAACAGATTGTGTAAGACCTTCTTGAAAGGTGCTGCTCTATTAAGACCTCCAATTTCTCATCCTGCACCTTCTTGGGATCTCGATATAGTGTTACGCGCCTTGACTTCTTTCCCCTTCGAACCAGCAGCCACATGTGATCTAAAGTTTTTATCATGGAAGACAGCCTTTCTGGTGGCAATTACTTCTGCCAGAAGAGTTTCAGAGCTTCAAGCTTTGTCAGTGAAACCCCCGTACTTGGTTTTTCATAAAGACAGTATCCCTCAGACCAAATCCTTCCTTTGTTCCTAAAGTTTGTTCTACTCTCTGTTTACAACAATCGTTAGAGCTCCCAGTTTTTTTCCCAAAATACTCTAACAAAGCGGAATTCATATTCCACACACTAGATGTCCACAGACAGTTACGTTTTTATTTAGACAGGACCAAACAAACAAGGAAAACAGATCAGCTGTTTGTGTCCTTTGCAGATAACAGATTGGGCAATGCTGTAACAAAGGTCACTATTGCCAAATGGATCAGGGACTGTATTTCTCAAGCATATGTTTATTCTAACAAAGAGCTTACCACCTCTGTCAAGGCTCATTCTACAAGGGCTATGTCTACTTTGGTAGCATTTCATTCTAAGCTTGCTATTAGTGACATTTGTGCTGCGGCTACATGGTCTTCCCCGCACACCTTCATTTCCCACTACAAATTAGATGTGGCATCTAGAGGACGAGCTTCATTTGGTTCCACAGTGCTCAGGAGTGTTTTCCAATGAGCCACCCAGGATTTAGGTGCTAGGACGCTGTCCCATCAGTTCAGAATGTAGGCGAGATAGGATCACATAACATCTTTTAGTTATGTACTCACCATAACTTCAGATGTTTGGGATCCATCTCGCCTACATTCCTAATAACCCACCCTCCTTCCCCCTTCCTTGGAGATCAGAGGATATCAGAAGGTCCGAATACTGTTGTTTCATCTTGAAACATCTAACAATGTTATATAATCATGTTGTGCATGTGTGCATGAATGCGGACAAACAAGATCTGGGGGATCAGTGGTGGTGCATCCTGGGATAAAGATAGCTCAGCCAATAAGAGGCCTCGCTCTATAGCATTAGCGTGCCGGGTCGGAGCCGAGGGATCGGCTCCGAACCCATCAGTTCAGAATGTAGGCGAGATGGATCCCAAACATCTGAAGTTATGGTGAGTACATAACTAAAAGTTCTCTAAGAAGCTAGAAGACCCACCACTTGAAAATCCTACATAACTTACTCTTCCATCAAAGTCCATCTGTTAGCCATCTCCATGTGTCTACCCCTCAATACTTAAAGAGGTACTGCAACTTAGACCACCAAGAAAGCCCATGTCCTGTCCTTGGGATATCAAATTTGTGCTACAAAAACTTGCTTTGCCTCCTTTTGAACCAGCAGTCTCAGCAAACCTCAAGTTTTGCACCTGGAAAGCTATTCTGTTTCTGGCGCTTACTTCAGCTAGAATAGTCTTAGAGCATCTCAAAGCTTTAGACTGTAATGTCTGTCCTGCCCTTGTTATTTTTCACAAGGACAGGGAGTGAACTGTCACTTAACCAGTCTATAAATATCTCTACCTTCTTTCCAAACCCACAGAATAGGGAGGAAAGATTGCTACACTCTCTAGAAATTCACAGACGGTTAATATTCTATCTGGATAAAACCAAATCCATTAGAAAATCTGGCCAATTGTTTGTCTCCTTTATGCACTCAAAATTGTGCTGACCAGTGTCTAAGAAAACTATTGAAAGCTGGATCTGTAAGGTCATCTCCTCTTGTTATTCTGTCTGTGGTAAGTCCTTGCCCTAATGCCCTCGATCGCATTCTACCAGGCCAGTAGCATCATCTAGAGCTTTCTAAAAAAGGGTGGATGCCAGGACCATACTAGAAGCTACCACCTCTCTACATACCTTCACTAAACACAACAGGATTTGATGCCTTTTCAAGGTCTGGAGCTGCCTTCACTAGGTTGGTCATTTCAGGCCTCTTACACAGTTCAGTAGCTCACTAACCGGCCACCCTTACATCCCCTTCAGCTCTGGAAATTGCCAGTTCATTATGAATACTATGACACTAATTTAATTCAGGACATAGTACATTTGTGTAAGAACTTACCATAACAGTAGATGTCCTACTGATCACTGTTGTAGTATTCATTCCCACTCTCCTTCCCTTCTACATTCCTTTTCCATAATCTCACTGCCACTCTATTTCTCCTCCCTCTGTCCCTATACTGTGGACAACATCATAGAACAAAAGCGGCCTCCTTACGACTTCATGCTTTGCCCCTCTTAACTGACCAGTCTGTCACTGTCAGGGGTCTTGAGGCCACTGGCTTGAAGGTGGTCTGAGGAATTTTGCTTATATATCTGCCTGTATATCCCTTTGCTTATGAGTGGAGGTCACATTTCAGATGTATGCTCGTGGGAAGGTAAAGCTTTGGTACCCTGGCCGGACGTCAGCAGTAATAATCCAGTCATTGTGAATACTGCAACAGTGATCAGCAGGACATCTACTACTTCGGTAAGTTCTTAAACAACTCTACTTTTTCTTATAACACATATTCCAGGAGTTCTCATTTGCCTATTGGACAGGCTTGGCAGGTCCCTCTTCATGCCTCATGAGTTTTCCCTCAATCCAGCAACAACAAAACAAATCTTCAATCACTGGGGCTTTCCTTGCTGCAACTTTTTGTTACCCCAGACAATGTCAAATGCGGCAAGTACTTTGTCCCTATAGCAGGATCATGGCAGTCACCAAAGGATGCTCTCACCCACCAATGGCCTTCCAGTTTCCTTTATGCCTTCCCACCCTTATCCCTGATCCCAAGGTTTTTACTGAAACCAATAAATTACAAGACCTCTGTGATCCGCATAGCCTCCGTCTGGCCCAGACATAGTTGGTTTTTCCTCTGCATGCGTCAGAGAACCCCCCCACAGATTTAAAATCCTGTGCAGGATCTTCTTTCACATTCCTTCAGGTGGCCTTACCCAGATCTCCACAAATGAAGCCTCTCAAAATGTGTTTACATGCAAACTTTACTGTGGAGTGTGAACATCTATCGTCATATAGGCTTCTTCTCAGAATATTAATCTTTACTCAGGCCCTAATCCAGAGGTCCTTCATTTTTCAGCCTCTGTTTTTGACTCTGGTTCAAGTTTTTCCCCACCTAAAAGTTCATTTAAAAGCAGTATCACATTTTCACACTGTGTTCAATGAATTTTCCCTTGCTTCCCATAAACATTTGTAGGGCCTTCCTCAAAGATGCATTTTTTACTTAGGCCCAGGTCAGAAAACCTCTATCGTCTTGGGAATTAAATTTTATTTTGGAAGTGCTTAGAGGCATCCTTCAAATCAGCTTCTTCTGTTTCCCTGAAATTCCTTTCTTGGAAAACATTATTTTTAATGGCCATCACTTCTGCCAGAAGGGTTTTGGAACTACAAGCTCTTTCTTCAGCAGCTAAGTACTTGATTTTTCACAAGGATAGTGCATTCCTTTCTTCCTTCCTAAAGTAGTTTCTGAATTCACCATGGCTCAACCTTTGCATCTTGCAATATGTTTTCCTAATTATTTGAATAAAGTTGAGTACATACTTCATACTTTGAACATACATAAGCAATTACGTTTCTACCTTCAGAGAACTGGTAATTTTCAAAAGGATTAACAGCTGTTTGTATCCTTTGCAATGAACAAGCAGGGTAAAAAGGTATCAAAATTTGCTTTCTTTAGATGGCTTTCAGATTGCATTGCTTTCATGTGTGCCTTGCACAATTTGCCTCTGCTGGATAAACCCAAAGCACATTAAACCAGAGTAGTGGCTATTTCTACAGTTGTTTTCAGATGCTCATGTCCTGTTATGATGTCACCCTAGAGTTCAAGTAGCTTAGGATTCTGATCCACAGGCTGGATGGGATAGAGTGAAAAGTATATGAAAGTTATATAGTTAATCACAGTGCTAGATCCTTTCAGTCATGTCCATCCAATATGAGTGCTCTTCCTCACTCCTTTTAGCACTTGTATGACCTGAAGGATCTTTTTTTTTCATTAGCAGATTTTTGACAACGCTCCAATCTAGATCTGAGGTAACTCCTACCCTTAATGCATTATGGGGGGTAATGTTTTAAAAGGTCACGAGGCTGGAGCACTAATGCTGCTGAGACAGATCTGATAAGCATCTCAAGGACTCACAGGTTGTATCGAGACATGAATGAAGGGATTTGGCATTGTGGTTAGTACATAACTTTTATATATGTCTGATGCAGTATCCCTCTTAGCAATGGATTATTTTTCCTCTTCCAGGCTACAGTAAATACCCTTGTAGTAGCCTGGAACAGCTGCTGTCTCAATACAATCCTCCACTGTAGTACTGTCCGCTATATCAGTTCCCTTATCCCCCCACCCTTTCTGTATTGACTTCAGAGCAATACATGCCCCAGTTAGTTTCACATGAAACATCTAACACTAAGACCCTGGCATGTATTTATTGTTTTTTTTCCCTTTGCCTGTTGAACCTGCAAAGCTGAGTACACTCTTCATACCTTGAACATACACAGGCAATTACATTTCTACCTTCACAGAACAAGTAATTTTCAGGCTATCCCAGTAGGTGCCCTAATATCCATGTATAGCACTAGGCAAACCCCTCTTGTGTAGTTGTCTTGTTGTCAAGATATTGGGCACCCTTTCTGACCATCCTCTTAGCAATTGCTGTTTCACTGTCAGCTACATTCGCATAGTTTCAGGCAAAGTGCTGAGTACCTGCTTCATTATCATATGGTCTTACAACATTTCAGAAGTTGTAATCTGACATCCCCTAACCTACGTATTAAAGTAAGTACTTAGTTCTGGAGTGAAGACCCCAACACTGCCTTCTGTCTTGACGTACATTCCCTAAACCTATATCTATAAGGTTTAGGTGTTAACATTCATAAAGAAAATGTTTAAGGATACCCCAGGCAGTCATTTTTTACCCATGAGAAGAAGAAGAAGAGTTAAAAACTTGCCTAGTGTCCCTGTGTCAAATGGTGCTGTCTAGATACACATTTAAATGACAAATTAAAACAATTGTCACCTCTTCTTTATAGTAAGGTAACAATTTAGCATCAAAGGCAGGATTTTTACACGTTTTTCACATGCATTGAGAAGAAGTTAGGCATCTCCTTTTCATGCTGGCACTGCTATTCTGTTTCTACTCGTCCCTTCTCCCTCTTCTGCACTATGGCAAGCTCATTCTGATGCTTCCTTTCCTCCTGTGCAGCTTCAGCCTCTGTCTGTTTTCTCTCCATTTGCACCTCAAGCTGTTTCATTCTATGAACTGCTTTGCTCCTCAGTATGTTATCTCCAGCTCCACATTCCACAGTTTCAGCGCTATTCTGAAATCTGAATTTTCTGAACTCAAAACTACTAATAGGCTCTTTCATGATTCAGTAGATTTGAGCTTCATCTGCTTCAAAGCATTTTTTTTTCTTTGCTCAGACCAGCATGTGGAATCCCCTCTGATTTACAATGATTGGTTAGTTGTAATACTGACATCTTTCCATCCTCAAGATAGCTCATTTTTGTCTGTTTCCTAACTGAAAAATAAAATAACTGCTGTGTAAAGCATACTTATGCATATTTACTTTGGGGCTGCAAAGGTACATACATCGCTTCATGAAATAAATGTTCTGCAAGCTACACAGGTCCAATGTTGAAAATCCACACAGCTGCAAGCAAGATATGTGAGGTGCTTGGGTTTAAGAGTGCTTGGTAAATCTGCACTGCTGCTTTGACCTATGACCAAAACCTAAAAAAGCCAGATAAGATTCAGTCTGTGCAACTGAGCAGTACAATTATGACACTGGCTTCACTTTCTGCTCACTGTCTTTCAGTGTTCTCATCAACAGTAACAGAATTTTGGATTATACTACTCTGCATACCCACACACACACACACACACACACACACACTTGTAGTGATTCCCAGAGGGGAGGCAAGTAATATATTTTCAGTGCTACCACCCATTCCTGCTTTTATAGCAACATGCTGCCACCAGACTGTGACACAGCATCAATGACAATTTCTGAATACTCTTAAAATGAGAGAACAGTATCATATCAGTGGTATACCCCAGTAGACTACAGAGGATTTTTCCTCAGGTAGATAGCGACTGTTGGATGTGTGATGGGGCAGAGAAAAGTAACTGAGAATGTAATGAGTATGGATGCGTGATGGGGCAGAGAAAAGTAACTGAGAATGTAATGAGTATGGATGCGTGATGGGGCAGAGAAAAGTAACTGAGAATGTAATGAGTATGGATGCGTGATGGGGCAGAGAAAAGTAACTGAGAATGTAATGAGTATGGATGCGTGATGGGGCAGAGAAAAGTAACTGAGAATGTAATGAGCATGCAGATTTTAAAAAAAAATCACTACAGCTTAGTTATCAGTAGTGTTGGGGAACAAATGGTAATAATGAAATTATTCTTTTGAGCTAGGATATAATCATAATATGAACTGCTAAAGCATAGTAATGCCTTATAAGTCTTAATGCTATTGGCTGCCAAAAAACATTACCACAAAAATGGAAATCAAAATCTATACCATCAACAACAAAAGTCTTGAATATTGTAAAGGTAAAAGAACTGGAGGTTGTTGTGTTGTGTCTTTCGGCTTTTCCCGGTTAGGGGTCGCCACAGCAGAACTTCGGTCCGCTAATGATTGGCAGTAGATTTTTACGTGCCGATTTGCCAGCCTTGATGCACAACCTTCAATGAAGGTACGCCCATTCACGCATGTCTCCAGACAGAAGATGCTTTAGCTGAGAATCGAACGGGACATCTTACTGTGAGGCGACAGCGCTACCGCAGCACCACCACCGCAGTATTTATAAAAGAACTGGAGGTAAGATCTTTATAAGAAGAAGTAGCAAATTTAATATAAATAAATGACATTTGTGGGAGCAATGCAACCAGATTAATCTTCAGGAGGGACAGTACGTTTTAAGGGAAGGCAGGAACTGAACAATTTATGTAATGCTGGGTGAATGAAAATTATTTAAAAAAAAAACAAAACATGTATGCTGCACAACAGTAGTGGAAACTTATGGTTATTTTCTTTGCTGTGAAAGTATGTGAACCTATTTTGCAATTTAAAATGTGATGATTTAATGCAGATGTTTAAAAAAAATCATATAAGTTAAAGATAGTTGCATTCCAGGAAAGTGGATGCCAGCAGCTATATTTCATTAGTTCAGTGTAATTGCCCTTAAACACTTCAGTATTTAGACTGCCACGGGCTTCTGTAACTGAGAAATAAAATGCTTTCTCTGCAAAGCACATCTTGAGTTATGGCACACATTCATACAGTGAATTTCAAATAAAGGTTGTCAAAATGACATTTAACTTCAGAAAATACTATCTACCATTTATGTGATGTTCCTCCTACTACTCTCTGTAACTGGAGGGTATCTGATAATTGATTAATTAACTTGCAATTTTCCAATAATGGAATCTGCTGTAAGGGACTTTTCCCAGAGTTTTTCTTGGAAGGTATAAGGATTTTCTCAGGCATTTGGGGTACAGCCTCACTCATGTCTGGTTCCTGCCATAAACTCCTTGCTTCCAGATTAGTTAGCTTTTCTGCTGGAAGAAGCACTCAAAAGGTAGATGGGGCTGACTCATAAGCCTCAAAAACAACCTCCTCATCCTGAGCCAGGAGTGGGGTGGTGTGTCAATGTACCAAGATCCCCTCTGCCATATATGTTTCCAAGCTCACCAAAGAGGCATCCTCAGGAGGAGATTGGGGAGCCCTGTGTATCCTCTGAGTTGGTATCTGATGTGACAGACTCTGGTTTCTCCTTTTACATGTCCTTTTCCTCTGCATGTCAGGTGGTAGACTATCCTGACTCCTTAGAGACTAAGGGGGTATGTTAGTTAGGAAGTTTCTAAAGGTTATGTGGGGGCAGGTTGTTAGTTTGAGCATTATTGAAGTTCTGTTTTTATCAGAGACAGGAGGGCCAGACCCAGGGTGAATTTCTGATTTCTCATCCATTGGTCAAGTTATGCCTAAATAGGGTTAGGGATAGACTGTGCTTCATATCAATGGGGAGCCTGTTCCAGAGCCAACATGTCTTATTTATGTTACAAGCAAAATTTAAATCCTTGAATCCAGTTGTTCTGATGCTGTTCGTTTTGCATATGTGCAAAAGGCCATCAGAGTTCGATCCGGGGTGTCTTGTATGAGAGGCATAGATCGCTTCACAGTAAACCTGTAGAAGACTGAGTATAGAGATAGGTCTTTAAGGCAGTGTGCTTAGGATAATGAGTTTATACCTTGGATCCCTTTGTGGACATTCCAACTGTTGCATATGTCTGGTCAGGTACATGCTGAAGGGAATATTATATTCATGGATGGGTCTGATAATGGCCAGATAATGTGGCAGCATGATTTCCTTGGACCTGAATGTCATCCCCTTACTTATAAGTTGGGCGACATAGAATGACTTTCTTATTAACTTGACCACTTGTTGGTCAAATGCCAGATAGCTGTCTGCATATGTTCCCAGATCCCACTACTGGGTCAACTGTTAGTTGTCTCTTATTGATGGAGTAATTGGCCTGGGTGGCAGTTTTCCCAAAAGGCACTTTAATGCATTTTTTAGCACCGAGTTTTAATCCATGACTTTAGCACCAGTCATTTGTTTGTGTTAGACTCTCTTGTAAGATGTTTATATCATGGAGGGAATCTATGATCACTCACAATTTGCAATCATCTGTGAACTTGGTCAGCCAAAGGCCCTTGACATTAGCCTTTACCTCCGAGAAGTAGATGCCAAATAGGAGCAGTAAGAGCACAGAGCCCTGAAGTACCCCACTGGAGACCGGTCTCTTAGTGGAGATAGTCTCAGCAATCCTGACTTCCTGGGTCCTGTCTGTGAGCCATTTGGCAATCCAGCAAGTTATGTAGGGATTTATGTCTAGTCTATGAATCAGCTATACCCAAGTAGGATATTGCATCAAACACCTCAGCCTGGACCAGGTAGGCAGTAAGCTTTATTTTCCCCCTCATCCATTTCCATCGTCTTGGTGACCTTCTCAAAGAAGTCCACCAGGTTTAGTAGACATGACTTTCCCTTGACAAAGCCAGACAGGGTTGGGTCCAGTGTCTGAAGGTTCCCTATGTCTTTGTTGATCATTTCCATGATAATTTGTTGCATGGCTTTGCATGTTAGACTAGTCAAATTAATGGGTCAGTTGATGGACATCTTGGGATACTTTTGGAGCCCATTGAGGCTGTTTTTTGGCCTTAGCAAGTGCTGCCAGAACCTGGGACCTGCTCCCTGTTAATAGTTTGGGGGGTTATGTTAGTAGGTATTTTGTGGGGGGTGAAGTTTGAGCTTAATTTGTCAGCCAGAAAATTTGCTGTGTCGCACTGCTCAGTGAAGGTGGCACCATTGACCACCAGTTTGGCACACTGCTATGTGTTGCCTTTAAGGTATTGGACATAGCTGTAGAAGGCCTTGGGATTGTCTGTAGGCTGTGAGGGTATCTTGACTTTGTAACTGGCTTGTTGGACTTAATCAGTCCTCTTAGTTTCCTGTTTAGTTTAATTAGAGAGCTTCTACCATAACGGGAGTTGCTCTTCCTGATTTTAGCCATGACTTTTTTCCCTTTGTTATGCGCCCTATTAAGATTAGGATTTCACCAGTGTGGTTTGTTTTGGGCTTGCTTTTAGTATGCACAACAGCCTCTGTGCAGCCATTTACATGATGGGTCTTTGTGAACAATTTTGTATCAGTTTGTCTGAACTTGAGGTTGGGAGGGGCACTGAATTTTGATAAACTATCACTTAATTTAATTAAGTGAAAGGTGACAAACTTAATAGGATGTAGTTTGCTTAAGAATAGTTCCTTACTACTGTTACAGAGTTTTTGGGGTTGCTGAGTTGATTTTTATTTTGAAGGCGACAGCTTTGTGATCTGACTTCATCAGTGAGGATATAACACTGTGGATGCGGCACTCTCTCCTATACTGGTGAGTACTAGGTCCAATATGTTTAAACCTTTGGTGGGTATGCACACTTTGTGGTAAAGAGTATTTTTGTTAATGAAGTCCAGGAATCGTCGTGTCTGTGAGTTCAAAGCAGTGTATGTTTCCCAGTGTGTAGAGAGGTAGTTGAAGTCTGTCATGAATAGGGTAGTTGGGGTATTCAGTTTAATGATGAGCATCTCCAGTAGGTCTAGGTACATGCTGTGGTATTCTAGGGACATAGAGGGTGACCAATAGCTTGCTAGAATATGGTATGAGACTTTGTCTATTATGATTTGCACATGGATGAATTCCAGGATATTGTCCTGTTAAACCAACGTAGAGTTATGCTTGTTGCTGATGTAGCTTGAGATTCTTTTGTCCCTGTCTGTGCAGCTGATGGTCTAAATGTGAGGAAGGCACTAAAACCTTACACTGCTGGAGTACTTTCTGTCAATTTAAACTATGTTCTGGTAACAGCAAAAATGTCTACATTCTCCAGAGTGAGGAGAGCTTATAGAGAGTGACGTTTAATGTTTATGCTCCTAGCATTGTATACTAACATCTTTAGGTTTGTTTCGTTGATTTTTATTTGCTTTGTCGGTAGGCTAATTCAAGCACCAAAATGGAAAATGTTATGTGGTCTTATCTCGCCTACATTCCTTACTCATGGGTTCTCGGCTCCGACTCGGCCAAATTTCTCTAGCACGTAGTCTCTAATTGGCTGGGCTAACCCGGTATCCCAAGATGCACCTCACCCTAGCCCCAGATCTCGTTTGCCGCTCGTAGAGTTAGGACGTGGTCTCGTTTGGCTGTGGCTAAGTACCATTTTTAAAATACTTCTAAGTATTTTAGCAGTCTACTTTTTGTTAAAAGCTATTTTAATAGCTAGCTTTGTATTTGACTAGTTGTTGTGTGTGTTTTTTGAGAGTATTGTGTTTTGTGGTATCCCTACAGTTTTCGCGGGCTAGGCCTGTTTAAGTTAGAGGACCTAGTCCTCTCCAGTGTGTTCCCTTGTTGTTTTGTGCTGTGTTCGTGTTGGTGGTTACACTCCCTCTTAGGAAGCGTTTAAATTAGAGTTTCCTTGTCCATTTAAGTGGTTTTTGGTCTTCCCGCCTTCCTCTTGTGTTTGTCTCTGTCGGTTGTAAGTGGCACGGTTGCTTACCATGTCGAAAGAACTGAAGGAACATAAACCCTCTGGGTTTAAGAAGTGTACAAAATGTGGCTGTAAAATGTCCATTACCGATGGGCACTCTATCTGTGTTTATTGTCTTGATGCTATTCACTTACAAGAGCCCTGTAGTTTCTGTCATGTTTTTAGCCCTAGGGTACTGCAGGAATGTAAAAATAAGCTGATTTTAAAGGGTCTGATTAAGCCCTCCTTTGAGGAGGCCTTGGAGTCGTCTTCATCTTCTGGTACCAAGTCTAAGCCTCCTAAGACCAAGAAAAGATCTCCGGCTCCGTCTGCTTCTTTGGAGCCATCGGAGAAGGTTTGTAAACTGGATACTTCCTCCTCGGCTTCACTGTCCTCGGGGCCGAAGGAGAAGGATTCGGAAATGGATACTACCTTCTCAGCTCCATTGTCCTCGGGGCCACAGGAGGTATCTGTTGTACTGGAGTCGACCTCGGCTCCGATACTATTAGAACCTATTCAGAGCTGGTCACCCAGTTTCAGGCATGAGTCTCCAGTTAGGAGATCCCGATCTCCTTCTATTTCTTCCAAATCCTCTAGGCTGTCTGATTTGGATGTGGATAGGGTGGTCCAGAGGCTCCTGCAGTCGCCGGTGTTAGCAAAACTGTTTTCGGTTCCGACCCAGTCAGCTCCAGAGCCGGTTCCCATTCTTGTATGGATGATTCCTCCTCCGAACACCCATGTGTCGTCGGAGCTGGAGTGCTCAGCGCCGAGTGATGTTCTGATGTCGGCTCCGATACCCCAGGTGAGTCTATCGGAGCCGGCTTTGGCTCCAACCAGGTCTGCTCCATCCTCTGGTTTCAGCACTCGGGTTTCCTCAGTCGGATCCGAGGGGGATACCTCGGGACTCCTGTCGGTTCTGAGCCTCCCTCTCGGTGCTTCGGCTCGGGGAATCTCGACTCCAGTCGTGGTCTCGGAGACTGGTCAGTCCTCGGACTTGGGGGGACCAGCCTTCAAGGTCATGAGGAGCGCACTGGCCTGCTCATCAGGTGGATCGGTCACTCCATCCCCTTACATCCCGGCTAGAGCCTCTGACGCCCCCCTCTCCATGGATGGCGGAGCCCGAAGGTCTGGGGATACCCCCTTGAGCGGTCCCCTACTTTCTGAGGGCCCCTCAGAGTCAGTGCCTGAAGAGCCTCCCAGTAAGAAGTTGTGCAAGAGGAAGCACATCGACTCCCAGGACGAGTCCCTCTTTTCTGATACCGACCTTGAGGAATCAGAGGGGTCCCCCAAGTCGTCCTCCGATTATGTCTCTTTCTCCGACATCCTGGAGATTGTGAGACAGAGAGGTGACTGGCCTTCCAAGACCCCCTCTGAGGAGGAGTCGGTATTCCTCAAGGCCTTCGGAGCTCAACCCTCCGCCTCCTGGGTGTCTCCACCCTTCGACAAACTCCTGGACTTGATTTGTCGAAGGGTGTGGGAGAACCCTGATTCTGTGGAACCGGTGCCCAGACGTCCAAACAAGTTCCTGTCTGCTCCCCCGAGGAAAGAGTTCCTTACCAAAGGGGTTTTAGAAGATGCCTTGGTGGTGGCGGCAGCCACTCAGCAGGAAGTTGCAGAGGCTTCTTCTTCAGTCCACCCTCCTAACAAGGAGTCCAGGAGTATGGACCGGTATGGGAACCGTACCCTGTCTTCTTCGACCTTTACCTTACAGTCGTTGAATTACCTGTGTCATTTCACTCGGCTCCAAAGAGATCTTCTGAAGGAGCTAGGAGAAACTCTGACGGGTAACGTGCCTGAGGCGGTGGCGCAGACTGTTAACGCCCAGTTGTCTACCCTTGGTTCCATTGTCAACTTGTCTATGAGGCTCATATCTTATGCAGCCAAAGGGGTGAGTAGGGCAGCTAGCTCAGGCGTAGCTCTCAGAAGGCAAGCCTGGATGTGCCTATGTCATTTCACGGAGGCCTTTAAGTCTTCCTTCACTGACGCCCCCTTTGATGGGTCCTCTCTCTTCGGGCCCAAAGTGAAAGACACCCTCACCAGATGCGAGCAGGAGGGAAAGACCCTATCTGCCGTAGGGGCCCGTTTTTCTCTCCCTTCTAGGCCTTATCCCAAGGCTCAGAGAGGAGGGAAAATGTGGTTCAAAAAGTCTTAGATGTCCTTTCCCGCAGCTCAAGGTGAGTCCCCCTCCAGAGGCAGGGGGGGGGGATTATTCCGGAAGATGCCGTCCTAGAGGCAGAGGAGGCCCCCGCAACTCGGGAGACAGCGATTCCTTTCGCGGTTCTTCCTTCCAGCATTCCTGAGGAGTTGCCCGACTGTGCTATTCCGGAGCCAGTCGGGGGCTGAATTTCGTTGCATCCGGAAGCCTGGGAAAGCATCACCCAGGATCGTTGGGTGCTTCGAATAGTTACCGGAGGTTACACTATCCCCTTTGCGTCGATACCCCCCCCCAGTCAGAAGGATCCCGGACGTCCCACCTAGTCAACGGGATCAAGCAGCACTAGAAGTTGCAAAGCTGCTAGAAAAAGGAGTCATCCAACCAGTCCCCTCAGACCATGTCGGATCAGGAACTTGCTCACGACTCTTTTTGGTGCCGAAAAGAACAGGGGACCTGAGACCCATTCTGGATCTCAGTCGACTGAATCACTACATCCTGAAGTCCAAGTTCCGAATGGTCACGCTTCAGTCCATTTTTCCACTGTTTGGGAAAGGAGTATGGATGTGCTCCATCGATCTCAAGGTTGCCTGCTACCACATCAAAATGGAGAAGGCATCCAGGAGTCATTTACACTTCCGGCTAGGAGCCAATCACTTCCAGTTTCGTGCCCTGCCCTTTGGTCTCACCACAGCCCCCAGGGTGTTTACCAAGTGTTTGGCAGTGGTGACAGCTCACCTGAGACATCTAGGATTACAGGTGTTTCCGTATCTGGACGACTGGCTTCTCGCCGCCCCCACCAGGCATCTGCTCGTTCAAGCCAGGGAGACGACCATCTCAGTTTGCCAACGTCTAGGAATTACTTTGAACTGGGAAAGGTCTGCCTTGCAGCCCTCACAGCGTGTTGTTTTTATAGGCGCAGAGCTAGACTCTATTCAAATGCGTGCCTTTCTGCCACAAGAGAGGATAAGAGTGTTGCAGTCTCAGATCCACACACTGTTGCCCCTCAGAAAAGTTCAGGCCAGGTTAGTTCTTCAGCTCTTGGGATCCATGGCCTCCACTATCATGCTGGTACCTCTGGCCAGGTTACACATGCGGATCCTACAGTGGCTCCTGTCGGTTCAGTGGTCCTTTCAGAAGCTTCCTCTTTCCCACTTGATACTTCTAACGGAGTGATGCAAACAGGACCTCCTCTGGTGACTACGCTCCTCCAATCTGGACAGAGGAAGTAGCTTGATTCCTATGTCTCCAGTGGCCACGGTGACCACGGATGCCTCCCAGATGGGGTGGGGGGGCATTATCTAAGCAGGATGGTCCAAGGCACCTGGCAAGATCACGAGGTACACTTGCACATCAATGTTCTGGAGATGAGAGCGGTGTTTCTGGCGTTGCGAGCACTCCAAGACTCTCTACCTCTGGGAACGATTGCAATTCACTCGGACAACATGTCCGTAGTGTGGTACCTGAACAAGCAGGGGGGAACCAAATCTTATCCCCTCTGCAGAGAGGCCATGCGAGTGTGGCAGTGGGCAGTGTCTTCCCAATGGTTTCTAGAGGCAACGCACATTCCGGAGAAGTCCAGCATGATAGCGGACAGGCTAAACAGAGCTATTCTGATGCCTCACGAGTGGTCCCTGAACAACCGAGTGGCGGTTCAGATCTTCAAAAGGTGGGGTCAGCCTTGCTGCGATCTCTTCGCCAGCCCCCTCAATGCCAAATGCAGCGAGTACTTCACTCTGATCCCCCCACAGGGGGAGTCACCCAGGGATGCTGTAGCTCACGATTGGCCCCCCGGTCTGGTCTACGCTTTCCCTCCGTTTCCTCTGTTACCAAGAGTGATTCAGAAAGCCATATCCTTGGGAAGCAGGATGATCCTTATTGCTCCACACTGGCCTCGACAAGTATGGCTCCCTTTTCTTCAACGGTACGCACTGGACGGTCCGTGGACTCTGGACCCATTGCCGGACCTCCTGATTCACATGTCAGGACAACTCCATCCATCCCTGCAAACTCTCAGGTTGACAGCCTGGCTGCTCCACTTCTGTCGCTAGTCAGGCGACATTCCTTTTCACCTGAAGTGGTGCACATCTTGCCTTCTTCTCATAAGTCTTCCACCAGGAAGATTTATTCCAGCAAATAGAGGAGATTCTCCATTTGGGCTCAGGCCCAAGGTTTGGACCCCTTCACAGCCCCAATTCTGTCGGTCTTAGATTTTTTAGCCATGTTGTTCCATCAGGGCTCCGCGCCCGCTACCATTAAAGTACAGTTGGCTGCAATTTCCAATTTTCACACATCTTACAAGCCCTCTCTTATGGGCCACAAACTCTGTAAAGCCTTTCTAAAAGGTGCTTGGTTACTTCGTCCCCCTGTTTCAGAACCTGTTCTGCCATGGGACCTAAACCTTGTGCTACAAGCTATTACGTCACCACCCTTTGAACCGGCTGCCACTTGTGAATTGAAATTCTTATCTTGGAAGACGGCTTTTCTGATAGCCATTACATCGGCCAGGAGGGTATCAGAAGTTCAAGCTTTGTCCATTAAACCTCCGTATTTGATCTTTCATAAGGACAGAGTTTCCCTGAGGCTTAACCCATCCTTCCTTCCGAAGGTGTCATCCACTGTCAATCTCCATCAATCTACTGAGCTACTAGTGTTCTTTCCGAACTTTTCCAATAAAGCAGAGTTCAGGTTTCATCAGTTGGATGTGCACAGACAACTGAGATTTTATTTACACAGGACTAAGCATGTTAGGAAGTCTAATCAACTGTTTGTGTCCTTTTCAGAGAACAGAGCAGGTTGTCCTATTTCCAAGTGCACAATTTCCAAATGGATCAAAGATTGTATTTCATTCATCTAATAAGAAACAACCACTGCCACAACACCAATCTTACCAACAAGGTAAAAAGAGAAGTCAGAAGTAGACCAAAAGCTCTGGGTAGAAATTTATTCAGCTCTGCAGCTCCAATTACTGTTCAAAAGCTTGAAGTTAAAAAACGAAACAAATCCACTGTCCTGCGGACCACCTTAATCTCAAGCGCTTTCACCCGGGCTCTCCCAGGCTTTGTCAAGATAGATAGCATACAATTCTTCTTACTTTTATAGAACCATAATTAAGTATAATTACATTCTAATTGAAAGAGTAATTGTATAATTGACAACATCTCTCTTTTTTACTAGCTAGTCTCTTGAGATGTAAAATAGTACAAATACAAATTACATTACATTTTGAACTATCATACTATAACAAAAAAGTTTACATCATGTTTAAAACATTTTAAAATAATCCATTAACAATTAGATTGTATAATAACTTAAAAACAGTGTGCAAAATACTTTGTTAGCAAATATTAAAACCATCTACTTATTACTATGAGCATACTAAAAAACTAATGATGCTTGATACCTTATGTGACTTATTTTAATAATTAATAATAGGCACCTAGGAGTGCACTTTTTTCTATAACTTAGCTCTCCTAAGCCTAAGAACACTACTTATACTAATTGTGCCATTTAATCCAGGAAATTTTGAGGCATTAAGTCTCAGTTGCCATAATAATTCCCTATATTCTAGGGATGACTCCCAATCCCCTCCTCTGGTGCTAGGCATAACTTGTTCCAACACTACGAATTTTAGTGACATCTCTTTACAAGTTAAAGAATGCTTATAAAAGGCGTTAGTTAATTTTTTCTTATTTATTTCGTATAGATGTTCATATATACATTTCTTTAATGATCTTTCGGTTTTGCCAACATAAAAACCTTGACAATGTTGGCAATAACCTAAATAAACTACGCCTTTTGCATTACAATTAAACCTACCAGGGGAAATAATTTTCAACTTCCTTGATTTTAAATAAACACCTTTGTTGTTAACTAAGAAAGAACATTGCTTACAAGCATTACATCTATAAGTCCCAAATTTCAAATGTGTGTTAATATTTTTATTAATTTGATTCATTTCTAATAAATCTTTTAAATTTTTATTCCGCCTTCTAACAAAGAAGGGTTTGCTAGGAATAAATTTATTGATGTCTTCATTTTTAGTTAAAACGGGCCAGTACTTCCTGATAATATTCTCAATATCTGTGCTATTCAAGTTAAATGTGTGGAGAAACGCATCTCCTCTTTCTGTACCCTGCTTGTTTTCACTGTTCGTACTTGGTTTGTTACTAAAGCCTTTTCCTAATAATGGGTAATAATGATCTTTTCTTTTTGTAGAAATTTCTTCTACTAATGTGTCAAATAACTGTTCTGGATAGTCTTTCTCCAAGAATAGCATTTTAAGAAATTCTAGTTCATCCAAAAATATTTCATCCTCACTACACATACGAGAAGCTCTTAGAAATGAATCAAATTAATAAAAATATTAACACACATTTGAAATTTGGGACTTATAGATGTAATGCTTGTAAGCAATGTTCTTTCTTAGTTAACAACAAAGGTGTTTATTTAAAATCAAGGAAGTTGAAAATTATTACCCCTGGTAGGTTTAATTGTAATGCAAAAGGCGTAGTTTATTTAGGTTATTGCCAACATTGTCAAGGTTTTTATGTTGGCAAAACCGAAAGATCATTAAAGAAACGTATATATGAACATCTATACGAAATAAATAAGAAAAATTAACTAACTTTATAAGCATTCTTTAACTTGTAAAGAGATGTCACTAAAATTCGTAGTGTTGGAACAAGTTATGCCTAGCACCAGAGGAGGGGATTGGGAGTCATCCCTAGAATATAGGGAATTATTATGGCAACTGAGACTTAATGCCTCAAAATTTCCTGGATTAAATGGCACAATTAGTATAAGTAGTGTTCTTAGGCTTAGGAGAGCTAAGTTATAGAAAAAAGTGTACTCCTAGGTGCCTATTATTAATTATTAAAATAAGTCACATAAGGTATCAAGCATCATTAGTTTTTTAGTATGCTCATAGTAATAAGTAGATGGTTTTAATATTTGCTAACAAAGTATTTTGCACACTGTTTTTAAGTTATTATACAATCTAATTGTTAATGGATTATTTTAAAATGTTTTAAACATGATGTAAACTTTTTTGTTATAGTATGATAGTTCAAAATGTAATGTAATTTGTATTTGTACTATTTTACATCTCAAGAGACTAGCTAGTAAAAAAGAGAGATGTTGTCAATTATACAATTACTCTTTCAATTAGAATGTAATTATACTTAATTATGGTTCTATAAAAGTAAGAAGAATTGTATGCTATCTATCTTGACAAAGCCTGGGAGAGCCCGGGTGAAAGCGCTTGAGATTAAGGTGGTCCGCAGGACAGTGGATTTGTTTCATTTTTTAACTTCAAGCTTTTGAACAGTAATTGGAGCTGCAGAGCTGAATAAATTTCTACCCAGAGCTTTTGGTCTACTTCTGATTTCATTCATCTACTCGTCAGCAGGCAGAAATTTACCTTTTCCCGTCAAGGCTCTCTCTACCAGGGCTATGTCTACATCAATAGCTTTCCATGCTAGGCTTTCCTTGGATGATATTTGTGCTGCGGCTACTTGGGCCTCTCCCAACACTTTTATTACTCATTACAAGCTGGACGTGGCTTCTAGGGGCCGGGCTTCCAGGAGTATCTTCCTATGAGCCTCCCAGGATAGAGGTGCTGGGGACGCTGTCCCGTGAGTAAGGAATGTAGGCGAGATAGGACCACATAACATCAGTTAGTTATGTACTCACCATAACGATCGATGTATGTGGTCCATCTCGCCTACATTCCTACGTACCCTCCCACCTGCCCCCTTCCTAGAGGATTTGGAGGAATATTGGCTCTGTGGACCCTTCAAGGTCAGTGATTTTGTTCCCTTATCTGGCTGGAATTTCTCCCAGTGTTGATTGAGTATGGGTTATGATTGGTATGATTGCAAACAAGATCTGGGGTTAGGGCGAGGTGCATCTTGAGATACCGGGTTAGCCCAGCCAATTTGAGACTTCGTGCTAGAGAAATTTGGCCGAGTCGGAGCCGATTCTCGGCTCCGAACCCGTGAGTAAGGAATGTAGGCGAGATGGACCACATACATCGATCATTATGGTGAGTACATAACTAACTGTTAGCTAGGCTTAAATGGCCTGCAAGGGCAGATAGCCTAGTACTTACCTATGAATCTGTAAGAGTTTGAAGACATGTTCACTGCTACACCAGTATTTTCCCAGCTTGTGGAGCATCTTATGACCTCATTGACCCAATGGAAAATAAGACAAGCTCCTTTAAAGGCTGCCTGAGCAAGTCAGTCAAACTATGTTGGAGATGTTGTAGGAGAAGTTGGATCTTGAGATAGTCCAGGAATCCAACAGACCTCAGGCCTGAAAAACAGTTGGGAGCAGCAGAAACATCGAAAATTAAAATTAGGATTTATAATTGATATAGATTTTTATGCTGACTGCAGAACACAAAATTTGGTTTATTTCAGCTTCTGCACTGTCTGTCATGCCTTTTATATAGGCAAAACCAATAGGTGTCTAAAGGAACGTATCCTTGAACACCTTAGAGATATAAGAAATAAAAAAGGCACAAGTGCTTTAGCAAAATATGTGGAAGAAGAAGATAGGAAACATATTTTTAATTTCATGGTTTTAGAAATAATAAAAGTAAGAGGGGAGGTGATATAAGGAATAAGGTAGAGGAAGCCGAACAAAGATGGATTTTACTACTTCAGGCAGATAGGTCGTCTGGATTGAACAATGCTGTTTCCTTGAAACCTTTTTTAAAATCCAGACCACTAAAACATTAAGTAATATATATTATTACATAAAATGTGTCTGTTATATGTATATTTTATTTCATCTTATGCAGAATATAAGGCAGATTAATGTACTGATGTATGCAATTTTAATTAGTCTATGTCATAGTTCTGTATGTGTTTTCATTGGTTGAACCATATTTTAAATACCAATGTTTTAACTGTTTTTATGAGTCTGAAGAAGCGATCAGCTGACTTAGATCGTGAAAGCGCTTACTCTTGTTTAATAAAGTGGTGTGAAACTGCAAGTGAACCGTTTCCTACCTTGACTACTACATCTCAGTTACAACTTTTGGTTTTATAAAGGGCACTACTGTAAAGCTGCAAGTGATTTATTTCCTGACGTGGATTATTCCATTTTTATCTTCAGCTGTGGTCTAACCATTGGTCTTTTCATTTTTTTTATGATTGGTATGATTGCAAACAAGATCTGGGGCTAGGGCGAGGTGCATCTTGGGATACCGGGTTAGCCCAGCCAATTAGAGACTTTGTGCTAGAGAAATTTGGCTGAGTCGGAGCCGATTCTCGGCTCCGAACCCGTGAGTAAGGAATGTAGGCGAGATGGACCACATACATCGATCGTTATGGTGAGTACATAACTAACTGTTAGCTAGGCTTAAATGGCCTGCAAGGGCCGATAGCCTAGTACTTACCTATGAATCTGTAAGAGTTTGAAGACATGTTCACTGCTACACCAGTATTTTCCCAGCTTGTGGAGTATCTTATGACCTCATTGACCCAATGGAAAATAAGACAAGCTCCTTTAAAGGCTGCCTGAGCAAGTCAATCAAACTATGTTGGAGATGTTGTAGGAGAAGTTGGATCTTGAGATAGTCCAGGAATCCAACAGACCTCAGGCCTGAAAAACAGTTGGGAGCAGCAGAAACTTCGAAAATTAAAATTACTCAGTTGGATACTTACCCATACCTAGAATAGACATGTCCTTAGAGCAGGTCAGTAGGGCTAAGTGGACAGTAGTCTCTCCTTTGATAGTCACATCGCCACAGTAGTCAGCAAGTCCTTCTACGTGGCACACCTCATCATAAAAGGGTTCTCATCCAGGAAAAAAGAGGTCATTGTTCCCCTCTACTCGTCACTCATTAGACCCATTATAGAGTACAACGCCCCTTTTGGAATGTACCCCACAAGACATCTGCAGCAGCTGGAAAGGCCACAGAAGTACCTCAAAAAGAGGATTACTGGCCTCAAACAAATGCCCCACACTGACCGCCTCAAAAAACTCCAGCTTTACTCCGTAGCATATCGCCTACTCCGAGGTGATCTCTGCCTAATATATAAAGCTATGTCAGCCCCAGAGCTGTTGGACATGCTACACCTAAAGAAATCCTAATCCCTCCGAGCTACACGCTGTAGGGACCTAAACCTTGTCACCACAATAAACAGGACACGCTGGAGGGATAGATTCCTGTCCCAGAGACTTCCTATACTCTGAAACAAGCTACCCATCTATGTCAAGCAAAGTTCTTCATTAGCACTCTTCAAGAAAAATCTTGATGAGTGGATGGGAAATAAGAAATACACCCCGGGGATCACTTCTGTGTGTCTGCTCGACAGTGGCACAGGAAAATAACTTTCTTGGGTGGTGTAAGCCATGGAACCTTGCTGGCTAGGCTTACATATGCCCTTGGGCCGATAGCCAAGTATTCTTGATGTCTGCTGTAAGAGAGAGGTCAGCCTTTGTTACTCCTTTTGAATTGTATGAATTTGACTAAAATGTCCTTTGAGATGAATAATGCCCCAGCAATTTTCTAAAGATTGTTAAATTACATCTTGACCTGAGCCAGAAACTATGGTCTTGTTTGTGTAGATTATATTGTTTTCTACAGTCATTCTTGGCAGGAACATGTTCAACATGTTAGGTGAGTACTGAGCAAACTAAAAATAAAGGCAGGATCAACTGTGAAGGCAAAATAAAAGTCAGATAGTAATGGAAGAAGTGTCCACCTTTAGTCACAATGTAGGTAGGTGGTTGCAGGATCCATCCAGAAACTGACCAGGTAGGTGGAGGCTGTGCAGAAGTGATCTACACCTATTAGTGAAAAATACAGGCAGCTTTTAGAGACAAGTAATTTGGTAGTGTAACTGAAGGGCTGTACCATCAGTCCAGACTATGTTTCTTGGGATTTTCTCAAAAAAAAAAAACTGCATGAGGTTTTTACAGAGAAGGAGAATATGAAAAATCTATAGAGATGCGTTATTGTGTTCAGTATAGACATTACAAAGATGTAAAAAATGCGACTGTTGACACTCATACCCACACATTAGCAGAGCTCAGTTTTTCATAAACATAATCTCTTGTTAGGAAAGCAGTTTGCTTGAAATGAGTTGGAATTTTTTGGAGATCTAAGCAATTTGTTTTGAAAGGCTGCTTAGATTTTAAATGTATACCCAGCAGGAAGTGAAAGATTCAAGACTGCTAGGTTGGGGGTTGATATAATGATTAAGGTTGTTTACCTCACAGACACAAGGCACGGGGATTGGAAGCAAAGCATTTGGACTCCATTTTCCATCCATGGAAGTACATTTAAACTATTGCACATATCTTATCATTTAAATCAGTTTTGTGTTGTTCCTATTTATGTTTGCTCTGAATCTGAAATTAAAGCTATTAATTTATGGCATTTTCATAGTCTGCAGTGCTTTTCATGTTGATTCGGTGCTGTGCCTAGGCACTTAAGTCAGTTCTAAGTGGGCTGTCATTTTGTTGCATTTTTACTCTCTCTCTTCTGAATCTGAAGCTACAGGTATAAATTGACTTGGGTTTTACAGTATCTGTTGTTATTTTTCTGAGCTCTTAAGTGGATTATTAACTTTGCTCATCTAATTGTGTGTTTTCATCACATTTCAAACTTAAAAAGCCAGCTTTAGTCAGCTGTGTGGGTTATTACTAGACATTGTGGTATTAAACCCAGTGAAAGTGGGAAATAAGCACTATTGGCAAGAACTTTAAGCCATTTTAGGCCTCCTGAAATTTTATATTACATCAGCCAACTTAGTGTTTGGAGTCTTGGAATCTGGGAAACAAAGCATTTGAACTTAAATTTGCATCCAGAGATGTACATATAAACTGCTACACTTATCTTACCATTTAATTTAGTTTTGTTGATTTCCACACACACCCTTTTATGAAGTGCTTTTAAGCCCCTACTGTATATCTGGCCTTGGAAGCTTCTCCCAGTCTCATCTCTTTTGTTCATCTTACTGGACAAGAACAGATGAAACTGGGAAGGCCATCCCCTTAGACTGTTAGTGTGCCTTGAAATCACCTTAAAGTGTGTGTTCCTCATTGCTGGCTTGTCTCCCTGTGAATTGCCTTGTAATTACCTAGCTAGTTGTTTGATTTGTTTCTGGTACTTTTTCACTTGGGTCCAATTAAAGTGTGTTTTTATATTAAGACTGGAGCTGCAGTTCTAGTGGCAGTAGAAAGGCAGCCTGGTCTGTCTGACTTGGGAAACACACAGGGAGGCTTAATGTGAGATCATTTCATTGGCCAGAGGGCTTTTTTGTTGATTTAGTCATTTTTCTTTAAGTCTATAAATTCTGCTGTTCTTCACGTGATGGCATTTGGCAGTGGCTTGTGTAGACACAGGCACTTAGAAGCTAAAGTTTCCCAGTAAAACTTCCTCTGTAACTTTACCCAGTACTCAGCTGTGCAAAGAGCAGCTTGTTTGGATGCTGAGGAGCACTGCTGCATGGATTCAGTCATACGTAGCCTAGTTGTAGTTTCTACCTCACAGTGCCCATGTTAACCTGCTGTATTACCCCTCTGTAGTTCCCCTAATAATGACCTGATACCATGGCTAGGCACTTTCCCAATTTCTCCACCTCCAGCTTGGAAGATATGGGCATCCTGCGACAATATAGGGATTGTCTAATGTTCACTGACAACCAACTAGTCCTTAGATAACTGGATACCGTATGTGAGATCTAATTAGATAGTGTCACTAGAGGCAAGACCATAACACAAAACCCCTCAAAACTACAATCAGGTTTCTGTAAAATAAGCATTACACCCACCATACATAGTACCGACCCAACATATGCTGAGGCACTTAAAAGCAACATTCTAAAACTCCATAGACAATCTAGACATTCATCCTACAAAAGAATCTTCAGCAACCCTAAAAGCACTCAACCGAAACAACACCTAGCACAACACAACACATAGAGCCATACCCTTTCACCCTCAATTACAAAGCCCATAAGGCAAGCCAACTCACTGCCCTATATTTTAATCATAGGAGACTCTATTGTAGTATGAATAAGAAGAAAATCCTGGTAAGTTGTCTATCAGGGGCCCGGATCCACCATAGCACCATATACTCAAGTCATTAGATCACAAAAGTACTAGTGTTACTCAGCCATAGTCCATGTGGGTGTAAATGACCTGAGACATACCTCCCAGGACTATATGAAGAGAGCCATTATGGAGTTATTGGACTACATGTCTCAGTTTGATATGTCCCTAGCATTGTGCAGCATTCTACCTTCACCAAGAATGATGCCACAGTATGAACAAAAGATTATTGATTTCAGTAATTAGCTTAGTTTCTTGTGTCATTTCAAGGGGCTATAATATTTGTCAGCATGTTAGGATATGGTCAACAGACAACATTGCTTTGCCAAGGATGGTCTGCACCTGTCCTCTATAGGCTTTCAAAAATTGGTTAAAATATTGTCCTCCCCCACAGTGTCTTTTTTAGGCAATGCCAAACTGGCATCCTTTTGACATAACAAAACCAACACAAGGGAATCTAAAGGTGTTATTGTTCAATGCCAGGATCCTAAACAGGAAACTCCACTCCCTATAGGCTCTTTAACCCTGGAGAAGCAGTAACTGAGAGGGGGTTTACAGCGATGGAGATCATCCTGGCAGTGCAGGGCTACAATCCCTTCCACACATTCAGGCCAGCTACTGCACAGGCAGGAACCAAAGTTGGAGGGTCTCAGTGTATATCAGCAACTAACTCTCCCAAAGACTAGTCAAACATGATGATAAACTTAAGCTTCACTATGTCCAGATTTACATAGGGAATGTTCCATATCATATTCTTGCAAGCTATAGGTCACTTTCTGTGACAAAAGGAACTTGTACTTGGACTTATTGGAAGCCCTCACCATTCAACCCAATACCATAATCATGGGCAACTTCAATTACCCCGCTATAAATTGGGATACAATCCCAAACTTACAGGGCAACCCAAACACCTTGGACCAGCTGGTGTGCAAACAAGTTTGACCTGGTACTCATAAACATGGGAGACTACTCTACCCCCCCCCCCCCAGGTGTAGTGTCCTCTTTGGCAAGGTCAGAACACAGCTTTGTCTCTTTCATAATAAAAATCAGGGCTATGACCCTGGCTAACCCAGTAACATTTAGAATTTTTTCTAAGTTAAACTTCCTACTACTAAGTTATAACTTGTCAAAATTTCACGCCACACCAAACCCAGAGAACACAGCTGCATATATGGAATTCTTCACAGAAAACCTATATAATCATGTCAATAAATGCATAGAGATAGCTGTACCTACCAGAGGTAAGCCCAGAACTAACTAAAAAAAAAACACTCTGGTTGAATCCAAGTATAAACAGGTTGTACAACAAAATAAAATATGTCATTGCAAAGATTAGGAAGTGCTGTGCCCAGCATGATAAAAACATTCTCATTAATCTAAATAAACGACTAAGAGGGCAGATTAAGTCTATTAAAGACAATTTTGTGGTAAAGATAGCCTCCCAAACAAAGGACAACTGCAGGACTTTCTTTAGTTTTGTCCGAAACCTCAAAGGCAGCACACAGCAGTGTGCCAAACTGATTGTAAATGGAGACACCTACATGGAGCCAGAAGATACAGCAAATCTTCTGTCCAACAAATTCAGCTCCAGTTTTACCCCTCCTCTCTCCCTCCCAGGCCACCCCTCCCCCAACTATCACTAGGAAGCAAGTCCTATATGCACTCCCTAAGACCAAAAAAAGCTTCATCGATAGGCCCCAATAACATCCCAGGATGCCTCCAAAATAGCCTGAAACATGACCTATATGGACCACTGGAGTCATTGATTTAACCATAGCTTCCAGACAGGTTTTGTGACACATGAATGGAGAATTGCAACAGTCATCCCTCTGCACAAGAGTGGGCCATCAATGGACCCTTGGAGCTACAGACGCGTAAGTCTGATTAGTCTCATATGCAAAACCTTGGAAAGAATTTTAGGATCAAATCCCAAACCAAGACCAAAATATAACTGGCCACACTCTTCCCTCTGTAAAATATCAATTCAAAAAATTAGTGGAGATATTCACCCCAACCCAGGTCCCACGGTTCATAAAACCATCACTTCCAACCCCAAAATAAACCAGTCACCTAATACATCTCAGCACAAAAACAGAACCCAAACTGACCTTACTAAATATGAACCTAAGAAGTATGCATAATAAATTCCATGACATGCATGCCTACCGTGCCACATCCACTCCTAATGTAGTCATAGCTAGTGAAACCTCGTTAAAATAACAGAAATAATGGATAATGAGATCACCTCTCCCCCCTGATACAATATACTGAGGCATGACAGACAAAACAAGTGTGCAGGTGGTGTAGCGATCATCTATAAAAATTCCCTAACATCACATTACTTCCACAGGAAATATGCACATTTAACAATGCTGAACTTTTAATAACACTCCTAAAAATCAACAATAGGAAAACTATATGTTTAACAGCGAAGATCATTGTTACTAGTGAAATCATCCTGTACTGGATATCCCAACAAGTTAACCATGAAAGTACAATACTTGGAGATTTAAATGTAGACTGGCAGCTCATAAATTCCACTACCCCCACTGAATCCATAAACTTGTTCAACTTCAGACAATTAGTAACCACACCTACTAGAGTCAATAAACCTTCAGGGGAGGCACTCAGCATTAGACTGGATTCTTACGAACAACCCAGTGAAACTGACAAAAGTAGGCTGCCTCTCAGATAGCATAAATGACCACATACCAACATATGCTATTAGAACTCACCATAACCTAGAGGAACATATGATCTATAATCGAATATGAAATACAACCAACTTCAGCAAAGATATTTTCAATGAAACACTAAAATAGTATAACTGGAATGACTTAGAACAATGCCACTAGATACTGCTGTAGAACACTTTAATAACATGTTTTTATAGACCTTAAATAATCTAGCACCAGTAAGTAATAAAAGAGTAAAGTCCATCCCTGCACCATGGCTGACAAAAGGAGCAAAAAAAAAAAATTGTGTCAAAAAGGGATAAAGCCTGGAAAAACTGGTATAACATTAGAACTCAAAATGCCTTCCAGTAATTCAGACATCTTGGAAACCTTGCAAAACTTCACGTCAAACATGGAAAGCAAAAATGCTATACCAACCTACAAGACAAACATAAAAACAATCCAAAACTTTTTTGGTTATCACTAAATAAACTACTCCACCTTGGCAAGAACACCACTTCCTCTCCAAAAACAGGCATTCCAACAGACTCTTATTGCCACACTGTTTAATTCCTGGTTTATACAGTCAGTGTTATCTCGATTAAACACTAATACATCTGCCCCTCTCTCTCTACCCCTGTCCAGTCAAAACAACCCACAGTTCTTCAGTTTTAGTCCAATACCTACCTCGCTCATAAGGAAGTTGATCCTTAAACTAAAATCTACTTCTGTAGCTGTAGACAAACTACCATCACACTACCTAAAAATGGCCGCTCAAGTCATAGCCTTCCCTGTGTCCATACTAATTTAATAGGTCCATAGAAAAATATGTCCCATCACTGTGGAACAAATTCTACATCATACCACTGCACAAAGGAGCACATCTACCGAGTTTAATAACTACAGACCAATAGCGATTCTCTCTCCCCCCTCCAAAATATTAGAGAAATGCATCCATATGCAGCTGATGCAGTACCTAACCTCAAATAACCTGCTTTCAGAAACAAAACATTACTTTAGGCCCCAGCACAGCACCACTACTTCTCTACTAGATTTTACCAGTATAATAAACTTATTCTGTTAAAAGTTTTGGATTGTTTTTATGTTTGTCTTGTAGGTTGGTATAGCATCTTTGCTTTCCATGTTTGACATGAAGTAAAACTACAACTAAACAATCAAAAAAGCATAAATCTAATTGAGATCTATATCCCCCCTGGGAACAATTCAGAAACAATGGAGAACATTCTTAACTGGATAGCTAACAACTACCCTCAAGAAACTATTGTTCTAGGCGATGTTAACATTGACTGGAACCAATGTTCTTCACACTCCAACCCCATCTTTATAAACCGCCATGGATTCTCACAGATCATATCCTCCACCACCAGAACAGGAAATTCTAACCAAAAAGAGAGTATTCTTGATTGGATACTCACCAATAGTCACCCCCATAAGTATATAATAGTCACCCCCATAAGTATATGTCTGGGACTCTCCCCAACAATCTTAGTGATCACCTGGTCACATACATAATGAAAGACAGAACCATCATCACATCCTAAAATAGGGGCAAACCTCACTGTCCTACCTTCAAAAACCTCTTTAGTGAGTTCACAAATCAAATTTTCAGGATAACATCTGTCTCTGAACATTTGAGTGACAAAATCACAATCCTTTAAAAATTCATTATCTTCAGAGGTCATACGACTAATCCTAACTCTCCTTTGAGTAGGTTCTTTTTTTGAAAAAAAGGGTGCCCACTACTAAAATGGAGATATGAGTTGGAAAAAGTTCCTTTCCTAAATACTTTTGAAGAAAAGGAATGGTCTAATTTGGTCAAAGAAATGTCCAAATAGATCAGTTGTTTGGTATCAAGGTGATAGGTAAAATCCAAACATTCTGTGGTTCCTTTCAAATATGAGAGAAATTCAAAAAATCTTTCCTGTGAATCATTCCAAAAAATACAAATATCATCAAGGAAGCGTTTATAAAAACACCAACTACTAGAAAACTTGGATTCAATTACAAATAATTTCTCCCACCAGGATAGAACTATATTTGCATAAGTGGGGGCACATTTTGCCCCCATAGCAACCCCTCTTTCTTGCTTATAAAATTCCCCTTCAAAGTACATAAAATTGTTCTTGAGAACTGTTTCCATTAATAATAGGCATGTCGTAAAATCATCAGAACCAAATTTGCCACTATCTCTCATGCTTTCTTCAAGCCATAACAATCCAGTTTCATGGGGAATAGAACCAAAAAGGTCTACAATATCCAAAGTTATAAAAAGTATGTTAGGGTGAAAAAGTTCTGGTTTTACCTGCCTAAGAAAGTCCCAAGAATCTTTTAAAACAGTAATTCCCTCACTTGAGAGTGTTTTTAACTTAACGTCCACATACTTTGCTAGAGGGGTGGTGATGGACCCGTCAGAAGAAACAATAAGTCTTAATGGCGGATCCCTGGAGTCTTTGTGGACCTTAGGAATGCCAAAAACTGATGGTGTCCTGGGGTTCTTGTTGAACAAAAAATTATAAATATCCAAATCAATAGATCCTTCTAACAATAAATCATTTAAAAGAACATTAATCTTAGAATAAGCTATGTTAACTTCATTTAAGGATGATTTGGAATATTTAGAATCATTAGATAACATATCTTTCATTTTTGATTCATATGTAATGTAATCCATAAGCACAGTTCCACCCCCCCTTATCTGGCTGCATAATCCTCACAGCTTTGTTGTTCATCAATTCATTCAATAATAATTTGTCATTTTTGGAAAGGTTAGAATTAACTCTATGAGTATTAATAGTATTTCTAATTTCCCTTTCCAATATTGCCCCCAAATTCTTAAGCTGTGGGTGTAGTGGGGGGTTGAAAATACTTTTTTCTTAAAAACTGATTGTGTACTTGTAGAATTGGAACCTGCAAACATCAAAGCTAAATTTTGCTTTCTTATAAATAACTTCATATCCAAAATAGCTTTTGGAATACTTACTTTCCTAACAGGTATAAATTTAAAACCTTTGGAAAATAAGTCAAAATGACCCAAAGTAATAGATACAGCACTGTAGTTAAAAATCTTATAATTTCTATACTCAAAAATATTGCCATCCTGAATAATATCAGAACTACAATTTGAATTGAGATTATCTAATATCTGGGGTTCTCCTTGTAGTTGTAGTAATTGTAGTGTACAGGTTTCTTCTTCCGTATTCTGTCGGAGCTCCGTGAGGGGGGGGCTCTAAAGGGTCTTCCTGATTAACTACTGAAGAAACATCATGAAAAGCATCATCTGGAACGTGTGAATAAACTTTAAACCTATTGTATGTACCTGTATAACGTTACTTAATATCTAAATTGAAAGGCCTGGGTTTAGGGTATGCTGTGTCTTCATGATATTCCCTAATATCTCTTTCTAGTTTACCCTCCTTTTGCTTCATGTTATTTTTACAATCTAAATCAATTTTTTGAAAATATTGTTGTAAAGGGATTTTTCAGAATCCACATCAAACAAAAGATCATGAATAATAGTAGAATTAACAGCCTCCATTTTTTCCAACAATATTTCCCTCATTCTCTCATTTTCAGTAACAATAGCTTTTACAACATCTAAACCACACTTGTCAAATATCTTAATAAGTTCAGTGTGGAAAGGAGAACCCTCTTCCACACGATTAGGAAACTTGCAAACTCGCAAGCCCTTAGGAACTATGTTCCTGTTAAGACATTCTTTAAGAAAAACATTATCACAACCCAGACGCTTGTATTTGTCCATATGAAAATGTAAAACATCCAAACTTTCCCTATAAATCCTAGAACCATTGTCCTGAACATTAGTACCGGAATTGTTTGAATTTAAAGTGTAATTCTTTTTTATGAAATCATTATAGTCAAAAAATAGAGAAGAGTTCGAAAAGTCACCTTGTACCCGAGAACCATCAGCCCTGTTGCTAAAATTGCGTATGTTTCCATCATCGCCTTTTTCATTAAAATTCGAACGCAACAGCTGAGGAAATTCGTTAAAATCCTGTAAATCCAAGAGAGTAGGGTTGGCACATTGATTGTTCAAGTTTGAGTTGTGGGCATTATAGGAATACAATTTGTTCAAAATTGACCCTACAATGTTTTAACTGTTGTTTGTAATTTATACTTGCACAATGATTTTATATATTTTAAAGTATATATTAGTTTTATGATTTTTTAACATGTATATATACTTATTTGTTTATAAGACATTCATTCATTCATTCATTCACATACAAATTTATATATGTATTATTAGTGGTGAGTAAAGGGAAGAAGACGCTTTAAGCTTTTAAACTTTTTAATTGAAACCTTTCAACTGAAACTTTTTAATTGATTTATTGATGCCATGAATTCATTGGTTTAACCATTCACACAAAGGTATTTAAGTGTAACATTATTGTTTTTTGCTGTTTGTTTTCTGAGGAAGATTTTCGAAAATGTATTTTTTGTGTGTAAAGCGTTATTGGAATATTAAATACTTGTCTGCAGTCTTGGTCTGGACCCTTATTTGGTTCTCCACAGCGAACGTTTGTTTATGGTTTTGGTTTTCCTTGTTCACTTTTCATCTCTTGGTTTGGTTACGTATGTAGATAGTAACCTGGTTTTTGACCAACATATGTCTAAGGTAGTAAGGAAATCCATTCTGTGTTCTTCAACTTATAAGCAAGGGCATGGCATCTAGGTCCAAAGAAGTCATCGTTCCACTGTATTTGGCCTTCATCAGGCCTGTCATTGAGTACAGTGCCCCCTTCGGTATGTACGTAGTCAGGCACATGCCACAAGTGCAATGTCCATTAAAGTTTCTCACAAAAACAACACATGGTGTAAACAGCATGTCCTATGCAGATTGCCTTAAAGCCCTAGCTCTATACTCTGTTTCCTACAGACTGTTGAGAGGTGATCTATGGCTAGCATACAAAGCATCCTTAGATCCCAGTCTGGTGGACCTTTTGCATATGTGAAAAACAGGTAGTATCAGAATTACTCGATGTGGGACATGCTGGAGGGACTCCCATGTGAAGCAGAGCTCTTCCCTAACCCTGTTTAAGAGAAACCTGGTCTAGTGGATGAGAAATCAGAAATATACTCTGGGTTCAGCAGCTATTTCCCTAATGGACAAAGACCGCCTGAAAATCTTGCCTTAGCTTACGTTGTTGTTGTTCTTCTTCTTCTTTCAGCTTTTCCAGGTTAGGGGTCGCCACAGCGGAACTCCGGTCCGCTAATGATTGGCAGTAGATTTTTTATGGGTGCCGAGGTGCCAGCTCGACACCCAACCTTCAGCAAAGGCACGCCCATTCTACACATGTCTTTCGAACGCCACTCGACCGCGGGGAGGACATGCAGACTCCACACAGAAGGCGCTCCAGCCGAGAATTGAATGGGAGAATCTCTTGCTGTGAGGCAACAATGTTACCGCTGCACCACCGTGGCTTAAGGCACATAAACTTGCAAGCTACAATTGGGATGCTTGACTAGGCTTATAAAGGCCCCAGTGGTTGTTAGCCTGGTATACACCTATGAACCTAATCTCATCTTTGAAAGGGAAATTGGCTCGGCTTAAAATCGCTCACAAGGACAAGTACTTACCTATGAACTTTCTAATACAGAGTGAAAAGCTTACCGCTAATACTTAGCTAGCTAAATATCTGCCAGTGTTCTATTCCAGGACAGTTCTCTGAGTTAGCCATTATCAACAAGTGGAATCTTTCTTTAGACAGTGCTTCAGCTAATCAGAATCTCTCCCTTTTCAGAGATGTGTTGTAGACTTAAACAGGACTGACTGACTTGTAAAATTGTTTTATGGATACTGAAAGAAAAAAAAAACAAACAGAGAGAGAACTTGCTTTTCAAGGGACACAGTGAGCTCAGATATACACATTTTTTATCTGTATTACTCTTCTCTCCTGTATAAACTTACAAGTTAGCAATGGCCAATTTCCTGATAATCTTTAGTTACTAATGGGAGTAGAACTAGATGGATAGTAAACTGTATTTTTCTGAACTTAACTCTGTTGAACAACATTTATTTGAAGTTCCATATGTTAAATTGCATGTTTTCTCGATATTTAATTTCCAGTAAAATTTACATAATTTTAAATATTTTATTATTCAGTTGACTGATTACTGATATATGTAAAGGTAACTACACAGAACTGATGAAGTTAAGTGTTGACGTACTCCCTTTTGGGGAAAGAGAGAGAAAGACTGTTTAACTGTAGCTACCTTTAACTGATTTGATAATGTCTGCTTCATTTTAACAGTGTTCAGTAACTGTAATCCTTGGAGTGCCGTACTGGCCACATGTTGGTCGAAAGCTATTTTTTGCTGTGTGTATGTGTCTTTTGTATCTGACTGTGTCTATGAAACTACAAAATCCTGTAAGCCAAGATTCAGTTACTTTCGGGCCGATCACACTGCAAGGCACCGAACTGAGGGTGAAGAATCTTTGAGAGTGAACTGAAAATTTGCACATCTTATTGCTGGCAGTGATATACTTGTGGCTGGGGATCTGCATTACTGGCCATATGAACCACAAAATTATTACTGAAAATTCATACGTCATGACCATGTGGAATTGTCCATTAGCAAATGTTAACGCTGAAACAAGAAAAATGTGTACTGTAGTTAAGAAAAAAAAGGACAGAAGCAGCATTAATTATTGAAATAATGACTATACTGTTCTTTGTACAGAGAGACAAAATTATACAAAGCACAATCTACAGAGATATGGAACAAGGACTGGCAGATGTTTCACAAGTAGGAGTAACTGAGCTAATATAAGAATTTTCAAGCTTTCTTAAATGTGCTGCCAATACAAGTTGAAGTAGCTCATGTGAGCTGCAGAAGGGAACAATTCTGTGTAAACTGTGAATTCTGAGAAAAACACTGCTGGCATAAATAAAAGAATGCAGCTGTATTGATTATTTTCATAAAGTTTAAATCTTCCTTAACTTAGAAATTGGCTTCATTTTCTTCGTGGCTTTAAAAACCTAAACATTTGGAAAAAATGAAATATGTCTTTTTAAACTTTGGATTATTGAATATTGTCATGTAGGTCTATGGTCTGTGATTAATGCAAATTATTTTCCAAATGTGTACCTGTAAAAGGGTTTGCAGTTATAAGTGCTTCTGTCAGTTTATGGCCGTATCCCTTCCCCAGACCTATTAGACACAGATAGGCAACCACAGGAATTGCACCAACACATTTAATAAATTAAGCGCTTTCATCCACCAAATGGCTAGACTTCTTCAGAATCCCCAGACCTGTTAATGACCTGCTTGCATGAGACATTTATTTATTGCCATCATGTAACTAAGGATTGCCTCAAGACCTTCTGTATTAACATCAGCTTCCTGGTATGGTACTGCCCTGGATACCAAAGTAAGGTGAACCAAATTTGAGAATGAGCCTTTCTTTAACTTCTGAATGCTTTTTAATGCTCTTCAGGCCATTCAGCAGGTACTTTTTCTTATTACAATACGTAGTGCTATAGTAAAGCTAAACTCTGTAATAAATCCGGAGTTATAGTTGGACACAGTTAATATGCTTCTTACCTCTTCAGCATTTGTAGAAGGTCTCATGTAATGTACTGTTTTTACTTGTGCTGGACCAGACAACATCTCTTTACTAGTGAGTATCAGTCCATACAATGAAAAGCCCCACAACAGACCCAGATCTGGGTTTCACCACAAGCTTTGTCAATCCTGTGAGGTTCCAGTCATTCATTTATGCAGGAAGATAAATCAACATCAAGCCAGTCAAAAATTAAAAACAATTAAATACATATCGATCATATTTCTTTTTTGATATTGCACCCAACCAAAAATCTGTTCAAAGTTCTCCATTTAAACCAGTTTTACCGAAAACATTTAACATTACCAACCACCTTCGTTCTTTATGATTTAAAATTTTATGTTTATTACTCTTAGCAAAGTCATCTAGAACTTGTTTTTGCTCCTGCTGTGCATTGTGAGTTGTATCTCTCTCACACACACACAGACATAAACATATGGATAGAGAGACAAACAGAAAGTGTTTGACCAGATAACATTTTTCTTATTTCTCAACAGTTTCATCAGCTTTCATCTCTGTAGTAGTATTACTTTACACATAGATTTGCTGGGGAGTTAACTTCTGCACTTCATATCTTTCTTTGTATGTCCCCTTGAATTCTCCTCCATGGCTGAGTTTGGACTGACACCTGGTATAGAAAGCAAAATAATTTTAGGGCTTCTTTCCACATGAAGAGATTGAACAGTTCTCATCTGTCAAATGACGTCTAGATGCACCCAAACTAAGGCTCTGAGAGACAGAAACCAGTCCACAAAAAGGCAAGATAAATCCATTTAATATGAAGTGCTTTTCATCGCCTACAATGAGGCAACTTCTTCAGATGATCTGAAGAAGTTGCCTCATTGTAGGCGACGAAAAGCACTTAATATTAAACGGATTTATCTTGCCTTTTTGTGGACTGGTTTCTGTCTCTGAGAGCCTTTGTTTGGGTGCATCAGTATTTTTCTACCAGTTTGTTGTAAATGACGTCTAGATGACTTCCTGAGCATGAAGTAGTAATACAGTACATTGATTAAAGATAACACAACTGGTTTGAACAAAAATCAACTTGCTAATTAAAAAAAAAAAAAAAAACATAAAAATATGAGGTCTCGAACAAAGGATTTTCTGCAGACATTAAAACCATGCTACATATCTAGCAATCCTTTATACATATAGTTGGTCCTCATGGTTTGATTACTTGAGAGCAAAATAGTCTCAGGAAAAAATATTTTCTGTACCTTCTCAGTGGAGGTGTTAAATTAAAGTTGTGATTTAATCCAAAACCTTTACAGGCATTTTAAATGGGATTGACATTTTCTTTCCTGTAATGTAAAAGTATCATAGTCATCATTCTAATCATAAACACGCTGTAGTGCTTGAAATTTAAAATGATATTCATCCCCAGAGTAATTCTCAACTGTCCAGGTTTTTGCCTCATATTGTTGGTCTGTCATAATATTTCATTTTTTTCTGGCAAATCACTGAGGATTGAAGTCACTAAATAATTACAGACATTTGAGTTTCAAATTCCTTATCCTTCAAAAAATGAGTACGAAAACAGAATCTGTTGTTATAAAAACTTTCTACATGGTTATGGACCACTTGGGGCCAGGTCAGTATCATTGAGGTCCAAGGAAACAGAAGTAAGAAAGAAAAAGAAAATCTGATGTTGTCAATTTTCATTCATTCCTCAACTATTGAGTTTGAATCCGATCCTTGGATCCGGATTGGCCATTACTGCACCTTGTGGCCACCTAAAAGGTCTCAAGATGCTCCCTACCCACACTGCACCAATCTCTAACATACCCCAGATCTCATTTGCCACTTTTGTGAAATAGATATAATCATTCCAGCTGTCAAACGATTTTTCATATAAGTGATTGTTTCCTTGTTTTTTTGTTTTGTTTTTTTGCTGTCTACTTTTTCTCACACGTAGTGTAACCTTGTTTATATACCATTGCTTTATCTCTTTTACTTTTCTTGTTACACCTTTGGTGTACTCTGCAATACCATTGCTGGGACTATTTTCCTCCCTTGCCCATATTTCTCCTTCTTAAAAACAAAAAAAAAAAATTCTTTGTTCTCCTTTATCTAATTGAAGATGTCCAAAAAAGGCCCTTTGGGGTTTAAAAAGTGTAAGAAGTGTGGCCATAAGCTTCCACTATCAGATGCATATGATCTGTGTGTGTATTGCCTGGGCCCTGATAACCTGAACATTGATTGTTCTGTCTGTAAAAACTTCAATGGGTGAGTGATAGCGGATCATAAAAAAATATTAATCTTAAAAGGTTTACTACCTACAGCCTTTTCGAAGCAATTACTGTGGCTCAAAACATTATTTCTGAGAAGACTTCAAAAAAGTACCCTGGACCATTTGGCTCTTCCACTCTGTTTTTGATGGAACCTCTGAAAAAGAAACATTGATCAGATATGAAGGGCTTCCATATCGAAACTGGCTGTAAGATCTCCAAATATATCTTTGGATCCGAATTTGTCAGATCTAAAGCTCTTCTCCTTCCAAGGACTCAGTACTCACAATCCATTGATCCAGTGCCATCTAGGGTCCATTCTCTCCTTTTGGAGAGACGGCATTCAAAATCCCCTTCTATTGCCTCGTCTCGTTCTTACAGAAGTTTTACCAAAGTTGATGTGGATAGCTTGTTAAGGAAATTTCTCTCAGCACAGATACAGATCGGGGGTTATCCCGGCTTCTACTCATTCGGGTCAGAAAACCTTGGTCTGCTCTACCCCTCCACTATCAGCCCCTTCTCTAGTTTGACAGTCCATTTTGGAGTCTTGGAACCAAGTTTTCCAAGACCATCTGGCTCAGATCTAAGGATAGTTGTATCCTCAGGTTTGTCTGAATGCTCCAGCTCCAATGAGATCAGAGCCAGATGACACTTGGAGCTTTAACTTCCTTGTTGGATCCAAGGTATTGGAGTCAACACTAACGTTTTCGGAGCTGTCTCTGCCCCTTGGAGCCTTGGCTTTAAATAGCTCAGCTCTGACATCTTCCTTGGTTGGAATGCCTTTGAGGTAACTGGAGCCAATGGTTCGGAAGCTTGGCTTCTCAGCTCCATTGGCGTCCTTCTCCTCGGGTTGGGACATTCTGCTTTTGAGGTACTGGAGACGGTGTCCTCTGCTTTAGCTGGATGGACATTCTCTCCCCCCTTTGGATCTCCCTTTAAGATCTCATGTGTCTGTTCTCCTTGAACCTCATCATTCGACTCCACAATGACAGCCAGCCCAACCTTTCCAGGCTACCCAGCAGGGTATCACCATTTCTTCTGATACTTCTCCAGAGCATCCCGCTGAAGAAGTGCCTCAGAAGAAAAAGTGCAAAAGGAGGCACTTAGATTCCCCTCAAGAATCTATCACCGAAGATACCAATTTTGACAAAGGGGAAGGGTCCCCAAGATCACTACCTGAAAATTTCTCATTTGGAGACATACTAGAGATCCTTAAACAAAGGGGTGGTTGGTCCTCCCACAATCCTTCTCCAGAGGAGTCTGTATTACTGGAGGAATTTGGATCTGACCAGTCTACCTCCTGGGTTACTCCACCTGCTGAAGACCTCATTGATTTGATCTCTAAGTGAGCATGGAAGGAGCCTGACTTCATTGAATCTGTCCCCAAGAGACTGGATCACATTCTAGCACCACTGGCAGGAAGGAAGTTTTGAAGTAAAGGAGTACCTGTGGATGTCATGGTCATGGCAGCTGCCACTAAGAAGGAACTTGCAGAACAAAGTTCCACTGTCCATCCCTCTAACAGGGAGTTTAGGCCTTTGGACAGATTTGGGAAGTGCATCTACACTTCAGCGACTTCACTCTTAGGTCACTGAACTGTTTGGCACATTTCACTAGATTACAGAGACTGGATAAAAGAACTAGCAAATTCTCACTACTGCTAAGTCTTTGGCTTCTGTGGACTCACAGATGGCTACACTACAGTCCATTTCAAACTTCTCCATAAGGCTTATCTCTCATGCAGCTGAGGGTACCTCAAGGGCAGCGGGTTCAGGCATTTCAATTAGGAAGCATGCCTGGATGTACTTATGTGACTTTGCAGAGCCCTTCAAGGCTTCTTTCATCAATGCCCCCTTTGACAGAACTTTTTTATTCAGCCCCAATGTGAAGGACACACTCTCCAGGTGAAAAAAAGTTGGAAAGACACTCCATGCTATGGGGGTATATTTTTCGACCCCTCAAAGGAACTTATCTAGGAACCAACAAGGAGGATGAAAAATGTGGTTGAAAAACATCTCGGGATCCTTTCCAAGATCCAGGTGGAGACAGTTCCCCCAGAGGCAGAGGGGGAAATTTGAATGGAAGACTGCGGCCACGTGTCAGAGGTGGCCCACAAAACCAAGGGTCCAGAGATTCTTTCTTGAACAGTCCCTGTCAACACTCCTTAAAGGAGGCCCTCTGTAGGCAATCGTGGGTCATTTAGCCCTGCATCAGAGAGCCTGGCTAAATATCACAAAAGATACGTGGGTGCAGAGGATCATTTCCAGAAGTTATATAATTGCCTTTTCTCTTCCACACTAGAAATACAAAAGCTGCTAGAAAAAGTCATCCTGGAGGTCCCACCAAACCATATAGAATCCGGAACTTACTCGAGATTCTTTTTAGTGCCAAAGAAAATGGGAGACCGGAGACCAGTTTTTCGACACACAAAGTTTCAGATGGTCACAGTTCAATCCATTTTGCCCTTTTTGGGGAAGGACAACTGGATGTGCTTGATAAACCTTCAGGATGGATACTATCATGTAAAAATGAACAGACAGTCCAGAAGATGCTTACACTTTCATCTGGAAACCAGTCATTACCATTTCAGAGCCCTGCCCTTTGGTCTCACCACAGCCCCCTGGGTGTTCACCAAATGCATGGCCGTGGTAGCAGCTCACTTGAGACTGCAGGGATTCTGGGTTTTTCAGTATGTAGATGACTGGCTCAACACCTCCCCAACCAGGTATCTACTTATAAAAGCAAGAGATTAGGTACTCCAAACTTGCTCCCGTTTAGGAATTAAAATAAATTACAACAAATCTCAGTTAAAACAATCTCAAATACTGGAGTTTATAGGAACAGTTTTCAACACGGTATCTGTAACAGCTTTGCTTCCTCTAGTGAGAGTACAAACAATAAGATTCCAGGTCAAGAAAATTGTTCACAATACAAAAATTTCAGACCAGTTGATTCTTCAAGCCATGAGGTCAATGTCAGCTGCCATAATTGTAGTTCCCCTGGCAAGATTTCATATGAGAATTCTTCAATGGATGCTAGCAACACAATGGTCAATTCTTTATCAGTGAATGTCAGTCCAAATAAGTATCACTCAGGCATGCAAGAAATACCTTTGGTTGTGGATTCAATCAGATCAGGGTCTATAAGTCCATCCTTTCATTCTCCCCCAACCTAAGGCCATAGTTACCATGGATGCATCCCAGATTGGGGGAGGGGGACACTTCCTGGGTAAACAGTCCAAGGCACTTGGTCCTCCAAAGAGGCCAGTTTTCATATCAATGTTCTAGGGATGACAGCAGTGCTCTTAGCATTGCAGGCCTTTCAGGATGCTCTCCATTTAGGGACAATTGTGATTAGAACAAGGCAATATGTTAGTAGATTGGTGCATTGTGGGGAGGGAGGAGCTTGAGAACTTTTAGGTGGCCATGAGCAATAGTAATGGCTGAGTCAGGTCCATGGATTGAATCTGAACCCAATAGTTGAGGAAGAATGAAAATGAACACCACATATGGAATGTTATGGTAAGTACATAACGTTTTTTTTTTTTTTTTGGATAGTGGTGAGATGATCGCTATGGGTCTGTAATTTGAAAGTTCAGTGGAAGTTCCATCCTTATGAAATGGTAAGATAAGTCACTTTTTCCAAAGTTCAGAAACAGTTTTCTGCTTTGGAGCAATTTATCTGAATATAAACGAGAAGGCTATGGCTTTAGCTGCAATTTTTTAAATTTCTGTAGGCTGATAATCTGGAGTTAGTATAGTAAATTTTAATTTAAGGAGGAGTTTCTTGATAGTGGAGGTGGGGACTGGTTCAAAAGTGAGTTTTTATGAGGGCTGTTTGGTGATGATGCAACTTGGGGGTTAATGCATCTGCTGTTATGTAACGATTCAACAGAATGAATGAAGTGGTGGTCAAACTGGTCAGCAGTTGTGCTGCTGGGGCCTGTAGTGGATGAGGTAGGTATACTTATTTGTCATGGGTAGAGGAGGTTGTTTATTGATGTCCAGAACTGCTTGGGGTTATATTTCTGTTTTGAAAAAAGAGTGTGGTTGCATTTTTTTATTAGATCTTGTACACTGTTTGGCAGGATTCCTAAGGTTTCTATAATATTGCAGGTTTCTCTTGTTTTCTTTTGTAAGCAGTTTTTCCAAGCCTTGTCAATATCTTTCATGAGTTGTTTAGTTTCAGTAGACAGTCATGGTGCAGACTTTGTTTTAACTCTTTTAGTTCTAAGTGGAACATGAGTGAGGATATTCAGAAAGTCGGTATTAAAAGTTTTGCCCTAGTCAAAGTGTGTTAGGGTATTTTTAAAGTTCACCGGTTGGAACTTAGTGAGATTTCTACCTTGTTTATAATGGTGTGGATTATCTGTTAGATTGCAGATGTAGGCAGATAGGTGTATAATGGTGTCTGGAAGGGTACCAGATGCTGTAATACTATTTGGTGAGGAAGTAAGGATCCAGTCAAGTGTTGAATCCTTCATGGAGATTATATATCATATCTAGTTGGGGAGGTGATAAGCCATGTAAAACCATACAGATGCATGATGATGGTAGGCTGTGCTGAGTTATTGTCATCTAGTCAGTGTCACCTAGGATAATTGTTTCCTCTGGGATTTTATTTGAAACCCAGCATAGAAAGTGTGGAGTGGAGATATTTGTTAACAAAGGGGTATGTATATGCTTATAATTGCTAAGGATTTGTAGTTATTTAATTTCACTAATGAGATAAATATTTCTGCATTATGAAATTGTGGAATAGTATGGGGAAAAGATGATAATCCAAGGGTATTTTATAAATTATAGCAACCTACCTGTTTTTTTTTTTTTGTTTGTTCTGTCTAGTTACGGACAATGTAGCCAGGGAGTAGAAATAGGTTTACCTGTTACATTATTTTTTTTATATAGCTGTGTCTCTATAATTACTGAAATGTCAGGGGTATATAGCCATTCAAGCATGGAGTCTGGAGAGTTTGTTCCTTTTGCTTCTGATTTTGATGTGAACTAGTAGTTCTGGGAAGTTTGTAATATGAGGTGAAGTAGGTGGGATAGATGGTGTAGAGAGCATATTTATGGGTGGGGATGGATGTCACCACTAATATTTAGTGACATATGCATATGGTGAAGTGGATATAACCATTTGTATTTTTTTATCAATTAGGTTGATAACTAAGGGATTCATTTGACATTGTAACTACTCTGTGTTTATCTGGAACTTAGTATAATGCAATCTAAGCAAATGGGGCTTTTTTCCTTGGGCCTCCTCCGAAAATGGGCATTACCCAGTCAGACTTTCCTGGTAGACAAGCACAAATAAATAAATAAGTAAACAAATAAATTGTGCATTAGTGGTAATGTAGGTTTCCCAGTCTGTAGTTTTATTATGTAAACTGACAGACCCTCCAACTGGAAATGGATATTAGGATCTAAATGGCAGTTTTAGGGGAAATTGGGGTGTGTTACAAGACACTGGCATGCTGGTGGTAAGGACTTTTTGTGTTGTACACAAGTTACTTAACATAATAATTAAAAACAAGACTAAAAAAAAGAAATATCCCGGCAGTTAGACTAGTTGTTTTTTCTTCAGCCTGGAAAGGAAAGCCAGTAGCCAAACAAATGCTAAATGTGGTTGGTTAAGTGAGTCATTTTTCTACCACCAGTAAATAGATGACTCTTTCTAATGCAGTGAAAGAGCATTTGACTAGAGGAGCCATTAGCTGTAGTGCCTGTTTCAGGAACATATTTACAGCAAATATTTTTATCTTATTTGCTCTGTTGTTAGAGGACATCTGTACTAATTTACTGCTTAGGATAATGTAAGATTGGCATATGAGGATTTGAGCTGTTTTTTACTGAGCTGTCCTAAATGTCATTTGGTTTTAAGCATTTCTTTTGGTTACCATCTTTGGGTTTTTTTTGTTTTTTTTTTTTTTTTCTGAAGGTAAAATGCTTTGATTCTGTCCCATTGATAAAGACCCACATCAGGAGTTCTGACAAAGGAGTGCTGATATGCAGCTGTTCACCATATCTCTAGATATCTGAAGCCGGCTCTTCAAATGAGTGCCTTTTAACCCACGCTCTAGACATCCTGTTCTGTGACCATGCATTTTGATCATTAATCTTATGCACACCATTTGAAAGTAGGAACTGTAGCCAGTGATAATCTGTGATGGAAGAAATCTCATGAAAGACTTTAATTTCAGGAATTTCTCTAGGGTTGACTTTACGGAAAGAAATAAGGACTTTGGCAGTGAACATGCTGCCCTTAACCAAGACAGAGTGTGAAAAAATGTGGGCTGTGGTAGGGTCCTTGTCCATCAGCTTAGACACAGAAGAGACTGCCATGGTCAAGGAGGTAGGTGGCTCTCATGAACAGGGGTACCATTTTTTCCCTCTAGATGCAGAGAGCAGCAGCAAGCTATTTTCATTGCCTAGTACCTGTTTCAGGAGTCTGCCTTGGAGATCTTGAGTGTGGTGAGTTCTCAAATTCCAGAACTTTTCACTTCCTGTTCCCATCATTCAGTCATTATTAGTTTTTTAGGCAGTATGTGAAACACTGTATGCCAAAAATAATTACTGTGGTAAAGCATTTTCTGTCATATGCAGTGGCCATCAGTAAAGCATCTGGTGTTTAATATATTCTACTGTGTAAGTTTACATAAGCTTTGCATTAGAGCATAGTTACATTTGAGAATTTAATTTCTATGTGCTTTTTCTCAGGTATGTTATTTAAAAGAATGGAATATTTGGAAAATGTATATTTTATTAAACTTATACATAGTTTAACACAGTATGTGTGATTTTAGGAGCAAAAGTTCCAAAAAGAAAGTACTTGATACAGAAACAAGAGACTGAAGAAAATGATGCAAAGTCTTTGGTTGTAAAGGTATGTGATCTTGTAAAAAATAAATCACAAAATAAATTACTGTTAAGTACAATGGATTTTACTCACAAATATAGAGCATATCAAGTCTAACTTAAAATATCTTCCTGTAGATGAAGCACTGGATTACTTCAACACAACCTTTTTAGAAATACTAGACAGTCTTACACCCCTAGAGTAAAAAGGATGAAAACCAACCATGCTCCATGGCTAACCAAAGCTCGCAAAGAACTAATGCTAACTAGAGATAAAACATGGAAATAGTGTCAAAAACTTAAAAACCCCGCAGACCTACTGAGATTCAAACAGCTCTTGTAACCAAGTAAAAAGACTAGTATCCAAAGACAAAAAAGATTGCTGCCTAAAACTTCAAACAAATCATAAACAGAATCCCCAAAAAGTCTGGACATCTATAGGTTCACTTATCAGCCCTGGCACAAAAAGTAACCTGTGTCCTCAACCTGCCAAACCACCAGAACAAATAGCCAGCCTCTTCAATTCACACTTCATAAATTCTATAGCTAACCTCACTGCTAACTTTCCACAGCTCCACTCTAGTACAAATTGTACTGGAAAAGCCCCACTATCCCATCTCTCTCAATCCCCCTCCTCTACTACCTCACTTCCAAATGAATCAACAACAAATGCTTCACCCACATTTTCACTTAGGACAATCCCAACTTCTACTATAAAAAGGCTACTTCTCAAGTTAAAACCCAGCTCTAACACAGCAGACAATCTTGAAGCAAAAACCTTGGTGTAAACTGGTGTTTGCAAGACTGAAAAAACTTAAAAGATGCTGCAATATCAAAACTCTGCAGTAAAAACAGCAATGGTAAAGAATTAATTTGATTGTCTTTAATAAACAACCGGTACTCCAAACGTTAAGCGTTTTCATCCCACAAACTGGAACTTCATTAGAACGTTTAGGCATTTAAAAATTTTACATTTAAGTAATAAATGAAGCACAATATGTGACCAAAGTCCACAGATCACAAGCACAAATCAATCAATGAAAGATAAAAAAAAAAATAACTCATGAATGTTCTCACCTAAATAAATATATGTGCATAAGAACCATGCCTTTGTAAAATAAGTTTGAGCAACATCATATGTATTAAAAGATTTACAGTTTAGAGGCTTGCTTCTTAATTACCTGGAAATTGATATAGCTTCATTCAAGCCTGGCAGCTTATTAGCTTGTAGTCTTAGCTGCCACTGTAATTCACACTGCCCCAGTTTGATCTCCCAAGGACCACCCCTAATGTTTGGAAAAATGTACTAGCACAAAGAATAAAAACATTTTATGATTTGGACAGGACAATGCATGTTTGAAGAGAGCATTATTCATATTTCTGTTCAAACAGTGTTTCATTTAATAAGCTGCTTATATTATTTGAGAAAAAATTATCTAAGTGACTTCAATTAGATAATGCGTACCTTAAGGAAAGCATCAATAGGAAGTTGGTGCAGAAGGTTTACCTCAAAGACACAAGGTACAAGGTTTGAATCTCATGAAAGGAAAATTGGCTAGGCTTAAAATGGCCCAGGAGAGCAGTTAGCCTAGAACTTCTCTATGAAGGGACTGAGTATACAAAATCCCTGATGGTTTAGTTCACAATTCAGAACTGTTCAATGAGCTGTTTGTAGTCTTTGATCAGTACGGTTTTGACATGTGAATCCTTATCAGATTTAATGAAAAAGAAATGGAAAGACTGCTAGGTGACATTAATTCTTTAGATGCTTCCTTGAAATGGGACTTGATGTTTGAGGTGAAACATAGTGACTATGCCATGTTGTTTGACAATATTAACAAAAAAAATTGAGAAGGTAAAAATTCCGGTAATAACGGCCACACAGGTAAAAATCACACTTTCCAAAGCTAAGAATACAAAATCCATGGGACCAGACAACATCCTGGGCTGTGTACTACATGCACTACAAAATGAACTGGCACCTCACCTAAGTGTCATGTTTAATCATAGCCTCACCTCAGGCTTCGTGCCCACTGAGTGGCGCACAGCTACAGTTATCCCACTCCACAAGGGGGATCCACCTTGGATCCTGGGAACTACCGCCCCTTCAGTCTGATGAGCCTGATCTGCAAGGACATGGAACGTATTATCATGGAACCTATAAACAAAGACATTGCCAACCTTCAAACACTGGACCCCACCCAGTTTGGGTTCATGAAGGGCCGATCTTGTCTCCTGAATCTGATTGACTTCTTTGAATCAGTCTCCAGAGCTGTGGACGAGGGTAAGGCGGTCCACACAGCCTATCCGGACCTCACCAAGGCCTTCGACACCATCCCCACTCTGGAATCATAGATAAACTTACTAAGCTGGGCATTAATCCCTACGTCACTCGATGGGTTGCCAGCTGGCTTACTGACAGAACCCACACTGTAAAAGTTGCCAACTCCAAATCCAGCTCCAGACAAGTGACAAGTGGAGTACCTCAGGCTTCAGTCCTGGGACCACTCTTGTTTGGCATCTACTTCTCTGAAGTACAGGCCAATACTAAGGGACTCTGGCTAACAAAGTTTGCAGATGACTGGAAGCTGGGAGCCATTATTAAATCCCCAAATGATGTGGATATTCTACAAAAGGGCCATACAGAAACAGATGCTTGGTGCCAGACCCATGGGCTCAAGCTCAATGCCAAGAAATGTGTATTTATCCTCTTTGGGGGAAAAACATGTACCCGTGAATTGCCACATAGGTGACAATACACTAAACACTGAAAATGTGATAAGAGACTTAGGGACACACGTGGACAGTGGTCTCACCTTCGATAACCACATCGCCACAACAGTCAGGAAATCCTTCTATGTGGCAGACCTCATCACTAAGGGCTTTTCATCCAGAAAAAAGGAGGTCATTGTCTCACTGTACTCGTAACTCATTAGACCCGTTAAAGAATACAATGCCCCGTTTGGTATGTACCTGTCAAGACATCTGCAGCAACTGGAAAGGCCGCAGAAATACCTCACTAAAAGAACCACAGGCCTAAAGCAGATGCCCTATGTTGACCGTCTAAAAAAACTCCAGCTATATGCTGTCGCATATCATCTCCTCAGTGGTGATCTCTGCTTAACATACAAGGCCATGTCAAACCCAGAGCTGTTGGACATGCTACACTTAAAGAAATCCCAATCCCTCAGAGCCACACTCTCCAGGAATGTAAACCTTGTCATCACAATGAACAAAACATGCTGGAGGGATAGGTTCCTGACCCAGAGACTCCCCAGACTCTGAAACAGACTGCCCATACATGTCAAGCAGAGCGCCTCTTTGGCCCTCTTCAAAAGGAACCTTGATGATTGAATGGGAGATGGGAAATTCACCCCAGGAATCATGTCAGTCGCCCTGCTAGACTGGGGTCCAGTGAAGTAAATATTGTGGGAAGAAATAGCCAGGGAATTGTTATGGCTAGGCTTGTATAGGCCCTAGGGCTGATAGCCTAGTACCAACATATGAACCTATTACCAAACATAATAAACTTGTGAAGGATGAATTGGCTTATGCGGAAGGGAAAGCTTATCCTCTGCCTATTAATGATATGACTCCCACCGCTGATGACATTTTTGATGATAGACTGGCGACATTTCCTATTAGGAGTAATGCTGACCGTACCTTCAGTGCTGACTTGGCACCCATAATGAAGTTTTTTTTAGACCAAATGGAGTTTCCCTTCTTGAGGCATTCTGAGAGGTTGGCTCAAAGGGAGAGGGTAACACATAGTTTACCCCAGAGGATGATGCATAGTTGAGGGAGACAGTATTCGTGCAGATATTGAACCTACCTCTGGACAATTTTGGAATTTATAATATGCTGATTAATATATAAAATGATTCATTGTATTGTATTGTCATGATCCCTCAGTTCTTCATAATGTCTCTGAAATAGATGATTTTAAAATTTTTAATTATAGTTGGTTTATGATTGTGGCTAAGCATTTAAACTTAATTTAGGAAAGGTTTCACTTTTATTTCTACCTTCTCCTATGATGTTGCTGACTTGTTAATTGATTTGAAATTGTTCATTAGAAAATTAAATTTAAAAGTTGTGTACCATGACAAACCTAACCCACATGTGGACAAGGGAAATTTTGTTAGAGCCAGCATTTTTAATCCACCTATCCGCCCTCCCTTGCAATTCTATGAAAACAGTCTGTGAGCAGGATCTAAGAAACATCTTTAAAAAGCCTTGTTTTAGACATAAATGTAATCTGTCTAGTGATAAGAGGGAATTACTTCACGATATTTGTGGTAATCGTGACTTGAGAATTATGAAACCAGACAAGGGAAAGGGGAATTGTGTTGATGGATGCCATGGATTATATGGCTAAGACGTTTAATTTATTGAACAATGAATGTCGATACCATAAAACATCAAGGAACAAAATTAAAATAGCTTATTGTAATATTGATTTGTTCCTTAAAGATTTATGGAACCACGATGTTATAGATTACACTCTGTTCCAGTTTCTTAAGGTTGAAGAACCCATCACACCAGCAATCTTTGGCATCCCAAAACTACATATGGATGTCAACAATCCCCCTTATGTCCAATAGTTGCAGCTGCAGGCTCCAAAACTCACCCACTGGCTACTTTTATAGGTGGGTCATTAAAAGATTTCTTTCATGATCAAAGATATATTTTATGAGATTTGTGGGATTTTTTAAAGAGCGTTAACCATAGTCATTATAGTGACTTTTGGCCACTGGTGACAGTCGATGTTATGGACTTGCTTTCATCTGTACCACATATATATACACACATACGTACATACATATACACCTATAAATAAATTGATTAATTAAATAAATAGTTCAGTAAAAGAAGTACATCATTTAAAACGGTACCTGAGTTTCCTGCTAAGAATCAATAATCCAACTAAACAAAAAGCATTCCCTGTGGGGAATTCATAGATGAGAGTCACACTGAGTATAATGCACTAAATAACCACAAAATGTGTGAGGGTAGTTTGTAGAGCAATTTTTCAGTCACATTTTGAGTCAGATGGAATTGCAAAGAAAACAAAACTGAAAAACATGAAAGTCATGCATAATGAAATATAATAAAATCTTGACTGAATTAGAAATTTTAAGTATTCAGTCACACTTTATTTAATTACTAAATAAATGCTAATAATAAATATTAATTTAATTAATTAAATATTAATTTTACTAATTGTTTACTAAAGGTAAACCCAGCTAATTCTACTGTATCCTCTGGTGATGTCATTATAGAAATAGCATGGGGACGTGTGTGGTGGTGCATCCTTTAAGGAATATAGACACAATCTCCTGCTGTCCATATGATGATGTCACTGAGGAATACAATAAGATTTTATGGGCATGTCTTTAATAAAAATATTTCCTATTGGTTTTATTAAAAAAAACTACCGATAAGGCTACATATCTCTGTGTAAAGTGCAATTAGGGACCTACATCAGTAGAAATGTAATCTAATATGAAAAAATTCCAATTCTGGGAGGTGAGTTATAAATGCAGTTCCAGCAGCCTATCTGTGAAGTTAGGGAAGACTTTAGTCTGTACTGGGTAATATCACTGTAGTCCTACATAAACAGTGTATAAAAATGTTATACCTCTGGTCCTGAGTCTGTGACACAGCAAAGAGAAAGCTCTGATTGCTACCAAGATGACCTGGGACTTATTAGTGGCTGGAAGCTGGAATTTGTCTGCAAATACTATGAGACTGCATTGAATTTTCAACTATATTTCTTAATTTAATGTTTGGATATTTCCATTATTTTTGTTTATTTTTTACTCTTGTATTGCATTTTTTTTGTCTTACCCTAATGTTTTCATTGGCGTTTTAAAAGTTCTTGGCTAGGGTCATTTAGATGAAAATCCCTTTCTATTCACTGATTGAAAATGAATTAAATGTAGCAAATTGGTGGTGGTGGTGACAAGTGGGATTTCTTGTTTAGCTACATTCCTGTTTGGCTGCAAGTGCTCTGAGAATAGTGCTGGTGTGTGACTGCTTAGGCTTCTGGATGGGATTTCTTCAGTTATGGTTTGGCTACTTTTATTTTTCCTCTTATTCTGTTACAGTTTGCTTTATTTTAAATTGAGTTGTTTTCTTGGAGTTTTAAACGTTCTTTGCTGTGGTAAGTTAGAAAGAAAATCCTTTCCCATTCACTGATTAAAAAGGAACTAAGTCTAATTAGTCTGTAGAGCTCAGAATCAGGATTTCTTATTTAGCTGCTGGTTTGTGGCTGCACTGGGTTTAGGATTGGATATCTTTGTTTAAAGTTTGAATACTTTCATTATTTTATTTTATTTTATTTTTGCTCTTATTGTATTACAGTGTGTTTTATTTTAAATTGTGTTTACCTCAAATTTTTCTTGGAGTTTTAAAAGTTCTTGGCTATGGTAAGCAAGAAAAAGAGTAATCTTCCATTCATTGATTGAAAAGGAATTAAATCTAGCTAATTAGCTGGTGGAGATGATAAATGTTATTTCTTACTTAGCTGCAAGTGCTGTGAGACTACTGTTGGTGTGTGCCTGCACTGGATTTTCCCACCTACCTGCCCAGTCCATATTGTCATTTTAGTCTTGGTGGCTTTTGTGCTAACCACATCTACTGTAAATTTGACTTTGGAAGCTCATTCCGTTCTCATCTCAGCTGTCTGTTCTACTAGGCATTGAAAGATTAAACTGGGACAGCCCTCCCCTTAGACTGTTAAAGTTTCAGTTAGTTTCTGTTGCATATCATCCTACTCACTTAATGCACACTGCAATTTTCAGAGTATTAATCCATTTTTTATTTTACTTTTAAAATTTGTAGCATCAGGGACTAGACCACCAATCAGTGGAGAACCTAGGAACTGCTTCTGAGGAATCAGCTTGAGAGAAGTCCTTCTGTTTTGCTTCTGGTGAGAGAAGGAGTAAAGGAACAACATTTTCTAGCCTTCCTAAACATTGGCAATCACTGGAAGCCTGGAGAATTTCTTTGTAGTAGTCAGCTTGGGGTTAATGCTACCTCTCTGCTTGTCATGATAGAAGGAGCAGAGGAACATTGATTGCTGCTTGTTTTTGATTGGGTAATGTGTACAGGACATCACTTAGTAGTGTGGCCACAGTTTTGTTGAGAACTTCTTCAAGCCCTTTGTGCAGTTTGGCTGTCTCTTCATCAAGTTGCTGTACCTTCTATCCACGGTATCTACCAAGAGAAGTCTGTAGTAAGTGCACTGAACCCAGCAACATCTGGGTTAATACTACTACTCTGGAAGTAGCTTGATTCCTGGCTGCATGCAGCTGTGTTGAGATCAGCATAATCTCCACTACCAGACAGCACCTCTTAAGTAATCAACTCCAAACTTATTGGCACTGCTCCTGTTTCAGCTCACATTAAGCCAATGGATTTGCACTATCCAACCATCTCTGCAGCCAGCTAGGTTGAAATGGGAAGCCTTAGACAATGTAGCAATTGTTTCATGTTACTGACGACCACCTACTACTTAAACAAATTGACACAGTGTATGAGAGATGCAGTTGTTTAATGCTGTTGAAGACAAAACTCTCATATGAAGAAACCACACACAATACGTACACACACATAAATGCCAAGACTGTTGAAAGCAACCTGCCAAAACCATAAAGGCTTCTTCATTGTAACCTAAGTAGTAAGTACCCTCAACAATCTCAATAACATACAACACAAGAAGCATCCACCTTGAAATATACATCTAAGAGTCACAGTGCCTGACTTCAGAAGCCCATAATGCAAACCTCCACACAATCAAACATCATAATTATAGGTTACTGCATTTTGAGATACTCCGATGCAACACTCACCAGGCTGTGCAAGGGAGAAGGTCACCATCAGTTGCCTTTCAGGTGCCAGGATTCACCACATCATGCAGACTCTCCCATCCTTGCACCACAAGTACAATTATGACACAGCCATGGTATATATGGGTGTAAATGACTTGAGTTGTACCTCCCTGGACTATATGAAAAGAGACATAGTGGCGCTTTCAGAATATGTGACCAAGGCATGTATGAACCTACCTTTGAGCAGCATTCTACCATCACCAAGATTAATATCACAATGTGAACAAAAGATTATTGGCTTAGCTTCTGGTGTCATTGAAAGGGGGTCCAGTGTATGTCTGTCTAGGAAGAGAGAAAAGACTGTCCTGACTACTATTATGCAGGTATGGCCTGCACCTATTCCTCCCACAAGGCTTTTGTATGTTGGCTAACAGCTTGTCGACTCCCATAGAGCCTTTTTTAGGCAATGTTGGTCCTCATAAACTTCCATAAGAAAACTGAGTCTGGATAATATAAAAGTTTTGCTGATCAGTGCTAGGAGCCTTACTCCCTGCAAGGACTCCTTACACTGGAAAACATCAATATATGTATTGCCATAGAGACCTACTTCAAGACCATTGAAAGCATTCCATTAGTGCAGGGATGTAATGCCTACCACACATTAAAACCCACCACAGTAGATGAAAGCACTAAAGGTGGTGGTGTCTCCTTATTTAAAAAAAAAACACTTCACTTCCAGACGTGTTAGACAAGATAGCAGTCTGGAACTCCTCCACATCCAACTTACCATTAACAAGACCCCTTATCACATCATGGTTAACTATAGGACCCCATCTGTTTTCACCTCAGCCCATAACTCCTAATTGCATGGACTCCCTATGTATTAAGACAAACACCATTCTCCTAGTGGAATTCAACAACCCCTCCATTAACTGGGAGATTTATACATCCTCTAATATGTATTTCCAGAGATTTCTGGACTTCAATACAAATTCTCTGGACCAGCTAGTCAGCACCCCAGCCAGAGCTGATAAAATCCTGGACTTGGTCCCCACCAGAATGGGACAGCACTGATCCCTACCAATTGTAACTCCCTCCCTGGTCAAACTGAACAACAGAGCAGTCACATTCACCTTAAAACTGAATCCAGAACCATCATCCAGTAGTTCCATATTCGGTGATTATGCAAAGATTAATCTACTGAACCTGAGTGATGAGCTGGCTAAATTCAACATCCTCTTCCAACTTGATGACATCACTGCTTATGCAGAATCCCTTACTGCCAAATTCTAAGCACATATGAATAGTGGCATGGATGCATCTGTTTTCCTCTTAAGTAAATACAATGCCAAATTCAAAAATAAATCCCTATGGTGTAACCCAGATACAAACAAACTCTATAATAAAAGAAAACAGACTCATGGCATGTAAAAATGAATGTGACTCTTAAGATGTGGAAAAGCTCTTTATTTTATTTATTTATTCTGCTTTTGTTTACTGGGTTTGATTGACTGGGTTGCATTCATAGGAAAAATAGTTACTACTGCAGTATAAAAATAGAGACAACTATTACAATATAAAAGATACGTATGCTTTAGTAGATGTTGAGCATTCAGCATTTGAAGAGGTGTATTAGTGGGTTTGTCAGATAGAGATTACAAATTCAAAGAAATGGAGGTCAGGGAAGGAACAAGGTAGGGCAGAAACAGATGATACTGTAGTTAAGAGGTGGGATAGAAAGGTTCAGAGAGAATTTTACGTATGGCTGTCATAAGATTTATATTAGAAGTGTAGAGGTGAGAAGTGAACAGTATCACAAAACAATGCATATTGCTGGGAGATGCTAGTAAAAGTATTCAGGTATTGGTGAAGACGGTTTGTGGGGAATAGTATTCTGAAAGAAGAGAAATAGTGTGACTATATGGCATGCTGAAGGTAATAGTGGCATTTATCCTGGAAATGTACAGGAACAGATCCCTTGGCTTAATAGGTGAAATTTTAGGTATGTTTTAAATGAGTTTGCATTCTGTGTTGATTTCAGTGGTGGTGGTATGTGATTCAATAGTTTAGCTACACTATTTGAAAACAGAGATTTACTTGCAGTATTAGATGATTTGGTTATAGTCATTACTGATTTTTCTCTAAAGTGCACAATTGTGTAGAGGAATAGTGTTGTATTAGGATGATAAGGGCTGGGCAGTTTTCTGGCTTGTAGAGACATCTGTGTATTGTAGTTAGCTGAGAAGAAGCTAGGTGATGTGGTAGTTCTAACCAGTTTAATGCTATGCATTATTTTGTGACACTGTTCACCTCTCACCTCTGCACTTCTAATATAAATTTTATGATAGCCATATGTATATTTGTGGGCTAGGCAGTGCTATGTTGTATTTTTATAATTTACTGCAAATTTGGAGATATCATTTTAACATTGCTCAGGTTTGGACAGTTGTCAGACCTGAAGCTTAGTGACGACTGGGGCAGCATAGAGGAGAGATGTCAGTAAAACGGTTGAGGCTATACGTCCTCTGGCTGTCAGTGAGGTAGGATTTTACTCTGCATAAGGCACCTAGTTTTTAATGAGTTTTTTTTTAAAACCATGTATGATACGAGGTGGTCGAATTTCATCTGGTCATCTATGATGACACCCAGTCATTTTGTGTGGGTTACTTATTCTATTATGGTGTTGTTGGCAGAGATGATAGTGAATACTGTTGTTTGGTAGAGGTATGTTTTAGGATGAAAAAAGTAATTTATTTTTTTTTTTCTTGGTTAGAAGTAGTTGTGAGTTATTTAGCCATGTTTCAGTCAGAAAGAAGGGATCGTTATGTAAGGCTTGAAGTTTATAGAGAAATTTGGCAGAGCAGATTAGGATTGAGTCATCAGCATTTCTGTAGCAGTGTTGAGGTCATTGATGAATATGCTGAAAAGAATGGGGCTTGGTATAGATCCTTCTGGGATACCAGTACTTACTGGCAAGAAGGTGAAGAAATAATTTTTCTATGTCACCTCATGTGCTTTGTTTGAGAGGTAACTATGGAACCACTGCAGTGAATAGTTAGTGAGTCCTAAGAATGAGGGTTTATGTATGTTTCTGGTGAGAGACAGTATCAAAAGCTTTTGATAAGTCAAGGAAGATGGTAGAGACCAGACTTCTGGCATTTCTGTGGATGTTAACACTATTAACAGAATTCAGCATAGTAGTATTTTTGCTGTTATGAGGATGGAATCCATGTTGGGTTGAAGAGAGAAGCTTGTTATCTATTTTTGGCCTAGACTTTGAAAGATCTGTACTGATTCCACCCTTATGCAGTGGAATAATTAATGATTTTTTTTTTCATAGCAAGGGGACATTTTTTCAGATATGGATTAACTTCACACAAACCTTCTAGACGTTATTATTGATGGCCAGCTAAAGTTCACTCTCCATACCAGCAGTGTATTGAAAAGACTTCTCAAAAGTTAGGCCTGCTAAATAACCATAAGAAATTCTTACAAATGCTTCTAGGCTCTCCCTTGCACAGGCTTTCCTACTCACCACCCTACTCTCTGCAGCCCCTATTCTTACAAACCTCCAGTTCAACCTTCTGTCTAAATTAGAACTCACCTACAACAAAATAGCAGGATTTACTTCTAACCTCCCCTACCGCTGCCACCATTGCCTAGCCTTAAAAAAAAACTGCAGTGGCTGGAATTTCATCATCAAATCCTACTTCCCCAACTTCTCATGACTCATTCTGTCTTACATGAACCCTCCTCCTGCCCCTCTCTCTCCTCCCTTATCCATACCTACACTCCCAGCTGTGCCCTCCATAGCTGTCAGTAGCATCTTCTACAAGTTTGTGTGTCCAACAAAAATATTGGCAAACTCCTCTACAGTCACTCAATGGCAAATGCTTGAAGTAAACTACCACTCAGTCTTAGATCTATCCCAAACCTTAACTGTTTTAAAACGGCTCTAAAAGAGAACCTCCGTTGCTCATGGTCATGTCAATGCAATCACCCAACTTAACCCTATCTTCCACTCCTTTACTCCTCTAATACTCCTGCTGCTGCCATCTCTACTTTCAGTCTCTTATAGCCTACAATACTGTAGACTTAGATAGTGATCTGTTTTTCACTTTTCATGATCTAGCATGTTTTCTTCTCTCGCTGAGTTATCATACCTGTTACCTTTAAATGTTTTTGTGTACTAAGCCAGTATTTCCTCCTGAACAATTGAATTTGTTAACATTTTATTTCTTTTATTGTTAACTGTTGTTTGTAATACAACTGTATCTGAATTTTTTATGTAATTAAACTGCTGTTTCCTGCTGGAGCTTTTCTCCCCGGGCCTCCACTGAAAACTGGCCACCAATCCCAGTGGACCTCCCCGGTAATCAAACTGAAATAAATAATAAATAATACTCTGTCATATGATTAGTTATGTTTACATTTACATGTACTACTTGGAGCTTTTCTCCTCAGGCCTCTGCTGAAAAGGGGCTTTTGCCCAGTCGGACTAACCCGGTTAACATATGTGACATAAGATAATACATTTATTTGACTTTTCACCAGATGTGCAGTAGCCTCAGCTGCATTTTAAGATATTCACTAGGTAAATTGTCAGCGGCAGTTGTAGTAGGTTTTAATTTTTGAGGTATTTTTTGCTGGTATTTGTGGGAAAGAGAAGTGTTGAAAGAGGTTATATGATTTGAGTAAGATCTCAAGAGCTTGATTAGTTACCTCATTGGTTAATGACTACGGTCAGTATAAAAGTGGGTATTGAATTGGCTGGATATGATATCATTTTGTTTGTGTATTTGGTGCTGGCTGTGTAAATTGTCCTGGATTTTAACAACTTATTGATTGAGGCCCAGTACAGTTTAGGATTATCAGTCTGTATGTTTTGATTGGTTAAGTAGTAGGTTTTCTTAGCTTTGGTGGTAAGTTGTTTTGTTATGTTTCTTAGATGTCTATATGCTAGTAAAGTAGAAGCTGTTTTTTCTTTTTTTTTTCCACCGAGAATGCTGTTTGTATGGGCTGGATAGCATACCAGACTGCTTACTAGCCAGCCTGAAACAAGACCTGTCAGATCCCCTTACAGAGGCTATTCAGTGTCGGCCTCCAAACAAACTTTGCACCAGATGAATGGAGGACAGTAACTGTCATCCTCTTGCACAAAGGTGACAATGAACTGGTAATCACATTACACAAGATCCACAAAACACGATAAAACCAACACTAGTTTTTAAATAACATTCTTGGCGCGAAAACTGTGATGATCTTTTAAAGAAATATACTTTTACACAACACATTACCAATAACAAATATAAATGTGGAAACATTGTGAAAAACTGTTCGTAACTATGTGCACTAAACAGAACATAATAATATGCCATAAAAAACTTTATGTACTGTATGCCCTACCTATTAAAAACATGTAATATGTTATATTAATAAATAAATGTTAATAAAATATAATAAAATGTATGATACTAAATGTTAATATATTAAAAAGATAAATATTCTAAAACCATATACATAAGGATATGAATTGTAAATTAAGAGTCCATGGTCAAAAAAGGTTTAATACTGATATATTCATTAATACCTGGACTCCTGGTAGAATCAGTTAGCATCTGCCATTTGCTTTCCTTGCAGGCTAATCTTGTTTTCCAATCACCACCATATAAAATATCCTGCTCCTGATCTATAATAAAAAACAAAAAAATGTGATTTTTAATGCATTCTTACAGTCTTTCTTCTGTATTCTATAATAATGTTCATGGCCAAATACACTATCTGTTTGGTACTACAGTTTCCACCTCTACTTCTAATTGTTATTAGCATCACCCAATTGAATATCTACATTGATTACATCTTTTATCATGTTGGTTACCTAACTTCCTATGTTTAACTCTTTCCAACATTCTTTATAAACTATTCTTGGAGAATTTCCTAAAATAGTTTTGTTGCCGGTTTTGGGTTCCTTTTTTGCACAAAGGTGGGCATCAACAGACCAGGGAAATTATGCACCTATAGGGCATCTGTAAGGCTATGGAAAGGATCATTATGGAATAGTTAATAAGGGCATATGTAATCTAGGAGCTCTCAACCCAAGCCATTTCTGATTTGTCAAGGGGCGATTCTGCCTACTTAACCTGAATGACTTTTCTGAGAATTTCACCAAAGAAGTGGATGATGGCGTATCAGTACTCAAAGCATATCTGCACTTTACAAAGGTGTTCAACACCATCCCACACTCTGATATCATACATGAACTATCCCAGCTAAATATTAATTCCTATGTAACTCACAAATAGAACTAAGGAATTGAGGGTGCCCTGCTCTACTTCCTCAAAAAGAGCTGTCACTAGCAGTGTAACCCCAGGGTTCAGTCCTTCGGCCACTCCTCTCAGGGACTTATTTCTCGGAGAGATCAAATCTACTGTTAAGGGTTTATAGCTGACCTAGTCTGCGAATGACTGTAAACTTGATGGCATCATAAACTCCCAGAGGACACTAATATCCTCCAAGGGGGCCTTTCCCAAGCCAACAACTGATATAAAAGCCATGTATTAATAGTAAATGCCAATAAAAGCCAAGACCCTTTTGTAACTATCACACTGTGAACGCACCCTTGAAAATTGATCCAGCAGTTAGGGATGTGGGACCTTATCTAGACACTGAACTGTCATTTTTCACCACATATCCACTATCGCAAGAAAGTCTTTCTTTATTGCATAGCTTATTACAAAGGGTATGGAATCCAGGTCCAGGGTTGTGACCATTCCAAAGTATTTAACACTGATCAGGCTGATCATTGAGCATAATGCCCTTTTCGGAATGTAACTGTCCAAACATGGCACAAGTTGACAGCCTACATTGATTTCTGACTAAGAAAATCAAGGGCCCTGTTTGCTTCTTTCGGTTTTTCCTGGTTAGGGGTCGCCACAGCGGAACTCCGGTCCGCTAATGATTGGTAGTGGATTTTTACGTACCGGGTTACCAGCCCTGACGCACAACCTTCAATGAAGGCACGCCCCATTCACGTATGCCTACACACAGAAGACGCTTTAGCTGAGAATCGAACGGGACAACGTCTTGCTATGAGGTGACAACGCTACCACAGCACCAAATCACAAAAACTATGAGAACCATCTTAAAGCCATGTCCCTTTTCTCATTATCATGCAGCCTACTAAAGGATGATTTCCACTCACATGCAGAGCCTCACCAGATGCTATCCTGTCAAATCTACTACACATTCACAAGGACAGTGGGGTCATAAACACCTACTCAAGAGATATCAGTCTGTTTTGTAGCATAAATAGAACATGTTGGAGGGATAGATATGTATCACAAAGAATACCACTTATTTGGAATTGTCTCCATCTCCACTTAAAGCAAAGTACATGATCAACAAACACACTGCCTTACTGGCATATGGGCATAGAGCCTTGTTACCCTTCCCCTGTTAGACTGCTAAATCTCAGAACTCCTCCCACTGTCTGTCTGTCAGGGTGAAGAACCACTCACTGGCAAGATCAGGACAGCCCTTCACACTCACAAATAGAACCCTTTCGGTTTTCTCATGCCACAGTCAAATATCTTTTGGGATATTGCTTCTCTCAAACTGTGTGTAATCAGCTGCAGAGCTTAGATAAGTAATTCATTTTGGGTTTCATTCTCCCTCACTGCCTTCTGTGTCAGTGTTTGAATAGTTTGTTCTGCTGCTTTGAGTTTTTTTTCCTGATTAGAAATTTTGTATATGCATCTATTTTTACTTTGACTAGCACACTAAGGCCTATTGATTAAAAACTTCATTTGTAAGTTTTGACAAGAAAATGTACTGATACTGCATTTTTTTTTCTTTGGGATTATGATTACTTGAGAAGTTTGAGTAGGATTACAGCATCTAGAATGATTTTTTTTTCATTTAAATTGCAATTTAAGCTTCATTTTGTAAAACATTTCTGACAAGAATGTTTCATTAGTTTATTATTTAATTCTTCTCTAATACTGTTGGTTAGGCTGTATCCATTCATTTTGATAGAAAGTAGCATTATTTGTTACAAAATTAGGGGACTGTTGTGCATGTATTTTGTGCTTGTATTACTGAAACTCTCGTTTTATTCAGTGCAGTCTTTAGAACAGTAACCTCTGCAGAAACAGACTAGACTTTAGTTTGCTTTTGGCAGCATTTTGTATATTAAACATTTCTGACAGTATTTTTTATCAGTTTAAAGATTTATTTGTGGTCTAATACTGTTTAGGCTATATTTTGCTTTTGCTTGATTTATTTAGATCTATAATATTTGCTGGCTTCTGATCTGTGATGAAAGTGCTATTTTTTTTTTTTAGTTGAAAGTGCTATTTTTCCCCCACCCTTAATCCTGCTCTGTTAAATACTGGCCAAACAACTTGTGTGTTTTATCTGATTGTCTCAAGGCTTGTTAGTATAATTAAGATTCCCTGTTTGTTACATCTGCATTCATTGCTTGAATCTAATTGAATTCTGACTGAGAGTGCTACTGAAACAACTTGAAATATAAATTGAAGTATATATTTTTGGCACTTCTTTCCAAAGTTCTACAGTATCCTAATTGCATTTGCTTGATTGATTTAGACCTGTAATATTTGCTGGCTTCTGATCTGTGTTGAAAGTGCTATTTTTCTGAGTTGAAAAGGCTATTTTTCCCCACCCTTAATCCTGCTCTGTTAAATATTGGCCAAACAACTTGTGTGTTTTATCTGATTGTCTCAAGGCTTGCTAGTATAATTAAGATTCCTTGTTTGTTACCTCTGTATTTGTTGCTTGAATCTAATTGAGTTCTGACTGAGAGTGCTACTGAAACAACTCAAAATATAAATTGATAAGTATATATTGTGGCACTTCTTTCCAAAGTTCTGCAGTATCCTAATTGCTTTTGCTTAATTGATTTAGATCTATAATATTTGGTGGCTTCTGATCTGTGTTGAAAGTGCTATTTTTCCCCCACCCTGCCCTCCTTATTTGTGTTTTTTTTTTTGTACTTGGTGGCTTTGCAATTGCCCGCCCCTACTGTATATTTGATCTGTGACACTCCTCCCAGTCTAGTGTCTTTAGCTCATTCTACCTAATACAGAGAGAAGAAAAAAAAATTTACACTTTATTTATCTGCTTTTACTGTATTTGTGTTTCTTCCTACTTTATTACTTATTTTTCTCTTGCTGCCTGTTCTTAAAAGTACTTAATAGCATTTATTCTGCTGCATTTATTACTGCTTGTTAGTGGCCGATTAAATTGTAACTGTTATTCTAAGCCTTTGGATTACGCACTTGGGCTTCAGACCAGTTGTTTCACATTAGGAAGGTTTGTGGTCTGCACTGTTGTGGCAGGACAGGTAGCTTACATCCTTCCGAGTTGGGAGTTGCTGATTGACGGCTTAGTGTCTGTTATTTTAAAGTGTATTCATTCTGGTTTAAGCACTTGGGCTTTGGGCCAGTTTTTTACATTAAGAAGATGTGGTCTGCACTCTTGTGGGAAGCTGGATTCTGCCCTTCTGAGCTGGGAATTTCTGGTCACAGGCTTATTGTGCCTGCTTATTTGAACTGTTTCTTTCTGAAATTGGTGTGCCTTGTTGCTGTAGCATAGACCAGATTCAGGCCTGTTGAATCTGGCTTTGTTTGTATAACTTGAGCACTGATCCAGGCCATCTTTTTTTGGAGAATGTTCCCCTGCACCCTAGCAGCAGGAGTGTGCAGTTAGAACTTGTCTGATTGAAGACTGCTGGAGCAGGGCTCAGTTTTGAGCTTTTTTCTGGTTAATTGGGTAACTTGTTTAAATCAGTTTGTTCGTTTTCTATTGTTTTGTATATATATATATATATATATATATATATATATATATATATATATATATATATATATATATATATATATATATAAATTGCACTTTATTCATCTGCTTTTACTGTATATGTGTTTCTTCCTATTTTATTACTAGGGGTATTGACTACAACTCTGATCTGAGATATATAACAATAAGTATCCTTTTCTGTGCATTTAGTGTTTTTTTGATTGTATCTGCTTTATTTTCTGAAAAAAAATATACTTGTTTCCTGCCTTTCTAAGCTAGTATAGTCCAGTTTTCAGGTTAAGTGCTGAATTCAGGGCTGTGTTACAAATCTCTGTGTTTACCCATACTTTACTTGGATAGAAGGAAGTTTCCCTGTTCACCTGTGAGAGATAGGAGCTTTGAGCAGCCTATCTGTCCCTGGAGGAGTGGTTTCAGCCCAGAACTTAGTAGCTTATTGGCCATTTTGGGCTCATTTCTATCTCTTTCATTTCTCTGCTATAAATACCGCATTTGCCCAGTTTTGCATGCCAGGCAGCACCGGTTAGCTAGGGTATAACTATTCCCAGCTCCACAAAGTCTCCTCTTCAATTTTTCCCTTGGAACTAGACAAACTTTCAACTTAAGCATCATGGGATGGTGGCCTAATGGTTAAGGTGTTTGCCTTACAAACACAAGGTGCAGGGTTTGAGTCTCACAAGGGATAACTGGCTAGGCTTAAACTGTTTCACAAGGGCATTTAGCCTAGTATTAACAGTTAACACTTCACAAACAGTTAAGCACTCAAGCCATTCATTTCTCAGCCCAGCACTTGCTCAAAATTCATAGCAAGCACTTATAAACCCTAGCACTAGACCCTCCTATACTTACAGAAGGACATGGCTCTCTGTTCAACCTTACCAGCCATTCAGTTAAAGAGTTCACTGTACCTATCCAAGCATGTCCAAAGGGCAGTTTCAGGTGTACTCTCCAGTCCAACTGGTGAATCTGGGCATTTCGAGGCAATGTTACAACTGCCTCATGTACACAGAGAGCCCTCTCCTCCTACCACCAAACACTAATACATGTGAGAGATGCAATTATACAGCCAAACTGGAGGCTAAGCTCTCTCAACCCAAGGCTGGATCAGACAGTCAAGAGGAGAAGGGAAATACTTGCATCACACCACCAGTCTCACATAGACCCATTAAACCAGCACTGGCAAAAAACACGAAAACATACTCGAAGGCTATAAATAAAAATCTGCAAAAGTAGCAGAGACCTGCAAAGCGGACATCCAAGCAACCTCCACCCCCCCCAACACAAATCATGAAACACATACTTCACAAAACCAGTGTGCCATGCAATCACAGCCCTTAAGGCAAAATAACATACCCAACATACTAGTAATAGGTGACTCTATAGTCAGGCACACTGACGTCCCACTCACTAGGCTGAATAAGGAGAAGGTTGCTGTTAACTGTCTGTCGGGTGCCAGGATCCGCCACATAACACAAGCACTCAGGTCACTCCAGAACAAGTACAAATACGACTCTGTCATTGTCCATGTTGGTGTGAATGACCTGAGCCGTACCTCCCTGGACTACATGAAAAGAGACATGGAAGAGCTTTCTGATCTTGTACCCCAGGCCGGAATGACCCTGACCCTGAGTAGCATCCTGCCCTCACCAAGAATAATACCACAGTATAAAGAAAAAATTATCAATTTCAACAATTGGCTAAGTTTCTGGTGTCATTCAAAGGGGATCCAGTGTCTGTCCGCTGGGATGACATGCTCGACAAGCCATGCTGCTTCGCTAGGGACAGCTTGCACCTGTCACCCTTAGGCTTTCGAATACTGACCAAGGCTCTTGCCACTCCCATAGTGTCTTTTCTAGGCAAGGCTCAAAAGACAAACACACCGCCATAAATAGCACAAGTAACAAAAAACTGAGGGTAATGCTACTCAATGCCAGAAGTGTAAACCTCAAAATTCACGCACTCGAGGCACTCTTCAATATGGAGAAAATCGATATATGTGCAGTAAAAGAAACCTGGTTTAAGGCTCCAGAGAGCACCCCAGCACTACCAGGCTAGAACTCATACCATACATTTTGGCCACAGAACCCAGACCGAAATACAAAAGGCGGGGACGTATCCATATTCATCAAGGATACCCATACCTCCAGGTTAGTGGCACAGCACGATGCTTCAGAGATCATCCATGTGTAACTAACAACGGGCAATACTGCAATTCAAATTGTAGCTTGCTACAGATCACCCACCATGTCCCAGGACCCCATTCCGCATTTCTGGAAACACTGGGAAATATAAAGGTCCTACCAAACACCCTAATATTGGGTGACTTCAATTACCCAAACATTAACTGGGAGAACTACTCAAATACTAACTCCCTTGCCCAACATTTCCTAGAATTTATAAACTCAAACGCCCTGGATCAACTGGTCAACACTCCCACCAGAGTTGACAACATATTGGACCTGGTCATCACCAACATGGGCGACCGGTGCTCCACACTGGAGGTCAACCCCTCGCTGGTTAGATCTGACCATAAACAAATCACTTTGGATATCCACATTCCGCCCCCAACCCCCAGACAAGGAAACCAATGTGAAAAACTTTTCAAAAGCAAACTTCACGTTACTTAAGACCGAGGTGGACAGTTTCAAAGTCCCCATGCTAAAGGATAACGTTGTCCAAGCTGCAAAATCCTTTACTAATGCATTCTACGGGCACCTACACGAATACATGGATCGTGCTATCCCAAACAAAACCAAGACTCACTCCTCCAAGAAAAGGAAACCAGTCTGGTGGACTCCTGCCATAAACACGCTATACAATAGAAGGAGGAAACTAGTACAGAAAGGAGTAAAATCCCAAGAAGGGAAGACATCCCTGATCAGTATCAGCAAGAAACTACGATCATTCATAAAATCATCCAAGGCGAGTTTCGGGGAAAAAATTGCCAAGAACTCCAAAGATAACCACAAGGCATTCTTTAGCTATGTCAAGAATCTAAGTGGCAATGCTCAGATCTGCTCGGAGTTAGTGCAGAATGGTACAAAATACACTGAACAGACCGATATTGCCAACATCCTGGCAGACAGGTTCAGCCCAAACTTCACCCCCCTCTCACCCTCAAAAGCGCCCATAACCATATCAGAAGAATGTAGAGCCCCTGAAGTCACAGACACTCAGGTTAAAACAGCCCTCTCCAAAGCCAAAAACACAGCATCAGTGGGACCGAATGGTGTCCCGGGCTGTGTCCTACACAAGCTCAAAGACGAACTAACTCTTCACCTAAACACACTGTTCAAACTCAGCCTCTCCACAGGTTACGTACCCATAGAGCGATGCACAGCAACGGTTATTCCGCTCCACAAAGGTGGAACCACAACACACCTCAGGAACTATCGCCCTATAAGCCTGACTAGCTTGGTCTGCAAGGCTATGGAGTGCATCATCATGGAACTCATTAAAAGAGACATTGGGAACCTCCAAACACTGGACCCTACCCAGTTCAGCTTTGTTAAGGGCAGATCATGCCTCCTAAACCCAGTGGACTTCTTTGAGACAGTTACCAAGGCTATAGACGAGGGAATGTTGGTGCGCACAGCCTACCTAGACCTCGCAAAGGCCTTCGACACCATTCCCCATTATGGTATTATAGACATGCTCACCAGCCTGAACATAAACCCCTATGTCACAAGATGGGTTGCCAACTGGCTCACGGAAAGAACCCACATGGTAAGAGTTGCGGGAGCTAGGTCTGACTCTAAACCGGTTACAAGTGGCGATCCCCAGGGCTCAGTCCTAGGACCCCTCCTGTTCGGCATATACTTCTCAGAGGTACAGGCAAGCACAGGAGGACTATGGCTGACCAAGTTCACAGACGACTGCAAACTAGGGGCTATAATTGACTCTCCGGCTGACACAGACATCCTCCAAAAGGGTCTCACTGAGACAGATACCTGGTGTCAAAATCATGGCCTGAAGCTAAATGCCAAAAAGTGCATAGTCATCCCCTTTGGAAAAAACAAAGTACCCACAAACTACCACATAGGTGGTAGTCCCCTAAATACGGAAGACATAATAAGGGATCTGGGACCCAAGTAGATAGCAATCTCTCCTTTGATAATCACATTGCCAAAGTGGTTAGAAAATCCTTCTACGTGGCCCACCTTATCACAAAAGGGTTCGCATCCAGATCAAAAGAGGTCATTGTCCCCCTCTACTTATCGCTGATCAGACCCATCATAGAGTAGAACGGCCCATTTGGGATGTATCCTACAAGACACCTGCAACAGATGTAAAGACCACAGAAGTACCTCACCAAGAGGATCACTGACTTCAAACAGATGCCCTATGCAGCTCGACTGAAGAAACTCCAGCTGTACTCGGTTGCATACCGCCTACTTAGAGGTGATCTCTGCGTGACATAAAAGGCCATGTCCAACCCAGAACTGATGGACATGATCCACCTAAAGAAAAGCTTATCCCCTCGAGCCACACGCTGTAGGGATCTAAACGTCACCACAACAATAAATAGGACATGTTGGAGATATAGATTCCTGTCCCAGACTTCCCATGCTTTGGAACAGGATTTCAATCTACATTAGGCAGTGCTCCTCGCTAACACTCTTCAAGAGAAACCTTGATGAGTGGCTGGGAAACAGAAAGTTTACCCCGGGGATCACTTCAGTGGCTCTGCTGGACAGAGGCACAGGGAACTAATCTAATGGAGCGGCGAAAGCCAACACATTCTGGCTAGGCTTATAAATGCCTTCGGGCAGATAGCCTAGTACCTACCTATGAACCTACCTGTTCATTTGTACTGAAACTAGTATTTTTTTCACAAAGTCAGGATACTTTTCTGCATGCATTTTGTGCTTTGAACTGTGCTACTGAAAATACTGTCATTTTCTCATTACAGCATTCAGTATCCCATAGAAATAGCCTTTAGATTGCTGTTTAGAGGAGGAATAGTGGGATTTGTCTATCTTATTGGGCTGACCATGCAGCCAGTATTTGGTATTGAGCAGGGCAGTTTTTTTGTCACCTAACTTGATGAACTCAGAGAGTCCATCTTCCCCATCTGCACCTAACAAAATAAATAAAAAAAAATATGCCTCAGACTATGGCTTGTGATTCCATAGTAGCCTTAGCTTCGAGCATGCTATAGGACCACTCACATTTGTACCACCAGGTCCCCTGGTGTGGTCATAGTACCACAACTGTGCATCACACAAGGGTCAAATGCATCCCCTGGGGCTGTACCATTGCCTGCTGCAGGAGTGGTAGAATGAAAATCTTTAGATGCAGGAGGAAGTCAGTGTGCAGAATCTGTTGCCAGTATTGATATTTTTCTCCCACTAGTGTAGTGCATGTCACAAAGAAACAGAAGACTCTTCACTTGGTGGGGCAGCACTGTCTATCTGGTTTGCCACCTGAGATTGTGGCTATCAGTAACTCCATGTGGCAGGCAGTAGGTTATGGGGTACATACCTGGGTTATAATAACGCCTGTGCTTATGGATCCCTTTTTTGAAGGGCATCCTGTTTCTGAGGACACTCACCTGTCTGTGTCAGATCAGTTAGTTCCTTCAATGCCAATAGATACAGGGATCCAAACAGATGTTTTTTCCCCTCCTTTGATTCCAGTGTTTGGACAGGTCTTCTAGAAAGCTTGTAGCTCTCCTCTGTTCATTGAGGCTTTGCCTAAGAAAGGGTTTAAGAAACTTTGGGTATGCCTGGCCTCCAAACTCTTTTGTCTGCAGATCCTGCTTTGATGTCCCCAGAGACTTTTGATAGCAAGAAAACTTTGTCTTATTTCTGCTCAGTCAATCAGATTAATTAGACAAGTGGCTAGAATCTTAAGAAAGGTAGCCGTCTTAGTCCAGTGCAGTAGTTTTTAAAGTGTTTATTTACTTGTGTTTTATGTGGAAGTTTGCACTGAGATAAATGTACAGGTTAGATGGGTTTGCTGCAGTATTGCCTACAGAACAAAGAATCTGTGTTAAACATATTGTTTTTGATGTTTTACAGGCATCAAAACATGTTTCAAAAAGTGACTTGCAGGGGGCTGATGCAGTTTCTAGAAATGAAGCCTTCACTGTCAGTGGTGATTAGGAGTTATGCTTGGTTGTACTCCCAGAATTTTTGCAGTGAGTTAACAATGCCCCTTTTCATTCTGATTGTGCCTTTGGTACAGCAGCTAATCTGATCCATATCACTGGCATGACAAATGTAAACTGATACAAGGAGTACCAAAAATGTTTCATATTCCCAGACTCTCCTCCTTTAAACAAGATAACGTTCGGTGGCCTAACAAGCAGAAGCCCCATATGAACAATATCCAAGGCAAGAAAATGAAATGGCAGGACAACAACTCCATCAGGCCTAAGAAAAATTCCTTGAAAGGGTACCCCCTTTCTAACTTATGACTATGCCATGGCGCAGTACCTATCTTTATCAAGTCCCCTGTTGGGTGCCTTGTCTTTCAAGTTACTCTGGCTATCAGTGGTTTCTGACAAAGAGGTGCTAAACATAGTTGGAAGGGTTTCAGATAGAAGTGCAAAGATATTCTGCCTTCATTCAACAGGGGTACCCCCCCTTATCTTCTGGACTAGACTTTATTTCCTCCTTTCTCCACAAATACTGGGCTCAGGGTACATAAAACTGGCCCCTTCTTTGGAAAGAACAGGTTTCTTCTCTAATATTTTCTTGGTTCCCCAAAAACAGCAGTAGTGTAGACCGGTATGGAGCCTTTCTTTTTTTAAATAAATTGTCAAGGTTCCCAAGTTCAAGGCGCTCACCCTGCAGACAGTGCTTCCTATGTTTCCAGACCACTGCTTCATGGTGACCCTGGTCTTGACATATACCTTTCTTCATATCCCCAGAGCTCCTCACTTCAGTGTTTCACATTATCAGTTTTCTGTTTTGCCCTTTGGGCTATCCTCTGCAACACGAATGTTTTACAAATACCTTGCTCTGGTAAGGACCCACTACATACTTTGGGAATGCACTTTTCTGTATTTAGACGACTTGCTGATCTGTGCAGTGTTGCCATCCGGTTGTGAAGAATCACTAGAGAAGGTCTTGTCCTGACTCTCCCATTTAGGATTCAAGTTGAACCTCCTACAGTCATGTTGATACCCTTGCAAAGACTTGTCTTTCTAGGGTGCTTAATCAACTTCACATGTGTCTGGCTTTTCTGCCTGAAGACAAGGTCCTGTTGTACTGGATGGTGTTTTTAGAATTTTCCAAGGGAACTGTCAGCTTGGTGAGAGAATTCCTAAACATTTTTGGACTGATGGTGTGCATGATTCTCATGATACCCCTGGCTCATCTTCATATGAGAAGAATTCAGTGGTATGTCTGAAATTGTTGGACGCAGCAACTTCTTTTCCCTGGAATCACAGTAGCTGGTGCTGCCCTTCATCAGACAAGAATTACAGTAGTGTAGAGATGAGTTGAGTATCAGTCCAGGTCTTCCTTTTTCCCTCCTAATGCCAGTACAGTTTGTCCAGAGAGGTTCATCCAACTTTGCCTGGGGATCTGTCTCAATGTGGGTGCAGGTGCTACCCACTTGGGGACTCAAGGACACATGGAAGCAGATAAGTGTCTAGAAGATGTTGGCAGTGTTTCACCCCTTGAAAGTTTGTCACCACCTTTGTACTCCGGATCCTCTTCTGGTGGTTATGGACATAAGCACAGTGATGTGGTACCTCAGCAAACTAGGGGATATGAGGTCTTACTTGCTGATTGGCAGTAATAGTCTTGGAGTGAGCTTCTCAGTATTCTCTGTTTCTTCAGGATTCAGACATCCTATCAGACAGACTAAACAGATCCTGAGTAAACCCCCCCCAAGTGAAAGCTCAAAGCAGTGGTGTTCCAGGATCTAGCACAGATGTGGACTCCTCCTCTAATAGAACTGTTTGTCTCCTTTCAAAACAGATAGTTGGAAAAATTTTGTTCCAATTATCCTAGCAGCCATGCTTGGAGGACAGACATATTCTCCTTCTCTGGGACATTAATGTCCCTGTTTCATTTCCACCATAACAATAGGATAAGGGACTTGCAAGGTACTTCTGAAAGTTCAAAGAGGAATACCAAAGGTAATTGTAGTAACCTCTGTTGGCCCAGATGATCTTGGTTCTCCCTGTTTATGGTATTGGTCAAGGACAGTTACCACAGATTCCTCACGTACTGGACCTCCTCACATGGTCTCAAGGGCGACTGATGCACCCTGGTTTGGAGAAACAGAAACTTCTATTGACAGCCTTGGTGAGTCTATCTTAGGAACTTTGTTAAGGATGTGCAGCAGGTGTTAAAGGACACCAAAAATGTGCTATTAAAAAATCTTATGTTTACAAATGGATGAGGTATTCTTGGTGGTGCCCGAATACAAACAAAAAAGTCTATTTTGGTTCATGTTCTTCTGGTCTTGAAATATTGATGTGAGCTACTGCAGGATGGCTTAGTGTATGCATCCATTACAGTGCATTTCATGGCCATTCCAGCTTGTCTGCTAATGGATCCTTCTATCTCTTTCTTCCTTTTTTGATAAAACAGCTCATGAAAGAAGTATTGCGTATGAGGCCCTCTCATAAGCAAATTCCTCCTTTGTGGAATGTCAGCTATGTTCTTGAAAAATTGACCTTAACCACCTTTTCAAATGGCAGTGAACCCTGATTTTTGGTTCTTAACACAGACAATTGTTTTGCTTATTGCTCTGATATCTGCAAGGCAAGTTTCTGAGCTACATGCTCTCATGGTAAGAAGGATATCAGTGTATAGACAGAGAAAGGGATGGGAGATTTCTAAATGAAAGACCTGCAATGGTTGAGTTTTTAATCAAATCAAGAACAGAAGCTGCTGGTAAAAAAAGGATAATTAGTAGGGCATATAAAATATTGCACAATAACTATAGGAATCAATCAGAAGAGGTTGGAAGAGAGATTAGATATGCAATTCACAAAGAATCAAACTTGCATGATTTTCCACAGGGATAGGGTTGTGTTACACACTTATCCTTTTTTCAGGCTGAAAGTGGTTTATCTCTTCGCTTTCTATCGGTCATTAAATCTCCCTGTGTTCTTCCTGGAGCCCAAGTATAAGGCATAAATGTTGTTACTTTATGCCTTGGATGTGCATAGGCAGCTCGTGCAGTACCTTGACAGAAGAAAGCCCTTTGAGAAGGCAGAAAGGCTTTTTATTTCTTTTTCTGGGTCAAAGAAAGGCCAGCATCTCTGTAAGCAATTCATTGCACATGGGTTTCCCCTGGGTATTATTTTATGTTGCACCCATCATGGAGAGGTGACTCCAGGCAAGGTAAAGGTGCTTTTCACCAGGGCCTTTTCCTCATTGGTGATATTTTGGAAAGGAGTGGACTCATAGGAGGTTACTAGGCTAATGGCCCTGGGGCCTGTACAAGCCTAGCCAAGAGTTTATCCCCAAAAAGAAACCTCAGTCAGCACTTGTTGCCCCTGTCAGTGAGGGACACATGTAGAACCCCTGGGACAAATTTGTGCTTTCCCATCCACTCATCAGGGTTGTGCTTGAAGAGGGTCAGTGAGGTGCTCTGTTTGACATGTATGGGAAGTCTATTCCAGAGACGGGGCAGCCTCTGGGAGACAAACCTGTCTCTCCAGCCAGTCTTGTTGGTGTCGCATATTAGATTCAGGCCTTTCAAGCGGGTAATGCATGAGGTGTTAGACTTACGGATATGGAGCATCTCTAGTAGGGCAGGGTCCAAGATTGCCTTGTAGGCGAGACACAGATCACCCCTGAGCAATCTGTACGATACCGAATAGAGTGATAGTGATTTGAGCCTGTCCACATAGGACAGGTGTTGGAGGCCATGGATTCTGTTTATGAGATATTTCAGTGGCCTTTCCAGTTGGTGCAGATGTTTGGAGAGGTACATACCAAATGGGGTGTTATACTCAATTACTAGTCTAATGAGGGAGGAGTATAGAGAGGTAATAACCTGCTTTTTTCTGGATGCATTCCCTTTACTTATGAGGTGAACCAAATAAAAGGCTTTTCTGACCACTGCAGCTACATGATGGTCAAATGTGAGGTTATCAACCTGAGTGCCCAGGTCTCTCACCACAGGTTGTGTGCTTAAGGGGTTGCTGTTGATGTGGTAATCAGTAGGGGGCGTGTTTTTGCCGAATGGTAAGATGATACATTTTTTTGTGTTTAGCTTGAGGCCATGAATTTGGCACCAGTCATTAGTTGCTGTGAGACCCACTTGCAGTATGTTAGCATCATTTGGGGAGTCAGTGACAGCACCCAACTTACAGTCATCCGCAAACTTTGTCAGCCACAGGCCTTTTGTCTTTACCTGGAACTCTGAGAAGTAGATGCCAAACAGTAGGGGTCCCAGCACAGATCCCTGGGGAACTCCACTAGTGACAGGTCTGCTGTCAAAGGTGGAAGTGACTATTTTGACTTTGAGGGTCCTGTCGCTAAGCCATTTGTCCACCCACCTGATGAGATAGGGATTTATGCCAAGCTGTGTTAGCTTTTTGATAATGCCTGATTGGGAATTGTTTCAAAGGCCTTGGCCAGGTCAAGGTAAGCTGTATGTACTGACTTTCCGTCATCCAGGGCCTTGGTGACAGTCTCAAAGAAGTCAACCAGGTTCAACAGGCAAGATCTGCCCTTGAATCTGAACTGGGTGGGGTCAAGTGCTTGGAGATTGCCTATGTCCTTGTTTATGAGATCCATAATAATACGCTCCATGGCTTTACATATCAGACTTGTCAAGCTAATGGGGCGATAGTTTCCAGGGTCAGTAGTGGCACCACCTTTGTGCAAGGGGATGACAGTGGCAGTTCTCCACTCTGCTGGAATGAAGCCTGTACTTAGGCTGTGGTTGAATAGAGTGCTGAATAGCAAAGCCAGTTCTTGCTGGAGATGGTGCAGAATACAGCCTGGGATACTATCAGGCCCCATGGAAGCTGTGTTCTTTGCCTTGGTTAGGGCCTTTAGCACTTGATATACGAAGATGTGAGGTGTGGGACAAGTACCAGGGATGTCAAAAGGGCCTTTGGGGGGGACATGGGGGTGACATTTGTGCTGAACCTGTTAGCAGGTTGGCTAAATCAACAAGGTCGGTGTAAATTATACTGTTAAGTACTAATTCGGAACAAACCTGGGCTTTGCCATGGAGGTTCCTGACGTAACTGAAGAAGGCTTTATGGTTTCCCTTTCTTTCAGAGGCTAGTTTCAATTCATAATTGGCTTTGGAGGCTTTCACTAGTGATCTAATTTGCTTGATAAGGCTAAGGGGAGAGTTTTTCCAGTTTGGAATATGTTCCTTTTTACCCTTGGACAACAGTTTCTTCCTTTTGTTATAAAGCCTGTTGATAGAGGATGTCCACCAAACAGGTTTGTGCTTCCTTGAAGAGCAGGTTTTAGTTCCATTGGGTGTGGCTGAGTCCATGCATTTGTACAGGTGCTTGTATACTGTTCAGCATAATTGTCTGCATCCTCTGAGGGGGGCAGTGGTGTGAAGCTACAGATACCCTCACTTAGGAGGTTGTAGTCAGCTTTTGAGTAGTCTTTAAACTTTAGTTTTGATTTCAGTTGGGGAGGATTGGGTGGAATGAGACAGTGTGATGATCTGATCTCACCAGGGAAGAGCATACTATGGGAGTGGTGCAGCGGTCACCCATGTTGGTGAGAACCAAGTCCAGAATGTTATCTCCCCTTGTTGGGGATGAGACAAGCTGGTCTAGTGCATTAGAATTGATGAAGTCAAGGAAACTTTGAGTGGGTGCATTAGTGCAGGAATAGTTCACCCAGTCTGTGGTGTGGTGGCTGAAGTCACCAAGAATCAGAGTGTTAGGGGGGGTACCTTAATGGAGTCAGGTAGATCCAGGTAAGAAGAATGGGTATACTGAGTCATGGAGGGGGGGTCTGTAGTTGGCTATAACTTGGATGGATGTCTTGCCAACTATCAGTTGCACCTGGAGTAGTTCCAGTGCGTCATGCTGGCAAATCAATCTGGTGGTGTGCCGGTCCTTAATGAAGATAGAGACTCCATCATCCTTAATCTTCCCAACCTCATTTTGGGGTCAGAATGTGTGGCCTGGTAAGGGAGGGGTGCTCTCCAAAGCCCTGAACCAGGTTTCCTTGACCACACAGACATCTGCATTTTCCAGTGCAAGGATAGCCTCCAATGAGTGTATTTTCAGGTTAAGGCTCCTAGCGTTAAGCAGCATAACCTTCAGTTTGTAGATAAATATTCTATGGGGAGCAACTTGGTCCTCCATCCTTATCTTCACAAAGCACAATAAACTGGATGCTTTTCTAGATCCAGTGTAGACATCACAAGGACTGTTCTCTAGGGGCTCCTGGACCCTTATCCTTCCCTTCTGCTAGATTGGATAATCTTTGTAAATCTACCCATATGTCAGTAAGGCAGTGTGTTGGTTGAACGTAATACAGTTAAATAAGTTCCACCTTCCTGTAACAGTAGATGCTAGTAGAACAGTCTTCCTTACTGGCAATACCTTTCCACCAGCACCCTCTTTTTGTTGGGTGTATATAGTTGGTTGTAGGAGGTGCTGTTTAGTTTGGCTCAGCAACCTTTTGTGGTTTGTGTGGTATTTGTATGGAACAGAAGGTCTTCACAATGCTTGTATTTCATCTGCTCTTCCTGTTGAACCCTACAAAACTGAAAGGATCCTGTATGTGATTGTAAAGGGCTGTCATGGTCCTGCCAGGTGATTGGATCTTCACACTCATGGACAGGCATTGGGAGGATTTCTGAGCATTGACATACTGCCAGCAGAAGATTGCAGGGTACTAGTACCCATATGCCAGGAATGCATTGTGTTCTATGATCATTTACTTTTGCAGGTAAATGGAACTTGTGCAACTGTACTTTCTCTTACACTATTCAGACGTACTCTGGACGAATGAATGGGTAACCTCAAATTTACCCCTCATTTAACATCCTTGTCCCTCATGGATCTGGGCATCACATAAATCCTGCTCTTCTATAGGTTATTTTTTACTTAAAATATAGAGGCTAAAAATTTCATGGGAATACAGTGGATATAAAAAGTTTACACACCCCTGTTAAAATGCCAGGTTTTTGTGATTTTAAAAAAATGAGATCACAATAAATCATTTCAAAACTTTTCCCACCTTTAATGTGACCTATAACCTGTACAATTCAATTGAAACACAGCAACACCAATTGAAGCGTAGCAACAGTTATCCCACTCCACAAAGGACCCTGGGAACTATCGCCCTATAAGCCTGACTAGCCTGGTCTGCAAGGCTATGGAGTGCATCATCATGGAACTCATTAACAGAGACAATGGGAACCTCCAAACTATGGACCCCACCCAGTTTTGCTTTGTTAAGGGCAGATCATGCCTCCTAAACCTGGTGAACTTCTTTGAGACGGTTATCACGGCATTAGATGAGGGTAAGGAGAGCCTACACAACCTACCTAGACCTCGCAAAGGCTTTCAACACCATTCCTCATTCTGGTATTATAGACAAACTCACCAGCCTGAACATTAACCCCTACGTCACAAGATGGATTTCAAATTGGCTCATGGACAGAACCCACACGGTGAGAGTTGCAGACTCTAGGTCCGATTCTAAACCGGTCACAACTGGCATCCCCCAGGGTTCAGTTCTAGGACCCCTCCTGTTTGGTATATACTTCTCAGAGGTACAGGAAAGCACAGGAGGACTTTGGCTGACCAAGTTCACAGACGACTGCAAACTAGGGGCCATAATTGATTCTCTGGCTAATACAGACACCCTCCAGAAGGGTCTCACTTCGACGGCTACCTGATGTCAAAATCATGGCCTCAAGCTGAATGCCAAAAAGTGCATAGTCATCCTCTTTGGAAAAAACAAAGTACCTGCGAACTACCAGGTGGTAGTCCCCTAAATGCAGATAAAGTAATAAGGGATCTGGGGGACCCAAGTAGATAGCAATCTCTCCTTTGATAATCATATTGCCAAAGTGGTTAGAAAATCCTTCTACGTGGCCTGCCTAATCTCAAAAGGGTTCGCATCCAGAACAAAGGAGGATGTTCTTCGTCTTCCCTTGCTGCAGTCCTGACAATTGGGTATAGTCCGCGTCCCAGTCGGCCCGAATACCAGAGTATAAGGCTGACGTCGGTCATGGCGCCTTAGACTGACGTCAGTACGTCAGGGTACTAATGCGCATGACCGACGTCATTTCCTCAGTCTTTTTTGCCGCATGGTCCGATGCAGAAGCAATTTTGCGAGTGCAGGTTGGCGTTCTGAGATTTTCCGAAACCGGAGTTTCAGACCGAATACAGAGTTGGCTAAGTAACCCGTTGGAACATTTTGGTTTTCTTGCCTCAGTATTTAACCGGATGTCAGAAAAAGTGAATAACTGTATTTCTTGTGGGAAGCAGATACCGCATAGGGATTATCATACATTGTGTATACCTTGTTTAGGGCCTGAGCACGGCGTTGTTGGTTGCGCTCTTGTGCTAGATTTAACAAAGCGCACTATTAAGAGGAGGCTTGATTGTGCTAGGTTAGTGTTTGGGAAGCGTTGCAATTATACTATGCCGTCGGATGCTCCGGCGCCTGCTTCATCTAAGAAGCACAAGGACAAAACAGTGAAGTCTAGGGTGAGGAACCGGCAGTCCCGGACGTCGGTCCTTTAGAAGGCTCAGGGGAGCCAGAGGTTTTGCCAGGAGTCTCTATGGAGTCTCAGGCAGATACTTTACTGTTACAGGATGTGCCCTCTCAGGAGGTAGGCCAGGCTGAGGCGGCTTCTCAGGTAACTGTTCTTCCCTCTCTTCCCAAGGTAGTTAGGGCCTCTCCTTCTGTTGCCAAAGCTTCTTTTAGAGGAAGGCCAAGTTCAGCTTTTGTAGGGGCTTCTCCTAGCATTTCGGGCTCTGTGCCTAAGAAACATATGCTTAAAATGGCAGAAGATTTGATTACTCTGATTAGAGGTTCTATGCCCCCACCTGATAAGAGGCCTAGGGTGGAACAGGAGTTTGATAGTTTTGAACAGTGTTCACAGGCTTCAGGGTCTTCTGTGGAAGACTTGCAAGAGTTTCCTACTTATTCTGATTCTGATGTGGATGATTCCACTCCTTCAGCTTCTCCTCCTGAGGATTTTTCATTTTCAGAGACTCTTCACTCCATGAGGAGCACTTTAAATGGGAAGCCCAAGATTACTCTGACTCCAGAAAAGGCTTAGGGAATTCTTGTTTTGCCCCAGCATAGGCCCTTAGCTATTCCTCCTGTGTTGAATGTGGTGGAGGATGTTTTTGCAGAGGCTTCTCTGAACCCTGATTCCTTGCCTCCTGCTCCTGTTCAGCCTGATAGGTATTATAGGGTGCCCGAAGCTCATAAGTATTTGTTTAAGAGTCCCACGGCGGAGCCAGAAACTGTTTCTCAGGGGCCTAAAGGTGTTAAAGCTTCTGTGGTTAAAATCCTGTACCCTCTGATAAAGAGGCAAGGGCTTTGGATAGGTGGGGTAAGAAAGTATATACTTCTTCCACTCTAGCCATGAGGGCGTTGAATTGTCAATTTCATATGCTGAAATATCAGAATTATCTCCTTTCACAATTGAAATCTAAGGTGGATGCTTTGGCGGAAGGTATTGAGTGTAAAGAATTGCTGGATTTGGTTCATGTGTCTGAACAAGTGGGTAAGCATTCTTTGCAGTGTGGTTTTGATGCTGTCCAGGCCTCCTCGAGGGTGGCTGCTACTAGTTCTGTTCTTCGCAGACATGCATGGTTGAAGGATCAGAATTTAGCTGAGCATGTTAAGACCAGGATTTTGGATGCTCCTTTACAGTCTGATGTGTTGTTTGGACCGCCTGTGGAAGCAGTTTTAAAGAAAATGGAGGACAAAGCTAAGTCTATGCAGACTGTTAAAGATTTTTGCAGGTGCAGCCTCCGAGTTTAGTAGAAATTGGCCTGCTAAGGGGTGGACATATCCTGCTTATGGTTCCCAGTCTAGGGGTAGGTCTAGACGTGGTAGGGGCAGGGCTCAAGGTTCGTTTAGGCCTAGATCAGACAGTTCACCTGCTCAGACTTCTGGTGAGGGCAGGGGTCAGTCCTTTCGTAAGCAGAACCAATGACCTGCCTTTTCAGCTGCCAGTGGACTCTCGTCTGGCAGCTCCTTTGGGAGGAAGATTGTCTCTTTTCAAATAAAATTGGGATTTAATCACTCAAGACAGATGGGTGCTGGATATCATTCATCACGGGTACAGATTTTATTTCCACACAATGCTACCTTTCAAAGGCATGCCAGATGTTCCTCCTCCACAAAGAAAAGAGGCTCACAAGCAAGTTTCTCAGTTACTCCAGATAGGGGCTATTCAGCCAGTCCCTGTGTCAGAAAGGGGCTTCGGATTTTATTCTCGCCTGTTCCTAGTACCAAAGAAGGGGAACACGTGGAGACCAATTTTGGATTTATCTATCCTCAACACTTATCTGGACATTCCCAAGTTCAAGATGTTGACGTTACAGCAACTGTTACCTCTGCTGGGCAAGGATCACTGGATGGTAACTTTGGATCTCAAGGAAGCTTACCTTCATGTGCCCATAAGGCTAAGTTGCAGAAAGTATCTGAGGTTTCGAACTGGAGATTTTCATTATCAGTTCTCTGCATTGCCCTTTGGCTTATCTACTGCCCAGAGTATTCACAAAGGTTCTGGCTCCAGTGATAGCTTACTTCAGGCTTCAAGGCATTCAAATTTATCCTTACTTGGGCGACTGCCTGATTCTGGCTCAAGAAAAGGAACACCTTCTACAGCATCTGGAATATGTCATAGCAGTGCTAAGATGCCTAGGGTATTCTGTGAACGAAATAAAGTCCAGTCTAGTACCCTCTCAAGACATGTGCTTTCTGGGTGTGAGACTGAATACAGCAGCCCAGATGGCCTTTTTAACCCCGGACAAACAAAAGAGTCTGTCACTTTACTTCCATCAACTATCTCATCAGTCCGTGCTGACTGCAAGGACAGTCCTTCAAGCATTAGGGTTCATGGCATCTTGTATACTGGTGCTTCCCAATGCCAAACTGCATATGAGGAAGCTGCAATGGTATCTCAAAAATGTATGGACACAGCACTGCCAAGATTTGGACACTGTCATTCAAATAATACCTTGCCTTCAAAAGGAATTCTTGTGGTGGGCTCAGGAATGTCACCTAAACAAGGGACTCTCTGTGACCCGGCCAGAGGCGAGTCAGATTTTAACGACAGATGCCTCGGACACTGCTTGGGGAGCTCATCTAAATGGAAAGTGGATACAAGACAAGTGGCCTGCCAGACTACAGCATCTACATATCAACATGAAGGAGATGTTAGCAGTCCAGTTTGCATTGATGGCGTTCAAGGAGTTACTTCTTCCAGGGCAGGTGTTGATTCTGACAGACAACACAACTGTCATGTGGTACATCAACAAGCAAGGGGAACACATTCTTATCCTCTATGCAGGCAAGCAATGATTCTATGGGAGACTGCGTTAAGCCTGCAACTGACTCTTCAGGCAAGGTTTCTGCCAGGAGCACAGAACTCCTAGCAGATGTTTTAAGCAGACAAATCATGGATCCCCACAAGTGGAAACTGGATCTTCATGTATTTCAGAAATTGACAGTGTCATGGGAACTCCAGACATAGATCTGTTCGCTTCTCCACTAAACCACCAGCTGCCAAAGTATTGCACAAAGGGGTTTCATCACACAGCTTGGAAAGTGGATGCTCTGTCTTTCAGTTGGAAAAACCTTCATGTCTATGCCTTTCCACCTCTACCTCTTCTTCCAAAGGTATTACTAAAGGTCAGACAGGACAGGCCAAGGATGATTTTGATAGCTCCAGATTGGCCTCGGCAACACTGGTACCCACTTCTAAGGAGTCTTGTAAAGAAGCCTCCATGGCCTTTACCTCTGATTCCTCATCTGTTATCTCAGAAGGACGGTCATCTGCTCAATGTCAAGCTTCCATCTCTTCATCTCACAGCTTGGCATATTCTGTGTTGAGGCATGGTAGGTCTCAGCTTCCTCAACAAGTTTTAAATGTGATTATGGAAGCTAGAAGGCCTAGTACTAGGAGAGTGTACGCAGAAAAATGGAAGAGATTTTTATTTTGGAGTACAGCAAAGAATTTGGAGATTTCAGAGCCTAATTTGAGTGTGGCTCTTCAATATCTTACTGAATTATTGGACGAAGGTTTGTCTTTCTCTTCCATAAAGATTCATGCTGCAGCAATTTCAGCTCACTATGATTGTGACCCACCTTTGTTTTCGCATCCTTTGTTCAAGCAGTTTCTTAGAGGGGCAAAGAATATAAGACCCCCACGTAGAGCTCCTACTCCTGCTTGGGATCTCAATTTTGTGTTGGAAAAACTTACTCTACAACCTTTTGAGCCTGCAGCTACTGCTGAATTGAAATATTTGTCATGGAAGACTGCTTTTCTGTTGGCTATTACTTCTGCAAGAAGGGTGTCTGAGTTGCAGGCCCTTATGGCAGTAGAGCCCTTTTGATTTTCCATAAGGACAGGGTATCATTACGTACTAATCCTTCCTTTATGCCTAAGGTGGTTTCTAGTGTGGCTTTAAACCAAACTATTCATTTGCCTACGTTTTTGCAGATCCTCAAAATAAAGGGGAAAAGATTTTGCACACTTTAGATGTACACAGGCAATTGCGTTATTATTTGAGCAGGACTAAAGATTTTAGGCAGTCTCAGCAGTTACTTGTTTCTTTTGCTTTAAGTTCACAGGGCAAGCCTGTGTCAAAACAAACTATTTCTAGGTGGATTGGCTTTTGCATTGCATTTTGTTATTCCCATCATGGCAAAGAGGTTCCAGCTGGGATTAGGCCTCATTCCACTAGGGCTACTGCCACTTCAACAGCATTTCTAAGGGGGTGGCAACTAAGGATATTCTGGAGGCAGCTACTTGGAGTTCAGTGCATACTTTCTCTAGGCATTATCACCTGCCTATATACTCTAAGACTAGAGCTGGTTTTGCCACAGCTGTTTTACAAGGCATGTTGTCAGCTCCTGCTACTTTATAATTTGCCAGCCTCCTTACCTCTGCTTTGGGATTCTACCCAATTGTCAGGACTGCAGCAAGGGAAGACGAAGAACATAGTACAGTTTTGTACCTACCATAAATGTAGATGTTCGAGGATTCCTTGCTGCAGTCCAATTTACCCTCCCTCCTTCCCTCTGTGTTTCAGGGTGGTTGTGTAGGTGAGTTTACATGCTTATATTTTTGTATATATTACTGTATATATTGTACATGTTTTTTGGTGCAGGTTGTTTTTGGGACTTGTCTTTTTGGGTCTTCTGACATCTGGGGCAAGAAAAGACTGAGGAAATGACGTCGGTCATGCGCATTAGTACCCTGACGTACTGGCGTCAGTCTAAGGCGCCATGACCGACGTCAGCCTTATACTCTGGTATTCGGGCCGACTGGGACGCGGACTATACCCAATTGTCAGGACTGCAGCAAGGGAATCCTCGAACATCTACATTTATGGTAGGTACAAAACTGTACTTTATTGTGCCTCTCTACTCATCACTTATTAGACCCATTATAGAATACAACACCCCATTTGGGATGTACCTTACAAGACACCTGCAACAGCTGGAAAGACCACAAATGTACCTCATCAAGAGGATTACTGGCCTCAAACAGATGAACCTATGCAGCCCGACTAAAGAAAGTCCAGCTGTACTCAGTTGCATACCGCTTGCTCAGAGGTGAACTCTGTTTGACATACAAGGCCATGTCCAACCCAGAATTGATGGATATGCTCCACCTAAAAAAAAAATCCCTGAGAGCCACACGCTCTAGGGATATAAACCTTACCACAATGATAAATAGGATATGCTGGAGGGATAGATTCCTGACCTATAGACTCCCCATGCTTTGGAGCAAGATTCTAGTATACATCAGACAGAGCCCCTCACTAGCACTCTTCAAGAGAATTGAAGGGTGGATGGGAAACAGAAAATTTGCCCCGGGGATCACTGCAGTGGCTCTGCTGGACAGATGCACAGGGAACTAATGGCTCTGCTGGTCAGAGGCACAGGGAATTAATCTAAGGGGGTGGCGAAAGCCAACACACTCTGCTTCTACTTATAAATGCCCTTGGGCAGATAGCCTAGTACTTACCTATGAACCTATGAAAAACAAACAAATCTGTTAGGGGAAAAAATATAAAAAATAAAAAATGTACAATATGCTGGTTGCATAAGTGTGCACACCCTTAAACTAATACTTTGTTGAAGTGCCTTTTGATTTAATTACAGCATTCAGTCTTCTTGGGTACACACCTGCCATCAATTAAACAGAGTCTGATTAACCCCAAATAAAGTTCAGTTGTTCTAGTAGGATTTTCCTGACATTTACTCAGTTGCCTTCTACGGCAAAAGCCATGGTTCGCAGAGACATCAGATGGATCTCATTGTTGAATGGTGTCAGTCAGGAGAAGGGTACAAAAAGTGGAGAAAATATGGGACAACAGTGACATTCAAAGAACTGGACGTCCCTGCAAAACTGATAAACAGACCAGACGAAAACTGGTCAGGGAGGCTGCCAAGAGACCTACAGCAACACTAGAGGAGCTGCAGGAATTTCTGGCAAGTACTGGTTATGTAGTAAAGTACAAACTGAAGCAAATAAACACAAAAGCCAGAAGAAATAGCTGGATTGAACCCTCTCTAAGTAATGCAGGCTGCAAATCACGACACAGTGGTAGAATGCAGAATCCACTTTATTAACTTCAGAACATATAAATCCAAAGATGAGCGCTTTCATCCAGAAGGATCTAGACTTCATCAGATAGTTTAACACACATAGATACTTCCTTTTTATACAGTTTCAACAGGACGTTCCACCCAGTTTTGAACTAATTATGTCATTAAAAGCACAATATTTGTAGTCGCTAACCTAAAGAGCAGACAAAATATACAAACTATACAAACTAAGAAAATACTTCATAGAACACACGACCCTATAAAACACTATATAAACACTGGTTCTAAAATGACAGTGTATAATGAATATATTTAAATGTATTAAATATATTAAAAACAATAAATATTTGTGCAAATAAATACTAAAAACTAGGTATAGTTAAAATGTTAAGAAAATAAATACCAATCACAAATTAACATCATTATACAATAAATGTTGAACATATTAAAAATATATGATGAAGTATATTTTATCTTTCCAGTGCCTTTAGTTTTAAAATAGGGCTAATGGAAATATGCTCATTCAGGCTTGGGCAGTTCCCAGCATTCAAACGTAATTGCCAGTATAGTTCTCTTTTCTCAGGTAATAGTGACCATGCACCACCCCTCATATTAGTACTGATGTTATCTATAATAAAAAAAACTAAAAGCATTAGAAAGATAAAATATAGATGTTAAGTTGTCTATCTCGCCTTCATTCTTGCTGGATGGGTTCGGAGCCGACTCGGCCACTCTAAAAGCTCGAGAGCTAGTTCCACCGGCTCGAGGCTCCCCTATATCCCACAATGCTAGGCGGTAACTCCTCAGATCTCGTTTGCCGCTATAGCGATCGAGGTGATCTTCCAACCGGCTCTCAGGTTAATTACTTTAATAACAAAGTTAACTAAGATAGACCCCCTTTAAGTTAGTTTTTCTGTATTATTTACTTATTTAGGTAGTTTCTTTAACATTCCCTTGCAAATTCTTCTCCTTTTTCTCCAAGAACTTTCAAGAGTTCTTCCCTTAGGCCTTTAGGCCCTGTCCCTCCCTTCCTAGTAGTTGGAGTGACTGTGTTTTCTGTAGGGTTTATTTAGTTTAATTTAGTTTAGTTTCATTTAATGTAATCTGTGTGTGTGTGAGTGTGAGTGATTACACTATCTTCTTTAGAAATGTCTAAAGAATCGAAAGTCTCAGGCTTTAAGAAGTGTGACTCGTGCTGTCAGAAGAGGTCTCTGACAGACGGTCACACTTCTTGTGTATACTGCCTGGGACCTTTGCACCTGCAGGACTCATGCGCTGTTTGCCATGGTTTCAGCCCTAGAGTCCTGCAGGAGCGAAAAAATAAGCTTATTTTAAGGGGCTTATTGAAGCCTGAGGGTCCCCCGACTCAATCTTTGGAGAAATCCTCCAAGCCTACCAGACCGTCGGCTCCTGTATCTGAGTCGTCTTCGGGGGCTTCGAAACCTGTTCGAACATTGGCTCCGGCTGGAGCCGATGACTCTCGAACACATGTTCCCACTGTTCCCTCGGCTCCGGCCGGAGCCGAGGTAGTCACTGCTGAGTCGGCTGGAACCGACTTCTAGAAAGAGGTCCAGGTCACCATCTATCGGCTCCGTTCATTCGGCTCCAGCATCTCCATTGTTGTCTGACCGGAGCCATAGATCTCACTCCTCTAGGTCGTCGAGACTGTCAGATCATGACCTTCAGAGGGTAGTGAGTCGACTTAAGTCCGAGGCACTGGCCCAGATGCTTCAGAGCCCGACTCAACAGTCGATGGCTAATCCTGTCACTCAGAATGTTCCTCCTCTGACTCTCTTGAGTTCTGAGCTGGGGCAGCTCGGACCCGAGACTGTGGGTGCGTCAGAACTGATACCTTTGTCTTCGGTGCCGTCATCTGCTCCGATGTCTTCTTTGGAAGAATCTCGGTGCCGGACTTCCCTCGTCGGCTCGGAGGGGGCGAGTGGCATCGGACCCTTGTCCGACCCCGCTCTCCCTCTCGGTGCTTCGGCGCTGGTGAATTAGGCTCCGACATCGACCTCGGAGCCATCACTGTCGGTGCCGAGGGAGGTTTTCAGCTTTTCGGAGCGGAGACCTCTGGCTCTGCCTGACGGGGGTGCCTTTGAGGTCATGAGGAGCGTGTTGGAACCTGGTTCTACCCCACAGTTGGCTCCATCTGCCCCTCCCTCCACGGTGCCTGCGGTGATTTCTTCTCACTCCCTCATCCCGAATCGTAGAGAGCCAGCTCCTCAAGTATCCCCAGTGGGGATCTCCTCCTCTTCTGAAGCCTCTCCTGACCCAGTAGGAGAGCCCCCTAGGAAGAGGCAGTGCAAGAGGAAGCACATCGACTCCCCTGAGTCTATCACCTCTGACACTGATTTAGAGGATTCTGAAGGTTCCCCTCGTTTCCCCTCTGAAGATGTCTCATTCGCAGACATCCTCGAAATCTTAAAACAGAGGGGGAATTGGCCAGCCCTCAACCCTTCAGAGGATGAATCAGTGTATCTTGAGGTGTTTGGCTCTCGCCCTTCCACCTCCTGGGTGTCCCTCCTTTGACCCCCTCATGGAAGTGGTGGCGAGGAAGGTCTGGACGGCTCCTGACTCAGTGGAACCCACCCCCAGGAGACCATCAAAATTTATCACTGCCCCCAAAAGACAAAGAATTCTTGACCAAAGGCGTCTCTGTTGATGCTATGGTGGTGGCTGCAGCCACCAAGAAGGAGCTTGCTGATCCTTCAGTGCCTGTTCATCCTCCTAACAAGGAGTCTAGGACTGTGGACAGGTACGGGAAGCGGATGTTCTCGTCAGCGACCTTTTCTATGCACTCGCTGAATTACCTGTGTCATTTCACTCGTCTCCAGAGGGATTTGCTCAAGGAAGCGAGTGAAATTTTAAAGGATCCAACAGCTGCGGGTTTTCAGGATAGGATGAACTCTCAGCTAGCGACCCTCAACTCAATAGCTAACTCCTCCATGCGCCTTCTTTCATACACGGCGGATGGGGCGAGTAGAGTGGCAGGTACAGGTGTGGAGTTACGTCGGCACGCCTGGATGCGGCTGTTGCGGACCCTTTCAAGGCATCCTTCACTAACTCCCCTTTTGATGGATCATCTCTCTTTGGTCCTCAAGTGAAGGAAACCCTGACTAGGTGCGAGACTGATGGCAAGACTCTCTCTGCCGTCGGAGTCCGTTTTTCTACTCCTTCTAGGCCTTACCCCAAGGGCCAGAAGGGGGGAAAGATGTGGTTCCGCAAACAACCACAAGGAGTTTCGCCTGACGCACAGAGTCGGTTCCCCCCTATAGGTAGAGGGGGGAACAGTAATAATAGACGCCGTCCTAGAGGCAGAGGGGGCCCGCAGAATCAGGGCAGTCGAGAATCCTTCTCTGACAAGCCCTTTCAGCATCCCTGAGGTGTTGCCCGACTGTCCACCTTCGGAGGCAGTCGAGGGAAGATTATCTCTGTACCCAGAAGCCTGGCTTTCCTTTACACAAGACAAATGGGTACACTCTATCATTTCCGAAGGCTACAAAATCCCTTTCTTTCGCATTCCAAAGCAGTCCGGAAAATCCCTTCCAGACGTTCCACCCAGTCAAAGGGAGCAAGCGGCATTAGAAATTTCAAAGCTGCTAGCAAAAAGAGCTATACAACCAGTTACAGCAGACCAACAAGGATCCGGAATCTACTCCAAATTCTTTTTGGTTCCAAAGAAAACAGGGGACTGGAGACCTATTTTGGATCTCAGCAACTTGAACAAGTTTGTCAAGAAAACAAAATTTCGGATGGTCACGCTGCAGTCCATTCTGCCCCTTCTGGGGCGGGACAACTGGATGTGCTCTATAGATCTCCAAGATGCGTACTATCACATCAGAATGAACTGACGCTCCAGGAGATTTCTCCGCTTCAGGCTGGGAACCAGTCATTTTCAGTTCAGGGCCCTGCCCTTTGGTCTCACTACAGTGTTTACCGAGTGTTTACCAAATGCATGGCAGTGGTCGCCTCTCAGCTGAGACAACAAGGATTCCAGGTGTTTCCATATTTAGACGACTGGCTCCTAACAGCCCCCACCAAGCATCTTCTCCTTCTTGCCAGAGACTACACCTTACACACATGTCAAACACTAGGCATTTCAATAAATTACGAAAAGTCTGTCTTGTCGCCTTGTCGTGTTATTACCTTCATAGGCGCAAATCTAGACACAGTCAACATGTCAGCCAGACTCACAGAGCAGAGAATAGCAGACATACACAGACAAGTCTCTCTTGTCTTGCAGAGCAACAAAGTCAAAGCCAGACTGATCCTGAAGGTCTTAGGGATAATGGCGACGGCCATCCTCTTCTACCATTAGCTCGCTTCCATATGAGAATCTTACAATGGATGCTCTTCACACAATGGTCTTTCCAATGACTTCCAATGTCCCATCCTATTCGGATAACACAATCATGCAAGAATCATCTCTTGGTGGATCACATCTCCCCAGCTCTTCCTAGGGAGACCTTTTGTTCCTTCCCCTCCGGTTGCTACAGTGACAACGGACGCCTCCCTGATCGGGTGGGGGGGGCATTACCAGGGCAGGACGGTCCAAGGCATGTGGCAACCTTTCAAGTGCCACTTGCACATAAATGTCCTAGAGATGAGAGCAGTGCTTCTAGCGTTGCAAGCCTTACAAGACTCTCTTCCCAAGGGAACTATAGCAGTTCAGGCAGACAATATGTCTGTAGTGTGGTACATCAACAAACAAGGCGGAACCAGATCTTACCCCCTATGTCGAGAGGCACTCAGACTGTGGCAATGGGCGATTTCTTCTCAGCGGTTTCTGTTAGCAACGCACATTCCCGGGAAGTCCAATGTGATTGCGGACAAATTGAGCAGAGCTATTCTCATGCCTCACGAGTGGTCTCTGAAGAGTTCAGTGTTGGAGAAAGTTTTTCAAAAGTGGGGCCGGCCTTGCTGCGACCTTTTTGCTACTCCGCAAAACAGCAAGTGCGACGATTTCTTCACCCTCTTTCCCCAACCAGGCCACCCCAGCAGAGACGCTCTAGTCCACGATTGGCCCCGGGGACTTCTGTATGCCTTTCCACCCTTCCCACTGATATCTCAACTAATTCAGAAAGCCATCGCTCAGAAAGCTTCCATGATCCTCATTGCCCCTTACTGGCCTCGACAGGTTTTGTTCCCATTTCTTCACCGTTATCTGTTGGAGCAACCCTGGCATCTGGACCCAGTTCCAGACCTCCTGACCCATCAGTCGGGTCAGTTGCACCGCTCCCTCCCTTCTCTGAACCTCACAGCGTGGTTCCTCCTATTCCAACTTTAGCCAGGCTTCCTCTAATATCTCACTCAGTTCGCGATATTTTGATAGCCACTCATAAATCCTCCACTCGGAAGATTTATAATAGTAAGTGGAAACGTTTTTCCTGTTGGGCACAGTCAAAGGATATAGATCCTTTCACTGCTTCTATTCAGTCTGTTTTGGATTTTCTAGCGAACTTTTCCACTCAGGTTCGTCTCCGTCCACCATCAAGGTTCAATTGGGCTATATCTAACTTTCATGTCGGTGTCTCAGAGTCTTCCATTATGTCTCACAAGCTCTGCAAAGCTTTTCTAAAGGGAGTTTTTCTCCTCAAACCACCTATCAGGGATCCTCCTCCTCAATGGGATCTCAACTTGGTTCTGGCGTCCTTAATTCTTTCCCCCTTTGAACCCGTGGCTTCATGCTCAATGAAGTTACTATCTTGGAAAACACTCTTTCTGGTAGCTATCACTTCAGCTCGAAGAGTCTCTGAACTCCATGCTCTGTGTAGTCGACCCCCTTATCTATTGTTTCATAAGGATAGGGTATCTTTACGTACTAACCCATCCTTTTTGCCTAAGGTAGCTTCACCAGCAAATTTGAATCAAACCATTGATCTTCCAGTTTTCTTCCCTAACTATTCGAACAGGTCAGAACAGAGATTACACTGCTTGGACGTTCATCGCCAACGTAGGTACTATTTAGACAGGACCAAACAATCCAGGAAATCCGATCAACTGTTTGTGTCCTATGCAGAAGGTAGAATGGGCCTTCCAGTTTCTAAGGTGTCTCTCTCTAGATGCCTTACTTCGTTGATTACCCTTGTTTATGAGATCAGACATCAACAGCTGCCATCCAAACCCAAGGCTCATTCGACTAGAGCTTTAGCCACATCTATAGCTTTTCAAGACAGACTGCCTATTGATTCGATTTGTTCTGCAGCTACTTGGGCTTCTCCCCATACCTTCATATCTCATTATAAGTTGGACTTAGCCTCTAGAGGCCGAGACAACTTTGGTTCCACTGTACTCAAGAGTCTGTTTTGATAGGCCACCCGGGACAAGGTGCTAGGGACGCGGTCCCATCCAGCAAGAATGAAGGCGAGATAGACAACATTTAGAAGTTATGTACCTACCATAACGTTCCATGTTAGTTGTCTTCTTCTGGCCTTCTTTCTTGCATCCCACCCTCCTTCCCCCTAGCCTGGACAGACCTAGAGGAGATTGTCTTGTGACCTCTTTATCTTTCTCCCATGCTACCACCTCTATATATGCCTCTGTTAGGTTTAGAACACCTCACACTCAGCCTTATAGAGGTGGGTTACCTTTCTCCATGTTATGGAGTTTTTTCCTGCTTGGCCTAGCTTTCAAACGAGATCTGAGGATTTACCACCTAGCATTGTGGGATATAGGGGAGCCTTGAGCCGGTGGAACTAGCTCTCGAGCTTTTAGAGTGGCAGTGAGCGAGGTTGACTCGAACCCATCCAGCAAGAAAGAAGGCGAGAAGAAGACAACTAACATGGAACATTATGGTAGGTACATAACTTCTAATTCTTCATCATATATTTTAAATATTTTAATATGTTCAACATTTATATTGTATAATTATGTTAATGTGTGATTGGTATTTATTTTTCTTAACATTTTAACTATACCTAGTTTTTACTATTTAATTGCACAGATATTTATTGTTTTAACATATTTAATACATTTAAATATATTCATTATACACTGTTGTTTTAGAACCAGTGTTTATATAGTGTTTTATAGGGTGGTGTGTTCTATGAAGTGTTTTCCAAGATCGTATATTTTGTCTGATTTTTAGGTTAGTGATTACAAATATTGTGCTTGTAATGACATAATTAATTAGTTCAAAACTGGGTGGAATTTCCTGTTGAAACTATAAAAAGGAAGTATCTATGTGTGTTAAACTATCTGATGAAGTCTAGATCCTTCTGGACGAAAACGCTCATCTTTGGATTTATATGTTCTGAAGTTAATAAAGTGGATTCTGCATTCTACAGCTGTGTCGTGATTTGCAGTATATAACAGTACTTTATATATTTTTTTCAGTTTAAGTTTTTGGAATTAAATTGGAAGTAATCATTGCATACTGTTGACAACAGAATGAACAAAGGATGTGATTTAATTATTGAATATATCCTGCTCTGTGGAAGTACACAACATTCAGCTAAACAGTGACATTAGTTCCAAAACTGATGCTCATGGCATTAGTCAGACAGCTATTGATTTTCAAATATCCCTGGAGGAAAACTCTGCTTAATTTCCTAACAGCAACAAGTAGAGGAAGCTGGTAAATATTTACATTTTTATTACATTCCATTTCTCTGTGAATTATACTCTGTTGTCTTAGTAAAATGGATCTTGAAGATTTCCATTGCGAAATATGAGTGCTTCACACACATTCCCCCAAACTGCTGGTACATGTCTTATCTTGTTTACTGTTGTCTGCGTATGCGCAGATGAGCTTTTTCATTCAAACATAACATAAAAGAACAAGTAAAACAAGAGGTCATCAGAGTAGAAATTTACTGCATAAATGTACAAATTCTTTTAAGAAGACTGGTCTTGTACTGACCCTCCAGTGAAGTAGAAATCTGCCTCAATATCTATGTCATTTTATGCTTATTAAGCTTAATTTTCCAGAAGAGTGGTGTATCTGCTGATTATGCCAAAGGTACTTTAGTGAAGGAAGTCTTCATTACTGTTGTGTAGTACAGAGTGCTTAATTTGTGTCTGCTGTTGCAGGCTAAATGTGGCATCTTTGGCATAAGTCAGAGCTGATGAAGATCTTACCAAAGCAGAATGAAGACCAACAAATTATGAGGCATTAAAGCCTAATGAGGTTCTCTTTCTTTAGATGATTTTGAATTAGCCAAAGTAGCATATGTGCATTGTAAGGATCACACTGCAGAAATTCATAAAATATGAACTAGTCATGGGTGTACTTCAGTTTCCAAACCAGATCTTTTCAGTAGTTAGCATGACTACAGTCTGTCCCAGACCATGAGAGGGAGCCCAGCTGAATGTATTGCACGCACTTCTCCATTCTTTGTTTATTGCCTGAAATTAACTGCTTGCTATTTTCTTAAGCCTTAATATTTGGCAGTGCTAAGTTTATGAGTTAAGTCCATAAGTTAGCTTTTCATTACATTTATTAATATTTTAATACACTGGATCTTGAGTGTTATTGTATCGATTCTAATGGTGTCTGAGAGAAAAACAGTAACAAATGTTCTTGTGGGAATCGTATGCCTTATAACAACTTCTTTATCCATTTTTTTTTTAAAGGAGAGAATTATGATTTGATACAAGAAGCTTGCACCAGTGTTGTGGTATACAGAGCAAGATAAAGCTGTTATGAAAGTTATACTCTGTCATTTCAGACTTTTGAAAAGTAAACAAAAAACAACTGCTGTGGAGATTCCATTCCTTTCAGCTTTGGCACACGATTACATCACCTGCATTCAAAATTCTTTTTAAAAGACATGTATATTCGGTCAGTCAGAAGAACACTGTTTGATTCAAACATTACACAAATCAAAGAAACAATCAAAAAACATAAACTTATTTAAAAATTATAGCTAGTCATGCTGGCATGTACAACACATTCCATTTCACATAACACAGGATAATTTACTTAGTTACAAAACTGCAGCCAGAAGCATTAGTGACCCTAGAAAATCATCGCTTGAGAAAAATGGGGGGGGGGGACGGGACTGAAAATCTTTAAACCCACACCCTGACTTGAGAATCCTTCTGCAGTGGCATCGCTGAAGTCTGGACTAGCTAATGCGGGGGTCCTCCCAAAACCTCTTCAAGCTTCTGGAATGCCTGCTCATAATATGTGGTCCAGACTATCTTATCTGATTTGTTTTTCCTTGTTAGGTCAGTAACGGAGGCAGTTATTGTACTGTAGTTGGGCACAAACTTCCTATAGTACCCCGCTGTCCCTAGAAATGCTCCTACTAAGATATGATCTGCTAACCTCTGGAAGGTTGCTGGGGCATTCGTCATCCTAAAGGGCATCCTTGTAAACTCATATAATCCAAAAGGTGTTACAATAGCTGACTTCTCTCTGGCAGTGGGTTCAATGGTACCTGCCAACATCCTTTGGTCAGATCAGCAGTGATCAGATACTTAGCCCTACCCAGCTGTTCTACGGGTTCATCTGTTCTAGGCATGGGGTACACATCTGATTCTATACAATTGTTTAACTTTCTGCAGTCTACGCAGAATCCTACACTACCATCCCTCCTTGGTTCCAGCACTACTGGGGAAGCCCAAGGGCTACTTGATTCCTGGATTACCTCCAGCTCTAACATCTCCTTTATCTCCTCCTTCAAAGTCTGTTTGATTCGCCCAGGCACCTTATAAGGAACTTGCTTGATAGGCCTTTGGGGTCCAGAATCCACATGGTACTGCACTAGGTTAGTACACCCAGGTTTCCCGGTGAACATGCCCCCAAATTCCTGTAACACTGCTCATATATCTTTAACCTGAATAGGGGATAGCCACTGAGAAATTGCTACCTCTCCCACAGAAGTATTGGTCCAAGCCTCACTGAGAAGATCAGTCACCAGATCCCGCTCAGACTCCTCCTGCCAGCCACTGCGAATACTCAGCACTAGGGCCTCCCTATTGTGATAAGGTTATGTTAACATGATGCAACTCATGTCTCTGAATCCTGCCTACTAGTTAACATCACCAACTTTTGCAATCCCAGGCCAGTAAAAGTTTTGCATAATGCATCTTGGTACTCTTTATGCCCATATGAGCTGCAAAAGGAATGTGATAGGCTATGGCTAGAAGTGCCAGACGGCAGGCTCTGGGCTCTACCAACTGCTGTATTATCTCACCTTCTAGCTGTCCCTCAGAGGCCCACTCTCAATCCCAGCATACAGACTTCCCTTTTTCTTGAACATCAGGTGGCTCCTTACCTACCTCCCTCAAGTCTCATAAGATAGGGTTTGAAAGCTGTTCCTGTCTCAACTCTACGTTCATGACCCCTCCTAGCTCCCCTTAGACAGAAAGCCCATTATCCTGTGTCAGCCTGGATACCACCACTCACCTCTGTCCTTGGAGTCACCATGTCCACAGGAACACTGGTACCTGCCATCTGCTAGGGTTCACCTTCAAGCTCACTGCCCCAGCTTCAGGCATAGGATATGCTCTGCTTATTTATTTCACTGGTTTGAGTCTGTTATTCAGCAACAGTGTTTTACTGACATTACCACTGCAGCTATGTTGTCTCTATGCAACTATGCTGTACTACAACTGCTTTTAGAAATGTAATTTAAATCTAACTGACTTGATGTTGGCATTAGAAATGGTGTTTACTGATTTAGCACTGCAGTTGTGTCTCTGCTACTGATTCAGCTGTGCTGGTAAGTGTTCATTTTACTTTTTCTTGTATGCACAGAAAAATTGGCTGCTAAATATATTGTGCATGATTTATTAACTTGCTTCCTAACAAAGTTATGGCACTGTGATGTGTTAGCTGTTGAAGTATTGTCAAATTGTTGCAGTCACATCTGTTCTGCTATCTATTGTTTCTCTCCTGCTCTCTCCACTCTGTCCTCAGACCTGTATCTTTTAACACCCTTCTATCTTTGTCCCTTTCTACTAGCTTCACCGTCTCTTTCTCTCTCTCTCTCTCTTCAGAGCACACTAAAGCAACTCTGCAGTAAGTGGCTACCACCCCATCCATATAGTCTAAGAAGGAATCAGTACTGCAAAACTAAAACAAGGCTATACCTTTTGAGCCTGAAGGGCAGGTTCAGTCCACTCAGGCATTCTGCATGTATGTCTTGTGATAGTGAAGCATTAACATTAGCAGTGTTAGTAGTTCTCAGTGTGCTAATAAAACTGTTTGATTCTTGTGTCCTCCCCCAGCTTGTGCAGTAATCCTAACTGTCCACTAGACAGTATACACTTAATTTAGGTCCTTCCTATTCTCTGTGATTAAAAACTAACCCTCATGCAGCCCTTTCAGTGCTGTTTGCCTTAGTTTTGTATCACTTGAGTCCCACCTGTTTATTTGCATTTCTGTAGATTCCCTTCATTGCTAATGTATCTTCCTACTCTTATCTGTGCACAAACTGGCTACTAATAAGCAAGTCGATATGAAGACACACTCCCAACTCTAATAAACGTTGCTGTCTCTTCTCTCCTTCACTTTACAGGTAGAGTTTGTATTGTTACTCACCCCTGTGAGACCTTCACTGATAGTTTTCCACTGCTTGCCTCTCTGGTTTAGCTTATTTCTTTGCATTGCACCCGGTTCACACACTTTTTGCTACCCCCGCTCCCCCAATAGTAAGTCTGTATTAGGCTCCTGCTGTTTATGGAGCCATCTTTAAATTACTAGTCCCCCATCAGGACACAAGTGCTCTTCAGCAATTGAATTCTGCTCGCTGTAAGCCATTAGACCTCAGGAATTTCTTAAAGTGTTGTTTTAGCTAATTATTTAGATCTGTACAACTGGTTTTCATTTTTCTGATTTTTGACTACTGCTCTGCTTATTTGTTTATTTCACTGGTTTGATTCTGCCATTCAGCAAAAGTGTTTACTGACATTACCACTACAGCTATGTTGTCTCTGTGCAACTATGCTGTAGTACAACTGAAATGTAATTTAAATCTAATTGACTTGGTGTTCGCATCAGAAACAGTGTTTACTACTCTTTCTACTGCTCGCTGCAACTCCCTGAATTTTGTCCTTGCTACTTGCTACTCTAATGTCCCTTTAGTGTATAGCAGTAGCACACCTTGATATTAAACTTACCTCTGGGCTTCTCCAGGTGCTATTTGTGATTTCCTCCAAACTTTTCCATTGATTGTTTTTCTTTGTGACTAGCTCTCCTTCTTGGCTCTGTCCACCCTTCGGGCTCACTCCACTCCCCTACCCTGCCCCCATTTCCCACCCGCCCCTGCTATCTCTACATTTATAGCCGCAAAGCCACTCCCACTTTTCACTGAACATATCACACCAAGCTCCTCTCTCCTACCCTGTTTGCAATCTTCCCTCCCCCTGACCAATTATACCATCTCTTCTCCTCTGTGTAATCCCAATCACCTAAACTTCAGCACCTTCAATACACTCCACCTTTAAATATCAACACAGTAATACACCCTCTTATTATAAACCACCCTTACTATAATGTCACACTAACCATGCATACAATACCTGCAATACCACTACTTATAATTCTTCTTCTACTCTCCCTCTACCTTCTTCTCCACATCACCTATCTCCCTGCCTTCACTTATTCTCCACTCTTCCATATAACCTCTGCCCACCCCAAAAAAGAACCCCAGTATTCTGCCTACATTTCTCCCTACCTGTACTATTCCAGCAACTATCTCGTCTTTAACAGAAAGATTCTTGTGACCTCAAAAAGTACTTCCACCCCTCATACTCACCATCCCTCCTTCTTCCTTATCCCAACTCCAACTCTAGAGATCCTAAGGAACATCTGTCCTTCCTACTTAGCCTAATCTCTATTCTCCTTTTTGGTGATATTCACCCTAATCCTGGACCTTCTGCCAATCCTAATACCAACTGCACACCACCTCCTTTACCCTCTCCCTACAAGTCTCTCCTCTTCGCTACTATTAATGCCCAAAGCCTCTACAACAAACTACCTAACTTCCAAGCTTGGCTTTCTCATAACCACCCTGACATTCTATCCATTTTGAAACCTGGCTCAAGCGTCACCTGAAAGACTCCGTAATCACACCCCCCCCCCACTACAGAATCATTAGAAATGACAGAGTTCACAAGAAAGGAGGTGGAGTAGCCCTACTCTTTTCCTTCCCTCTAACAGTGATACCCTACACCAACCCTATACCCCAATTTACTACAGCTGAAATAACCTTGGCTTTCCTAAAGATTAACAATCATAAAAATATAGTGATAGCTGCCCTGTACATTTCACCTGGTAACAATATCCCCATTCTTGACAGTATTCTTTCTTGGTTCTCATCCAATATTAGTAATAAAACAATTATCCTAGGAGACGTCAACATCAGCTGGTCTTCCATATACTCAACCACCACCTCGGACAGTATAAATCTAGATGGATTCTCTCAATTAATTAACTCTCCGACCAGGCCCACTAATGATAACTCTTCAGGCACTATCTTAGACTGGATATTAGTTTCACATCCCTACAACATCTCTAACAGTGGCACCTGATCCAGTAAGTGATCACCTACCTGCCTTTGCACTTCGCTCTCCTTCCCCCCCCTACACTTGCAACATAAGTATATCTCAGCCTGTACCCTCAAAAATTTCAACCCTCAATCCTTCTCTGGCTTATTAAAACAAATGAAATGGAACCCTCTGAAAACTCTTCCTCTAGACAACGCTGTTACTTACTTCAGTTCTTCCTCCATTAACATAAACAGCTTTGCTCCTCCTAGAATTAAGAGAGTCAAATCCAAAACTGCTGTTTGGCATGCCAGAGATACCATAACCCTTGTGCATACCCGTGATAAATCATGGAAACTCCTCCAAAAACATAAGATGCCAAACTACTTTACCGAATATAAACGACTTTGAAATCTAGTTAAAAAACAGATTGCCTCAGACCGTAAATCTTGTTACTCTAAGCTATAAAATAATCACAAATCTAACCCCAAGAAATTTTGCACTAGTATCACAGCCTTTCTTAGTCCCAGCAGAAAAGGCAACCCTTGCCCTGATCCTAATGCTCCAGACCATACCATAGCCTCCAATTTTAACTCCTTCTTCACTGATTCAATAGCCAAGCTAATGATATCTTTCCCTAAAAGCTCATCTGTTCCTTCTACATCCCCCCCTCCAACTCCTTTCCCTCTGCCACCAATACTACCCACCCCCTCCCTTCTTCAAACCCATCCCTGTCAACACTATAAAAAGCTTCTCAATAAATTAAAACATGTTCTAATGCTCCCTTCAACTTACCATCCAACTTTCTCAAGTTAGCTGCTGTGGGCATAGCTCATTCCATCTGTATTCTAATCAACTGCTCCATATAAGAATCCTATGTACCCCTCCTCTGGAAAAAAGCCTTCATCATTCCCTTATGTAAAGGAGGCAACGACACTGACATCTCTAACTTCCACCCCATAGCCATCCTCTCCCCTGTCTCAAAATTACTTGAAAAATGTATTCACCTACAACTCTTACCTTACCTTTTAGACAATGATCTCCTTATCCCAACACAACATGGTTTTAGACCCAGTCACAGTACTACCACTGCTGTCCCGTCATTCCTCAACAATATCAACCATACCTGCATCTCAGGAAATATAGTATCTTCCCTTTTCTTAGACTTATCCAAGGCTTTTGTTACCAGTTCCCATACCTTACTACTGTCTAAGGTCTCTCACCTTAATCTTTCATCCCCAACTATCAGTTGGTTCTCTAGTTACCTCTAAAATAGGCAACAGGCCATTAAATGGAACAACCGTACCTCCTCTTACCTAGACACCCTCACAGGCATCGCCCAAGGTTCTATACTGGGCCCTTTACTTTTCAATATCTTCATAAATGACTTCCATCTTTGCATCCCAAATGCTAAACTCATCCAATACGCCGACAACTCTACGATCATTTGTTGTGCTGAATCTCTCCCCACACTCTTGCTAGTAACTTGGGCCGCCTTCAACAGCATCGAGGCGTGGATGCTAAACAATCACCTACCTCTTAGTGCATCCAAAACCAAAATCATGATATTCACCCCACCTAAAAACACTAAAATAGACAAAAACTCCTTCTCTATAATAAGCCAAAATATTACTTCAGTCGAAGTAGTCCCTCATACCAAGCTTCTAGGAATTATTATCGATGAACTACTAAAGTGTGACATCCACCTTCAAACTAACGTTAAGAAAACTCACCAGAAACCTAGTATGCTTTATAGCCACAATTGTTATCTAACCTCTTCAACTAAACTTACCCTGTCTACTACCTACCTCCTCCCTTCTCTAATATATCCTTACCAGTCTTCAAGTCACCCTTAAAACTAAGCTGGCATCCTGCTACAATAAAATCTCAGTTTGCTACAAGCGCCAAATCTTCCTCTCACCACTGTGACTCCTTAAACTGACTAGAGCTCCCCAACTGTCTCTCCTTCATTCAACTCTCCACTGCCCATAAACTCATCTTCAAGCCTTCTCAATCCCCATCTCTGTCTTCCACCCTTACCGTGCACCTTCCTGACTGATCCCTCAGGTCTAATAAGTAGAACTTACTGGAAGTGTATAAACCATTACGCACTCCTGGCCAATTTCTTTTATCTTCTCCCTTGCACAGAAATGGAATGCACTTCCTCCCCATATTCGAACTACCCGGAACATCTCTGCTTTTAAGACCTTACTCCACTCTTATCTCTCTTCTAAATCTCTTCTAAATGGGAATGCTCCTGCTCCCACCCCTCCTAATCTCTATGCTATACTTCCACTGCTGTCAAGTCTACCTTCTCAAATCTTTAGATTCCACTCAGGCATCCTATTCTTCCTACTCCTCCTGACTCCTATAACTTCCTACTCTCCCTCTTTTTTTTCACTTTAAATATTACAGGTTATCTACCTCTCAGAAATCTTAATGCTTAATGCACCATAAACCAATAACTTTGGCATACTGGACAGTTTTGTTATTTTTTATGTGTTTGTAATAACTTCTGCTGACTTTTATTTCTGTAATACCCTGCATTAATTTTGACGTGATTTGTTTGATGGTATTGTGAAATTGTTTGTAATAACTTCTGCTGACTTATTTCTGTATCACCCTGTATTCATTTTTATGTGATTTTTACTTGTTTTGCTTCTGTGTATATGTACACAGAGCTTTTCTCGCCGGGCCTACATTGAAAAAGGGCTCATACTGACCCAATGGACTTTCTCTGTTAACAAACTGCAAACAAATAAATAAAATAAAAAATCTGTCTGGGTCTCCCACAGGCTACCAGACCTATGTGCCTGTGTTCAGGCTTGACTGCATGTCACTGCATGCACACAAGTTACTACACTATCAAAATCATTCCCTATTAGGAAATCTGCCAGGTATCCTCAAACACACCTACTTGCTTGTTCCTTTCTCCACCCTCCTAGTCAAGATGAACCCTAGCCAAGGGTATTTGGAATGGGATCTGTCCTAGAGATCTGACTGGTGTGGACTGCCCAAGCAAATACTTCTCCTCCTTAACCACTGCAGGCCTCACAATGGTTATATCAGAAGCTGTGTCCGTCTTAGCAGTGGTCTGTCTTCCATCCACTAAGATAGGATAGAAAGTTTGGTGATAATTTGGCGCTTCTGTTGTTCCCAGACAACTTACCACTGGCATTCTGACATTCCCACTTGCTGGCTCCCTCACCTTTTGTTTATCACTTTGCTTCAGTGGACATTTGTATGCTGCATGGCCCTTCTGATTACATTTTAAACATCTAATCCCGGATTCTGACCTTGTGCTTCAACTAGTGGCTTCCCTTATTATTGGTGAACTCTGTTGCCGTCGTTTAGGCTGACCCCCATGAGTTCCCTTATGTCCATGTGCAGCACTGGGTATCCCTTTCTTATGCATTGGTGTCCTACTTGCCAAATAGAGATCTCCTTTTCTCCCCAACTCATGAGTTGCACTCTGCCAACCAGATCCTCATGTCCTCAGGCAAAGTGCTGAGAGCTTGTTCCCTCACCAAAAGGTCTGCCAGTCCTTCAAAAGTGGTGACCTGACACCCACTCACCCACCTGTGAAAGTAAGTGCTTAAATCAGCAATGACCAAATGAGTTTTCATACTACCTACTGCAGAGCACAGTGTCCCAGTTCTAGGAATTTGACACACTCACACATAAATATTTAATAATCACACATACAAACACTCTTGGAAAAGACTGGCACAGATTTACCTGCTATTTCCTCTTTCCCAAATTATACAGTAATGCTGCCACCATTCAAAATACCATGACACCCTTCCAAAGGGGTGCTCAATTATATTGGGTAAAATAAACATTGATATGTAGGGTAGCATGTAATCCAAGCAGTCAGCCTTTTTGGAGTGGCTCTGGTGTTATCACAGAAAGCATAAACACTCTAAGGTTACTAAAAGTACTTTCTAAATAACCGGCCACTATAGAAGGTAGTGAAATATTTAATAAATAAAAATGATCGAAAACATGTATACACTGAATAACTGATTTTAATAAACCACAGAGTTTCACAGACAGGAATTATGAAAATAACACTAAAGGATAGGTTTCACATGGATTAAAGAAAAACTCTAACTGTAGTTTACTAACTGTCTAAAGATAGTCCCTGTCTAATCAAATTAAATCAGCCAGGCAAGATGATATTCTTGTTTGCAAGCAAAACAAGAATATCTGTCCACTTTTCAGGCTGTAGTCTTGTCCTCAGTGACTGGAAAAGCAAATTGTATTATTTCTGCTGAATAGCTCTGAACAACTCTTAGTGATAAATGCTGATCTGGGAAAACAATCACTGTCTACTGAACAACTGTTGCAACTGAACTACACTGAACAACTGACTCAAAACTAGCAGAATCTTTAAAAGTCACAGAAAGCTGTTATAAAACTTCTACTCCCTCTTTTCAGACTTTTGAAAATTAAACAAAAACAGTTCTCGTGGAGGGGTGTTAGGGGTTCATTGTCTGCCTCCCAGCATGTTCCTACTTTCTTGTGGTGTAAAATGAGTGCAAGCCAGCCCTAGCTAATACTAGTTTCAGAAAAGATGTTTTTCTGTCCCCAGAGTCTGTCATTAGAAGACATGCATGGCTTAAGGAACAACCCCTGCCAGACCATGTCAAATCAAAATTGTTGGATGCACCCTTGCACAAAGATAACTTGTTTGGCACTAAAGCAGAAGAGGTTTTAAAAAAGATGGAAGAAAAAGCAAAATCTATGCAGACTGTTAAAGATTTTTTACAGGTCCAGCTCCCTAGGTTCAGCAGGCATTTCCCCTCCAAGCACTGGTCCTTTCCTGCTCCGAGCAGACAGGGCCAACCCAGGTCCCGTGGAAACCCCCAGACAGCAGCCCCAGGGGTTGCAGAGATCCAAGCAGTGGACTACCTCCACTTCAAAACCAGGGAGTTCTAAGCCACCCCGTTATGGTAAGAACATTGACTCACAATGACTTGTGCCTTCCCAACCATGCCTCTGTCCACCTTCACATACCCCTTGGAGGAAAACTTTTCACTCAAGCACCTGGGCCACCATTACCAAGGACCAATGGGTTCTGAACATCGTGTCTCAGGGGTACAAATTCTCCTTCCACACCCTTCCAACCCCAAAAGGTTCCCAAATCTACCACCAAGTCAGTGGGCAGAGGCTCAAAAGCAAATCCTTTCCCTGCTGTCCTTGGGAACAGTAGAGCATGTTCCTGCAGAGCAGATAGGCCAAGGGGTCTACTCCAGACTTTTTCTGGTGTCCCGAAAAGAGGGCACCTGGTGCCCCATCCTCAATCTTTTCATTCTAAACACCTTTCTGGTAATTCCGAAATTCAAAATGCTTACCCTCCAACAGCCACTCCCCATGCTCTCCAAGGATGCCTGGCTAGCTACCCTGGACCTGAAAGAGGCCTACCTCCACATTCCTGTCAGGGAGTCCTGCAGAAAATATCTCTGCTTCAGGGCAGGATTTCAACACTTTCAGTTCTCTGTGCTTTCCTTTGGCTTATCTACTGCTCCCAGAGTTTTCACAAAATGCCTGGCTCCAGCCATTGCCTTTTTTCAGACAAAGAAATATTGAAATTTACCCCTACTTGGACGCCTGCCTTATTCAGGCAAACAGCCAGGAAAGACTGCTCAAAGACCTGGCCTTTGCAAAGTACCTACTAACCTCTCTAGTGTACACAATCAATGAAAAGAAATCCAAACCAGGTACCCAACAAAAGGATAATCTTCCTGGGAGCAAGTCTGGACACAGCATCCCAGATGGCATACCTTACACCAGAGAAACAAAAACCAGGCCCCAGCTTTCTGCAAGGAAAATCCTGTAAGCACTGGGGTTCATGGCCTGTTGCATACTCCTCATTCCATATGCCAGACTGCATATAAGGAAACTTCAATGGTACCTAAAGAGCCTTTGGTGTCAACACTCTCAGGATCTGGAAACTCTTTTGCCTATAATTCCTTGCATGAGGAAGGAATTTCTGTGGTGGGAAACAGCATGCTCCCACAACAAGGGACTGCCCTTCTCCCCACTCCCCGCCGCCCAGACACTCACCACAGATGCATCAGACTATGTTTGGGGTGCGCACCTGGATGACAGGTGCATACAGGGCCAATGGAACCTCCAGCAACACCCTCTGCACATCAGTATAAAAGAGATTATGGCTGTGAAGCAGGCCTTAATAAGTTTCAAACATCTTCTTTCTCCAGGTGTTCTCCTGATCAAGACAGACAACACTACTGTGATGTGGTACATCAACAAGCAAGGAGCGACTCACTCCTACCCAATGTGCAGGCTGGTCATGACCATTTGGTCCAGAGCCTCCTTCCATGCAAATACACCTGTTAGCTCAATACCTGCCAGGCTCTTTCAACTCCCTGGCAGACCAATTAATCAGACAGCTCTTGGACCCCCACTAATGGCAGCTCAACAGAAGCACCTTCTTCCTAATAACTCAGAAATGAGGAACCCCGGAGGTCAACCTCTTTGCCTTCCACACCAACCACCAACTCATCAAATTCTTCACCAGGGAACATCACTGCATGGCTTGGAAAATGGATGCCCTGTTCTTCCCCTGGGTAAACCTCTCATTCTATGCCTTTCCTCCCCTGCCTCTCATTCCTAGGGTACTGCTCAAAATAAGGGAGGAAAAACCAAGGACCATTCTCATAGCTCCAGACTGGCCCCGACAGTACTGGTACCCCTTGCTGTGCAGTCTGTCCCCACTGCCTCCATGGAATCTTCCTCAGATTACAGACCTCCTAACCCAGAGGGAAGGGAAACTCATGCACCCCCAATTACAAACACTCAGTTTGACAGCTTGGCTTATACCCTAGCCCCTGACCAATCTGCCATCCTCAGTAAACAGGTTCTGAATGTTATCCGATAGGCCAGATACCCTAGCACCAGAAAGTCTTATGCAGATAAATGGAAAAGGTTCTGCACCTGGATCCAGGCTAAGGGGGCCAACGCGTCACAGCCCTCCATCCCTCTCATCCTGGATTACTTAGCTGACCTGCTGCACAATGGTCTCTCATTCTCCTCCATAAAAATTCATGCCTCTGCTATTTCTGCTCACTTTCCCAGTGAGCACCTTCTCTTTTAACACCCTCTGATTAAACGGTTACTCAGAGGGGCTAGCAACTTGAGGCCCCCCAGAAGGGCACCGGCACCAGCTTGGGACCTTAACTTTGTCTTGTAAAAGCTCACCCTGCTCCCCTTTGAACCAGCTTCTTCTGCAGAGCTAAAGTTTCTCTCCTGGAAGACAGCATTCCTCCTGGCCATCACTTCAGCCAGAAGAGTCTCTGAGCTGCAAGCACTCATGGCTGTGGAACCCTTTATCATCTTCCATGCAGACAGGGTATCCCTCAGAACTAATCCATCCTTCATGCCCAAGGTGGTGTACAGTATGGCTCTTAACCAATCCATTCATTTATCCACCGTCTTTCCTAACCCCCAAAACAAGGGGGAAAGAATTCTGCACTCTCTAGATGTGCACAGACAGCTCAGATACTATCTGGACAGGACTAAACCCTTCAGGGAGTCTGATCAATTGCTGGTTATCTTTGCTTCAGAGGCAGAAGGCAAAGCCATCTCCAAGCAAACCATTTCCAAATGGATAGCACACTGCATCCATTTCTGCTACAAACAGCATGGCCAGCCTCCCGCCAGGGGGTCAGGACACACTCCACCAGAGCAGCCTCCACCTCTGCAGCTTTCCTCAGAGGAGTCCCCGCCAGGGACATCATGGAGGCTGCCACCTGGACATCTGTTCATACTTTCAGCAAGCATTACCACCTGCCTGTCTTCTCTAAATCCAGGGCAGGGTTTGCCTCTGCACTCTTGCAAGGCATGCTAGCCAGCCCCTGGCTTCCTGGACTGCCTCCACCCATTTTCCTCAGCTTTGGAAATCTACCCAAATGTGATGACTGCAACAATGAAACACGAAGAACATAGTACAGTTATGTACACTTACCATAAATGTAGATGATCGGGTGTATTCACTGTTACAGTCTTGGCTTCCCTCCCTCCATCCCTCTTTCTCTTTTTTTTTCCTTTTTCCTTGTTGCTCCCTTTTCCTTACAAGGGACATTTTGGTATTTATTTTCCACTGTTGGGGTTCTTCCACCAGAGCCTGACCTCCTACTTTGGGGTCTCCTGACAGGTTAGGGCAAGAAAAACTAATGTAATGGCGTCTGATGCCTTCCTTTATACCACTGACGACCTGACATCAGTCCTCAAGCAACAGCAACTGACACAGAAATACTAAGTCTATGGTATTTGGGCTGGCCAAGGGCTACCCTGGCAGGGATAACCCAAATATGATGACTGCAACAGTGAATACACTTGGATAACCCAAATGTGATGACTGCAACAGGGAATGCACTTATGGTAAGTGTACACAACTGTTCTTTTTTTATATCCCCTCTTTTACATCATCCAGAAGATCAGTATTGCACAGAGAGAGAAAAGACTTGTCATAAGTAGAGAAGGGAAATCAAGTATCAGGCAATTTTGCCTCATGTAGGGCATCTGCTCATCTTTGTAAGACATAGACTTTATATGCGAGTTTCACAGCTCTCCTAACTACCTTTTAGGTCCGCCCTGTGACGCCGGCTCCTCCCAGACTGGAAGAAATCACTGAGGACAAGTGTGTTATGGATATACGTTTAAGGAGCAAAATCTCTAGAGTTTATAGGCTTCCCCCTTGAGAACTCCCCAAGATTAAGTTAGTCTTCCCAGAACTCTTGGAACAGTCCACTCTACTTCTCAGAAAGACCATAGATAGGGACATTGATTTTCCATTTTTCTAGGAAATATAACAGTAAATTTTAAATATGAACAACCTGAATATTGAGAAAACACTGGATTTTCCTGGAATTTGTTATTTTAGGCTAGAAAATGCATTCATCATGTATTGCTTCTTATATTTACTACTTATAATACTGTTGGCTTATTTTACTGAGAATTCTGTATACAAAATGTGCTTTCATTTTGCATTTATGAATACACATATACAACAGATGCACCAGAAAATTATAATACAATCATAGTAAGGACTGGAAAAATAATGGGTATATTGTCTGTATTTCATCTTATGAAAACGGAATTTCATTTTTGAGAGCTGTAAATCAGTACCTATTACCTTCTATTTCCTGCACTGGATCTGTACAATTTCCTTTATAATGTGCTGCTATTTAGCCTATCATCTTCCCCATGAGTTTTTATGAATTATTTACCGTGGTGGCACCAGAGGCCTTTCAAGAGGCAGGTCTTCCATACCTATATGTTAGCTTCTGGTGGCTTCCTCAAAGGACTTTTCTAACAGGAGTCCTCACTTAGTTTCTATGCTGGTTCCAATCCCTGGAAGTTACCATAATCTGAAAGAAGTTCTCTTTGGTTACTGTATAAAGGAGATTTAATTTACTAAGATTAAAGTGGACTCTGTAGTTTCAGGCATTTCTGCTTGAAGGGAGTACCCAGGAGGTTGGGTCTTGAGTGTGACAGAAAAGATAAGGTGAAGCTTATGCTAAGTCACCTTTCAAACCAGCTTCCTTGGTAGACTTTGTTTCTTTCTTGGAAAACCATATTTCTGATGGTCATTACTTCTACCAGGAGAATTTCAGAGCTTCACGGTCTGTCCTCATCTTTTTCTTGTTTAGTTTTTCATAAAGACAGCATCTCCTTGAGAACAAGCCTTTCGTTTATTCCCAGGGTGGCCACAGAATCAAACATGTCCCAGTGTATTCACTTGCCACTTTTCTTGCCTCATTATCAAAATAAAAGGGAGTTTATAATTTGTACGTTGGATATGCGTGGAAAGCTACTGTTCGACCTACACAGAACGAAATTCATCAGAAAGGACTAATAGCTTTTCATTGTCTTTGCTCACAAGTTGGGGCAAAATGTATCTAAAGTTGTACTTTCTAGATGACTGACAGACTGCATTTTGTTTGTCTGTACTGTGAACAACATATCCCCCCTTCCAACTCAAAAGTGCATTGCACAAGGGCTGTGGCAACTTCTGCAGCCTTCTTCAGAGCCTCTTCCTTGCAGGACTTTTGAGAGGATACTACTTGGTCTTCCAACCACATATATATCAACCATTAGAAGCTGGATCTTGTCTCCAGAGCTAGAGTATCCTTCACTGCTTCCATCCTAAAGGGGCCATTGTCATAGTGCACCCAGGGTCAGCACAGCTTGCAATTCTGACCCACATGGATCAGACAGACTGAATGAATACAATAGGAAAGGTATGTACTTACTATAGAAATAGAGCCTTTCATTTCAGTCTGTCAAGTACTACAACCCACCCTCTGTCCCCTTTCCATTTCATGTGACCTTGAAGGAGCTTCTGAAAAGAACTTATTGGTCTAGTTGCTCAAGATAGAGATCTAGGTTCTCGGGCATCAAACAGATTTGAGGTATTTAAGGAGAGCAGGGTATTATGGGAAGAAAAAATATTAAAGGGGCTCGAGGCTTGAGCACTAAAAGTGCCGGGTCTATAATGATAGGCAACTCAAGGACCCACATGTCATATCTTTTGGACTGTAATTAAAGGATCTAGCATTATGGTATGCACATTTATTTATTTATTGGCATTTGATGAGTTTTCAAATTGGAAGACAGCTGGAATAGCTATGAAGGGATTAGTGTTTTGAGAGGAGGCCTAAATAACAAAATGTTTCCACTTTCCTCAGTAAAGTTTGTGTGGATTCCTGAAAAGCAGTTAAAATCCTGATCACCTCAGTAGGGAGGGATGCATATTTGGCCACTATTGGAACTGGAGAAACCAATCAGTTTCAGGTTGTGGAGGTATGGGTGAGGCTTCCCGGAGGGGTGAGAACGATGACCCTGCACCAGATCTAGTACTAGGAAGGTTCCTTGAGATGAGGCCTGAGCAGGGGAAACCAAATCTGTTTGGGCCAGGAGGGTCTATGAGGATGACAAAGGCCTTGCACTTAGCAGCCTTCTGTAAGAATCAGATAATCAGGGGTAGAGATTGGAAGATTTACAGGAGAGCAGGAGGCCATTGCTGGGTTAGATCATCCCTCAGTAACTGTCCCTCTGGAGGTATTATGGCAAAGTAACTGCTGCATTTGGTGTTCTGTGGGGAGGCAAAATGGTCGTAGTGGGGGAAAAGTGTAACAGTGGAAGATTTTTTCTGCTGCCGTTGGTTTGAGGGACCCTTCATGAGGCATCAGAAAGGATATGCTAAGCCTGTCCATAAGGCAATTGAGAACTCATGGAATGTGTGTTGCTAGAACAAAGAACTGCTAGAATATCGCCCTTTGCCAAATCCTCAGTATCTCACCAAGGTGATGGGGATTGGGGAACCCTCTCTGTGCTCTGAGTTGGTAATCAAAGTGACAGACTTTGACTGGGAATCTTCTCAAGCAATTCTTGTTCATCTTCAGTATTTTTATAGGATCTGAAGGATCTCAGTAACGTAGCTGAAGGAGGCCAGGAAGGGATCCAGTGAGGATCTCTCAGCCGAAACCTGACTTGCAGTCCTCTTCGGAGAAACATCTTGAATAACTGTTTAATCTGGTAGTTCTGGATCTGGAGGAGAGGTATCAGTGGTTGTCCTGGTCATTGAGACATCTATCCTTGGCATCTTTATAGCCAAAGAGAGTCCTGACCTGCATGAATGCTTTGCATTCCTTGAGTCCAAATTTTTAAACATCAAGACTTTTTTTCAGTTTTGTTAGATTTTTTTTTAATTTTAGCAAAGTCTGGATCCAGAGAGAGCAGCTCCTACAGGATTTACTTTATTTCTGCTGTGTGACAAGGCTATAGGGCCAAATGAAGAAAAAAAAATTGCACAAGTCTCAGACAAATGGGCTGCTCCGAAGTAAATCATACACACATCAGGGGTGTCTTGTGGTTGAATTTTTTGCCTCAACTTAGTACAGTTTTTAAAGCTTTTTTCTCCACCTTTGTCCATGGTGAGAAACCTACCAAAGAAAAGAAGCCACTTACAACAAACAAGCATACTAACTATAGATGCCTTCGCTACACTAAAATGTAGCACTATAGTCGCTAAGAAAAAAATATATGTATGTGTATGTACACGCACGCATATATACATATACATGTGACAGTAGGGAAAATGCCAACAGGAAATGGGGGGAGGGAAAAGGGACTAAATTTAAAGCACTCCAAAGCGTTACAAAGCAGCATAGCTACTCCTAAGTCTAAGAAAGGAAATTTAATGCAAATGTAAAGAGACTTTTAGTAATTGAGGTGGAGCACTTAGCTTTTCAGAGTGAGATGAGATCCATGGCTAAACATGATGGTGGCAAACAAGATGTAAGGTAACTCAGAGCACTAGAGTATTGTAGGGTGGAAAAAATCTTAAGGGGGCTTGAGGCTGTAGCAGTTAGAGTTAATGCTGCTGGGTCAAGTCTGACAAACAAGTGTCTCTAGGACCCACAGGTCAGAATGGTCAGATAACTGAAGAAGATGTGCACATTCTTGCAGGAATACTCCTGCAAAATACTTGCAAGGCTCACTCCACCATGCGATTGCCATTTCTGCTGAACGTGTCAATGTTTTTTTTTTTTCTAAAGTCCAGTACATCTGTGCTGCTGCAGCTTGGACAACTGCCTTCATGTTTATGTGTACATTTATCCCAAAGTTAAAATGGGGGTTGGAATGAAAATCCTAAATGGATTTTTTTTTTAATGAGTACCCCTTTTCATAAACCTTTATAACACTTGTTCTGTGGAAGACTGCCTTAGTGAACAATAGACAAATAAAAGGCATGCTGGTTACATTGCACATGTTATAACTTCAGATCTTTGACAACATTTGTTTTTGCAAAGCAAGGTCCAGTCCAGCATCATTTTATTTTAAGATCCAAGGGGTGGGTGTGCCAGTCAGGATTATTTTTTTCTTTGGTTTTGCTTTTATGTCTGTCAGTAAGTAACTGAGGTGGGTAGGGCTTTCTCCTTATTTTATGGTTGATCCCTTGATGCTGATAATGAGGATTAAAATGTTCAAAAAAAGAAGGTTGTATCATAAAGAGATTGCTGTAAAGTTTGGGCCAAGATAGTTCTTCAGAAAAGTGCACAGCAGAAAACCTCCAAAGAGCTAAAATTATGGTAGCTACAATGTCGCTGTAACTAATAATCTGATGGTGTCGGTTTTCATTCCATCCTTGACTGATGGTTCGGATCCAAGCCCTCGGATTCAACTAGCTCATTGTAACAGCTCGTGGTAACCTTGAACTCTCGAGCTTCTCCCTTACCCGGAATGCAGCACCCCCTTTACCTCAGATCTCATGCTTCCAACAAAAAGACGTGGTCTGTTCTCTTGAGCTTGGGCAATAAGTAGATTTTCAAAAACTTGCATTTTTTTCTCTTTTGCTTATAACCTACTTTAGTTAAAGTTTTTTTGTTTACTGCTTAGTCTTTCTCCATTACCTTTCCAGCAAATCTCTACTTTCTTTCCTTTTACTCTTTGCAGTATTTCTGGTTACTATTGATAGTAACCCTCATTTTTCTACGATTATCATAGTCTTCAGTACCATTGTTGGCATTTTCTTTCCCTTCTGTAACAAAAATAAATAAAGACTTTCTCCATTAAGTTATAACTCAGTTTGTTTGCTGCTGCTGTTGTAATTATGACTGTGCTTGGCCTTTTCCTTAGATGATGGCTGATAAAGAAAAGAACCCGTCAGAGTTCAAAAAATGTGGGAAATGTGGTCAGAAGATTCCTATGTCTGACTCCCACGCCTTGTGTTTTTTGCTTAGGTCCTCTCCACCTCCAGAAGAATTGTGTGATCTGTCATGCTTTCTATCCTAAGGCGTTAATAGGTTGCAGAAACAAACTTATTCTTAAGGGACTTTTGCTTTCTTCCTTTAACGAAGCTGTATTTGGATCTTCCAAAGAAAAATCTAAAAAGACGGCAGTTACTTCTTCCAAGCACCTCTTCTGTATCCTCCAGGTCCTCGGACAAATCAGTCAAAGAACTTCTTCAGATCCTATAGTTTCTTCGGATCAGAAGAAGAGGCAACAATTTTCATATCCAGCTCTTTCTTCAGATTCGTCTAAGACCAAATACAAGCCCTTGGACCCCATGGCTTTTTCGTATCCGAAGTCTCTGACAACAAAAGATTTGTCAGATCCAAAGACCTATCCTCCTTAACAATTCTGCCTAGAGCGAGGTTCCATCTAGAGTGCTTTTCCCATTTTTAGAAAGACCAAAATCTCCATTGGCTCTATCCACTCATTCGTCCAGAAGTCTCACAGAAGAAGATGTAGAGAGGCTAGTGAGAAAGATCCTCTTGGTGCAAAGCCAGCCTGCCCTTTCCTCGGTTCCTACCCCATCAAGTTGGGAAGCCCATACATCCACAACTCCTCCTCTACCAGTTCCTCCTTTGACTCCTGTCCAGGTCTGAGAGCCCTTGGGTCCGAGTCATCCAGCACTGTCTTTTTCGGATCAGAGGATTCTGGTATTCCCATGTTTGAGACTTGCTCTGAGTTCTTTGGTTCAGCTCTCGGAGCCAGTTCTACCCCATCGGGTACAAGGAGCTACATTTGAGGGTTTTGGAGCCATCTCTGCATCTCAGAGCCTTGGCGATGGACCATCTGGGTCCAACTTTGGCCTCTGGGCAGCTGTCCTCGGAGAATGGCGGAACTAGGGATCAGAGGCCTGGCATCTCGGGTCCGTGTTCTTATCCCTGTCCAGGATGGTCTGTCTTCAGGGTTTTGGAGAGAGCTCTGTCTGCACCTCAGACCCAGGCGATGCCTCCCCCTTCAGATTCTGTGTCTTCTTCTGTTCTGCCTGTACGCCTTGAGTTTTAGCTAACCACTTTACAAGGACAGCCGATAACAAAACCCCAAGCTTTTCAGCAGGGTTTCCCCTCCTCTTCTGATACCTCTCCAAAATATCCCACCGAGGAGGTCCCTAAGAAGACGACATGTAAGAGGAAGCATATCGATTCCCCTGAATCAGTCACAGAAGAGACCGGTTTTGATGAGGGCGAAGGGTCCCCATGATTACCTCATGAAGATGTCTTATTCAGGCACATCCTTGAGATCCTGAAACAGAGAGGTGGCTGGAAGTTTAGCAACCCTTAGTTGGCAGAATCTGTACTGCTAGAGGCTATTGATACTGGCCCATCTACTACCTGGCTGGTCCTGCCCACTGATGAGTTCCTGTAATTGTTCTCACAGCAGGCATGGAAGGAAGCTGACACCATTGAGCCTATTCCCAAGAAGCCAGATAAGATTATGACCCCTCCAGAGTCTAAAGGTCCTCCTGTTGATGCCATGGTTATGGCGGAAGCCACTAAAAAGGAACTTGCTGACAAAAGTACCTCTGTCCATCCTCCTGACAAGGAGTCACTGGCGATGAACAGGTTTGGGAAGCATGTCTATGCTTCAGTGACCTTTGCCTTAAGGTCTCTGAACTACTTGGCACATTTTATTACACCTTAGAGGGATCTGGTTAAGGAACTTTCAGGTACCATCAAAGGAACTGTGTCTGAAGATGTGAAGGATTCAGTCACTTCTCAGCTGGCCACCCTACAATCGATTTCCAACTTGTCCGTGAGGCTTATTTCTAATGTGGCAGAAGGAACCTTAAGGGCAGTTGGTTCAGGCATAGCCATTAGGAAACATACTAGGATGCATTTGTGTGATTTTGTGGAGCCTTATAAGTCTGCATTTGTCAATGCTTACTTTGAAGGCACCTCTATTTTGGCCCCAAAGTAAAAGATATGTTGTCCAGGTGTGAGAAGGATGGAAAGAACCTTTCTGCCCTAGGCATACATTTTTCCACTCCCCAAAGATCCTTTTTCAGGAATCGTCGAGGTGATGGAAAGATGTAGTTCAGAAAATCACAAGGATCTTTCCAGGACGCACTTAGAAGGTCTTCCCCCAGAGGCAAAGGGGGAAGTTCAAATGGTAGATGCAGTCCTCTCGGCAGAGAAGACCTGCAACATCAGGGGTCCAGAGAATCCTCCATTGGCAAACCTTTTCAGCGCTCCTGAAAGGAGGCCCAATTGTCCCTCTCTGGAGGACAGTCTGGGGTTGTTTGTCCCTGCAACAGAGAGCCTGGCTAGAAATAGCAACAGATACTTGGGTGCAGAGGATTGTATCCAGAGGATATACAATTCCATGTTCCCTTTGTCTTCCAAACTCCAGGAAAATCCCCGATGTTCCACCTAGTCAGTGGGAACAAGCAGACTTTCAAATGCAAAAGAGGTGCCCCCAGACCAGAAAGGATCCAAAACTTACTCGAGATTCTTTTTAGTGCCAAAGAAAACAGGGGACTGGAGACCAGTTATGGATCTCAGCAGTCTGAACAACTTTGTTTGGAAGACAAAGTTCCAGATAGTCATGGTTCAATTGCTTCGTCCATTTCTGGCAAAAGATGACTGGATGTGCTCAATAGATCTCCAGAATGTGTACTATCATGTAAAAATGAATGGCCGATCCATGAAATTCTTACACTTCCAGCTAGGAGCCAGTTGCTACCAGTTCAGAGAACTGCCCTTTGGTCTCAACACAGCTCCCAGTGTGTTCACCAAATGTATGACAGTGGTAGCAGCTCACTTGAGACTACATGGATTCTGGGTGTTTCCTTACTTAGATAACTGGCTCATTTCTGCCCCAACCAGGCATCGATTCATCATGGCAAGAGAAAAAGTAATCCAGATCTGTGCTCAGTTAGGCATAACCATAAATTTTGAAAAGTCAAATCTTCAACCATCTCAAGCTGTAGAGTTTATAGAGGCGCTTCTCGACACAAGATCAACAATAGCTTCTCTTCCCCTTTCCAGGGTTCAGACTTTAAAATTCCAAGTCAACAAAATACTTTGTAGTACCACAGTCCCCACTCATTTGGTCCTACAAGCACTACGGTTGATGGCAACAGAGATACCCCTTGTTCTGCTGGCCAGATTTCACATAGGGATTCTTCAATGGATGTTGGCATCTCAATGATTGATACTTCAGCTACCCCTATCCACTCCAATACAAATCAGTTTATGCAAAAAAGATCTGATGTGGTGGACACAGTCAGAAAAAACTACTACAAGGCCATCTATTTGTCCCTTTTCAGCCCAAGGCCATAGTGACCACGGATGCTTCCCAGCTGGGGTGGGGGTGCATTACTTGGGAAAGACCGTCCAAGGCATGTGGTCCCCAGAAGAGGCCAGTTTGCATATCAATGTTCTGAAGTTGAGAACAGCTTTTAGCGTTGCAAGCCTTTCAAGGTACTCTTCCATCAGGAATAATTGCAATACAAACAAGACAGTATGTCACTGGTTTGATACATCAACAAACGAGGAACCAGATCATACCCCCTATGTCAAGAAGCACTATGAGTGTGGCAATGGGCAATCTCTTCCAACCACTTTCTCTTAGCAACACACATTCCGGGGAAGACCAGCATGCTAGCAAACAAACTGTGCAGGTGCGTTCTGTTACCTCACGAATGGTCCTTCAACCAGAAAGTAGCAGACATGATTTTCCAAAAGTGGGGTCAGCCTTGCTGCAATCTCTTAGCATCTCCCCTAAACAAGTGCAGCAGCTACTTTGCCCACATCTGCCATAGGGAGAGTCACTGAGGGATGCTCTTCTCCAAGATTGTGGATTATTTCTTGTGGCCATTATTTCATACAGATGGATTTCTGAAATTCAAGCTTTGTTAGTGAAATCTTCATATCTGATTTTTCATAGAGAGTCACACTATGAATTAATGCATCCTTTTCGACCCAAAGTTGCATCAGAATCCAACATTAACCAATCTATCTGGCTTTCTTCCCAAATTATACAAACAAAGGCGAATATTTGTTGCATTCACTAGATCTGCATAGGCAATTGCATTTCTACTTACACAGAACAAAGGACTTTAGAAAGTCAGGTCAGTTGTTTGCTTCCTTTGCGGAAAAGAAATCGGGAAAGCGAGTGTCTAGAGTTTCCTTAGCCAAATGGCTCACTAATTGCATTTCTTTCATTTACGATAAATTGAATTTGCCTTTAACTAAAGAATTGCATGCCCATTCTACAAGATCAATAGCAGCTTCCTCAGCCTTTCATTCAAGAGTCTCCATGGATAATATTTGTGCAGCAACAACTTGGGCTTCACCTCACACCTTCATTTCTCATTAAAAACTAGACTTGGTTTCTAGAAGAAGGGCATCACTTGGTTCAGTCATGCTTAGGAATATCCTTCCTTGAGGTCACTCTGGGATTATAGTAGCTGGTGACTCTGACCCATCAGTTGAGGATGGAATAATAATTGACAACATCAGATAAATAACTTTTGTGCTTACCATAATGTTCCATCTGTGTTGTCCATTTTCATTCCTCCTCGACTCCCCGCCAACCCCCATCCAGTTTTGTCTGTAGAGCGAGTGGATAGAGCCAGTCTTGGGGTCTTTCCCTTGCCTTTTATGAGTCCAGATATAGCTTTGTGCTTTAATTTTTTTTTCTGTATTAGTAAAAGTGTTAGTCTTGTGTTGTAATCTGCAAACAAGATCTGAGGTAAAGGGGGTGGTGTATTCTGGGTAAGGGGGAAGCTAGAGGGTTCAAGGTTGCCATGAGCTGTTACAATGGCCAAGTCAGATCCAAGGGCTTGGATCTGAACTCATCAGTCGAGGAGGAATGAAAATTGACAACACAATGGAAGTTATGGTAAGTACATTACTTCTTTTTCCACAGATGCAGTTTCTCATGGGTAATGGCAGAGCACAGCTGGAATTAACACTGCAGTCCATCCATTGCACTTAAATATGTCATATTTTCATTTTGACAGTGTCTTGTTTGTATGATACAATTGTTACGTTCTATGGGTATTCTATGCTTGGACATAAAGACAATATGGGTTACAGCACATGTAGGGTAGAGCTATATGGGGAGTGGAGAATATGCAGGAAAGTTGATGTTGCACTTTACACAAAGCATATTAATACAATTATCTTATGTAATTCAAGCCCAAAATAAAGAAGACAAAGAAAAGTTTGGTGCAAGCTAGCCCACAGAAGAGTACAAAGACTGTTGTGGTGAAGAAAAAGAAGCAAAGCAAAGAACTGCCTTCAGTTAGAACTGGGCAAAGCGTGGAAGAAACCATAAGTGCTCAAAGGGGAAGGAAAAGAGTGGTGTCCCATGACTCCGCAGTAAAGAAACAGCAAACTCCAACAAGAAAGCAGAAAGTGGTTAAAGAAGAAGTTAAGCCAAAAATACCAAGTATGTTACTTATCTGTTTATACATTGTTTGGTGGGTTGTGGGACGGCAACACTTGAACTACTTATATTGTTAAATTGAAGTCATTTTTGATTACTTTGCTATGGAGCTTTTCAGTCTCTTGCAGGTGTATTGACTGAAAATTTGGAATTCATACCACCTCAATAACAAAAACACATGGTGCCAACATGTGCCAGTATTGATCTAGGTTCAACTAGCAGGTTGGCAGCAAAAGGGCAGCTGTACTGAAAGCAAGTTGAAAACACGAAGGCCATCTTTCTGATATTTAGGGTAAAGATGTGAGCATCTTTTATGTGTATACCAGACTAGAGACTCTTGATACAGTTATTTATTTATTTAATTTTCTTTACCTTTAGGGCCCACAAAACAGAAGTTCGCTTAAGTGGATGGTGAGAGTCAGAGAGTAAACTGCGGGTGCAAAAAATATATAGTTAGTATAAGAACTAATTGTAATTACCATTGAAGTGTTTTTGGAGGGGGCTTTTGACCCCCTGTACACATGACATGGAATAACGTGACCGTTGGGCTTATTCGATTTTTACATATACAGTTTCACTGCTCCAAGGATTAAAGTTGTGGTCCTGAGAATTTCAGTATAAACCAGATGGATGAGTCAGAAAGAGTTGCAATGCAATTAATTATAGCACTAAAAACAATAGCTGAAAGCAGCAGACTGTAAGAGGTGAATATTAGTATATACAGACTGCTGTACTAGTGAAAATAAAAGGTCTGTAAGCAGTAGTAAGCAAACATGATTTTCTAATAGTATGAAACTGACGTAGAATGTGGTGTATATAGGTAAGCATTTTTATTTTGTTTAGTAAAATAATTCCATCGCCTAGAAACAACACTAAATCATTTTATCACTGGAGGATATTAGGGTTGTCTGCACCATAAGAGTGAAATGCCCTTGGGTCTCACTAACCACTCATAGGTGAGTAGGGAGAAGGGCAGATAAATGTAAACCCATATGTCACAAGATGCATCTACTTCTCAGAGTACAGGCCAACATGGGAGGACTTTGGCTGACAAAGTTTGCAAATGTATAGTCATACCCTTTGGGAAAAACAAGGTAACCCCAAGCTACCATAGGTGGCAATCCACACTAAACAGAAGAAGGTTATATCAGGACTGGGGGGGGACCCCAGGTTGACTTTTTTTTTTTTTTGACATTGCTCAGATCTAGTGAGGTCATTGTTCCCCTACTCTTCACTTATCAGACCAAGAAGAGGTACAAGTACCCCATTGGGGGATGTATCTCACCCGACATGCAAGCAATTGGAGAGACCCCAAAAGTTCCTCTCACCAAAGGGAGAAAAGGACTCTGTCATGCCATGCTGCTAGATTGAGAAATTCAGCTCTATTCAAACCACTAGAGCAAGCGACTTCAACCTTAGCCCGGATATAAATAGGAATCTCTGTGTCACTGCTGGACAGAGGCACAACAAACTAATGGGTACAGTATTTTTTCATATTAATGTCATTAAGATGCCTACACTTGCCACGGCATGAGATTTTCAAAGGTGTCTTAATTGCAATGCCCTTTAATCTGTTGGGTAGACTCCTCCACTGTAAGTGATGTAATACAGTGCATAGACAAATAACCTTGTTGGTATCACTGAAAAATCTGGCTATTGTTTTAAAGAACTACTTTTCATTGTCAAGCCAGACTACTTAAGAGAGAAACCGTACTACTACATAAGAGAAGAGGAAGTAAAAGTGCAACAGCACACAGTTTCACAGTGTGGGATAATGTAGTGCATGATTTTATGAAACATGCTTGGTCTCTTGTTCATTGGTTAACTCATTCAAGCCTGTAGTGCTTTTTGTATACTTCCAGTTAACACCTATAGCACCTTATTGTATACAGAACTCTTGAATGACGTACGAGCTAATGATAGGAAGTGTTAGAAGGGGCAAGGAGTAATTAACAATATTACACTAATGTTAATGTAGGATGCCCTGTAGTGGAGAAATTAATTACTGTTTGCCACTTATTCATATTTTTATATTTATGTTCATATTTTGATAACTGAGCCACCTACTTGCAATTGAAAGGGTGAAATGCTGTGGTTAGAGACAGGAAAATACATTGTCAATGTCCATTTTGTGTCACACGATACAAGAGATACTAGTAGTTGTTAGTAATTTAAAAAAATTAAGGAAGGATAACTTTGGTTCGGAGAGGGTCCCTTTATTTGCTCTAGTGCCCAGATCAACAATGTTACTTGAATTGTAGAAGAACCTATTGGTAAACCAATTTTTTCTCTCTTTTTAAATGAAGTTTGGGCATTTTCAGGATATTTGAATCAGATCTTTATTGGTAGACTGTATGTGGTTACATTAGAAATCCATCTTATTTATCATGATTTTATGTAACCGGGGAGGAGTTGACTTAACTCATTACAGCCAGTTATTTGTACAGCTAGAGCCTACTGTTGCTTCCAAGCATCAAACGTTTATGTTTGCATTAATAATTCCAAAACTATGTTCCATATGAGGTATTTAAAAGATTTCATCTTAGAGCTTACATAATGGCAAATGCAAAGTACAGTTGTGTAAAATCTTACCATAACGGTAGATGTCCTTTTCTTCACTGTTGCAGTTTGTAACTTTTGGGGATTCCCTGCCTTGGGCAGCCCGAAGTCTGGCCAGTATACAAAAGACTAGTGTTGCTTTAAGGTACGCTGTATGTCACAGGTATGCTCTTCACATAACATAGGGCATAAAGGCGATGTCCAGACATACCATCCTCAGAACTGATCGCCCCAGTACGAATGCCAGTCCAAGGAAAACCAAGAAATAACTGTACATCCAGGAGAGAAATGAACCAGGGGAGGAGGGATGGAGTGAATACTGCAACAGTAAAAGAAAGGACATCTACTGTTATGGTAAGATTTTACACAAATGTACTATGTCCTTCCTCTCACATGTTACAGTATTTGTAACCTTTGGGAGAGTGCCAAAGCTCAAGCAGAAACTTGGGAGGAGGAAGGACCAGCAGAGCTTTCTAGGAAGTCATGAAGGATCCCTAGTAAAACCAGCTCTAGCTCTGGAGATTCCATCTAGCTTGTAGTGCTTGGTAAAAGTATGCACAAAAGTCCATGTAGCTGCCTTAAGAACAGAGTTAGTATCAAAACCCTTGAAAAAAGCACCAGAAGAAGCTAAGTCCTCGTAGAATGAGTCTTCACAGAAGAAAGAAGGCTCTTACCATGAACAGTATAACAAAAAGAAATGGCCGTTGAGATCCAAGAAGAAATCATTTGCATGGATACAGCCAATCTTAAGGACCTAGGATGAAAAGAAAACAACTAATTAGATTTTCTAATAGACTTAATCTTATCCAAATAAAATCTGAGTTGTCTATGCACATCCAAATTATGCAGCACTCTCTCACTGGCAGATTGCAGAGAGGGGAAAAAGTAGGCAAATTAATAGACTGATTAAGTGACAACTCATTAATCTCCTTGGCCATGAAAGAAGGATTAGTATTCAAGAACACCCTGTCCTTATGAAACACCAATAAAAGGAGGACAAGCCATAATGGCTTGAAGCTCAGATAACCATCTAGCAGAAGGGCAACAAAAGAAGTCTTCCAAGAGCAATGCTGCAAAGAAGCTGAAGCAGCAGGCTCAAAAGGACCCTGATTCAACTTCTTCATAACAAAATTAAGATCTCAGGGAGAGGAACAGGCTTCCAGGAAGGCCTAATATGAAGGACACCTTTAAGGAATTGTTTAGCTTCAAATCTAGAAGCTAAAGGAGGAGATAAAGGCAGACAATCAGAGATAGCCGATAAGTGGGCCTTAACAGAAGAACAGGCCAAACCAGCATTGAACAATATACACAAGTAAGAAAGAACCAAAGGAGCATCCACAGTAAGTGGATCTAGGTTACGAGAGAGACACCAAACCGAAAACCTATTCCATTTGGATAAGTAGGATTTCCTAATATTGGGCTTCCTGTCCTCCTGCATAATGCTAAGCGCGTCCTCTGAAAAAAAGCTGTGTAGAATCAAAATCCTATCCCCCACAGCGTCAGTTGAAGAGTGGAGAGGTGGGTTTGGTTGAGAGATCCCTTGTCTTGTGTAAGTAGGTCCACCCTGTGAGGTAACTTGTGGTAATTGCCCTTGGCTAAATGCAGAAGAAGAGGGAACCAATGCTGTCTTGGCCAAAAGGGAGCCAGTCACCAACAAGATTTTGGGAGCATCCTGTTGAATTTTGAACAGGACTTTTGGAGTGAGAGGTGTGTGTGGGGGGGTGCATAATGAAACATCCCTTTCCAAGAGAAATAGTGGGCACCCACCTTTGACACCAGAGGACCTGGGAGTCTGACACAATAGAGGAAGTTGTCTATCAGAGGGGAGACAAATAGATCTACTTGAAGAGTACCCCACTGGTGGGCAATATCCAGAAACATATCCCCGTGAAGCATCCATTCGTGGGATTAAGTTAGGGACTTCCTCAGAGTGTCTGCCACAATGTTTTGACCTGAGGGAATGTAAACTGCCTGAAGAGTCAGTTGATACCGGACAGCAGGATCTCACACCAGGAGTGCCAACTGGCAAAGAAAGTAAGATCTTGTTCTTCCATTTATGTACCACATCACTGTGGTATTGTCTGTAAATACCTTGAGAGGCCCTGGGGAGAAAAGTGGAAGAAAAGCCTGAACAGCCAGCAGAAGAGCTGTCATCTCTTTGACATTGATATGCTCCTTCTGTTGAAGAAGCGACCACACCCCAGGTGCCTTTAGGGAGCCAAAAAACTGACCCCTATCCTATGTCTGAAGCATATGTGAAAAGTTCCTGAGAGTGAAGAGAGGGATGAAAAGGGAGCCCTTGATTTAGAGACAACTGCTGCATCCACCAGTGAAGGTCCTTGAGACAAGGAAGGAGAGGAACTACAAATTCTAGGGGATGTGCATGTTGAAGCCAAACTGACTTCAGAAACCAATGAAACTTTCTCATGTGGAGTTTGACCAGACAGAGCATAGGAATATTGGATGCCATGAAACCCAGAGCTCTCAGGAACTCCCTGGCTGTAATGGAGGCCAGAGGAAGATTTCAAAGAATGAGATGTGAGTTAAGGCCTTGGGAGGAGGCAGGGATGCCAGCATAGGCACTTGTCTGATTGCTGCAACCTAGAAAAACATGATCCCGAGAAGGAGTCAGAGAAGACCTTTTAAAGTTTATTGTGAATCCCAGGCTGTGGTCGTGGTGGAGGAATCCAGTAACAAAGCCGGGAAAACCTCTGGGTTCTTACTGACCTTGCGAGAAACATCCAGCGGAGTCTGGACAGTGGAAGACTCCGGTCTTAGTTTCTTAACCCTTTTCTTCACTAACAGCTGACCCTTGAGGCAGGAAGTTCCTTGCACATGGTATCCTTAGCAAGAAGCTTAAGTCGCTGATTCTTCAGATACAAAGCAAGGGAAGAAAGCCTATTTCACAGTCTCTTTGGTATGAGAGCCTTACAGATAGAGCAGGTCATATGGTTGTGAGAGGCACCTAAGCAAAATAAACACTGTTCTTGGTGGCCTTTAATAGGAATCTGTCTTCCACACTGGCATTTACTCTTCCTGGATGACATTAACCCCCAAAAGCAACCAAAAGTCAAGAAACAATGAAACCCAATGGGGCACCTACCTGCATCAGCTCGGAGACCAGCAAGCAGTACATAGGCCTTCAGACCTACAATCAAGAGATGTGTTCGGACTGGCTGCAAAGACATAGGCATTCGGGTCAATGATCAAGAGATGCATTTGGAGTGGCTGCAAGGATGTAGGTGTTCAGACCGAAGATTGAGAGATGCGTTCGGACTGGTGGAAAAAAAGTTCTGAGGATGGTACATCTGGACATCAACTTTATGCTGTACACTATGCAAGGAGTATACGTGTAATGTACAGCTTACCTTAAAGCAACAGTAGTCTTTTGTACACTGGCTGGACGTTGGGCTGCCCGAGGCAGGGAATCCTCAACTGTTATGAATACTGTAACACGTGAATGGAAGGACATCTGTATTGATATTTCACCTCTGTTTAGTGCAGGTAAAGCAATATTAATTGTTCATGCAATATTTGTATTGCCCTAGACTTTGTGTGTTTCTAAATATCTCAACAACCAATTAGCACAGACGAAACGGCTTAACCTCCTATAAAAGCTCTCAGCTGAGTGAACAAAATGCTGCTGCTAGTATGTGTGTAACTGGAATGATTGCTGATATAGTATATGGTGTTACAAATATGACAGCCTTAATAGTTACTGTGTTTATTATGACTTCTAGAACATGTTTAAGATCTAGAACCTAAGTAATACCACCACAGTAAATAGTTTGTACCTTAGAGTTTGCCATTTACACTTTTTTTTTAGAAGTCCCTATTGTTCCAGAGGTATGAACATTTGTTTGAAATGTGAGGGCATAATTTAATTCTGTCAAAAAACTTAGGCTGTGCCCATTGAGAGTTACAGGGCAAACTTCCAGAGCTCCACTGGAGGGTATGAGTTAAGGTGAGGCATGTCTGATTCGCCCTAGCCTTCTGACTCCATGATTGGAGTGATGCTGTTTTCTTCCTTTGCATATTTGTCATTGGTGGCCGGTTTGTCATTTTTAGAGAATGTGCACTTTCCCTAAGTTTTCTTCCTTAGTTAATGTACATGTATGCTGGACACGTTACGCCAGCATAGACCAAAGCATTTTCTAGTGTCCCACATAGCAAAAAGACTTTAGAACAACACTGAACACAAATTGATTCTATTTTCTTTACACTCAAAAATGTTAAAACCAAGTGATGCAACTGCTTGCTTTTGCAGGGTTGATTTTAAATGTGTGACCTTAGCTTTATACCATCTTAAAACATTATTTTAAGTGATGGTAAGAAAGTGTATGAATGTAAGCTCAAAGTAGTTTTAGCAGTAAGTATACTGATAGAGAACCATAGTAGTTTAGCTTTGTCGAATACACAACAAACACTTTCACTGTTTCTTAAAATTCATCAGAATCATCTCTGTGTATAAAAAGATCCTCTCTCTTTTGTGGGTTTGCTATAACTGGCAAAATCTCCACTGATTACCCTGCTTTTAATGAGATGATTCTGTTTAACCATTGATGTCCTTCAAGAATGCAACTGCAGTCATAACATATGGGTTGTCCTGCCTCAGGCAGCCCTCGGTCGGCCGGATTCCAAAGTCTGGGTCCGGCGGCTGATGTCGCATTTCTCTCTGGCGTCAGAGGCTGGAGTACATAAGCATCAGCCGTCTTCAGTCTTTCTTGAAGCAGTTCGCAAGTGCCGGTCGGTCAGCTCCTGTATTCTTGTCATCTTTCTTGCCTCAGCCGATGTCAGAAATTACTGAAAAAGTTAACAATTGTCTTTCCTGTGGTAAACAAATACCTCATAAGGATTTCCACTCTTACTGTCTTCCTTGCCTTGGCCCAGACCACGACGTGTCGCCTGTGCTCGCTTCAATAAGCGCACTCTCAGGCGCCGGGCGGAGTTGATTTTTTGAGAAAATTTGCTTATACAATGCCGTCGGAACTTCCGACATCGCAAACTCCGAAGAAACGAAAAGACCGGGACCAACATCCTCGGCCCGCGTCTACCACCGACTCCACACCAAAACCTACCGCGAGTGCTCCGGTTCCTCCTGAGACGGTTATTCCACCGTTCCGAACCGAAGAAACGGATACCACTCCGACGCCAGTTATAGATTTTCCTCCGGATACTGAAACCGAGGAAATGCCCGAGACTATTGCTGTAGATAGGGTCACTCCTGCACATGGAGCTACCAGGCCTCCTATGGCCATGTCTATTAAGGCCTACACTCGGGCTAAGGCAGCCAGCAAGACCAAGCACCTTACTGCTAAAGCCTTACCTCAGCCTACTCCAGAGACACAAATCATGACTATGGCCGCAGACTTAATTTCCATGATTAGAGGTTCACAGGCCCATCCTGAGAGAGGATCCCAGCCTCCTTCTGATAAGAGGCCCCGGGTTGAACCCTCTGACCCTATCCCTTCAGATGAAGATTCTGAGGACTCTGTCCACTCCGATGGCCAGGAAGAGCTCTTCCAGACCTATGAGGACTCAGATGCAGAGGATTCCATCCCCTCGGCCTCCCCTCCTGAGGATATTTCTTTTGGGGAAGTTCTGCATACCATGAGGCAACATTTCAAGTGGCAAGGCCAGGAATATTCTGATTCCAGAAAGCCTTGAACCTTCCTTAAAAAGCCCCAGCACAGGCCCTTAGCTATTCCTCCTGTGCTTGATGTTTTGGATGATTTATATTCCGACTCCAGTGTTACCCCTGATTCCCTTCCTCCTGCTCCAGCCAAGCCAGACAGATATTACAGGGTCCCAGAAATACATTTCCATTTATTCAGGGCCCATACTGTTGATTTTGAAACTATTTCTCAGGGACCTAAAGGTGTTTCAGCTTCCACCTCTAAAAATCCCTTGCCTTCCAACAGGGAAGCTAGGTCATTAGAGAGATGGGGGAAAAAGGTCTACACCTCCACTACTTTATCTATGAGAGCTTTGAATTGCCTCTTTCATATGTTACAATATCAGGATTTCCTGTTAGATGATTTACAGAAAACATTGGCCTCTCCTGATCCTTTAGACAGGAAGTCTTTGCAGGAAGCTGTACATAACTCTCAGCAAGTCAGCAATCACTTTCAGTGTGGATATGATGCACTGGAAGCTTCATGTAGGGCAGCTATGACAGGGGCAGTCATTACATGCATGGTTAAAAGAACAACCTCTACCAGATCATGTTAAGGCAAAACTTCTGGATGCACCCTTGGAAAAGAACAAGCTTTTTGGTGCTAATGCTAAAGATGTGTTAAAGTCCATCGAGGAAAAAGCAAAATCAGTTCAGACAGTTAAAGATTTCCTCCAGGTTCAGCCCCCCAGATTCAGTAGGTATTGGCCTTCAAAAAACTGGTCCTTTCCTAATCCTGAAAAATTTCAAAGGGGTAAAAACAGGCGAGAGGACAATACAGAGGTCCTTACAGGGGACGACAATAGCAGCCAGCAAACCAAAGAAGTGACACAGGGGTCTCCCCTGCCCCACAGCCACAATCTCAATGACTTTCCTCTACGACCGCCTACCAAAGAGCAAATAGAAGCTCCCTTGGGCGGAAAATTATCTCTGTTTTCAGACAATTGGCACAGATTGACAAAGGACAAATGGATTTTGGACATTATAGACCAAGGTTACAGGTTCCATTTTCATACCTTACCAAGAAAACAAGGCATGCTAAACCTACCACAAAACCAGAGGGCAGAGGCTATCAAGCAAATTTCTCTGCTGGCTCGGATAAAAGCAATAGAATGAGTTCCACAACAAGAACAAGGCCAGGGGTTTTACTCAAGACTGTTCCTTGTTTCAAGAAAATAAACTCAATGGAGACCAATACTGGATTTGTCCGCATTAAACACCTTTCTCATAGTACCAAAGTTCAAAATGCTGACTCTACAGCAACTCCTTCCCATGCTGGGCAAGGGGTCTTGGCTGATTACTCTGGACCTCAAGGAGGCATACCTGCATGTCCCTATCAGACACAGCTGCAGAAGATACCTCAGATTTCTTGCAGGGCCAGAGCATTATCAATTCTCAGCATTGCCATTTGGCTTATCTACTGGTATTCACAAAATGCCTGGCTTCAGTAATTGCTCATTGCAGGCTCCAGGGATCCAAATTTACCCGCACCTGGACGACTGCCTCATACGACAAATTGATGTTGACAAAAAACTTGAACTATGTCATACAATTACTTCAGGCTGTGGGATACACAGTCAATTTCCAAAAGTCAAGACTTCAACCATCCCAGCAAATAACCTTCTTAGGAGCCAATCTAGACACAGCCTCTCAAATGGCTTACCTGACAGAAGACAAGCAAGAGAAGTTAACTCATTATTTCAAAGGTTTGGCAAAACTCACCCAGATGACTGCAAGGAGATTCCTACAGGCCCTGGGTTACATGGCATCCTGCATTCTTCTGGTTCCATTAGCAAGACTACACATGAGAAAGCTTCAATGGTACCTAAAAAGCCTATGGTCTCAGCACAGCAACAACTTAGAGACAACCATACCGCTCATTCCATGCCTACAAAGGAATTCCTATGGTGGGCCTCGGTAAGCCAGGCAAACACAGGTATGTCATTCAAAAACCTCAGATAACACAGACCATGACCACAGGCGCCTCCGACCTTGGATGGGGGGCACATGGAAGGCAGATGTATACAAGGACAATGGTCTCCAAAGGAAACACATCTGCATATAAACCAAAAGGAAATGCTGGCAGTAATGCATGCCATCGAGGCCTTTCACAACAACTTCAGCAAGACCATTTACTGATACGGACAGACAACACCACTGTGATGTGGTATATAAACAAGCAAGGGGCACCCATTCTTACCCCTTTGCAGACTGACAATGAATCTTTGGGAAAAATCACTGAGCCTAAACATACAGTTACAATCCCAGTTTGTTCCAGGCAAAGACAATGTGCTGGCGGACAGCCTAAGCAGGAATTTCACAGATCGTGGAGGTTACATCCAAGATCTTCACACAACTCACCTCGACATGGGGCAGGCCAGAAGTAGACCTATTTGCCTCTCACCTCAACCATCATCTACAAAATTCTGTTCAAGGACATACCATCCACAAGCTTGGAAAATAGATGCTCTTTCATTCAACTGGAACTTCCTAAAAATCTATGCATTCCCACCTCTGCCACTGATGACCACAGTATTACTAAAGATCAAAGCAGAGACCTAGGGATCCTAATAGCTCCAGACTGGCCAAGACAACACTGGTACCCACTACTCATATGTCACAACAAAAGTGGGCCCTTCCCCAATGGCCCCTACTTTTGACTCAACACAACTTCAAAACAGTGCATCCAAACCTTCAGACACTGCAGCTAACAGCCTGGGAGATCCCATGAATAACCTCAATCTATCTCTCTCCAAGGAAGTTCAGCGGATATTAAAAGAAGCTCGAAGACCATCCACCAGAAAGGTTTACTTAGCAAAATGGAAGAGATTCAGCATTTGGAATACTAGCAAGGGACATGATGCATCATTATTGAACATCCCACTCATCCTGGGATATTTGGCAGATATGCTACAGAATGGACTCTCATATTCTTCCATAAAGATACATGCTTCAGCTATTTCAGCTAGATATAACACTGATCCACCTGTGTTTTCACATCCTTTGCTAAGGCAATTCCTCAGGGGAATCAAGAACATTAAGCCACCAAGAAAGGCTCCAGTGCCAGCCTGGGACCTCAACTTTGTCCTAGAAAAACTGACTCTACCTCCTTTTGAGCCAGCAGCTTCAGTTGACTTATAATTTCTCTCATGGAAGACAGCTTTCCTGTTGGCAATTACCTCAGCAAGAAGGGTTTCGGAACTACAGGCCCCAATGGCAATACCACCGTTCATAATCTTTCACAGAGACAGGGTCTCCTTAAGAACCAACCCTACGTTTATGCCAAAGGTGGTATCTAGGGTTTCTTTAAATCGAGCTATTCATCTGCCTGCTTTCTTCCCCAATCCTGAGAACAAGGGAAAGACTGTTACATACCTTGGACATTCACAGACAACTTCACTACTACCTGGACAGAACTAAGACCAGTAGGAAGTCTGATCAACTTTTTGAAGCAGTACAAGGAAAAGCAATTTCAAAACAGACTATTTCAAAATGGATTGGACATTGCATCAGATTTTGTTATTCCTTTCATGGGAAGATTGTTCCAGCCAATGTCAGACCACATTCCACCAGAGCTACAGCCACCTCTACAGCATTCTTAAGAGGGGTGCCTACAAAGGACATTCTAGAAGCTGCTACATGGAGCTCCGTGCATACATTCTCCAAACACTACAATCTCCCTCTATACTCCAGATCCAGAGCAGGCTTTGCTTTGGCAGTCCTGCAGGGTTTGATTGCCTCACCATCTCTTTCCTAGAGCATTCCACCTCCCAACAGCTAAGCTATGGTATTCTACCCATATGTTATGACTGCAGTTGCATTCTTGAAGGACATAGTACAGTTTTGTACCTACCATAAATGTAGATGTCCGATAGATATGCAACTGCAGTCACTCCATACCCCTCTATGCCTAGAGTCCACTCCTATCCCTGTTTCTCATAGCTGGGGATATCTGTTATGGTGTATCTGTTTATTGCTTACTTATTTGTCTGGAATCCTGTTTTTGTCTTCCAGTTTGATTACAGCCTTCCTTGGAGGGCACCTGGCATCTGGGGCAAGAAACACTGAAGAAAATGGCGTCGGCTGATGCTTATGTACTCCAGCCGCTCTGACGTTGGAGAGAAATGCGACATCAGGACCCAGACTTTGGAATCCGGCCGACCGAGGGCTGCCTGAGGCAGGACAACCCATATGTTATGACTGCAGTTGCATATCTATCGGACATCTACATTTATGGTAGGTACAAAACTGTAATTTTACTGCCAACCTGATTTAAGATTTTGCTACCATTGTTAAAGCTAAAGACAGTCCACTTTTATGGGGATACCAGTGACTGCATTGCCAGGTTGTATCTACATATTGGAGATAGAAAAACACAGCAACTCAACTGGGGCCATAATCAGATCCTTTTAAAAATATACTGTGTGGTTCCGTTAAAGTATTTTGCAAAATACCTTAGGCAATAAGCAGATGTTATTTGTGTTTCACTGTTGCAGTCACACATTTGGGTTATCTGCTTGCAGTAGCCCTCAGTCAGCCTGATTATCAAAGTGTTGGGTCCTGCGTCATGTGCTGTCTCATTTTACGTCAAATAGTCAGGGGTATAAAGCATGCAGCCAACGCCATTACATCAGTCTTTTGTGCCGTGCGGTGCCCGAAGCAGAAGCAGTTCGCAAGTGCCGGTCGGTCGACTCCTGAAATTTTCGTTTTCGAGTTTCAGAACCGAAGTCTTCAACTAAAGCTAAGTATCCCGTTGGGGAAACTTTTTCTTGCTCTAAACCAATGTCAGTAAAAGTCAATAATTGTATTACTTGTGGAAAGCAAATACCTCATAAAGATTTCATTCATACTGTACTCCTTGCCTAGGCCCTGACCACGATGTACCTCACTGTCGGTTTTGTGCCTTATTTAAGCAACAAACTATTCGTCGTTAGTATATTTTCGCTTCTAAATATTTTGGTACTCGGTTCAATTATACAGATATGTCTTCGGTAAGCCATCCGACTGCCGACATTCTGAAAAAACGCAAAGATAAAGACAGAGACAGGCTGCCTAGGTCCAAAGCTGCCGACGACGCTTCTCCTAAGCCAGTCGCCAGTTCACCGGTACTCAGTGAGGCACTTTCACAGCCCCTGATACCCGCCACTTTAGATTCTCAGGCCTGTACTGAGACCCATCCAGAGTCCAGTATGTCGCAAGATGCTTCAACTGTGGAACCTGTGGATGTCTCTACCTTGGATGGGTCCGGAGCCGCTGTGCAGGCACCAGCTTCTGAGGGTGTATTCAGGCCTAATGACTTGCATATTAAACCGATGCCATCTTCTTCTTCAAGGCCTAAAACTCAAACCATGCCTAAAAAAACGACGCCCAGTCCACATTGTTAGGCCTCTATGCCTAAAAAACAAATGATAAGAATGGCTGAAGACCTCATTACTGTAATCAGGGGAAACCAACCTTCCCCCTCTAAGAGACCTAGGTCTGAATTTGCATATGATACTTCTGACCAGGATTCTGAAAGTTCTGTTTCCTCTGATGACCAGGATTTACCCTTGTCTACTTATGAGGATTCTGATGCAGAGGATTCTATTCCCTCTGCTTCCCCACAGAGGATTTCTCTTTTGGTGAAACCTTGCATACTCTTAGGGAGCATTTTCATTGGTAAAGCCAGGATTACTCTGATTCTAAAAAGAGGCTTAGAGATTTCTTACTTTTGCCCCAGCACAGGCCTTTAGCTACCCCTCCTGTACTAGACATTGTTGATGATGCCTTTTTGGAATCTAGCTTGGCCCCTGACTCTCTACCTCCTGCTCCCAGAAAACCTGATAGATATTACAGGGTTCCTGACTCTCACAAGTTCCTTTTTAAAAATCCTACTGCGGATCCTGAGACAATTTCACAGGGACCTAAGGGCATTAAGGCTACTACTGCCAAAAATCCTACCCCCTTTGATAGAGACTCCAGGGCACTGGATAGATGGGGTAAGAAGGTATACACTTCTGCAACCTTGGCCATTAGGGCCTTAAATTGCCAGTTTCATATGTTAAAGTATCAGCAGAATATTATTGGATTGCTTAAACAGAAAATGATGTTGATTCCTGATTGTGCTGAAAACAAGGATTTACAGGATTTAATGCAGTCTGCTGAACAAGTTGGAAAACATACTTTTCAATGTGGTTTTGATTCTCTAGCATCTTGCAGGGCTGCTGTCACTGGGTCTGTACTTAGAAGGCATGCTTGGCTTAAGGAGCAATCCTTGCCAGATCATGTTAAAGCTAAATTGCTGGATGCTTCCTTAAATCAGGACCGCCTGTTTGGCAACAAAGCAGAAGATGTTTTTAAAAAGATGGAGGAAAAACCTAAATCTATGCAAACTGTTAAAGATTTCCTACAAGTACAGCCTCCAAGATTTAGTAGGCATTGGCCCTCTAAGAATTGGTCCTTTCCTGCCTCTTCCAGGCCTACTCAGTTAAACCCAGAACCAGCAGAACACAAAGGCTTCAGTCCCAGGGTATGCACAGGACTAAGCAGTGGGCGGCTCCACTTCCAAATCAGGGAGTAGTAAGACACCCCCCTATGGTAAACTGTCTCAATGACTTAATTTTAAAACTTCCAAGCACTTCTCAAGTGACTGCTCCTTTAGGGGGGAAAGATTGCTCTGCAGGCAAAAAACTGGGAACTCATTACCCAGGACAAATGGATATTAAATATAGTTTCCCAAGGATACAGATTTCACTTCCACACATTACCAGCCCCAAACGGTTGGCCAGATCTACCCCCAAATCAGTGAGCAGAGGCTCAAAAGCAAGTACTCTCTCTCTCTTAAGCATAAAGGCTATTCAAACTGTACCAGAAAAGGAAAAGGGACAAGGTTTCTACTCAAGACTTTTCCTGGTACCCAGAAAAGACAACTCATGTCGTCCTATCCTGGACCTTTCTACCTTAAACACCTTTTTGCTGATTCCAAAATTCAAGATGCTAACTCTTCACCAGTTACTTCCTATGCTAGGCAAAGATGCCTGGTTGGCAACACTGGATTTAAAGGAAGCCTACCTGCACATCCCAGTCAGGGAATCTTGCAGAAGATACCTATGCTTCAAAGCAGGCTACATGCACTATCATTTCTCTGCACTGCCCATTGGCTTATCTACTGCGCCCAGGGTATTCACAAAGTGCCTAGCTCCAGTCATTGCATTTTGCAGGCAAAGAAATACTCAAATATTCCCATACCTGGACGATTGTCTAATTCAGGCAGAAAGCCAGGATGTATTTCTGAATCATCTGGCATTTGTACAAAAGGTGTTAACTTGTCTGGGGTACACCATAAACGAAAAGAAATCACATCTGGTACCCTGTCAAAAGATTATATTCCTGGGAGCAAGCTTGAACACAACTTCCCAGATGACTTTCCTCACGCCAGAGAAACAAATTCATTTGACAACTTACTTCATACTAGTGGCCACAAAAACCCTGCTATCTGCAAGGCAAATACTGCAAGCCTTGGGGTTCATGGTCTCGTGCATTCTACTAATTCCATATGCAAGACTGCATATGAGGAAACTACAATGGTATCTAAAAATCCTATGGTGTCAACATTCTCAGGATCTAGAAGCAATGATTCCTATCATACCTTGCCTACGGTTAGAATTCCTCTGGTGAGCAGAGGCCTGCCACCAAAACAAGGGACTATCATTCACTCTACCCCCTGCTGCCCAAACCCTAACAACAGATGCATCAGACTATGCATGGGGGGCTCACCTGGCAGGGAAGTGAATTCAGGGCAAATGGGACCCAAGTCAGATGCACCTGCATATCGATCAAAAATAAATGTTAGCTGTACAGAATGCTATGACAGCCTTCAAGGACCACATTCTTCCAGGACAATTAATGGTAAAGACGGACAACACCACTGTTATGTGGTACGTAAACAAGGGGGAGTACCCATTCTTAGCCCCTGTGCAGACTAGCCATGGCTCTGTGGAACACAGCCTTGAGCTACCTAGTGCATCTACAGGCTCAGTTCCTGCCAGAAAAACTAAATACACTGGCAAACAAACTAAACAGAAACCTCATGGTCCCACACGAGTGGAAACTGGAACCAAAGACTTTCAACAAGTTGATCAACAAATGGGGGAGCCCAGATATAGACCTGTTTGCCCCCCCCCCCCAGAACTACCAATTGGACAAATTCTGCACAAGGACTTCCCACAAACAAGCTTGGAAAGTGGATGCTCTGTCCTTCAGCTGGAAAAATCTATCAGTTTATGCCTTTCCTGCTCTGCCTCTCCTCTCCATAGTACTACTAAAGATCAACTAAGACAAACCAAGGATGATGTCACAGCTAGCTCCATGGCACCTGTCTCAGATCCCTACCCTGCTGTCACAGCAGGAAAGCCAGAGTCTGCACCCCCAGCTTCAAATCCTGAACCTGGCAGCCTGGCTAATTACCTAATCTCTCCATTACCATCCCTCAGTAAACAAGTGTTGGATGTCATTTTGGAGGCAAGGAGGCCTAGTACTAAAAAGTCTTATGCTGAGAAATGGAAAAGATTCTGTGCCTGGAACCAAACTCAAGGGATGGCCATAGCAGCGCCCAATTTACCTCAGATTCTTTAATACTTAACTGAGATGCTTCACAAGGGCCTTTCCTTTTCCTCCATCAAAATTCATGCCTCAGCCATTTCAGCTCATTACAACACAGAACCACCCCTCTTTTCTCACCCACTGCTCAAGCAGTTCCTCAGAGGGGGCCAAAAACTTAAGACCACCCAGGAGAGCCCCAACTCCAGCCTGGGACCTTAACTTTGTATTGGAAAAACTCACTCTTCCTCCTTTTGAGCCAGCTGCAACTGCAGAGTTAAAATTCCTTTCTTGGAAAACAGCTTTCCTTTTAGCAATCATTCAGCAAGAAGGTTATCTGAATTACAGGCCCTTATGGCAGTGGAGCCTTTCATCATCTTTCATGCGGACTGAACGTCCCTCAGGACCGATCCCTCCTTCATGCCCAAGGTGGTATCCAGTGTGGCTCTTAATCAATCCATTCATTTGGCAACCTTCTTTTCTAGTACACAGAACAAAGGGGAACAGATGTTGCACTCCTTAGATGTGCACAGACAACTTAGATTTTACTTGGACAGGACTAAACCTCAAAGGAAATCTGAACAACTGCTAGTGGCATTTGCTGCAGGGGCAGAGGGGAAGGCTATTTCAAAGCAAACCATTTCTAAATGGATAGGCCACTGCATTCATTTCTGTTATATGCACCATGGAAAACCCATCCCACAGGGGATTAGACCCCATTCAACCAGGGCTGCATCTATCTCTACAGCCTTCCTCAGAGGTGCCCCTACCAGAGACATCCTAGAAGTTGCTACCTGGAGTTCTGTACATACTTTCACCAAGCATTACCATTTGCCAATTTTCTCTAAATCCAGAGCTGGCTTTGCCACTGCAGTCTTGCGGGGCCTTATAGCTGGTCCTAATGCTATCTAAATTCCTCCTCCCATCCTTAGCTTTGGGAATCTACCCAAATGTAATGACTGCAACAGTGAAACATGAAGAACATAGTACAGTTGTGTACACTTACCATAAATGTAGATGTTTGAGTGTATTCACTGTTGCAGTTCTGGTTACCCTCCCTCCAGCCCCCTGACTTCTTTTGGCTATACCTCTATTCTCCTTTACTATGCTTAAAAGCTTTTTGGTGTACTTGCTTTTTTGTTGGAGGTATAACCTTGTGTATATATATATATATATATATATATATATATATATATATATATATATATATATATATATATATACACACACAAATACATATATATATATATATATATATATATATATATATATATATATATATATATATATATATATAATTGCTTCCCATTAGGGGAGCACCTGACATCTGGGGCAAGAAAAACTGATGTAATGGTGTCGGCTGCATGCTTTATACCCCTGACTACCTGACGTCACGGAAGATGAGACAGCAACCGATGCAGGACTAAAGACTTTGATAATCAGGCCGACTGAGGGCTACTGCAAGCAGATAACCCAAATGTGATGACTGCAACAGTGAAAGACTCAAACATCTACATTTATGGTAAGTGTACACAACTGTACTTTTCAGCATGCAACGCAAAGCCATTCTTTCAACCTATAGTACACGTTCTTTAATGTATCATATACCAGAAACCCATGTAATTAATGAAGAAAATTATTTTTATCATTTTTTTTGTTGTGTATTCAACAAACCTGCTTTACTGTGGTTCTCTATCAGTATACTTCCTGTTAAAACTACTTTGAGCTTACATTCATACACTTTCTTACCATTACTTTACCCATATATTTCCCTGTATTCTCTTGCTGTGATTTAATGTGGTTCTTTCCCCAGCTCTGTTTTTGTATAATAAGTAGTAACTTTATTGCCTCAGTATAATTTTTCAGCTTAGTACAGTTGTTTTTCTATCTTTCATTTCAGAGCCTGTGGTCACTACATTTGACCTCGATATTTCAGGAGATCTGCCACAAGAGCCTACACCTGCAAGTTTACTGAGAATTTTGTCAGTGTTTCATGTAGGCATATTTATCATGAAGAAGCTTGCCTGCTCTGTGATTGAAAGTCTCTGTGAGATAGTCCGTGCACTCTAAGGACCTCTTACTAAACTGGCCACAGTCCCCTTTTGCTTGACCAGTAGACTTTCTGCATGTATATGCATTTATTCAGGAAATGACAGACAGCCTGTTTTACTTGCATCTCTTTGTTAATTGTTTTGTTCTGGCTATAAACTGATTACTCTCAGTTATAAATTGACCTGAGAGTGGGAAGCCCACTTGAATTTGCTTCTCACCCCTACCCCCAATTCCCATCCACCACCTCTTATTATACTTCCTACATACACATTGCACTTGTGACTTGTATTCCAAAACCCGCTCCAAATGACCTTACTACTACATATATACACTTCTGTTTCTTATTTCCTACTTCCCTATCTCTAATTTTTAGCCCCATTCCCAACTGTCTTTCTCCCTAACATACCACTTTGCACTATATCCATTTATAATCACAATCCTCCCTAATAGTATATTCCACATTGTATCTTTTCATTTCCTAAATAAACCCTAATTTCTTCTTATTTTGACTATGTTATTATACTATAGCCTTTAATACCCATGTTCCTTACATTTCAGTGAAAATACCAGGACAAAACAAAAGTGGTTCCATACGGCAGAAAGTCAATATAAAAGAGTTTTAATCCAAACAGTAAGCAGCGGAAGTGCTTACTGTTTGGATTAAAACTTTTATGTTGACTTTCTGCCATGTGGAACCACTTTTGTTTTGTCTCCATATTCACTATTTTCTTCAGTTGGTTCCTCAATCTATTCAGAGGTTGTTTGTATTCTCGTCTAAAATACCAGGACAACCTACTTCTCTTCTTTTACAGAAAATGCTTATCTCCTTACCTATCTCTTCCAGCTTTCAGAGTCCACCATCACTGAATCTCCTATTGTCCTGCAACTTCGTTTCCTTCTTTATTGCTACTTCCCTTCTATCTGACATCTACAAAATACAGATTCCTGTACCTAATGTTGCTACTTTTCAAATTATCCTCTAGTCTTCTCCTCCTATTGTGCCATCTTTCATCCTACCATGACTCAATAATATATTGCAACATCTCTCCAACTCTGTCCGAACCGCCTATCCATACTTCCTCTTTCCACTCTCCACACATTTCACCAAACCTATTTAATATTGCTCCTCACCTTTCTTCCAAGTATAGGATGACTAATTGCACTTCAGGTCAAACCACAACAAAATTAAGTGTAAGAATCCTCTCAAAAAACAAGTATGCATGATTCCCCAATATACTAAAATCCTTCTAAGAGAAGATATACACCCTAAATCTGGCCCCACGTATCACAATGAACACAAAGGTAATTCTCCCACACACTTCTGAACCCCGACAACAGACAATCCCCAACCCCAGTGATCTAATATTTGCTGCAATAAATGTTAGAAGTATAAGAAATAAAACTGCTGAACTACATGCCTGGATTACCCATCATAAGCCTCATGTTCTTGCTGTAACGGAAACTTGGCTTAAACCCAGCATAAGCAACTCTGAAGTTATACTTCCTGGCTATAATATCATCTATAATGATCATATAAAGAGGAAAGGTGGTGGTATTGCTTTAATATTTCCCAATACCTACCATATTTTCCCTTACAGCAAACCAACCCCAAAATTCAGTTAAAAATAAACAGTTATAAAAAATATGTATTACTGTTCTTTATATTCCTGCTGGCGACAGGAGCTATACTGGAATATTCATGGAGTATCCTTAACATTTTCACAAGAAAAAATATTACTAAAGTGATGTGAATATCAAATTGGTTGGACATTAACTCCCGAAGATCTAGGATGAACTTAAATTATTTTACACAACTAATTAATAGCCCCACACATTATAGCAAGACATCAAGTTCTGTATTAGAAGATTTTTCTTTTAGTGAAACCTTGCACACTCTTAGGGAGCATTTCCGCTGGGAAATCCAGGATTACTCTGACTCCAAAAAGAGGCTTAGGGAATTCTTACTCCTTCCTCAACATGGGCCTTTAGCTATCCCTCCTGTTCTGGACATTGTAGATTATGCTTTCTTGGAATCTAGCCTTTTCCCAGAGACTTTACCTCCAGCTCCCAGAAATCCTGACAGGTATTACAGAGTACGTGACTCTCACAAGTTCCTCTTCAAGAATCCTACTGTGGATCCAGAGACCATTTCCCAAGGACCAAAAGGCATTAAGGCTACTTGCTGCCAAAAATCCTACCCCCTTCTGATAGAAATTCTAGAGCATTAGACAGATGGGGTAAGAAGATATACACTTCTGCTACTTTGGCCATTAGGGCCTTAAATTGCCAGTTTCATATGTTAAAGTATCAGCAGCATATTATGGGACTACTTAAACAGAAAATGATGTTGATTCCTGACTGTGCTGAATACAAAGAATTACAGGATTTAATGCATTCTGCAGAACAAGTTGGTAAACATACTTTGCAATGTGGTTTTGACACTTTAGAAGCATCTTGCAGGGCTGCTGTCACTGGGTCTGTTCTTAGAAGGCATGCTTGGCTTAAGGAGCAAAACTTGCCAGATCATGTTAAAGCAAAATTACTGGATGCTCCCTTAAACCAAGGCCGCCTTTTTGGCAACAAAGCAGAAGAAGTCCTCAAAATGATGGAGGAAAAAGCTAAATCTATGCAAACTGTTAAAGATTTCCAACAAGTACAGCCTCCTAGTTTTAGTAGGCATTTGCCTTCAAAGAATTGGTCCTTTCCAATCTCTTCCAGGCCTTCTCAGTCCAAACCCAGGACCAGCAGACTACCTAGGTTACAGTCTCAGGCTCCGCACTGGCCTAAGCAGTGGGGGACTCCCACTTCCAAAGCAGGGAGTAGTAACCCACCCCCCTTTGGAAAAATGGCACAATGACTTAACCTTAACCCTTCCAAGCCCTGTTCAACTGCCTACTCCCTTTGGAGGAAAGCTTGCCCTGCATGCAAAAAACTGGGAACTCATTACCCAGGACAAATGGGTTTTGAACATAGTTTCCCAAGGATACAGATTTCACTTCCATACACTACCATCCCCAAACGGTTGGCCAGACCTACCCCCAAATCAGTGGACGGAGGCCCAACAGCAGGTTCTCTCTTCTGGGCTATTCAACCTGTCTCAGCAGAACAAAGGGGACAAGGTTTTTATTCAAGACTTTTCCTGGTACCCAGATAAGGCAGCTCTTGGCATCCTATCCTGGACCTGTCTATCCTAAACACCTTTCTACTGGTAATCCAAAAATTCAAAATGCTAACACTTCAACAGCTTCTTCCTATGCTAGGCAAAGATGCCTGGCTGGCAACCTTAGACTTAAAGGAAGCTTACCTGAACATTCCAATAAGGGAATCTTGCAGTAAATACCTACGCTTCTGGGCAGACTCCATACACTGTCAGTTCTCTACACTTCCCTTTGGCTTATCTACTGCGCCCAGGGTATTCACAAAGTGTCTAGCTCCAGCCATTGCATTTTGCAGGCAGAGAAATATTCAAATATACTCATACTATGACGATTGTCTGATTCAGGCAGAAAGCCAGGACTTGCTATTATAACATCTGGCATTCGTAAAGAAACTTCTAACCTCACTGGGGTACACCATAAATGAAAAGAAATCTCACCTAGTACCCTGCCAACAGATTGTATTCCTGGGAGCAAGCTTGAACACAACTTCCCAGATGGCTTTCCTCACTCCGGAGAAACAAGTTTATTTGACAACCTACTTAAAACTATTGGCCACAAAACCCCAGCTATCTGCAAGGAAAATTCTGCAAGCCCTGGGGTTCATGGCCTCTTGCATTCTACTAATTCCATATGCAAGACTGCATAGGAGGAAGCTACAATGGTATCTAAAAAGCCTATGGTGCCAATATTCTCAGGACATGGAATCAATGATTCATATAATTCCTTGTATAAAGACAGAGTTCCTTTGGTGGGCAGAGGCCTGCTGCCACAACAAGAAGCTCCCTTTCATTCTACCTCCTGCCACCCAAACCCTAACAACAGACGCATCAGACTATGCATGAGGGGGGGCTCACTTGGCAGGGCAGTGCATTAAGGGCAAATGGAACCCAAGACAGATGCACCTGCATATCAATCAAAAAGAAATGTTAAGCTGTACAGAAGTCTCTGACAGCCTTCAAAGACTGCATTCTTCCAGGAAAGCTATTGGTAAAGGCAGACAACACCACAGTTATGTGGTACATAAACAAGCAAGGGGGAACCCACTCGTATCCTCTCTGCAGACTAGCCATGGCTCTGTGGAACACAGTCTTGAGCTACCAAGTGCACCTACAAGCTCAATTACTGGCAGACGACTTAAGTAGAAATCTACTAGTAAATGTAGAAATCTCACGGACACACATGAATGGAAACTAGAACCAAAAATATTCAACCTCTTGAGGAACAAATGGGGGACTCCAGAGGTACACCTGTTTACCTCACCTCAGAACTACCAATTGGACAAATTCTGCACAAGGACTTCCCACAGTCAAGCTTGGAAAGTGGATGCCCTGTCCTTTACCTTGGAAAACCCCTCGGTTTATGCCTTTCCCCCTCTGCCTGTCATAGGTTCATAGGTTGGTACTAGGCTATCTGCCCGAAGGCTTTTATAAGCCTAGCAAGAATGTGTTGGCTTTCGTCGCCCCCTTAGATTAGTTCCCTGTGCCTCATTCCAGCAGAGTCACTGAAGTGATCCCGGAGGTAAACTTTCTGTTTCCCATCTACTCGTCAAGGTTTCTTTTGAAGAGTGTTAGTGAGGAGCTCTGCCTAATGTAGATTGGGATCTTGTTCCAAAGCATGGGAAGTCTCTGGGACAGGAATCTATCCCTCCAGCACGTCCTATTTATTGTTGTGGTGAGGTTTAGATCCCTAGGGCATGTGGCTCGAGGGGATAAGGTTTTCTTTAGGTGGAGCATGTCCATCAATTCTGGGTTGGACATGGCCTTGTATGTCAGGCAGAGATCACCTCTGAGTAGGCAGTATGCAGCCGAGTACAACTGGAGTTTCTTCAGTCGAGCTGCATAGGGCATCTGTTTGAGGCCAGTGATCCTCTTGGTGAGGTACTTCTGTGGTCTTTCCAGCTGTTGCAGGTGTCTTGTAAGGTACATCTCAAATGGGGCATTGTACTCTATGATGAGTCTAATGAGTAGAGGGGCACAATGACCTCTTTTGATCTGGATGCAAACCCTTTTGTGATTAGATGGACCACGTAGAAGGATTTTCTAACCACTTTGGCAATGTGATTATCAAAGGTGAGATTACTATCTACTTGAATCCCCAGATCCCTTATTACGTCTTCTGTATTTAGGGGACTACCACCTATGTGGTAGTTTGTGGGTACTTTGTTTTTTCCAAAGGGTTTAACTATGCACTTTTTGGCATTTAGCTTGAGGCCATGATTTTGACACCAGGTATCCATCTCAGTGAGACCCTTTTGGAGAATGTATGTGTCAGCCGGAGAGTTAAGTATAGCCCCTAGTTTGCAGTCGTCTGCGAACTTGGTCAGCCATAGTACTCCTGTGCTTGCCTGTACCTCTGAGAAGTATATGCCGAACAGGAGGGGTCCTAGGACTGAGCCCTGGGGAATGCCACTTGTAACCGGTTTAGAGTCGGACCTAGCTCCCACAACTCTCACCATGTGGGTTCTGTCCGTGAGACAGTTGACAACCCATCTTATAACATAGGGGTTTATGTTCAGGCTGGTAAGCTTGTCTTTAATATCAGAATGGAGAATGGTGTCAAAGGCCTTAGCAAGGTCTAGGTAGGCTGCGTGTACCACCTTTCCCTCATCTGTAGCCTTGGTAACTGTCTCAAAGAAGTCCACCAGGTTTAGGAGGCATGGTCTGCCCTTAACAAAGTCAAACTGGGTAGGGTCCAGTGTTTGGAGGTTCCTAATGTCTCTGTTAATGAGTTCCATGATGATGCACTCCATAGCCTTGCAGACCAAGCTAGTCAGGCTTATAGGGCGATAGTTCCTGGGGTCTGTTGTGGCTTCACCTTTGTGGAGCAGAATAACCGTTGCTGTGCACCACTCTATGGGTATGTAGCCTGTGGAGAGGCTGAGTTTGAACAGTGTGTTTAGGTGAGGGGTTAGTTTGTCTTTGAGCTCATGTAGGCCGCAGCCGGGGACACCCTCCGGTTCCATTGATGCTGTGTTTTTGGCTTTGGAGAGGGCTATTTTAACCTCAGTGTCTGTGATTTCAGGGACTCTACATTCTTCTGGTATGGTTATGGGCCCTTTTGGGGGTGAGAGGGGGGTGAATTTTGTGCTGAATCTGTCTTCCAGGATGTTGGCGATATCAGTCAGTTCAGTGTATTTTGTGCCATTCTGCACTAACTCCGAGCAGATCTGAGTATTGCCACTTAGATTCTTGACATAGCTAAAGAATGCCTTGTGGTTATCTTTGGAATCCTTGGCAATTTTTCTTTCAAAGCTCATCTTGGATGATTTTATGAGGGATCGTAGTTTCTTGCTGATACTGATCAGGGTTGTCTTCCCTTCTTGGGATTTTACTCTTTTCTGTGCTAGTTTCCTCCTCCTGTTGTATCGCTTGTTTATGGTAGGAGTCCACCAGACTGGTTTCCTTTTCTTGGAGGAGTGAGTCTTGGTTTTGCTTGGATGGCACGATCCATGCATTCTTGTAGCTGCCCGTAGAATGCATTAGTAAAGGATTTTGCAGCTTGGACAGTGTTATCCTTCAGCATGGGGGCTTTGAAACTTTCCACCTCAGTCTTAAGTAACATTAAGTTTGCTTTTGAAGTGTTTTTCACGATAGTTTTCTTGTTCAGGGGTGGGGGCGGAATATGGATATCCAAAGTGATTTGTTTATGGTCAGATCTAACCAGCGAGGGGTTGACCTCTGGTGTGGAACACCAGTCGGCCATGTTGGTGATGACCAGGTCCAATATGTTGTCACCTCTGGTGGGAGTGTTGACCAGTTGAACCAGGGCGTTTGAGTTTATAAATTCTAGAAAAAGTTGGGCAAGGGAGTTAGTAATTGAGTAGTTCTCCCAGTTAATGTTTGGGTAATTGAAATCACCCAATATTAGGGTGTTTGGTATGACCTTTATGTTTCCCAGTGTTTCCAGAAATGCAGAATGGGGGTCCTGGGACATGTTGGGTGATCTGTAGCAAGCTACAATTTGAATTGCAGTTTTGCCCATTGTTAGTTGCACATGGATGATCTCTGAAGCATCGTGCTGTGCCACTAACCTGGAGGTGTGGGTATCCTTGATGAATATGGATACGCACCGCCTTTTGTATTTCAGTTTGGGTTCTGTGGCCGAAATGTATGGTATGAGTTGTAGCCTGGAAGTGCTAGGATGCTCTCTGGAGTCTTAAACCAGGTTTCTGTTACTGCACATATATCGATTTTCTCCATACTGAGGAGTGCCTCAAGTGCATGCATTCTCCTCTTGAAGGTTCTGCTAAAGATCAAACAGGACAATCCAAGGACAATACTGATTGCACCAAACTGGCTATGCCAGCACTGGTACCCCCTCTTGTGCACTATGACAGTGCTGGCACCATAGCACCTGCCTCAGACCCCTTTCCTGCTGTCCCAGCAGGCGGGCCAGATTCTGCACCTTCAGCTTCAAACCCTGAACCTTGCAGCCTGGCTAATTCCTTGAGCTCTCCAATAGCATGCCTCAGTAAGCAGGTGCTAGATGTCATTCTGGAGGTTAGGAGGCCTAGTATTAGAAAATCCTATGCTGAAAAGTGGAAAAGATATTGTTCCTGGAGCCAGACTCAGGGGATGGGCACAGCAGTGCCCAGCTTGCCCCATATTCTTCAGTACTTAACAGAAATGCTCCAGTATTAAGGGCATTATGGCTGAGGGGAGGAGTGCAAGACTCAGATCCAGAGTCTGAAAAAGAAAGTGGGTGAGTCGGATCTGACACCCATTCGTTTAGGAAGAATGAAAATGGACAACAGAAATGCATAGTTATGGTGAGTACATAACTTATTATATAATGGCAAACTAGTCTTGTCCTTATTTCTAGACTTGTCTAAAGCCTTAGACACAGTTTGTCACAGGAAACTTCTACTTCAGATGTCCTCACAAGGTCTGTCTCAGCCCACCATTCTGTGGTTCAAAAGCTTCCTGTCCAATAGGTGTCAGTAAAATGGCACTCCATGCTCTCTCCTTACCTCCCAGTCACCCGCAGTGTACAAAAAAGCTCCATCCTTGGTCCCTTCCTCGTTAACATTTTCACCAACACCCTCTATACTTCCACACAACAGGCCACACTAATACAATATGCAGATGATTCCACTCTCATTTACACATCTGACAACATGGCACATCTCCAAACAATTACTCAGGAAGCTTTAACAGCCACTGAAACATGGCTTCATGTTCAACCCCAAAAATACCACACTACTACTTTTTCCCCTAAATCCTTATCTCCTGAAAAAACAACATTTAAAGTCCTCTGTCTCTTAAGTCACTTCTCATAGCAAACTGTTAGTGGTTAGAGTGGATGATATTCTTACATTCAACCTGCATATACAAAACTGCATAAGAAAAACTCATCTAAAACTATGGATGCTTAACAGAGCCAAAAACTTTCTCACCGATGCAACTTAAACTGCATTTGTCACTACTTATCTCCTCCCCCACACTTCCTTATGGCGCTGCCATCCTTACTAATTTTCAGGCTTCACTAAAATTAAAACTTAAACAATGCTATAACAAAGTTGCTAAATTTGTAGCACATAACCCTTTCAGAACCCAAAACTGTATAGCACTGAAAAACCTAAATTGGTTAAAACTGTCACATCAACTAACATATACACGTCTTACCACCTGTAAAATTATACAGCATCCATCTGCATGTCCAACACTAAAAAACATTCTAAACAACAATGTTCCCAGTCTGACATTATGATCTTGTGACCAAAACTCCTGTTAGTCAAAAAAACTAGCAAGTGTGCTGGAATTGTCTGTACTTGTACATGATTCGTAAGGCCTGGAACTTTTTATCTGTATTTATCAATAAGGGTCTATATCAGTTCACCGAAACAGCCGAAGTTCGAACACCATATGTTCGAACTTCTAACCACGAACTGCAAAAACATCGAAGTCTTAGAACAGCATATTTTTTCCCCAGGGAAAAAAAATTGCTGTTCCAAGAAACACACACACAACACAAGCGCACTAAAAAAACTGCAATCCACACACATACACTTAAAATCCTAATCTAACCCTATACTAAACTGTACATACACTACTATCCATCCACTTACCTTAACCCAAACCCTAACCCTAAGGTCTGTAACTATCGCACACTCACCTGACCTGCACCGTAACCCTAACTCACCTATCCTGCCCTAACCCTAAAGTCTGTCACTATCGCACATCCACCTCACCCGCGCCCTAACCCTAACTCACCTAACCCGTGCCCTAACCCTAACATCCACACAATCGCACACTTACCTGAACCTGACCCGTAACTTCCCACCACAGTCCTGATAATCGTGAAGCTACAGAAACGGCCCACCAAATTCTTTCCCTGGGAAAGAATTTGATGTTCCGCGGCCTTGCGATAATCAGTGTTCGAACTTCACAGTTCGAACATCTGGTATTCGATTGTCAGCCGTTTTGACAGTCTGATATAGACCCCATCAAGAATATACCCTCCCTCCCATCTTTCACAATCACTCTGAAAGAATTCCTAGTTAAAATCTGGCCCTGTTTTTTCTCAAAACCAGGATAAACTATATCCCTAAATGTGAACAATTACCTTTTCATTCCCTATACCTCCTTGTTCTCTCTTCTTCATTTATATCCTTACTATTATCTAATTCTGATGTCCTTCAAGAATGCAACTGCAGTCATAACATATGGGTTTTCCTGCCTCAGGCAGCCCTCGGTCGGCCGGATTCCAAAGTCTGGGTCCGACGTCGGCTGATGTCGCATTTCTCTCCAACGTCAGAGCGGCTGGAGTATATAAGCATCAGCCGACGCCATCTTCTTCAGTCTTTCTTGCCGCGCGGTGCCCAAAGCAGAAGCAGTTCGCAAGTGCCGGTCAGTCAGCTCCTGTATTCTTCGAAACCGAAGTCATCAAAAAAGCTAAGTACCCCGTTGGGGACCTTTTCTTGCCTCAGCCGATGTCAGAAATTACTGAAAAAGTAAATAATTGTTTGTCTTGTGGTAAACAAATACCTCATAAGGATTTCCACTCTTACTGCCTCCCTTGCCTTGGCCCAGACCACGATGTCTCAGCCTGTGCCGCCTGTGTTCGCTTCAATAAGCGCACTCTCAGGCGCCGGGCGGAGTTCGCTGAACTTTTTGGAAAAATTTGATTATACAATGCCGTCGGAACAACCGACACGCAGACTCTAAGAAACGAAAAGACCGGGACCGACATCCTCGCCCGCGTCTTCCACCGACCACGCCAAAACTAACGCTGAGTGCCCGGTTCCCTCTGAGGCAGTTATTCCACCGCTCGAACCGAAGACACGCATTACCGATACCTCCGATACCGGAGGCCACTCCGCCAGTTATTGATTTTCCTCCGGATACTGAAACCGAGAAATGCCGAGACCATTGCTGTTGATAAGGTCACTCCTGCGTGGGCGGCTAGGCCTCCCATGTCCATGTCTATCAAGGCCTACACCGTGCTAAGGCAGCCAGCAAGTCCAAGCATCTTACTGCTAAAACCTTATCTCAGCCTACTCCTGAAACTCAAATCATGTCTATGGCCGCAGATTTAATTTCCCTGATCAGAGGTTCCCAGGCCCATCCTGAGAGAGGATCCCAGCCTCCTCCTGATAAGAGGCCCAGGGTTGAACCCTCTGACCCTCTTCCTTCAGATGAAGATTCTGAGGACTCTGTTCACTCCGAAAGCCAGGAAGAGCCCTTCCAGATCTATGAGGATTCAGATGCAGAGGACTCCATTCCCTCGGCCTCTCCTCCTGAGGATATTTCTTTTGGGGAAGTTCTGCATTCCATGAGGGAGCATTTTAAGTGGCAAGACCAGGAATATTCAGATTCCAGAAAGCCTTGAACCTTCCTTAAAAGCCCCAACACAGACCCTTAGCTATACCTCCTGTGCTTGATGTTTTGGATGATTTATACTCTGACTCCAGTGTTACCCCTGATACTCTTCCTCCTGCTCCTGTCAAGCCTGACAAATACTATAGGGTCCCAGAAACCCATTCTCATTTCTTTAGGGCCCATGCTGTTGATTTAGAAACAATTTCCCAGGGGCCTAAAGGGGTTTCAGCTACCACCTCCAAAAACCCTTTGCCTTCCGACAGGGAAGCAAGGTCCTTAGAGATGGGGAAGAAGGTTTACACCTCCACTACTTTATCTATGAGAGCTCTCAATTGTCTCTTTCACATGTTTCAATATCAGGATTTCCTGTTAGATGATTTACAGAAAAGATTGGCCTCTCCTGAACCTTTAGATAGGAAGTCTTTGCAGGAGGCTGTGCATAATTCTCAGCAGGTTAGTAATCACTTTCTACACTCTGGATATGATGCATTGGAGGCTTCATGTAGGGCAGCTATGACAGGGGCAGTCATTTGTAGACATGCATGGTTAAAAGAACAACCTTTACCAGATCATGTTAAGGCAAAACATCTTGACGCACCCTTGGAAAAGAACAAGCTTTTTGGTGCTTAATGCTAAAGATGTGTTAAAGTCCATTGAGGAAAAAGCCAAGTCAGTTCAGACAGTCAAAGATTTCCTCCAGGTTCAGCCGCCCAGATTCAGCAGGAACTGGCCTTCTAAAAACTGGTCCTTTCCTAATCCTGAAAGATTTCAAAGGGGCAAAACAGGCGTGAGGAAGAGGGCAATACAGAGGATCCTACAGGGGACGACAATGGCAACCAGCAAACCAAAGAAGTGACACAGGGGTTTCTCCTGCCCCGCAGGGACAATCTCAATGACTTTCCTCTAGTTCCACTGACCAAGGAGCAAACAGAAGCTCCTTTGGGCGGAAAGTTATCTTTGTTTTCAAAAAATTGGCACAGACTGACAAAAGACAAATGGATTTTGGACATTATAGACCATGGTTACAGGTTCCATTTTCATACCTTGCCAAGAAAACAAGGCATGCCAAACCTTACACAAAATCAGAGGGCAGAGGCTATCAAGCAAATTTCTCTGCTTGCTCAGATCAAAGCAATAGCAAAAGTTCCACAACAAGAACAAGGTCAGGGGTTTTATTCAAGACTGTTCCTTGTTCCAAGAAAAGAAACTCAATGAAGACCAATACTGGACTTGTCCGCTTTAAACACTTTTCTCATAGTACCAAAGTTCAAAATGCTGACTCTACAGCAACTCCTTCCCATGCTGGGCAAGGGGTCTTGGCTGATTACTCTGGACCTCAAGGAGGCATACCTGCATGTCCCTATCAGACACAGCTGCAGAAGATACCTCAGATTTCTTGCAGGGCCAGAGCATTATCAATTCTCAGCATTGCCATTTGGCTTATCTACTGTGCCCAGAGTATTCACGAAATGCCTGGCATCAGTAATTGCTCATTGCAGGCTCCAGAGATTCAAATCTACCCGTGCCTGGACAATTGCCTCATACAAGCGGACAACAAACTAACCTTGACAAAAACTTGAATTATGTCATACACTTGCTACAGGCTCTGGGATACACAGTCAACTTTCAAAAGTCAAGACTTCAGCCATCCCAGCAAATAACCTTCTTAGGAGCCAAACTAGACACAGCCTCTCAAATGGCTTACCTGACAGAAGACAAGCAGAAGAAGTTAACCCATTACTTCAAAAGTTTAGCAAAGCTCACCCAGATGACTGCAAGGAGTTTCCTACAGGCCCTGGGTTACATGGCATCCTGCATTCTCCTGGTTCCACTAGCAAGACTACACATGAGAAAGCTTCAATGGTACTTAAAAAGCTTATGGTCTCAACACAGCAACAACCTAGAAGCAACTATTCCACTCATTCCATGTCTTTAAAAGGAATTTCTATGGTGGGCCACAGTAAGCTAGTCAAACACAGGTTATGTCGTTCAAAAAACCTCAGATAACACAGACCATGACCACAGACGCCTCAGACCTTGGATGGGGGGCGCACATGGAGGGCAGATGTATTCAAGGGCAATGGTCTCCAAAGGAAACACATCTGCATATCAACCAAAAAGAAATGCTAGCAGTAATGCATGCCATCGAGGCCTTTGGACAACAACTTCAACAAGGCCACCTACTAATACGGACAGACAACACCACTGTGATGTGGTACATAAACAAGCAGGGGGGCACTCATTCTTACCCCCTTTGCAGACTGACAATGAATCTTTGGGAAAAATCACTGGGTCTAAACATACAGTTACAATCCCAGTTTGTTCCAGGCAAAGACAATGTTCTGGCGGACAGTCTAAGCAGGAATTTCCTAGACCCCCCACGAATGGAGGCTACATCCAGACATCTTTATACGACTCGCCTCGACATGGGGCAGGCCGGACGTAGACCTATTTGCCTCCCACCTCAATCATCACTTACAACAGTTCTGCTCAAGGACATATCATCCACAAGCATGGAAAATAGATGCCCTCTCATTCAACTGGAGCTCCCTAATAATTTATGCATTTCCACCTCTGCCACTGATGACCACAGTGTTATTAAAGATCAAAGCAGAGCAGCCGAAGGGGATCCTAATAGCTCCAGACTGGCCAAGACAACACTGGTACCCACTACTATGGAGCATATGTCACAACAAAACGTGGGCCCTTCCACAATGGCCCCAACTTCTGACTCAACACAACTTCAGGACAGTTCATCCCAACATCCAGACGCTACAGCTAACAGCTTGGGAAATCCCATAAATAACCTCAATTTACCTCTCTCCAAGGAAGTTCAGTGGATACTAACAGAAGCCCGCAGACCATCCACCAGAAAGCCTTACTCAGCCAAATGGAAGAGATTCAGCATTTGGAATACCAACAAGGGTCATGATGCATCACTTTTGAGCATTCCACTCATTCTGGAATACTTGGCAGATATGCTACATAACGGACTCTCATACTCTTCCATAAAAATACATGCTTCAGCTATCTCAGCTAGATACAACACTGATCCACCTGTGTTTTCACATCCTTTGTTAAGGCAATTTCTTACCTTTCTGCCAAAAGTGGTATCTAGGGTTTCTTTAAATCAAGCAATTCACCTGCCTACTTTCTTTCCCAATCCTGAGAACAAAGGGGAAAGACTGTTACATACCTTGGACATACACAGACAACTTCGCTACTACCTAGACAGAACCAAGACCAGTAGGAAGTCTGATCAGCTTTTGTTGCTTCACCTGGAGTACAAGGAAAAGCAATTTCCAAACAGACAGTTTCAAAATGGATTGGACTTTGCATCAGATTCTGTTATTCCTTCAATGGAAAGAGTGTGCCAGCCAATGTCAGACCACACTCCACCAGAGCTACAGCCACCTCTACAGCATTTTTAAGAGGGGTGCCTACAAAAGACATTCTAGAAGCTGCTACATGGAGCTCCGTGCATACATTTTCCAAACACTACAACCTCCCTTTATATTCCAGATCCAGAGCAGGCTTTGCTTGACAGTCCTGCAGGGATTGATAGCTACACCATCCTTTTCTTAGAGCATACCACCTCCCCCAGCTAAGCTATGGTATTCAACCCATATGTTATGACTGCAGTTGCATTCTTGAAGGACATAGTACAGTTTTGTACCTACCATAAATGTAGATGTCCGATAGATATGCAACTGCAGTCGGGTTCCTCCCTCCTTCCCTCTATGCCTTGGGTCCACTCCTCTCCCTGTTATCCTTAGCTGGGGATATCTGTTATGGTGTATCTGTTTATTGCTTATTTATTGTCTGGAAACCTATTATTGTATTCCAATTTGATTACAGCCTTCCTTGGAGGGCACCTGGCATCTGGGGCAAGAAACACTGAAGAAGATGGCGTCGGCTGATGCTTATATACTCCAGCCGCTCTGACGTCGGAGAGAAATGCGACATCAGCCGACGTCGGACCCAGACTTTGGAATCCGGCCGACCGAGGGCTGCCTGAGGCAGGACAACCCATATGTTATGACTGCAGTTGCATATCTATCGGACATCTACATTTATGGTAGGTACAAAACTGTACTTTTCCTGACTTTCTCTCTAAATATACCATAAGCCTGTTTTCCCCCTCACTTCATATTGTAATTCCTGTTTGTATTAGACTAATATTAAATGATTTTCATATACCTTGTATCGATTCTTAACCAATGTTTTTATATTATATCTAATTTTTTATAATTTAAACTGCAGATGTTTTTGTTTTATTTTTGATGAAAAATGGTTGTTGTTAAAATCTTTTGTAATAATTTAGAGCTTTTCTCCCTGTGCTTCTGCTGAAAATGGGCTTCTACCCAGTCAGACTTTCCTGATAATCAAATGTCAATAAATAAACAAGCAAACAAAACCTTTTAGAGTAGACGTTTTTATGGTTTACTATTAAAGTTGCGAACGGAGATGCTCCGCAGATGGAAAACTCAAAACATGGATGTTCATATTTCCATCTTGCTGAACATCTCAGTGTTGAAAGTTCATATCAGCAAATGCACTGTGCATTCACTGATATGAACTCAAAGTACTGTACAGAGATCCGGTACAGTGCGGTTTGGGAAATCAATCCCTTTCCTCACTGGAGTGCGATCTCAGAGTTTAAATATATAGTTACAGGGAGTTGTGGGGGGTGCAGGGGGGGACTTGCCCCCCTGCAAAAACATGATGTGAGGTGTAGGAGTTCGATTTTAATGTCGAATCTGCTGAATTCGTTCAGGTGGTTTGACAATGTGATGTGTTGCATGTTTTGTTTTCGTACTTTTTATTCGGTATTCTGATCGGAAAATTTAGATGTTTTTTGAAATAATGATAGTAAACCCATTTTTACATATAATGTTCATTCTACATTAGTCTAGCATATTATACAACATATTTTATGTTGTACGTCATAGTCATAAGGGAAACATGGCTAAAGCATTACATAAAAGATGGAGAGCCTTCCATCGCAATATAATATACATAGATTAGGTATATAAAAAACACAGGTGGGGTAGCCAGTAATATATGATAACATTCTCCAGCTATCCCACTCCACTCACTTAGACTAAATAAATATTAAGAGCCTTTGCCTCAGGCTACATACCCCCAGGTAGCAAATAGATTCAGCTGAAGAAATCCTGTTTGTGTTAAGCAAACATTCAGCAGGAAACAATACTACTTGAAGATGTCAACAGAAATTGGCAGTCTGTTACTAATGACACTATCAGTAAAGTATCAGTTTATATAATTTCACACAACTTATCTCCAGGCCTACTAGATACGACAAAAGTAGTAGTAGAAGCTACCACTGCCTGGATACTAACAAATGCTCCAAATAATACTCTCTTCTCAGTCTCCCCTCCAGACTCCTTAAGTGACCAGCCCTAAACTTATATAATAAGGTAACAAAATTCCCATCTGAGTTAGTAAAAAACAAGTGTAAAAACTCCCTTCCTTCCAGAAAGATACGTTTAGTGCCAGTTTAATTTACATTACCTGGAATACCATCTGTCTAGATGACACAATTTCATTTTTCAATCAAACATTCCTATACATTCTAAATATAGTCCACTTAGATCTCAAAGAGTAAAAACAAATCCTGCACCTTTGGTTATCCATGCAATCCAAACTGATAATGAAAGACAGAGATACAGCCTGAAAAACTTGGAAAGAAACTAAAACTCGGGCCATCCACCAAATCTACAAGCACCTTAGAGACATAGCCAAATATATGATTAGATCAGACAAAAAAACTTTATGCGCAAATTTTCAGGACACTAAATAAAACAACTCAAAACATTTCTGATCCTCTGACAAACGTCTACATGGCCAGATCACCCCACCAGCTCTACCCACAAGCAATACTAACGTCAGTATTGCCACCGAGTCCAATTCGTACTTTATCAACACTGCAGCTTCCCTCTTAAATGTCTTTTGCTCTATTAAGATTCCACCCCTGCAGAGTTTCTAAATAGCTACAAAATATTTGATTTTGAGGCCATCCTCGAAACTACCATAAAAACTCCTCCTTAATCTAAAGCCAGCTACACTTGTCCCAGTCTCCAAGATGAATACCTTAAACTCGCAGCTGATACCTTAGCTTACTTGATCTTACTTGTAATAAACTGTCCCATAAAAGAAAGCTATGTCCCTAAAATTTAGAAAAAGATCATATATCTTACTCCTACACAAAGGTAGCTCCTCTACTCATATTTTTAATTTCAGACCTCTTGCTATACTGCTTCCCCTATCCAAAGTCTTTGAAAAATGTGTCCACACCCAGCTACTTAAATTTTTAGCCATAATCTAATATCATCCGCTCAGTGTCATTTTTGACTACACCACAGCAGAACTACAGCTGTTCTCAGCTTTGTAACTATAAACAGCAACAAGAACACAGGAAACTTAGCATCAGCACATGTTCATCGTGTTACCCTGCTGCAGTCATCACACTTGGGTTATCCTGTCATTAGGCGGTCCCACAGTTGGCCTGAATTCCAAAGTCATGGTCCGGCATCGATTGCTGTCGCTTCTTCTCTGACGTCAGTGCGCCAGGGGTATAAAAGAGGCACCCGACGCCATTTTCTTCAGTCTTTCTTGACACGCGGTGCCCGAAGCAGAAGCAGTTCGCAAGTGCCAGTCGGCCGACACCTGAGATTTTTGAACTGAGTTTCAGTCCGAAGTCTTCAAAGCTAAGTACCCCATTGGGGAACCTTTTCTTGCCTCAGTCCGTTGTCAGAAAAAGTTAACAATTGTATTTCTTGTGGGAAGCAAATACCTCATAAGGACTTTCATTCTTATTGTATACCTTGCCTAGGCCCAGACCACGACGTCACTGGTTGTCGATTTTGTGCTAGGTTCAATAAGCGAACTATAAAGCAATGCTTTGATTTCGCTCGACACTACTTCGGTAGGAAATTTAATTATACTATGCTGTCAGAGCAACCGACTACCGGCGTGCATAAAAAACGCAAAGATAAAGACAAGCAGCCTAGATCCAAGCCAGACTCTGAGGCCTCTGCTGGGCTGGTCGCCGGTTCTCCGGTTTTCAGTGAGGCGCCAATGCAGCCCCTGACGACCGCAGAATTGAAACCCCAGACCGCTTCAGATTCTTTAGCAGAGAGTACAAGGCCGACGCAGCCATTTTCTTTAGCCCCTACCGACACCATTACAGAAGGAGAAGCCGGTGCTGTGGAAACACCTTTGGTTACAGAAGGTGTCTTTAGACTGAGTACTCTCACCATAAAATCTTATGCTAAGCTTAAGACTCCTTCAAAACCTAAAAAGACTTTACCTCAGTCTCCAGTTCAAGGCCCCATGCCTAAGAAACAGATGCTTAAGATGGCTGAAGATTTGATTACTCTGATCAGGGGTTCCCAACCCACCCCCAGACAAAAGGCCAAGACAAGAGGAGGATTATGTCTCTTCTGATCAAGTTTCTGTTTCCTCAGACTCCTCTGAGGAACAGGATTACTCCTTTCCCCCCTTATGAAGATTCTGATGCTGAAGATTCCATTCGCTCAGCATCTCCCCCTGAAGACTATTCCTTTGGGGAAACCTTACATACCATGAGGGAACATTTCCACTGGGAAGGTCAAGACTACTTCGACTCAAAGAAAAGGCTCCGAGAGTTTCTTTTACTTCCCCAGCACAGACCACTTGCTATCCCTCCAGTTTTAGACATTGTGGATGATGCTTACTTAGAATCTAGTATAAATCCAGATTCTCTGCCTCCTGCTCCAGCCAAACCAGACAGATACTATAGAGTGCCTGACTCACACAAATTCCTTTACAAAAGCCCTGTTGCTGACCCAGAAATAATCTCCCAGGGTCCCAAAGGGGCTATGGCTTCTATGGCTAAAAACCCTGTGCCCTCTGAAAGGGACTCCAGAGCAATAGATTGGTGGGGGAAGAAGGTTTACACCTCAGCTACTCTGGCTATGAGAGCACTAAATTGTCAATTTCACATGCTGAAATATCAGCAATTCCTAATGTCTCAATTAAAACAAAAGATGAGCACACACTCTCAACAGTCTGAATTGAAGGAAATACAGGATCTGTTGCATGCAGCTGAACAGGTGGGCAAACATACTTTACAATGTGGATTTGATTCCTTGGAAGCTTCCTGTAGAGCAGCTGTTACTGGGTCTGTCATACGTAGGCATGCTTGGTTAAAGGAACAGACTCTGCCGGATCATGTTAAAGCAAAATTACTAGATGCACCTTTACAGCAGGATGTCTTATTTGGTGTTAAAGCAGAAGAGGTTTTAAAGAAAATGGAGAATAAGGCAAAGTCTATGCAGACAGTCAAAGATTTCTTACAGGTACAACCAACTCGCTTCAGCAGAAATTGGCCAACAAAAAATTGGTCCTTTCCAGCTTCTGACAGACCACAGAGGGTAAATACAGACGCCCAAGGAGCAGAGGTCAAGCACAAATCCCTTACAAACCTCGCCAATGGGCCACTGCAACACAGAAGGGCGAAGAAGACAGGCCTCAAACTACTAGAAGACAAACACAATGACTCAACCCTCAAACTGCCAAGCAAAACTCTCTTGGCAGCTCCCTTGGGAGGAAAATTAGCACTTTTTGCAGACAACTGGCGCAGTATCACAAAGAACAAATGGGTCCTAGACATTATCTCACAAGGATACAGATTCCATTTCCACACCTGGCCAAGGATAAAAGGAATGCCAAACCTGCCACAACATCAATGGGCAGAGGCACAAAAACAAATTGCAGCTGTCATGGATATGAGAGCCATTCAACTGGTACCTACAAAGGAGCAAGGCCAAGGATTTTACTCAAGGCTCTTTCTAGTCCCCAGAAAGGACAATGCATGGAGACCCATTCTGGACCTTTCAATTCTAAACACCTACTTGCAAGTACCCAAATTCAAGATGCTAACACTACAGCAGCTTCTTCCCATGTTGGGCAAGAAGGCTTGGCTAGTAACGTTGGACCTCAAGGAGGCATACCTGCATGTCCCTATCAGACAAAATTGCAGAAGGTACCTCCGTTTCATTGCAGGTTCAACCCATTACCAATTCTCTGCACTGCCCTTTGGCTTATCAGCTGCGCCCAGGGTCTTCACAAAATGTCTGGCACCAGTAATTGCATACTGCAGACAAAGAGGAATTCAAATATACCCATACCTGGATGACTGCCTCATTCAAGCAGAAAGCAAGGACATTCTCTTACAACATCTGACGTTTGTAAAACACCTTCTAAGTTGCCTAGGGTACACAGTAAACGAAAAGAAATCAAAACTAGTGCCCCCACAGAACATGACATTCCTGGGTACCAGCTTGAATACAACGGCCAAGATGGCTTACCTCACGCCAGACAAGCAACTACAGCTAACTCAATACTTCAAAATAATTGCAACAAAAACCCAACTCCCTGCAAGAAAAATTCTGCAGGCCTTGGGATTCATGGCATCTTGCATACTACTAATACCATTTACAAAACTGCATATGAGGAAACTACAGTGGTACCTGAAAAGCGTATGGACTCAACACAGCCACAGCTTGGAAACAATGATACCTCTCATTCTCTGCCTTCAGCAGGAGTTTCTATGGTGGTCACAGGCATGTCACCTCAACAAGGGTCAGCCTTTCACCTTACCCCCAGCCAGGCAAACTATGACAACAGATGCATCGGACTATGCCTGGGGGGCACACATGGCAGGGCAGTGCGTTCAAGGCAGATAGACTGCAGATGAAAGATACCTGCACATCAGTCAAAAAGAAATGCTAACTGTACACAATGCTGTGACAGCCTTCAAGGACCTCTTACATCCAGGAAAACTTATTATAAAGACAGACAATACCACAGTAATGTGGTACATAAACAAGCAAGGGGGTACACACTCCTACCCTCTATGCAGGCAAGCAATGACCTTGTGGAACACAGCACTAACTTACCAGGTTCATTTACAAGCACAATTCCTGCCAGGAAGAAAGAACACATTGGCAGACGACCTAAGCAGGAACATCATGGATCCCCATGACTGGAAACTGGATCCACAAATATTTGCAATGATAACTCAAAAATGGGGGTGCCCAGACATAGCTACCAAAATTTTGCACAAGGACATTCCACCATCAAGCTTGGAAAGTGGACGCACTCTCATTCAGTTGGAAAATGTTGACAGTATACGCCTTCCCTCCACTGCCCCTTCTAACAAAGGTGCTGCTGAAAGTCAGAATGGAGAGACCACAAATGATACTCATTGCCCCAGATTGGCCACGCCAGCATTGGTACCCACTACTAAGGAACATGGCCCACCATGGATTTTACCACAAATTCCTCATCTGCTCACACAGCAAGACAGTCAGATTCTACATAGCCAGCTCAAGACCTTAAACCTGGTTGCATGGCAAATCACCTAAACAACCAGCCAGCTCCTCTTTCACAAGCTGTTATGGATGTCATTCTGGAGGCCAGGAGGCCTAGCACCAGGAAAGCCTACTCAGACACATGGAAAAGATTTTGCGCCTGGAACCAAGCTAAAGGTCAAAATCCCCTTGAGCCTGACATACCTCAGATTCTACTATATTTAACTGAGATGTTACACAAAGGACTTTCCTTTTCATCTATTAAAATCCACGCCTCAGCTATTTCAGCTCACTACAACACGGATCCTCCCTTATTTTCACATCCACTTCTAAGGCAGTACCTCAGAGGGGCCAAAAACATTAGGCCTCCCAGGAGAGCACCAACGCTAACTTGGGACCTCAATTTTGTTCTGGAAAAGCTTACGCTTCCACCTTTTGAGCCAGCTTTCTCAGCTGATCTAAAGTTTATATCATGGAAAACTGCCCTGCTGCTAGCAATTACTTCAGCCAGAAGAGTCTCAGAGCTACAGGCACTAATGGCAGTGGAGCCTTTCCTCATTTTTCATCAAGACAGAGTCTCTCTATGAACTAACCCCTCCTTTATGCCAAAGGTAGTTTCCAGTGTGGCTCTAAATCAAACCATCCATTTACCCACCTTTTTCCCAAATCCACAGAACAAAGGTGAAAGACTCCTGCACTCCTTGGACATTCACAGGCAACTACGTTACTACTTGGATAAAACTAAGGCTTTCAGAAAATCTGACTAGCTCTTTGTATCCTATGCTACAGCATCACAAGGAAAGGCGATCTCAAAACAGACTATTTCAAAATGGATAGGACATTGCATACGTTTTTGCTACACCCATCATGGAAAACCAGTTCCTGCTAGCATAAGACCCCACTCCACCAGGGCAGCAGCTACATCTACAGCCTTCCTCAGGGGGGGGGTGCCAACCAATGATATTCTGGAAGCTGCAACTTGGAGTTCAGTACACACCTTCACCAAACACTATCACTTACCACTATAGTCTAAGACTAGAGCTGGCTTCGCCACTGCAGTTTTGCAGGGCCTACTAGCCTCCTCTAACCCTGTTTGATTCCACCTCCCGTCCTTAGCTTTGGGATTCAACCCAAGTGTGATGACTGCAGCAGGGTAACACGATGAACATAGTACAGTTTTGTACCTACCATAAATGTAGATGTTCGAGTGTTCACCCTGCTGCAGTCCAGGTTATCTTCCCTCCATCCCCTCTCAACTAACTAGACTTATCTATACCTTTCTATCCCATACAACCTCTGTGGTGTATTTGCTTGTGACTAAAGGTATTGTTTTATATATATATATATATATATATATATATATATATATATATATATATATATTATTATTATTATTATTATATAGCAATATGTATTGCCTACCTATTGGGGGCACCTGACATCTGGGGCAAGAAAAACTGAAGAAAATGGCGTCGGATGCCTCTTGTATACCCCTGGTGCACTGACGTCAGGGAAGAAGCGACAGCAGCCGACGCCGGACCAAGACTTTGGAATTCAGGCCGACTGCGGGACCGCCTGACGACAGGATAACCCAAGTGTGATGACTGCAGCAGGGTGAACACTCGAACATCTACATTTATGGTAGGTACAAAACTGTACTTTTTCTTTGCCCTATCAATCGCTTTCGACACAATTTACTACCAAAAGCTACTTCACAAACTCTCCTCCTTAGGTCTTAGACTCAGCTCTCTTTTGGTTCAAACTTAGCAGTAGCCTTCAAGCAGTAAAATGGCAAAATCTTCCCCTTTCTCTTTGTGTACGTAGGAGTGCCTCAAGGATTTCTTCTCGGTTCCTTGCTATTCAGTATATTCATAAAAGACCACCACACATCTAGTAAACGTGCTACTGTAATGCAATGTGCAGATGACTCTACACCCATCTGGACTGCCAAAAAACTAAAACAACTACAAATTCAAATGCAGGAATCCCTCACTGCCATTGAAATATGTCTTCAAAACTCCCAGCTGGTACTCACCCTTATAAAGTTAAACTCCTTCTCTTTTCTCCTTAACATTCTAATGAAACATTTTTGCACACCATAATGTGTTACAACACCAAAATTGAGCTTGTGACTCATACCAAACTTCTAGACGTCACCATTGATGATGCCATGAAACTCTAGCATCACATCATATCGCTGTTAACAAAATACACAAAAAACTAAGCACCTTATACTTGGTGAAACTGTACATGGCTGACAACACCAGACAAGCTATTGCCTCCACTCTTTATGCTGTTCCTATATGCCAGCTTTCAAATGGCCCAATTAGCTATGCCAGAAAAATGTTTCAACAAAGTAAGCTAAATACACTGCTGATACACCATGTAGATCTCATCACTTCAAAGCACTGAAACAATTAAAATGTGCAGAACTTCTTAGCTAGCTAACACTCTCACAGTTAGTAATCATACATAATCTTGTTTTCACGTCAGAAAAATGTTCAGCCCTAAGAAACATTATCCAGCATTAGAGAATGGGCGACCTTGTACAGCACCATTTGCCTAGAGAATGAATGTTCTCCAGTAGGGTGTTAATGTACAGGTAATGGCCTCTGGAAAACAAGTTTACTGCTGTAAGACAGCATATTAAGTTGCCATGGAGCTTAAGACAATTAAAATGCCAACAGCTGCCATTATTTACATTTGCTAAACGTCACTTTTGCTGTTTATCATGTGTAAAATTAAAACAAAAAGGTAATTTAATAGTAAATTGTATGTGTGTGTTTTTTATGTTACTGTCTGTATATGTGACTGTATGCATGCTTGCTTGCATGAAAGCAGAAGTGAGAGTGAGAGAGATTGAGCAGTGGCTACAACAGGTAGACCATTAGCTCTTTTTCATTAAACATTAAGAGGTATGCATGCCTCTCAACCTCTTGGCTCAAGAAATCTAGATAAAGCTTAAAATAATAGGGGAAGTCCCAAAAATGGAGACAGATTTTAAATATTGCTGTTATAAAATTAGAAAGATGGTACAGTAACAGGATTAATGCTAACATGCATTTAGTATATAAAGTCTGAAACTCAAATGTAAGTCATTATTTAGTAACGTCAACCCCTAATGATTTGCCAGCAAACCACAAATTTTGAGGAACATACCAAAAAATGAGACAAAAAATCTGTACAGTCTGCAAAAATCTGGACAGTTGAGAGGTATGGAGATATGACGCTTTTAATTGCTGGCATTATTAACTGAGTTTAATCATGTTTGTTTTTAAAGCTACAGTGTGTGTGTGTGTGTGTGTGTGTGTGTGTGTGTGTGTGTGCATGCATGCACGTGCGTGTCATTGTTAAAAATTTAGCAAATTTATATTTTGGATGTAAAATACTTCCTCCAGCAATGATTACATATACAACATGAAGTTTGAAACATTAGGTGGAGGAACTATTTTGCATCAAAAATATTAAAAATATATAGTAATAAAAAAAAAACAAATACAAAACAATGCAACTGACAGCTCATTCTCCAAGTGCAATAATGCTCTCTAGGGTGTGTGTTAATTTATAAATAATTTCTTTCTAAGGATGTAGAGGCCAGAAGCCTGTGGCATCAGGCCTCAGAACACTCCTGGGCGAGTGTTCTTTACACAAGAACACAACTAGTTCAACCAGTTCCTTGGCAAAGGAGTAAGAGTTTTTATTCCAGGATGTTTCTAATTCCCAGGAAAGGAGGGTTCTTGGAGTCCTATCTTAGGCCTTTCTTTTCTCAATACTTTTTCAAAATGCTAAAGCTTCAGACCTTATTTCTGGTGCTTTTTCCACAAGCCATCCCATCCGTGAACTTCAGCTGATACCCTAGACACCTAATAAATCATTCTGTCAGTACCTTCATTATGGTCTTACCACTCCCAGCCCTTTTCATAAGTAACTCTTTACACAATTTTTACAATGGTTGCATATCACCTAAAATCCACCAAATTTCATCTTTCAGCTTTCTTGTGAGCCGTATGTCTATCCTTCCTACTTCCTTTCATCACAAACTGGATGAATAGGTGTGTGTCTGTGTATGTGTGTGTCTGTGTGCATGTGCGTGTGTGTGTGTTTTCGAACATTGAATGTTCAGAATTTGACCCAGAAGATTGAAAAGGCAGTATATCAAAGTGCCGTAACTACGAAAGTTAAATATTCAATTTGTGCAGGAGGGTGATTGTTCAAGTTCACTGTATAGCTAGGTTTGGGGCTTTGCCCATTTCTAGCTGTAGCAGGTGTAGTGTGATCTTGGAGTTCGTGTAGATAATTAGCAGGGATGTGGGGGGGAGTGGGTGGAGGGAAGCTTGACCCCCTTCAAAAACTTATCTTCGATGTTGTGACAGTCAGTGTTATTGCACTTCAATGTCATAATGTTCATAGGTTCATAGGTTTATACTAGGCTATCTGCCCTAAGGCATTTATAAGCCTAGCCCAAATTTTTGTGGCTTACATGAAAAAATACTGTGCCCATTAGTTTGTTGTGCCTCTGTCCAGCAGTGACACAGAGATGATTCCCAGGATAAACCTACGATCTCCCATCCACAGGTCAAGATTTCTCTTGAACAGAGCCAGCGAGGTGCTCTGCCTCACATGGACCGGGATTTTATTCCACAGCATAGGGAGTCTCTGAGTGATAAATCTATCCCTCCAGCACGTCCTATTTATATCCGTGCTAAGGTTTAAGTCGCTTGCTCTAGTGGTTTTGGTGGATTTGGATTTTTTGAGGTGGAGCATGTCCATTAATTCCGGGTTGGACATGGCCTTGTATGTCAGGCACATGTCACCTCTGAGCAGACGGTATGCAACTGAATAGAGCTGGAGTTTCTTCAATCTGGCAGCATATGACAGATTTTGGAGTCCCTTTATCCTTTTGGTGAGGAACTTTTGGGGTCTCTCCAATTGCTGCAGATGTCGGGTGCGATACATCCCGAATGGGGCATTGTACTCAATCATTGATCTGATAAGTGAAGAGTACAGGGGAACAATGACCTCACTAGATCTGGATGTGAATCCCTTCATGATCAGGTGGGCAATGTAGAAGGTCTTTCTAACCACTTTAGCAATGTGAGTGTCAAAAGAAAGGCCACTGTCAACCTGGGTCCCCAGGTCCCTGATAACCTTTTCTGTGCTTAGTGGATTGCCACCTATATGGTAGCTTGGGGTTACATTGTTTTTCCCGAAGGGAATGACTATACATTTTTTGGCGTTTAACTTCAGGCCATGGCTCTGGCACCAGCTATCTGTTTCTGTGAGTCCCTTCTGAAGGATATCCGTGTCCGATGCACTTTCCACTATGGTGCCCAGTTTGCAGTCGTCTGCAAACTTTGTCAGCCAAAGTCCTCCCTTGTTGGCCTGTACTTCTGAGAAGTAGATGCCGAACAATAGGGGCCAAGGACTGAGCCCTGTGGGACACCGCTTGTGACGGCTTGAGTCTGACATAGCGCCAGCAACTCTAACCCTGTGGGTTCTGTCCTTAAGCCAGTTTGCACCCATCTTGTGACATATGGGTTTACATTTAAGCTAGGTTTTTCTACAATACCCGAGTGGGGTATTGTGTCAAGGCCTTTGCAAGGTCAAGGTAGGTGGTATGGACTGCCTTTCCCTCATCAATGGCCTTGGTGACTGTTTCAAAGAGTCGATCAAGTTCAAAAGGCATGATCTGCCCTTACGAAGCCAAACTGGGTCGGGTCCAATGTCTGCAAGTCCCTATATCTTTGTTTATGAGCTCCATTATGATCCTCTCCATAGCTTTGCAGACTAGACTTGTTAAGCCTATGGGGTAATTACCAGGGTCCGTGAGGCACCGCCTTTGTGGAGTGGGACCACAGTTTCTGTCGCCCACTCTCCTTGGGGTATCCTGTGGTAAGGCTGAGATTAAACAGCTGCCTTATGTGCAGGTTTAATTCCTCATTTAGCTCATGTAGCACACAGCCGGGGACACCATCGGTCCAGTGATGCTGTGTTGTTTTTTTCTTTAGAGAGAGCAGCACACCTGCGCATTTGAGATGTCTGGGAGGCTACACTCTGCTGGGATAGTTATCTCTCCTTGGGGGTGAAGTACACTGAACCTGTCTGCCAGTATGTTGGCAATGTCTGTGGGTTCAGTGATTTTTGTATCATTTTGGACTAATTCTGAGCATATCTGGGAGTTTCCACCCAGGTTCCTAACATAGCTGAAAAAGGCCTTATGATTGTCCTTTGAATCCATGGCAATGTTTCTCTCAAAATTGTCCTTAGTTGATTTTTAAGAGTGCGTATGAGTGCTCGTTTTTTACTAATAATGATCAGGGTGACTTCCCTTTTATGGATTTTGTTCTATCATGTAATAGCTTTCTCCTCTTATTGTAAAGTTTGTTAATGGCTGGGGTCCACCAGACTGGACGTTTGCCCTTTGTGGAAAGAGTCATGGTTTTATTTGGGATTGCCTGATCCATGTAGTCCTGGAGGTGTTCATAGAAGGCATTTGTAAGGGCTTTCCGCGCTTGGGTTGTGGTTTCCACTGGCTCAGGGGCCTTGAAGGATACCACACCAGTCTTGAGTAGTGTGAAGTTTGCTTTAGAGAAGTTCTTCACTGTGGTCTTTTGTTTGGGGTGGGGGCGGGATGTGGATTTCCAGTGAGATTAGTTTATGATCAGATCTCACCAATGAGGGATATACTTCCGGTGTGGAGCATTTTGTCCCCATGTTTGTGATAATGAGATCTAGTATATTTTCTCCTCTCGTGGGAACAGTGACTAGCTGTTCCATGGCATTTGAATTTATGAACTCCAGCAACCGTTGGGCTAGAAAGTTAGGGCTTGAGTAATGTTCCCAGTCTATACTCGGGTAGTTGAAGTCACCCAATATGATGGTGTTTGGAGATACATTTATACCCTCCAGTGTCTTCAGGAAGGCTGTGTGGGGTTCCTGAGTTTGAGAGGGTGGCCTGTAGCATGTTACAATTTGTAGAGCGGTTTTGCCTATGGTTAATTGCACCTGGATGGTTTTCGAAGCTTTGTGCGTTGCCACCAACCTGGAGGTGTGGGTATCCTTTATGAATATGGATACACCCCCTCCTTTTGTGGTGTGGTCGGGTTTGGGGCGGACGCATGATATGAGGTAAAACCTAATAGTGCCGGGGTGCTCTCAGGAGCCTTGAACCAGGTTTCAGTTACAGCACAAACATCGATGTTCTCCATACTGAGAAGGGGCACGAGTCGTGCATTTTGAGATTTAGACTCTGGCATGAGAGCAGCATACCCTCAGTTTCTTCCCATTTTGTTTTCTAGGGTGGTAGGTTTAGAATTTGAGCCTTGCCTAAAAAGGCACTATGGGGTGGCAAGAGCCTTAGCCAATATCCGGAATCCCAGGGTTGACAGGTGCAAGCCCCTTGAAGCAGCGTGGCTTGTCAAGCATGTCATCCCAGGCAGACAGACACTGGATCCCCTTTGAATGACACCAGACATTAAGCCAATTGTTAAAGCTGATCATCTTGTCTCTATATTGTGGCATCATTCTTGGTGAAGGAAGGATACTGCTCAGGGTCAGGGTCATACCTGCCTGGGCTACATAATCAGAGAGCTCCTCTATGTCTCTTTTCATGTAGTCCAGGGAGGTATGTCTCAAATCGTCACACCAGCATGGACAATGACTGTGTCATATTTGTACTTGCCGGGTGTGACCAGGTGCTTGTGTTATGTGGCAGATTCTAGCCCAATAGGCAGCACTGTGACCCTCTCCTTGTTCAGCCTGGTTTAGTGGGACGCAGTGTGTCTGACTATGGAGTCACCCCTTCTATGACAAGTATGTGTTGTGTTGTATTTGGCCTTAGGGCACAGGGACTGCTTTGGCTTTTGGGGTTTATGTGTCGCTCGTGGGGTGTCTTGCGGTAGCAGTTGTTTGGGTGTCTGCTTTGGAGGCCTCTGCTGTTTAGGTAAATTTTTACTTAGAGCCTCCAGTATGTCTTTGTGTGTTTATGTGTTTGATTCAGTGGTGTGGTAGCATTATGTGAGGGCTGGTTTTTGTGGTGTGTGTGGTTGCCTCTCCTCCTGTCTGGTCTTGCCAGTCCTGAGTTGAGAGAGCTCAGCCTCCAGTTTGGCTAAATAGCTGCATCTCTCGCAAGTATTTGTGTTATGGTGGGAGGAGGAGAGGTTGTCTGTGTACATGAGGCAGTTATAACATTGCCTCAAGATTCCCAGATTCACCAGCTGGACGGGAGAGGATTGACAACTGACCTTGGACATGCTAGAATAATATTGGGAATTCCTTAATAATTGGAAAAAAAGGGGCCAGTGGGGTGAGAGTGTAGTTGCTTTTAATTTTTAGTGCTGACTTATATAATTGCTTTAGTGAGCAAGTGCCAGGTAACTTGAGTGCAATGTGTTGCAAGTAACTAAATGCAAAACCATAAACAGTAACTTTTTTTTCAAGAAACTGAAGGAACTAGTACAGTAAGCAATGCAGATATCACTAGTGATCCACAGAAGCGCTGAGAGCCGCGTAGGTGTGGAATTAGCTTCTTCAAATAACAACAGCAAACAAACAACAAGCATATAAACAAAGCTAGATTCAGTAGGCCTGGATCTAGTCTATGCTAGAAAAAACAAGGTGTACCAATTTCAGTAAGATACAGTTCAAATATTCAGGCACTATAAACCTTTAACCAAAATTCCCAGCTCAGAAGGCAGAGTCCAGCCTCTTCTCCCACAAGAGTGCAGACCACGAACCTTCTTAATGTAAAATAACTGGCCTGAAGCCCAAGTGCCTAAACCAGAACTAATATACTCCTGACACTGGGCTCTCAATCAGCAGTTCCCAACTTAGAAGGATGAAAGCTACCTGTCCTGCCACCACAGTGCTTGCCACAAACCTTCCTAATGTAAAACAACTGGTCTGAAGCCCAAGTGCTTAATCCAAAAGACTTAGAATGATAGCTACACTTTAATCAAGTTACAACCAAGCAGTAATAAATACAATTGAATACTTTAGAGAATGTCTGGATTAGTGCTCAAGTTACACAAACAAAGCTAGATCCAGCAGGCCCGAATCCAGTCTATGCTACAGCAAACAAGGCGCACCAACAGAAGCAGTTCAGATATGCATGCACTATAAGCCTTTAACTAGAAATTCAGCTCAGAGAGGGTTGTGGTCCCTCCTCTCACAGAGAGTGCAGCAGACCTCGACCCTTAATGTAAAAAATAACTGGGTCTGAAAGCCCAAGTGCTTAAATTAATAATTACACTACTAGAATAACAGACACTGAGCCCCCAATCAGTCCAGTTCCCAAAGGAAGGATGTAGACCTGCTTGCTCTGCCAGCCAACAGTGCAGACCAATAAGACCCTCAGTGCAAAACAACTGGTCAGCCCAAGTGTTTAAACCAAAAGGCTTAGAATGAGTTACACCCAAGCAGTAATAAATACAATTGAGTATTTTATTTTATGATGAAAAAGTAATGAAGTGATAGGTACAAACACAGTAGTAAAAAAAAACCATTTTTTTTTTTTTTTATCTGACAAGTGCTGAGATCAAAGAAACAGATTTGAGTGCTGAAACTAGAAAACTGGCTAGTTATAAGCAGAAGCTCAAACACAGAAGGGAAGCCTACAAATAGTCTATACCACTTAACAGGAAAGGCAGGAAATAAGCATTTTTTTTTGTCTGTTTCATCAGAATATGATCTCACTGCACTCAGTTAAAACAGGAGGGTGGGTGGGAATAACTGAAGAGCAGAATAACTGCCACTTGAGTTAAATATTCCCTCAACACAGTTTAAATCAAATTAAATACTGTATTTTTTTAAAAAAGTGCAGATAAAGGTACTTAAATCCAGTTGAATATAACCAAGTTCTTAGCTGGCCAAAAACTGTTTTTTTAAGCAAAAAAATTTCACATGCCACTTAAAAAAAAAGGCAGGGGGAATCAAAGAATGTGTATACCCCACACTGTATTAATAGCAAATAACACACACTAGCTTCAAGTTCAAGTTACTAAGAGCAATAAAACACTTGAGTTAAATTACCCCAAACAGTTTAAATCAAATTTCAAATCAAATTAAATAAAAAAGTTTTTAAAAAGGTAATGCAGAAAAAGTGCTTATAATGTCCATAATGTCTCTTATATAACTTAGCTGGCCAAAGCTAGGGTTTTAAGCAATAAAATTTCACAATGCACCACTTAAAAGGCATGACAGGAATCAAAGAATGTGGCTACCCCCACACCTGTAATTACTAGCAAATAACACACTAGCTTCCAGTTCAACACACTAGCAAAGAATTCAGAATAACTGCCACTTGAGTTAAATATTCCTTCAACACAGTTTAAATCAAATTAAATACTGTATTTTTTAAAAAGTGCAGATAAAGGTACTTAAATTCTCTTATCGTCCAGTTGAATATAACCAAGTTCTTAGCTGGCCAAAGCTGAGGTTTTTAAGCAATAAAAATTTCACAATGCACCACTTAAAAAGGCAAGGACAGGAAATCAAAGAATGTGGCTACCCCACACCTGTAATTACAAGCAAATAACACACTAGCTTCAGTTCAAGTTACTAAAGAGCAGAATAACTGCCACTTGAGTTAAATATTCCTTCAACACAGTTTAAATCAAATTAAATACTGTATTTTTTTAAAAAAAGTGCAGATAAAGGTACTTAAATTCTCTTATGCGTCCAGTTGAATATAACCAAGTTCTTAGCTAGCCAAAGCTGAGGTTTTAAGCAATAAAAATTTCACAATGCACCACTTAAAAGGCAAGGACAGGAAATCAAAGAATGGCCCTACCCCCACCTGTAATTACTAGCAACACAACACCTTCAGTTCTTCAACTTACTAAAGAGCAGAATAACTGCCCTGCCACTTGAGTTAAATATCAACACAGTTTAAATCAAATTAAATAATACGTTTTTTTTTTAAAAAAGTGCAGATAAAAAGTTACTTAAATTCTAGTTGAATCCCAGTTGAATATATCAAGTTCTTTAGCCAATAAAAGCTGAATTTTTTGCACAAAAATTTCACAATGCACCACTCTAAAAATCAGGCAGGAAAAGAATGAATGTACCCCCACCCCACACCTGTACTAGCTTCAGCAAAACACACACTAGCTTCACTGCCACTACTAAAGAGCAGAATAACTGCCACTTGAGTTAAATATTCCTTCAACACAGTTTAAATCAAATTAAATACTGTATTTTTTTTAAAAAAAGTGCAGGGGTTTAAATTTTGAACATCAGTGTTATGAACATTCGACATTCTAACATAGAGCCATACAAGCACATACATATGTACATAAGCTATTTTTAGCAAGATATTATGAGTTCCATTTTCAGATGCCTAAGATATACCAAAGAAGAGATCTGCATCTGTTTCTGGACCAGTTTGGAAAGAGTGAGTTGTCTGCAAAGATTTTGAAATATTTAGGTCAGTGGACGGTAAGGGAACAGATTTAGAATTGCTTTTATTAGGCTTGTAACCAGCCTCAACAAAATAATAATAATGTAAAGTCCTAAGCACGCTGTAGAACCACTTAGTGAATGTTCCGTTCCACAAATAAAAGTACAAATCATAAATGTAAAAAGTGTATATGAAGCGGAACAAACCAAGCCTCAATACTGATGTTGAATAAAATAAATAAAATGGTCTTTATTGTACAAAGATAAGCGCTTTCGCATCCAAGCTTCTTCAGATCAAAACAGTAAATGAATCCATATTACTTTAATATATACTGAATTCAATTATTGCAATAACCAATCAATTATTGCAGTAACCAATCAAAAAAATTTGTTTCATTAAATTCTTAAAGTAACATAGTTAGATATAGGTTACTTTACCAAGAACAACAATATACTTTTTTTTTTTTTTTTTTTTAATATGTATGTTGTTGTTCTTGGTAAAGTAACCTATATCTAACTATGTTACTTTAAGAATTTAATGAAACAAATTTTTTTTTTAATTTTTTTGATTGCCTAAATCCTCCATTTTTGATAGCCTTTACTGCTATCCCAGTCATAGGGCCTCCTTCATGTAGCAAGGGCCCAAACTTTTGCCAGTCATTGTGAGACAACCTAGAAAATAGTAGGAGAGTTGTTCCCCCAGCAGCCATTTTTGGAACTGAGTCCTGAGGTCTAAGCACTGCACTTCTTATGCTTGAGAACATTGCGCAGATTGCCTTTTGTTTCACTGGTAGTGGACCACTGATTCCTGTGCTTTTAGGTTTCAGTCAGACCTGGCAAGCCTATTTCTGTTACTTGCCCCACATGACTCATTGCCTTACTAGTGAAAAATGAGGAGGCTTTGATAGCTCTCTTTCATTTGCTGGAACTGAGATTCTTCCCAAAATGCCTGGTTCCAGCTCACTGTTAAACACTTGATAGTGTGTGACCAAGTGAGTGCAGAATTTGACCTGTACTTTGTCTTGGAGTAGAAGACAATTGCTCATCCCCATTGCATGCCTACATATGTCAGAGACATGTGACTGGTGCATGCTGGCCCTTTTAGGATCTTGATCAGTGAGTATGTATTCCTTTCCTTCTAATTCCTTCTGAACTAGAGTGTTTGGGGATTCTAAGAGGTCCTTGTCTTGAAGACAGGAGAGGATAATAATTCATCCTCTCCTGATAGCGCTGGTTCACACATGGACAAAAGATTTAGAGAGATTGTCTCATGATGTCCTCGGTGGAATGGCCCGAAGTTCCTCTTAGTTCTTCTTCAGAAAGATGTAATCAGTACCTCAGGTAGAAACAGTGAAGAAATTTTGGTCATTTGTCCCCAGAATATGTGTTGAAGAAATTCTGTTTTTGTAATTTGGAAAACTCAAGCTGTTGTTTTAAGCTCCAAAAAATGTAATGTCCTTTACAAGCTCTTGAAACACTGAAACATCGAGCACTGCAAGTATCAAAGGGCAGTATTGTGTGTGATTTCTTTAGGTCATGTAGACTGCAATATCTTGCTCTTCTGTTCTACAAGTAGAAGCCCAAAACTGTTGGTATCTGGGCAAGATGGTGTTTCTCCCCTGCTACTTGAAACCATAGGTCTCTTAGTTATTTTTATCACCTGTCCTATTCTTCCTTAGTAGATCATTTTAATCCACAGTTTTGGGGTGAAAGTGTTATTGTGGAATATTTTGAAAGATTCTTTGGTTTCTTCAGTGGCTGTTCATGTTATCCTACCATATTTTCTATTCTGTTGATACTGTGTCAAAGAAATCCGCTTCTAATATGTGCCTATGCCAGAGAAAGTGCCTTAAGCTTCCTTCTACTTAATCTTATTTTATACCAGCTGAGTCACAAAGAGGTCTTCTCATATGTAGAGAAAGGCTTCTAAGAATCAGGCAGTCTTGATCCTTCCCAAGAAGTCTCCCACGGTGCATTTTTCACAGAGGGATCCTCATCAGTCCTGAGTACCTCCAAGATCTGCCTTTTGTAAGCCACTTCTCAAAGTTTCCTACAGCTTGGAGGACCACCACAAAGGGAAGATGGCCTCTTTCATTTTGCACTAGTCAATACAAGGTTGTGGTGTTTGTGTTTTCATAAGCACCCAGAGTATTTACCTTGGTATTGGCCATTGTGGTGAAAATCATGCATTGTGTTCCTCTGTCTGAATGACTGACTTCTGATACCTTCATCAAGGAATTCCTTTGAAGCATCTCAGCAGTAGGCAGTCATGTGGTTGCAGCCTCTGGGGATGACCATAAAGTAGGAGATGTTTTCTTTGATCCCTTTTCAAAAGTTTGCCTTCTTACATGTGACAGTTGTCTCTGCATATGGAGAGCATCCAAAAAATCATGACTTTGGCTTAGTGAATGAAAGCACAGCTATGAATCCAGACTCGGACCCTTGTGTATCTTCAGGGTGTTATGGTAGCCACAATCTTCATGGTGCTGTTTGTCCACCTGAGGATGCAGCTTTTCAGTGGACTGTGAGCTTCCAGTGATTGCAGACCCAGAAGAAATTTACTGATCAACTCCTGGTGTGAGACATCAGTTGTTTGGCTGTTGTATGGCTGACAGTTCCCACTAACCTCCTGACTGGTCTACCATTCCTGCAACAGAGCCCATTGCAATGCCTACTAATGAAGGTATCTCTTTGAGGTAAGAAACTTACCTCCACTCCCACACAATTTAAGGGCCCCTGGCTCCTGGGATACAGGGTTCCAGATCAGCTGTTTGGAGCTTTGGACAGCCCTTTGTACTGAGAGCCTTGGTGCCAGTGCTGCTTCTGGGGTCACACCTCATTCAGTCAGATAAGCCTTTCATGCAAAAGAGACACATTTTCTTACTCCTGTATAGGGTGATTGTGCTCATCTTTCTGTAGGCCACAGTCAAGGACATTAGTTTGTCATACCCCGGAAGAACTCATTTAGCTGGTGGCGGCTATTCTTCTCATACATCTGCAAATTCAGGAACTGCGTTTAGTTTTTTTCTTCCAGGAGTGAGACGCTAGAAATTAACTTGTTTGCCATCCAAGAGAATGCCGTCCTACTCCTGTTTTACATGGTATAGCAGGTTTAGGGGGGAGGTGGCCAAATTCTCCTTCCTATGATATGTAAAAACTGCAAGGAAGACCTTAATATCTTAAACCTCCTGTAGCAGAGAACCATGGGATATATGCAAATGGACACTTATTGACATCCGATTCCCATGACTTTTTACATTGTTACAGGTACATTCAAGGCCAATAAAGTCAAACCTCACTAGCTGTATATATGCATGTTTCGGCCTTTTTTATGTCCTCATCAGTACAGCATAAGCAGATTGTTTGGCTGTACTTTAGAAATACAAGGCTTAAAATCAAGCCTGATATCCTTAAGTGTGTGGGTGCCTGCAAAACATCCCAAACAACACCCAAACCAAAAGTTAAAAAGGTCACAATTCAGTAACAACTGCAAGAATGACCATGCCAAGGTAGAGTCTTCACTATGCATAAATTTCCTGTAGTAGTGACCCATGTGGTATATGCAAATGACGATGACCACTTTAGGGCACACCATATTTCAGCTACATGGCTTCTGAATACCCATGACACTTTACCTTTTTAAGTCTTTATGGGTGCATTCAGTCCAATAAACCCAAAGCCAACCCCCACTAGCTGTAGACCTGCATGATTCTGCTATTATTTATTTTTTTATGACATCTGTAGTCATGGAAGTGGATTGCTTGGCTGTACACTAGAAACACAGGGCTTAAAATTAAGCCTATTGTCCCTAAAAATAAGGGTGCCTAGAAAATATCCCAAACAGCATCCAAACTAAAGGGTGAAAAGCTCACACAGCAAAACTAGAGTCTTCACTATGTAATACCTAAAATTTCCTGTAGTATTGGGATATTTATAAATGACACAAAAACAAGAAACAAGTGCAACCCAAAAGGGAAACAAGTAAAATCCAAAAGCATTTGTGAAGCAGTATGTCCAATGCAAAATAAGCAATTTATTTAAAGGCCAGCAAAAAACTTGACGCTTGAAAAAGTCTTGAAACGAAAATGTGGTGATTCAGTTAAAGCATTACGTTTTTTGCTGGCCTTTAAATAAATTGCTTATTTTGCACTGGACATACCACTTCACAAGTACTTTTGGATATTTATAAATGACCTCTTAAGGATGCACCAAGTTTCAGCTACATGTTTTCTAAATGTCCATCATTTTTTTTTATTCTTTATGGGTACATTAAGGCCAATAAAGCTAAACTCCACTAGCTGTAGACAAGCTTGTTTTTTTAATGAAAATACAGTGAGTATTGCCAAAGGTACGGGAGCCCACAGAAATACAGGAAATACGTGCTCAGGACAGGTGATGTGCATGCTAACGTATAAAGTATGCACTATTGGATTCTGGGTTTTTTTTCAGTGTCCACCAGCTTTGCATGCAAACATTTAATGTACTGAGGCATGAAAAGGGCTGCAACATGGAGGCCAGTTATCCTTGCTGTACATACTTTAATTAAAAGACCAGCATGCCAAGGCTCTGTAAATACATGAAGGCTACATGCCTTAATCAAAACCTCTATGGCATTGGCCAAATCTACAGCAGACACCCCCACAAAAAAGGAGAAAAGAGAAGTCCGTATGTGAGGTAGATGTAGGGGTGGGGAATGATATGACTTCGGAAGCCAAAGATGTCTGCAGGTTCAGGGGCATTGCATCCAGTAGGCATTTCAAAGCTCCTAACCTTGGTGTCTACAGTGTGGACCAATGCCTCTAGTATTGCCCGTGAACTGCCATCACATGCTGGAACATTAGCATGCCATCCCAGACAGAATTCACCAGCCGCTGTTAAACCTGGATGCCTCCTCACGCATGTCTGTTTTCCACACTTGAATCTTGATTTCAGAACTTTATGGGGGTAGCCCTTCAGTGTTGATGCATGGGGGCTTTCCTGGTTTTAAAACTGAGGTCATTGTCATTTCCTCGCATGGGGGGGGGGTCTGAAAGGTACCTACTCCCAAAATCCAGACACAAGACTTATGGCATCTTGCCTCAGCGTGGGCTGGGTGGGCCTTCATCCATTTTACTACCGAGGTTCTCTCTGAAGACTTAACAAAGTTAGCTCAGGATTTCGCTCACTTTCATAAGTACCTGCAGCCATCTTCAGAACAGGAGTCAGTATCAGGTGGCCTTGGTCGTAAGGGAAGGAGGAAGAATCCCTCCTCTCTAAAGAATCAGATTCCTCTGACTCAGCAGTGGATGAATTTGGTTATATGGACTAAGTATCTTTCCTTCCTAGTTATGTCATTCACTAAGGTCATCCTGTCCTCTGCCTCCCCCACCAGAGGATTTCTCATTTGATGATATCCTCAGCAAAATGAAGGATCACTTCAGATGGGAGTTTAAGTTCTCAGTTGCCCAGAAAAGATGCAGGGATCTCATTAGTCTTAACTGAACCAAACTCTTAATGTTACCTTCAGTGATAGAAGCCTTGGTGAATGAATTTAATAGTGTACCTATGTATCCAGACTCCCAACTCCCTGCCCCCTAGGATACCATTCCTGAAAATATCGTTAAAAAATCCTTTTGCTGCGTCAGTCATGGTTATCGTAAATGAAAGCAAGGGGTCTAGCAAAGCTCCAACCAAGAACCCGCTTCCCAAATGAAAGGGAAAGTAAAATGCTGGACTGCACTGAGAAAAGTCTACACTTCTGCTACCCAGGTCTACAGGGTCTTAACAATACATATTAAAATACCAGGGAAGAATGCTAACTTGGTTAAAGTAAATAACGGATAAAGCCCTGAGAGATAAAGAATTGTTTTTATCCAACCTATATTCCCAGCTAATAAAGTACTTCAGCAAATGCATCTATAATGCTGTTGCTGCATTTGTGTAGGGCAGGAGCTTTAGGGTCAGTAACGGGAGTTGTGTGGCTTAGGTCTACCCCCCCCCCCAACAACCAGCCACACCATGTTAAAGTTCAAATTCTTAATGTCCCAGTTTGAGAAGAAGTTGTTTTTAGGAGCCACCGGTAGAACCATTGTTTAAAAAGCTAGAGAAGGGCAGGACTATGCAGTCAGTGAAACAACTCAGTCTCTCACTTCGAGCAGAAATTATCCGGCAAAAATTTGACCATTGCTCTAGAGGCAGAACAAGAGAAAACAGCTTAAAGGTTTGTAGTGCGCACAGTACAAAAAGAAATGTCAGTCTAAGGAGGAGAAGCTTGAAGGTCCTTCAGAATGAGGCCACATGAGAAAAAGTATAGCTGTTTAAGTAAACTTACCATAACAGTAGAAATCTGAATGATTACTGCTACAGTAGCCTGCGCTATATGGGTTATATCCTGCATAAGATATAACAGCAGCATATTTCCAAAGCTTCAGAGTACTTTACATGTAGCCAAACCATTAGATGGCTTGAAATGAGATGAATAAATGACAGACTGGAGCACCAAGCACTTCAAAGCTTTCTTGCCAACTCAGCGAGGAAGGCTAGGCACTGAGAACATATTGCAAGGGAAGGCAAAAACAAATGTCCACACCTTGGCACAAAAAGCACATCAAAAAACAAAGGAGCTCGAGGGGGGAGTGACTACTGCATCAGTGATCATTCAAACATCTATTGTTATGGTAAGTTTGCTTACACAATTGTACTATATTCATCATATTAATGACTGCTGCAATAACCAAAGCTATACGGGCAGATTACCGTAGCTTAGAACTTCTGGTAGGTGGGAAGGGTCCGGGGGCCCTGGAGAGTTTTCCTCGCAAAGCCTGACGTAGACCTGTAATTAGGGATATAGCTTGTACTACCTTGCAAAAAATATATAATGAGAACCAAGTTGCTTCTTCTAAAATACAGCTAGAGTCCAAACCTTTCCACTTTTCCAAAATCCCAGAGATGAAGCCAAGGCCCTGATGGTGTGTACCTTAACCCTGCCTGGAATAGTTTTGTTGTGGTAGGCATAACAAAAGGTAATAGCCTGAGACAATCATTTGGAAGTGGTCTCCTTTGATAGAGGTTGTTCCTTCTTACCTTCACATGCAATGATTTGAAGTTCTAAAAGACTTTCTTCTGTTAAGTTAGTTCCTGAAATGTCATTGGACATCCAAGATATGAAGTATTCTTTCTTCATAATTTTTGGTATCAGGAAAGAACATAGCGAGTTGGATAATTTGGCTTAAAGTAAGCTCTGATACCACTTTAAGCATTACAAAAGGATTAGTTCTCAAAGAAACCCTGTTTCTGTAGAAAATGAGATGTAGTTGACCTACCAGAAGATACTCTTCTTGCAGAGGTCTGGCAATCAGTAAAATTGTTTTCCATGTTAAGAACTTTGTCAGCCAAATGAGCTGGTTGATATTGAGCCAGTGTCAGCTTCTCTAACACAAAATTAAGATTTTAAAGAGGATCCCACTGTTTTTACATATATAGATATATATATATATATATATATATATAGATATAGATATAGATATATATATGGATTCACTTTATATCCTCGAAATACTGGAATGTCGAAATTCAGTATTTCAAAGCTATAAAGTTGAAAATTTAAAACTGTGAAATTCAAAATCTCGCACACCGGAGATTTTGAATTTCGCGCTTCTACTCCACATACATATGCACACACACACACACACACACACACACACACACACCTCCCTCCCCACACTCAAACACAAGCTCTCTACTACATAAAAGCAGGGGGGCAAGCCCCCATGCAACCCCCATGTTTGGAGCTGCGCCTCCCCACAACCCCCTTCTTAAATATTTTCACTCTGAGGTCGCAGTACATACAAACCCACACAAAACACCACCACACAAGCTACATTCTCCTCGCACACACACATCACAGCAACAAAACACAGTGACACACACCACAGCCCCTACCCACAACCCTTAACACACACACACACACACACACACACACACACACACACACACACACTTACTTGAATCCATAACCACAGCAAAACCTCAGAAGCGTGAAATTCAAAACCTCCGGTATTCTAGGTTTTGAATTTCGTGCTTCTGATCTTTTGCTCTTCTCAGGATTCCACTTTATGGGCTTGAAATACTGAATTTCGATATTTCAGTATTTCGAGCTTCTAAAGTGAATCCATATTTATATATTTTTTTTATTTTATTGCATTTGTTTACCGGGTTATGTCCGACTGGGCCAGAAGCCCATTTTCAGCGGAGACCCGGGAAGAAAAGCTCCAGATATACAGTTAACAGTTACAGGCTAAATAATACTAAAACATGATTAAACAAGTTAACAAACTTGCAGGAAAATACTGTTAGTGAACTAGTGTTTATATAATACTATGACTGTAGGCATAAGTCTGAGCCATTGTCACAGTGTAATGAAACTTGCAATATTAATCATTATAAAAGATGAATATAGCGGGAGGTACGCAGAATACATGGCTATGCAGTGAAATTAGGAGATAAAGCTGTATGCAGAACATAGAACAGTGGTAGATAATGATTACAGATGTAAGAATCAGTAAGACTGTCTAGGACCACTGTCCAAAAACTAGTAGCTGACAGAAAATTGAAAGAAATTTAGATAGGTGGTAAGAACAGAAGCCAGGAGGTTATGCAAGAGATAAGAAGCAGTAGTAGAGTTAGGAGATATAGTTGGGAGTGGGTAGGCTTAGCCAGGTGTTTGGCAGGTACAAAGCCAGTGGTTTGCTAGATGTTCTTTTAGGAGTTGTTTGAACTCGTGATAGTTAGGATTTTTTGCTATGGTTTGAGGAAGAGTGTTCCAGAGCTTGGCAATTTTGAAAGAGTAGAGAGAGGTGCCATGGGAGTTGTGGGGTTGAATAACCTTTAGCATAAGTTTATTAGAGGATCTAAGTGTTCTGAGGTTTTCACTGGGTTGGATTAGTTTAGAAAGTGCAGGGCAGTCACTGGGTCGGTGGATAGATTTGTGGGCTAGGGACAGCTGGAGAGTTCTAGCCAGTTGAGTTGGGAAAGATCAGTGCAGTGGTGGGTTCTATATGGGTCTCCTGTGCCAAATTTAGCAATTTTGTTGTAACAGAATTCTAGGTTGTTTAGGTCAGTTTTTCACAGATTAGTAAATATTTAGGATCCGTAAAGGAGGGTGGACAGTAGTTGTGAGCATGCAGTGGCTAGTGTGGCACTTTCTGTAAGGTATTTCTTGGCTCTGTACAAGGTGCCTAGTTTGGAGTGGACATTTTTGATAGTGAAGGAAATATGTCTGTCAAATATTAGGTTGTCATCTATTGTTATGCCCAGTAGTTTGGTGTGGTTTGGTTTGTGGGTTCTGTCATGGTTCTATTTGAGGAGGGTATTGCTAATGGGGGCTGTTGTGATATGGGTTTGTTATTTCTGAAGAGAGGGAAGGCATGCCCGAAGGCAGGTAAAGGCTAGGACTGTGATAGTGAGGGTCGGAACTTTGAATGTTGGCAGTATGACTGGTATAGGGAGAGAGTTAGCTGATATGATGGACCAAAGGAAGGTTGGTAGTGTGTGCAAGAGACCAGATGGAAGGGGAGCAAGGCTAGGTGTATCGGAGGCGGGTTCAAATTGTTTTATCATGGTGTGGATGTGAGGAGAAATGGCATAGGATGGTGGTTTGTAGGATGACATTGGTGATCAAGAAGAGGAGGATGAGTGTGAGGGCAGCACCAAGGATCAAATGGTGGAAACTGAAAAAGGGTAATTGTGAGGTGGAGTTCAGGGAAGAATTAAGACAGGCACTGGGTGGCAGTGAAGAGTTACCAAATAGCTGGGTAACTACAGCAGAGCTAGTAAGAGAGATGGCTAGAAAGGTGCTTGATATGACATCTGGAAAGAGCAAGGAGGACAAGGAGACCTGGTGGTGGATTGAAGAAGTACAGGAGAGTATACAGAGAAAGAGGTTGGCGAAGAAGTGGGATTGTCAGAGAGATGAAAAAAGTAGACAAGAGTATAAGGAGATGAGGTGCATGGCAAAGAGAGAGGTGGTGAAGGCTAAGGATAAGGCGTTTGAAGAGTTGTATGAAAGGTTGGACACTAAGGAGGGAGAAAAGGACCTGTGCCGATTGGCTAGACAGAGGGACCGAGCTAGGAAAGATGTGCAGCAGGTAAAGGTGATAAATGATAATGAGGGAAACATACTCATAAGCGAGGAGAGCGTGTTGAGCAGATGGAAAGAGTACTTTGAGGGGTTGATAAATGAAGAGAATGAGAGGGAGAGAAGGTTGGATGATGTGTGGATAGTGAACCATGAAATGCAGTGGATTAGCAAGGAGGAAGTAAGGAAAGCTATGAAGAGGATAAAGAATGGAAAGGCTGTTGGTTCAGATGACATACCTGTGGAAGCATGGAGGTGTTTAGTTGAAATGGCAGTGGAGTTTTTAACTAGATTGTTTAATGAAATCTTGAAAAGTGAGAGGATACCTGAGGAATGGAGAAAAAGCATTTTGGTACCGATTTTTAAGAATAAGGATAATGTGCAGGGCTGTAGTAACTACAGGGGGATTAAATTGATCAGTCACAGAATGAAGTTACGGGAAAGAGTAGTGGAAGCTAGGTTAAGAAGGGAGGTGCAGATTAGTGATCAGCAGTATTTTTTCATGCCAGGAAAGAGCAGTACTGATGCAATGTTTGCTCTGAGAGTGCTGATGGAGAAGTACAAAGAAGGTCAGAAGGATTTGCATTGTGTCTTTGTGGACTTAAAGCATACGACAGGGTGCCTAGAGAGGAGTTGTGGTATTGTATGAGGAAGTCAGGAGTGTCAGAGAAGTATGTAAGAATGGTTCAGGATATGTACGAGGGTAGTCTGACAGCGGTGAGGTCTGCGATGGGAGTGTGTGTTTAAGGTGGAGGTGGGATTACATCAAGGATCAGCTCTGAGCCCTTTCTTATTTGCAATGGTGATGGACAGGTTGAAAGACGAGATCAGACAGGAGTCCCCGTGGACTATGATGTTTGCAGATGACACTGTGATCTGTAGTGAGAGTAGGGAACAGGTGGAGGAGACCCTGGAGAGGTGGAGATATGCTCTAGAGAAAAGAGGAATGCAGGTCAGCAGGACTAAGACAGAATATATGTGTGTGAATGAGAGGGAGGATAGAAGAATGGTGAAGATGCAGGGAGTAGAGGTGGTAAAGGTGGATGAGTTTAAATACTTGGGATCAACTGTTCAGAGTAATGATGAGTGTGGAAGAGAGGTGAAGAAGAGAGTACAAGCAGGATGGAGTGGGTGGAGAAGAGTGTCAGGAGTGATTTGTGACAGACGATTACCAGTAAGAGTGAAACGGAAGGTCTACAAGAGGGTAGTGAGACCAGCTATGTTATATGGAGTGGTACTGACAAAAAGGCAGGAGTCAGAGCTTGACGTGGCAGAGTTGAAGATGTCAAGATTTGCACTGGGTGTGACGAGGATGGACAGGATTAGGAATAAGTATATTAGAGGGTCAGCCCAGGTTGGAAGGTTTGGAGACAAAGCCAGAGAGGCAAGATTACGTTGGTTTGGACATGTGCTGAGGAGGGATGCAGAGTATATTGGGAAAAAGATGCTAAGGATGAAGCTGCCAGTTAACAGGAAAAGAGGAAGACCTAAGATAAGGTTTATGGATGCGGTGAAAGAGGACATGCAGGTGATTGGTGTGACAGAGCAAGATGCAGAGGACAGGAAGAAATGGAAACAGTTGATCTGCTATGGCGACCCCTAACAGGAGCAGCCGAAAGAGGACGATTTTTGAAAACTATTATCTTAGTTTTGTTTGGGTTTCGAATCAGTTGATGTTCTATGAGGTATTTTTCTAGATCTTGAAAAGAAGTCTGCATTTTTATTTGGAGTTCCTAGGGGTGGGGGCTGAGCATATAAGCGTGGAATCGTCAGCGTACTGGACAATGGAGGCTAGTTGTGTTGCAGAGCTGAGGTTATTTGTAAAAAATTGTAAAAAGGAGAGGGCCTAGAATGGATCCTTGTGGGACCCCAACAGAGATGGGGAGTAAGGAGGAAAGGCTATTTTCCCATTTGGTAGCTTGTTATCATTTGGAAAGATAGCTATGGAACCATGATAGAGCTGATGAACTAAGGCCATGTGATGAGAGTTTGTTAAGAAGAATTTGGTGGGAGACGGTGTCAAAGGCTTTTGACATATCAAGGAAAATGGATGACATGAGTTGGCCTTCATTTAGGAGATGTAGGGTGGTGGTAGTGCTATGTTTTGGTCAGAAACCATGTTGTGATGGGGAAAAGAGGTTGAGATTGAGGAGGTGGTTTAGGAGCTGGTTGTGAATGCATTTTTCTAAAACTTTTGCAAGAGGAGAGAGGATGGCTATGGGACAGTAGTTGGTTAGTTCTTTAGAGGGTCTGCCTTTATGGAGGGGGATGATACAAGATATTTTCCAGAGATAGGGGACGTATTGCTCTGCAATGGAGTTGTTGATCAGGACAGATATGGGGTAGGCAATTGCAGGGGAGGCAATCCTAAGAAATTCATTAGGCAGTTGGTCTGCTGCTAGACAGCAGGGTTTAAGCTTGGAAAGGAGTAATTTTATGTAGTTGGTTTGAATCGGTGTAAATGAGAGTGGGTTGAGGAAGTCTGAGGAGGATGTGGGGATAGAGAGAGGTTTGTTAGGCTGGTTACCCAGCAGTGAGGTGATAGTATTAATAAAGTGTGAGTTAAATTGTGTGGCAATAGTGTCAATTACACCTGAGGTGATAGGTGGAGGGGTTTGGGTATGGCCAGGGTTGAGGAGATTGTTTTTCCAGAATTTTTGGGGGCTGTTTTGGTGGTGGTGTTGGCATGTGTGGAAGTAGTTTTGCTTGTTGGATTTTATTTGTTCTTATCTAGGTTTCAGAGTTGTTGATATGTGATGAGGTTTGCTCTATCTTTGGTGGTGTGATAAATTGACCATGCTCTCTCTCTCTGATTAGTAATTTAGTGTCTTTTGTTAACCAGGGTAGGTTCTTAGCTTTCGGTTTAATTTTTCTATTGGGGGCAAGATTGTTTAGTATATTAAGAAAGGTATTGTTGAAGTATTGAACAGCATGATCAAGAGGGAGGGTACTAAGTGGTGACCAGTCTATCTGTTGAAGTAGTAGATTAAAAGTAGAAGGGGAGAATTTTTTCTTGCTGTGGATGAATTTATATATTATGTCGTTTTGAACGTGGACTCGTTTTCTGTGCAGGAAGGTTGGGGAGTGGTCACAGAGCATCAGGAAGGCAGCCAGCTAGGTAGCTTAGGTTGGGTTTGTTAGTATCCAATCTAAGGTTGACTGCTTATTGGAATGCTTGTCTATCTGAGCTGGACAGGATATGGTTTGAGTGAAATTGAAGAGGTTTATGAAATGGGAGGGGTTGGTGGATGAGCAGGAGTGCCAATCTAAGTTGAAATCACCTAGGATTATAGTTTCTTGGTTGAAATTTGATGCTGCCCAAGACAGTAGATTTTCTTTATATGTAAACGCATTGAAAGAGAGTGATCCAGGCATTCAGTTGTAGTAGTTTGGGGTTGGGATGTATCAAAAACTCCTGTTCTTGTGTGAGTAGTTCCATCCTGTGAGGAAGCTGTCGGTAAATACCCCTGGCAATTCCAAAAGAAGGGAGAATCACAGTTGCCTGGGCCAGAATGGAGTCTACACAGTGATCTTTGGGAATTCCTTCTGAACCTTCAGGAGTGCCCTAGCTGTCAGTGGAAAGGGTAGAAAAGCATATAGGAACATTCCTGTCCAAGGAAAAGAAAAGGCATCTGTCTTTTGGGCCTTCTTGCAAGGAGTGCTGGAGCAGAAATTTTCTAGTTGATTATGCAGACATGAGGCAAAAAGGTCTACCTGAGGAATTCCCCACAGATGGGTTATGTTTGAAATACTTCATGATCTAGTTTCCATTTGTGAGGGTCTGCCTTTGTCCACCTCAGCTTGTCCGACATTTCTACTGTGATGGAATGTAGGAATGCCTGTAGAATGAGATTGTGCTGTAAAGCTAAACCCCATGCTAACAAGGCTAGTCTGCATAGAGGGTAATATTTGGATGTTCAACCAACACACTGCCTTACTGGCATATGGTTAGTAATGCCCTGCTACCCTCTCTGGCAGCATACCAAAACTCAGAACTCCTCCCTCTGCTTGTCTTTGAGGGGGAAACACCAAGACAGCCCTTCACACTCACAGACAGGAACTATTCAGTTTTCATGTGCCACAGTCAGAAAAAGATATCTTGTGATATTGCTTCTCTCTCTTTGGTTGATATCAGCTGCAGAGCTCAGGTAAGAAACTCCTTTTTGGTTTTACTTCCTCCCTCTGGCTTTTTCTATCAGTTCTTGAATAGATTATTCAGATGATTAGCTTATTTCTTTTCTTGTAAAAATACCAATATATACTTCTAGTGGGATTTATCTTACAGTACAAGTCATATACTTTCTCTTTCCAGCTCTTTCTGAGTTTCTGTGAGGTTTCCCTTTGAAATGTTTTATGGCTATTTTTGAATGTTAAAGGGAGTTTCTGCTCTAAGGCTATTTTAGTGCAGTTGATGTCATTGCCTTGAGCTGCCAAAACTGCAAGTACTTCACAGCTGTCATTTCAATTGATTAAAAGCTACTTTGGAAGTTTTGATGGAAAGCTTATTGTTTTTTTCTTTTTTTCTTTGAGGCTATAATAATTTGAGGTTATTGAACACATTTACATCATTTTGAAATATTTTCTTTTAAATTGCAATTTGTGCACCATTTTGTCTGATAGGAATTTTTCTTAAGTTTATGTTTAATTCCTTGATTAGGTTTGGATGTATTATTATTTGATATGATTGAGCAGATTTATAACATTTTAAATGAAATTCTTGTTTAAATTGCAATTCTGACACCATTTTGTGTGACATTTCTGACAGGGCATTTATTTAATATTATACTTTATTCCTGCTCTAAGGCTATTTTGTATCTGTTTCTATTATGTTAGGCTGAAAATAGCCTTTGTTAATTTATTTGTATTGGTGGTCTATGTGTTATGTTTATTGTGCTTTGTGCTGGGCTACTGAAAGTGCTGTCTTTTTTCCACAGTACAGTATTCAATATAGTTTTGCTATACAAACAAACCAGTTTGCTGTTTAGAGGTAGCTTTGGAGGATTAGTTCATTCTGTACACATCTGAATGTGTAACCAGTACTTGGTGTTGATCTTGGCTATTTTTTGTCTTAATGGATTCAGGTGTGCCCCACCAACACCACCACCACCACCATAATTTTTACTTAGTTTATACATCATTTTTCTGTTTTAGGCCTTGTAATTTGTAATAACTTCATTCCACTGTAACCATATTACGTCAGTGTGAAGCTTTTCTCCCTGAGCCTCTGCTGAAAATGGGATAAATATCCCAGTCTGACTTTCCTGAGACCATAGAGAGTTGATTATCCAAACGTCAGTTATCAGAACAGGCCTTCCATAGTTTTCGGGTAGGAAAAATCATAAAAATCTGAATATGTAAACATTATACGTATTCACCTGAGCATGTTTTTTGAGCTTGTAGCCAGCTCATGTGTGAAACATATTCTTTATTTACGCAAGTTTTATAGTCCATGGTGGTACATTTACAATCTTTTGCATTTACAGTTTTGTTTTTGCTGGACTGCCTTTAGCAATGCACAGGTTTGTTTTTCTGTATTGTAACAGTAGATGTTCGTAGAACACACTGCAAAACTGGCAGTACCCTCCCACCATCTCCCATTTTGCTGGTTGTATATAATTGATTGGAGTTGCTGTTGTCTTTTGGTTTAGCTACTTTTTTTGTTGTGGGGGTGTGTGGGGGAGGTGTTTGGTTTAGAACAGTAGGTATTCACAAAGCTTATGTTACCCTCTACTCTTTCTGTTGGACCCTAGAAAACTGAATGGGTCCTGTTTGTGTGTGTGAAGGGCTGTGCTGGTCCTGCCAGGTGATTGGTCCATCTCCCTCACAGATGGGCATTAGAGGAGTTCTGAGCTTTGACAGTCTGGCAGAGGGAGGTTACCAAAGCAATACTACCCATATGCCAGCAAGGTAATCTGTTCTATGAATATCTGTTCTTACCGGTAAGTGGAACTTGGGTAATTGTACTGTCTTCCTTGCTTGTTTATGTACATCATTACTGTGGTATTGTCTGCAACTACTTGATGTCCAGGGGACCAAAAATGATTCAGAATGTTGAGAACCTAGTTAAGAGCTAGCACCTTTCATGTGCTGTGCTTTAGTCAGCCTTTCTTGTCCAAGAGTCCTTGCACTTATAGCCCTCTTGATACTGCTCCCCAAGCAAAGTCTGATGAGTCTGTGGTGACTGACTGCTTTGGAGCAGGAGGGGAGAAGGTAGAACCTGGATTCAGGGATATTTGATGTTTCCGCAAAGTGTTTTCTCTTTTTACAAATCCCAGAACTGGAATTTGAAAAGATAATGGATGTTAGTGCTGGGACAAAAAAAGACTTCAGATACCATTGTATCTTTCTTATGTGGAGTATTGCAAGAGGTATCATGAGACTTAAAATCCTGCGGTATTCCCTTGCATTGACAAAAGTTTGAGTGGAAAACCCTGGAATAGATCTAAATGTAGATCTGTTTTTTTCCTGTGGAAGAAATGCTCTTTGTCAGAACACAATTCTGTGTGATGGAGTCAAAAAAGTCTTTAGAATGTTCTCTTGGCATCCAAGTCAATGTAGGAGATCTCTCACCCAACTGACAGATTCCTGACCCTTTGTAAAAGACTCTGCAAAGATAAGCAAGTCATCTAAACAGGGAAAAATGTGGATACCTTGTATCCTGAAATGGGCTATGACACTATCTTGAAATTTTGTGAATGTTCTAGGAGCAGTTGGACTGATACTGTGATGCAGAGACACAAAACCTTAAGAGATGCCTGAAATCTGAATGAATAGGAATGCAATGATGTGCATCTTTTAAATCTAAGGTTGCTAAAAAACCTCAAATGAGGAAGAACAGGTAGCAGGTTGTGAAGTGAAAGCATTTTGAACTTTGGCACTATCACAAACTGATTTAGGAAAGAAAGGTCCAGAACTGGTCTCCAGACCTTTTCTTTCTTTTGCACTAAAAACATTCTTGAATAAAGTCTTTTTTCCCATGCTTCAGATCTCATTTGCCACCATATTGCTACAGACACGGATCCACTGTCTCTCACTCTATTGGGTGTAATTTGCTACAAAACACATAGTATTTCTGTTTATTTTTTCAGCAGTGAAAGCTTCTTCTTGTTAAGCTTCTTCACCTGTCCTCCTGTAATTTCACATTTTTTTTGGGGGGGTGTCTCTCTCTACTCTTTTCCCTTCTACCGAACCTTCGGTATTTTTCTGGAGTACCATTATTGGTACCTCTACTTTCTTTTTCTTCCCCTTTGTCCCTTTCTGCCCATTACAGGATACTTCTTACTACCATTTTTTTTAAATAAGAAACATCTTTATTAAATTATCATGTATGACATAGGCCATGTTACATTTATATAAATGAAAATAAACCATAGTGACACAATCTCAGTTGATAACATTCTACATTCCAAACCGTACCAACACAACTGTAGCTGCAAACATTATACATCACTTTTAACATATCCAGTCATTGTTAGTAAACCATTACATAGCTCATTCATATCCTGCCTTGTTTTAAATCTCGCTCCTCCCCTGCATGTATTGATCCCACACATCCCATTTTTTCTTATGTAATTTGCTCCTACCCTTTTCTAAAGGTCCCAGTTCCAGTTGTTTTATCTCTGTTACTATCTTCACTACTAGTAGTAAAGTTGGTTTAGACTTTGATTTCCATTTTCTAGTAATTGCTTTTTTGGCAGTCATCATAATTAGATTCAGCAAGGCCCTATTATGTCTAGGCAATTCCAATTCTGTATCATAGCTCAAAAAATCATTCCCCTAGTTACTCCAATTTGCTCACCGAGCATCTCCGACTGAGCAGTCTGCAGGGAATCTTTAAAGCCTGCCAATTCATTCCAATCCCAAAAAAATATGTTCCCAGTTACCTGTTTCTTCCCCATCAAACCTCCAATATTTGCTGTCTAAGAAAACTTCTTTGAAGCCTGCTTGAGGTATAAAAATACTTGTTCATTTAGGACCCCCTATTTCTTTCTCATGAACTATACTCTGATATCAATCCTTGATATGGAAGGCAATCTCTATCCTGCAGTCCAAATAAGTTCTTGATGTCTTCCCATTTTGTTATCTTTCCCTCTCTAGTTATTTGATCCCACTACCTTGATTCCTTTGCCAATTATTTCCAATATATTCCTGCCACCTCTTCCCTATTGTCTGTATCCCTAATTGCAATCATCCCAATCGACAGAATCTCCTTTCTCCATTCTTATGTTTAGTTCTTAGAAGACCTTCTGCTGCTTTATGAATATAATATTCTGTGTGATTATTATTCTCCGTAAAGGTCTGCATCCAAAATCCCAGTCTCTCCCTGTTGCTTGAGCTTACCCCCTGTTTCATCATCTCTTTCTACTTTGAATTATAGTTTTTTGCTTGTGCTATGTATAGGAGCCTTAACTCTGTTGCTCTGAGGTACCCCTTCAACCCAGGTAATCACAATCCACTCTGTTCTGTTGGAAGAATAAGCTTATTCCACTTGACTCTTGCCGTCTTCTCCTCCCAGATAAAATCATTCAGCTCTTTATTAATTGCTTTGCACAACTTTTCTGGTTGATAAAAATATGCCTGACCAGTGTATAAGACTAAAGGACTAAAAACATTTAACTGCTTGTATCTTACTATCGGTATCCATATAACAAGAGCTCCCATTTTCTCAGTTTTTGTATTATCCTTTGTTTAGTCTCTTTCCACATATCCTTAGCTGCCAAACCAGTATCATTTTTAATCCATACTTCTAAATACTTCATTTTATCATGTCCCCATAAATATGGATATTGCTGAACCAATTCGTATGTGGATACTTAATTTACCACTATAGCTTTTGTTTTAGCTTCATTAATTTTTTTATCCCGAAAATGTTTGAAACTGTCTCAATATGTTCCACTACATTGTAATGTCTCTTTCTGGTTTTGCCAGGTAGAAAATAATGTCATCGACAGAGAGAGCCAGCTTTTCTTGACTACCATACTAATTATGTCTTTGAATTTTGGAGTCCCTTATTTTCTTTGCCATTGGTTCTAAATACAATGCAGATAACAAAGGGGAGAGAGGACACCCCTACCTGGTTCCTCTGCTCAAGCAGAGATTATAAGAGAGGACCCCAACCACTTTAATTTTCACCTCCGATCCTTCATATATCCTCCTAATCAACCTTATAATTTTGTCAGGAAATGCAAATGCTTCCATTGCTGTGCTCATAAAATCCCAGCTTACTTTGTCAAATGTTTTCTCTGCATCAAGACCCACCAGCAACAGTGGTATTTTCTTACATTCTGCTTCCCTCTGGATCATCACTGTTCTGTTAATGTTGTCAAATGTATGCCTCCCCTCCACAAAACCACATTGATCCATATCTATCAATTTTGGTATCACTTTTGCCATTCTTTTGGCCATTATAGACATAAGTCACAATGAAGAGCTTCTGCAAGTACGGCCCCAGAATACACAAATGCAATCAAAAAAACAACGGGCCAGCACACACAAGCATAAGGTGCCTAAAAATGTGTATATTTATTTAAACATAAATGTTGTTTTGCCTAATTTATGTTTAAATAAATATACACATTTTTTTAGGCACCTTATGCTTGTGTGTGCTGTCCTGTTGTTTTTTGATTGCATTATAGACATAACACTTTATAATTATGCTTTAGTATTGAAATGGACCTGTAGGAAGCTGGATCTGCTGGATCTTTACCCTCTTTAGGTATTGCAGCTACTACTACTTTCTTCCAAGATGTTGGTACTTCTCCTCCTGTTAAAATGCTGTTAAACAAAACCTTCCAGATCTTTCAGTTTTTCCCTCCTAGCTTCCAAACTTCCACAGGAATACCATCTATTCCTTGGGTCTTCCATGTAGATTGGTTAAAAATCACCATTTGTATCTCATCTCCTCATATCCTGTTAGTAATTGAACCTCCTGTCCCTCTGCTAAAAGTTTTTGTGCTCTAGAGTTATTATTAAATAACAGTTGCATAACAGCAATCTTTCTAAACTCATGCATATTATCAAGGTAATCCCTTATTTTCTGTTTAGCATTCTGTAGTTGCTCCTCTTCTTTTTCTATGAGATTCCCCCTATTTGCAGTATTTTAATATTTGTCAGTCTAAATAATTCTCATTACTTCTTAACCATATCTCCCTTTGTTTTATTTCCACCCTATTTTTATAGGTTCATAGGTTGGTACTAGGCTATTGGCCTTAGGGCCTATACAAGCCAATCCATAACAATTCCCTGCCTATTTCTTCCCACAATATTTCATTCCACTTTAAATTTATCCCACTCTCTGGCTTTATTTTTCAGAAGAAGTTTCTATCTTTTCTAACAGCTCTTAAATAATTTCCACTACCAATACCTTAAATTCCTCTCTTTTCGACAGATAGGTGGGAAACTGCCAGTGTCTCATTTTATTTTATTACCCTGTGTTTTTATTTTTGTTATTATTGGTTAGTTATTATTGGCGCATGATCTGAAATAGTTATTTGGTGTGTATCAAGACCTTCAATTAAATGCACATATTCCTGTGAAATGTAAATTCTGTCTAGCCTAGCCCAGTTTTCGTATCTTGGGGAATGATGTGTAAATTCACTCCAGACTCCTAGTGCTGAATTTACATCTTCCATGCCAAATATTTTAATAAATTTCTTTAAAAATCTACCCTCCTTTGTTGTATTTCCCTTCTGGGCCACCCAAACACATCTTCACTGTTGCAAATCAAATTCCAGTCCCTACCTATCAGTAATATTCCTTACTGAAAGCTGATAACTTCTCCCAGAATTTTCCTTAGGTCCATTATAACAGTTTTCGGTGGAATACAAATACAGTGTAATCCTTCTTCCTTGCCAGTAGTCCAGTTCTGTGTAAGTCCACAAAATTACATATTTTTGCCTTGGAACACAATTGGCACAGGTGTATTCAACAAAACTAGAGATTTTGTAAGTTGGAAATTATCAGTAATACTTTCCCAATATTAAGTAAATGGCATTCATAGAACATGTGTTGTCAATTGGCTATTGACTGTGATTTACACCTCCAACATTTGTTTTCTTTATTATATATTCGTTCTAATTTGTGTGGTGTTAAGTATGTTTTATATATAAATTGCCATGTGAAAAGTTGCCAGTATAGTGATAAAGGTTAGTTTTGGAGATGTAAGTATTAGTTTTTTATCTTTATCATCTGACATTTTACCATTAGCAGTTTCATAGTATTTCCATATATTTTGTTTATTATGAATTATTGTTTTTTTAACTAATGGACGGCACAGTGGTGCAGCGGTAGCGTTGTCACCTCACAGCAAGAGGTTCTTTTCTCTGGTTTGATTCCCAGCTCGGGTGCCTTCTGTGCAGAGTCTGCATGTCCTCCCTGCATTCGTGTGGGTTTCCCCCAGGTGCTCCGGTTTCCTCCCACACTGAAAATTGGCTTGTTCCAAGTCGGACTTTCCCGGTTAACAAATGTAAAATAAATAAAATAATTTGTGCAGTACTGATGGGAAATTCCATCAGCGCTGTTAACTGCTCTATGAACTTAGGGACCTTTCCCTAACAGACTTCTGCATTATTGCCTGTTGGTTTAAAGCTGTTTGTCTTAATCCCTGCAGTATTAACCACATGTTATTTTCAAGGTTGAACTCACTAATAATTTGCACTATCATTAGTACTTTTAGTGTTTATCAACTGATGCCAGTAAATTAGACCGTTCTTACTAAGTCTTTTTAACTGCTACTGAATCCTGAGTTATAATGTTTTGTATATATGCTATTGGGAATATGAAAAAAGATCATAGTTCTTTTAATGTTATCTTCTTTTAAAGTAAATAAAATGTGGTCTTTAAATAGTCAAATCTTTAACTCAAGTTCAGTATCTAGTTGAATTCCTTGAATGCACGTATAAAATGTGCTAATGGTTCTATTACTAATGTGAATAAGAAAGGAGAAAGTGGAAACCCTCTTTTGTACCTTTTGTAATGGTAATAAGCTCTGACAAATAGGATCCTATTTTTATGTACGCTGAAGATTGATCGGAAAGAGACCTTATTAGTGAGGTAAAATTTTTTCGAAAATCGATACTCCACCAGTGCAAGGCAAAGGTAATCCCAATTCACGGAATCAAATGCACTGTTAATATCTAAGCAAATGACATTAATTTTATTTTTTGTTTTGTTTATGAAATCAATAAGGGACAACATTCTCTTTATATTGCCATATGTATTTCTGTTTTTAATGAATCCTGTTTGATCGTTCTCTAGCAATAACTGCAATATTTGTTTTATTCTGTTTGTGTGAACTGTCATAAATATTGTATAATCTATATTTAATAAACTTATGGGTCTATATAATGTACACTCATCAAATATTTTATCTTGTTTCAAAATTGGTAATACCTGAGTGTATTTTCAAGAAGGAGGGCACTTATTACCTTCTTTAACTGATGTGAACACACTTAGTAATAGATTTAAGCATTATTAGATAATAGTTTAAACATCTCTGATGTCATATTATCATTACTTGGAGCCTTGTTTAATTTTAGTTTATTAATTTACGCTTTAATTTCTGTAATAGTCGTATCTTTATTATTTTTCTGTGTTCATCTGATAGTCTTAGTCTTATATTTTCTTAAGGAATTTTCTAAGTGCTTCACTTGATTCCACTTTATTTTCTTGACTATTGAGTTTATTAAATGCACTCTAAAGGCTTATAGAATTCCTTCTAAGTCTGATACTTTTCTTTTTTGTCTATATTATATATTTCTTTTATTCGATTTGCCTTAATCATTCTTTTCCCCTGTTAACTATTCTCCTTTGATTTTTTGGATTCATATCGTAAGCGGATAGTTTGACCTTCTCCAGATTAATCATTGTTTTATGGTTCAGTATCTCTTAAGTATTTTTTGTTGAGGTCTTCTAATTCTTTTTCTGAAGCTAAGTTGCCATTATGCATATCTAATTTTATTTTGTCTATTTTAGTTTGTAGTTCTGCCAGTTCCTTATTCCAATGTTTTTGTTTGTTTTTATACCAGGCCACCATTATATAGGATGCTTTCATTGCATCCTATATAATGTATGCTACCTCGTTTGTGAGGTTTAAATCTAGAAATGTTTGCATCTCTGCAGTATGATATTGTTTAAACTCTTCAATGTTTGCTATATAGGCCGGAATTCTTATGATTGTAAGTTTTCTCTTAAAGTTAAAATCTATTTCAAAAGTTATTGCATTATGGTCTGAGAAGGGGCAGGTGATTGTTTTGACTTTAATTATTTTTGTGGTAAGATCTTTTGTTATATACACTGTATTCTGTGAGTAATGTGTGAATATCAATTAATCTTGTTCAGCATATGCGTTAATGTCCATTAAGTTATATGAGTCAGTAAACTCTTATGTAATTTTGATAGTGGAGATCTCTTGTGTGTGGTTTTAGCATTTGCGTCCTCTTCTTTCATTACACAGTTAAAATCTCCTGCAATTATTGTATTACCTTTGGAATTTGTTGTATTATGTTCTCTAAATGTTGTTTGGCTGCCCGGACACCCAGTCCTGGTATCCAATAGTTGTTTACCAGGGTATAAGCCAAGCCATTTATTAATATTGACACCAAACAAAACATTCCTGAGTTATCATTGACTGTACTTATGATCTTAGGCATTAAGGTAGTCTTTCTCCATAATATTGCTATACCTCTTAGCTTTTTATTATATTATGAACTTGCTAGTAATGTGTAATTATGCATATTAATCTTGATGTCTTGCTATTTAAGATGTGTTTCTTGTAAAAATATTACTTGCGCTTTACATAGCTTAAGATATCTTTGTAAGCTTCCTCTTTTACAGCTGTTATTTAAGCCATTGACATTGATAGAAATGCCTTTCACAGTTGGACTAACTATACCTTTGTATTTAACCATTGTCATGTGTTTGTGTTTGTACATAACCTTGTATGTGTGCTGAAAACGTTTTACCATTCATTTCATGTATATTATAAATGCATTGCATAGACTTCCATTTAAAAGGTACAAATAAAAACTGTCTACGTAAAAAGTGGTTTTCAAAATATAAGCAGCCAGTCATTCCCTTCATGAGAGAAAACATCCCATCCTTGAAAAGGTTTACCATTCAAGTGACCCCTCTTATCCCCTATTCATCATCTTCCATCAGCCTTCCCAACAACAAAAATAACCAAAAGTATCAAATTCTTATTGCTTGTGTGCTGTCAAACTTCAGCTATTGAACTGTACGATATTCAATTAAACACTATTATAGAAATTGTTATATGATATTACTGTCCGTAGTTAAATAAAATAGTGTAACCAACTTTAAATACAACATTGTTCTAGTATATATATATTATATTTTATTTCAATGTATTATTTAATGTCCTTCAACCAACATTTGTTTTCAGTGTAACAGCATCTATTGTATAGTGTCAACATTTTATTTAGGCAACGCTTTATTATCAATGCATTTCTTGCTTCATTTATCACTATTATATACATATGTATCCTTTTGCCCTATGTATATTGATAAGTAACCATTTTATTTTTAGTGTTTGTTTACGCCAGATTTAACATGCAACTAAGATGAGTGTTAGTATTTGTTGCAACCCTATGTGTACACAGTCCAAGTAGGTTCATATTTCCTACTATTAAGACAACAAAGTGTTACAAAACTTCATTTGTTTCAACATCCAGTCAGGTTAATGAAAACATTGTTATTGTTATAAACTGTTGATTTTAATATATAACAACATTTTGGCTTCTAAAGTAATCTTTATGTATAAAATAAACAACACTCATCTGTTGCGTTGAATTATTTGCATCTTTAGATTTAGGTCTGTTTGTATTCATATTATAGGCTTTCATAATGTTCTTCTTTAATAAATAAGTTGTATGCAATTTTTATGATATTTTGTACTTTAGATAGTATCAGCAATTAATGTAAATTTATTAAAGTTTCATCTGATTCATGTAATCTCTTACTTTTAACTTTTCTTGTACCTTGTTTTTCTCTATGAAGCACAAGAGAATCCTAAACATTCCATAAATATCTGAACTGCTCTTAGTGTATTAAACATATCAGTATTGCTGTATGTCTTGTTTAACAATTGAACTTAATCTGTTCATAGGTTGATAGGTTCATAGGTTGATACTAGGCTATCTGCCCTAGGGCATTTATAAGTCTAGCCAGAGTGTGTTTGTCTTTCGCCACCCTTTTAGATTAGTTGACTGTGCCTCTGTATAGTAGGTCACAGAAGGTAGCTATTTTAAGGTTAGTTTACTGTACCTCTGTCAAGCAGGGACACAGAAGTGATCCCAGGGGTAAACTTACGATCTCCCATCCATTCGTCAAGATTTCTCTTGAAGAGGGTCAGTGAGGGGCTCTGCCTAACATGGATTGGGATTTTGTTCCAGAGTGAGGGGAGCCTCTGGGATATGAATCTGTCCCTCCAGCATGTCCTATTTATTTTTGTGCTGAGGTTCAAGTCTCTGGAGCGTGTAGCTCTAAGGGATTTGGATTTCCTGAGGTGAAGCATGTCCATTAATTCTGGGTTGGACATGGCCTTATACGTCAGACACAGATCGCCTCTGAGTAGGCAGTACGCAACTGAGTAGAGCTGGAGTTTCTTTAGCCGAACTGCATAGGGCATCTGTTTGAGCCCCTTGATCCTCTTGGTGAGATACTTTTGGGGTCTTTCCAGTTGCTGCAGGTATTGGGTAAGGTACATCCCAAATGAGGCATTGTATTCAATTATGGGCCTGATAAGTGAAGAGTAGAGGGGCACAATTACCTCTCTTGATCTAGATAAGAACCCTTTCGTGATAAGGTGGGCTATATATAGAAGGTCTTTCTAACCACTTTGGCAACGTGATTGTCAAAGGAGAGATTGCTATCTACTTGGGTCCCCAAGTCCCTAATTACTTCTTCCGTACTTAATGGATTACCACCTCTATGGTAATTTGTGGGCACTTTGTTTTTCCCAAAGGGGGATGACTGTGCACTTTTTGGCATTTAGCTTTAGGCCATGGCTCTGGCACCAGTTATCTGTCTCTGTGAGACCCTTTTGGAGGATGCTTGCATCAGCCAGAGAGTCTATTACTGCACCCAGTTTGCAGTCATCTGCAAACTTGGTCAGCCATAGTCCACCCGTGTTAGCCTGTACCTCGGAGAAATATATACTGAACAAGAGAGGTCCCAGGACTGAGCCTTGTGGGATGCCACTTGTAACTGATTTAGAGTCTGACATGGCACCTGCTATTCTGACCATGTGGGTTCTATCCCTGAGCCAGTTTGCAACCCATCTTGTGACATAGGGGTTGATATTTAAGCTGGTGAGCTTATTTATGATGCCCGAGTGGGGTATTGTGTTGAAGGCTTTTGCGAGGTCCAGGTAGGCTGTGTGGACTACCTTCCCTTCATCTATGGCTTTGGTAACTGTTTCAAAGAAGTCGACCAGGTTCAAGAGGCAAGATTTGCCCTTAACAAAGCCAAATTGGGTAGGATCCAGTGTCTGGAGGTTCCCAATGTCTTTGTTTATGATTTCCATGATGATACGCTCCATAGCTTTGTAGACCAGGCTAGTCAGGCTTATAGGGTGATAGTTTCCGGGGTCTGTTGTGGCACCACCTTTTTGGAGTTGGACCACTGTTGCTGTACGCCATTCCTTGGGTACATATCCTGTAGTAAGGCTGAGATTGAACAGTGACTTTATATGAGAGTTTAGTTCTTCTTGGAACTCGTGTAAGACACAGCCCCGGACACCGTCTGGTCCCATTGATGCTGTGTTTTTTGCTTTGGAGAGGGCAGCTCTCACCTGTGCATCTGTGATCTCAGGAAGGCTACACTCTGCTGGGATAGACATTTGCTCTTTTGGGGGGAAGGGGGGGAGTTTGCACTGAACCTTTCTGCCAGGATGTTGGCAATGTCTGTGGGTTCAGTGTATTTTTTGTCATTTTGCACTAACTCAGAGCATATCTGGGAGTTGCCTCCCAGGTTTCAGACGTAACTAAAGAAGGCCTTGCGATTATCTTTAGTGTCTTGTGCAATTTTTCTTTCGAAGCTGGCCTTAGATGATTTTATGAGGGATCGTAGTTTCTTGCTAGTACTGATCAGATATGCCTTCCCTTTTTGGGATTTTGCTCTATCATGTAGTATCTATCTCCTTCTGTTGTATAGATTATTTATGGCCGGGGTCCACCAGACAGGTCTCCTGCCTTTGGAGGAGTGAGTCTTGGTTTTATTTGGGGTAGCATGCTCCATGCATTCCTGTAGGTGTCCATAGAATACTTTTGTAAAGGATTCTGCATTTTGGGCTGTATTTTCCACTGGCCCAGGGGCTTTGAAGGATTCCACCTCGGTTTTGAGAAGTTCTTCACCGTGGTTTCCTTGGCTAGGGGTGTGGACGGAATATGGATGTCCAGTGAGATTTGTTTATGGTCTGATCTTACCAATGAGGTGTATACCTCTGGTGTGGAACATAGAGACCCCATGTTGGTGATGACCAGATCCAATATGTTTTCCCCTGTTGTGGAAGTGGTGACCAGTTGTTCCATAGAATTTGAGTTTATAAATTCTAGGAACCGTTGGGCGAGGGTGTTTTGACTTGAGTAGTTTTCCCAATCAATGTTTGGGTAGTTGAAGTCACCCAATATAATGGTGTTTGGAGAGACCTTCATATTCTCCAGTGTTCTCAGGAAAGCCGAGTGAGGTTCCTGTGTTTGGGAGGGTGGTCTGTAGCAGGCTACAAACTGAAAGGCAGTTTTGCCCACTGTTAGTTGCACATGGATGGTCTCCGATGCTTCGTGCAGTGCCACTAACCTGGAGGTGTGGGTATCTTTGATAAATATGGATACTCCCCCTCCTTTTGTGGTTCGGTCCGAGTTTTGGGGCTGGAACACATGGTATGAAGTATAACCTGTTAGTGCTGGGGTGCTCTCAGGAGCCTTGAACCAGGTTTCTGTTACTGCACAGATATCAATATTCTCCATACTGAGGAGAGTCTCGAGTGCGTGTATCTTGAGGTTTAGACTTCTGGCGTTGAGCAGCATTACCCTTAGTTTTTTTTTCTTTGTGTTGTCTATGGAGGTGGGTTTGTCTTTGAGCCTTGCCTAAAAGAGGCACTATGGGGAGGCAGTAGACTTTGCCAGTATTCGAAAACCCAGGGGTGACAGGTGCAAGCCGTCCCAAGCGAAGCAACGTGGCTTGTCGAGCATGTCATCCCAGGCTGATAGACACTGGATCCCCTTTGAATGACACCAATACTTTAGTCAGTTGTTAAAATTGATCATTTTGTCTGTATACTGTGGCATCATTCTTGGTGAGGGTAAGATGCTACTTAAGTTCAGGGTCATACCTGCCTGGGCTACATGATCAAAGAGCTCCTCTACGTCTTTTTTCATGTAGTCCAGGGAGGTACATCTCAGGTCATTCACACCAGCATGGACAATGATGGAGTCATATTTGTACTTGCTTTGGAGTGACCTGAGTGCTTGTGTTATGTGGCGGATCCTGGCACCCGACAGGCAGCTTACAGTGATCTTCTCCTTGTTCAGCCTGGTGAGTGTGACATCAGTGTGTCTGGCAATAGAGTCACCTATTACAAGTGTATTAGGTGTGTTGTTTAGCCTTAAGGGCTGTGACTGTGTGGCACACTGACTTTGTGAGCTATGTGCTACGTGGGTATTGTTTCGTGATAGGGGTTGCTTGGATGTCTGCTTTGGAGGTCTCTGCTGCTTAGGCAGATTTTTATTTAGAGCCTCTGAGTATGTTTTTGTGTGTTTATCTGGTTTGCTGATCTATGTGAGACTGGATTTGTGGTGTGTGCGGTTACCTTCTCCTCCTGACAGGCTGTGCCAGTACTGGGTTGAGAGAGCTTAGCCTCCAGTTTGGCTATATAGTTGCATCTCTCACATATATTTGAGCTTGTTGGGAGGAGGAGAGGGTGGTCTGTATACATAAGGCAGTTGTAACATTGCCTCAAGATTCCCAGATTCACCAGCTGGACTGGAGAGTAAACCCAAAACTGACCTTTGGACATGCCTGAATAATATAGGGAACTACTTATTAACTGATCAGAAAGAACCAACAGGGAGCAAGTTTCATCTTCATAGTTAATGACTAACTGTGGACTGACATCAGACTTGTTCATGTTTATCACATATGAGTGTCATTTCTTATTTACCAGTCTTGTTAAGTATGCTGATTCTTATAATGCTTTCATGACATTTCTATCCTACCATACTAGTTCTTTATTACATCTGGTTCAGCTTCTTACTGAATAAATTTATGTAGATATATATTTATTTATTTACTTACTGGTTTCTTAGCTGTTAAATTATTATTACTTTTGTTTTTATAATTAATCTTACTTTCTTTTATAGCTAAGTGTCCTAGTATGCATACATATGAGTTTGCATTAAATGTTTACATCAATTTTTCTATCTTGTTCATGATGTCATTTTCTTTGCATATATTATAGTAATTTTGTAGTAATTTATCTTATTTCCTTTTAGAATTATTAAATCTATGCTATGTATGTGTACATACTCAATAATGCTTTGAAGGACTTGTATTTTGGTGAAAATATGTACTTGTCACTTTAAGAGCCTTTTGTTTTAAGTTAAGCCCCATAGTGCTTTGCTTCAAGTGCTAGTCACTCTCTGTAATCAAAGAATTGTGTTCTTGAAGGATTGTTATTCCCGTATTTTATGTATAACAGCTCTTTTATTAAATGCCTAGTTCCAGCTTCTGTGTTACATGCATGCACTGTTTTGCAGGTCAGACTTTTATACATTTGTTTCTTATCTCCATTTGAGCCTATGTCACATCTTGCAGAACTTTTTGTTTTATTGAAATCCGTCAAGTAAAAATACACCCAATACCTACTAACTTAATAATAACACACAAAACTATGTACATCTTCAAATATTGACGTTTTACCCCTTAATAGGAACAAAGTTCAAACTGACAGCCACACACAGACTCGATCTGAACATTTCCAGTTGGGAAAAACTTTGAGGACATGGTAAGGGTGAACTTCATGAAATGGTTGGACAACTTACCCAACTTGTGGATTTATTAACACAGACATGTTTTAGTTTGGCCAGTATTGGTTCCAAATGCAGTATTTCGAACTGCAAGATGCCAGGGAACCAGGAAGGGATGATTTGTGACATGAACAGATGTAGAGGATGGAAATAGGAAGTGGTGTGCAAGCTAAATGGCAGTGTACAGGAGAACACTTGTATGACCAACTCACCTGGTTGTAGTGGTTTCAGTGTATTACATGGGCAGAGAATAATGAACGGAGATCAGGTGGAGAAAAGAGAGGTTGTGATGGATTAACCGGTCATACTCTCTAAGTCAGTAGAGGAAACAAACCAAAGAACACTCAGCCAGTGAAGCCAAAACTCCTCTCGATCCAATAGGACAGGGGGACGGAGGGTGGGACGTAAGAAACAAGACGAGATGAAGACAACTAACATGGAACGTTATGGTAGGTACATAACTTCTTTATGTTAAGCTGTCTATCTCGCCTTTGTTCTTGCTGGTTGGGACAGCATCCCTAGCACCTACAATCCTGGACGGCTCATCGGAACAGACTCTTCAGAACAGTGGAACCAAAGTCATCTCTGCTCCTGGAGACCATATCTAGCTTGTAATGAGAAATAAAGGTATGAGGATATTCCCACGTAGCAGCTACACAGATAGAATCCATGGGCAACCTAGATTGGAAGGCTACAGAGGTGGCCAAAGCCCTAGTAGAATGACCTTTTGGTTTGATAGGCAACTCTTTGTTTCTCAATTGATAAATGAAAGTAATAATGTGAGATAACCACCTGGATAAGATCACTTTGGAAAACTGGAAGACCTTGTTTGCCCAGAGCATAGGAAAGGAATAGTTGGTCCGACTTCCTTATGTTCTTCGTCCTATGCAAGTAAAAACGCAGTTGTCTATGAACATCTAATTGATATAATTTGTATTCTGCCTTGTTGGTATGGTTGGGAAAAAACACAGGTAGGTCTATAGATTGGTCTATAGATTGGTTTAAATTATTTTCTGAGCAGACTTTCGGAAGGAAAGAGGGATTAGTCCTCAGAGCAACCCTGTCTTTATGAAAAACTAAGTATGGAGGATGGACACATAGTGCCTGAAGTTCAGAGACGCATATGGCCGAAGTAATTGCTACCAGAAAGAGAGTTTTCCAAGATAGAAACTTAATGGAGCAGGGCGCTGCAGGTTCAAAAGGGGGCAAAATTAAGGAGGTTAGTACCAAATTTAGTCCTAAGGAGGAGGACGATCTCTCACTGGGGGTCTAAGGAGAGTAGTCCCTCTTAGGAAAGCTTTACATAGCTTATGAGACATGATGTTTGCATTAGAGAAACCAACATGAAAGTTTGAAATGGCCGCTAATTGAACCCTGATTGTAGCAGAAGCGGACCCAGAATGAAAATGTTCTGCTAGGAACTCCAAGATTTCGTGGACTGGGGCTGAAAGGGGATCTATGTTCCTAGCCTCTGCCCAACAAGAAAAATGTTTCCATTTGCTAGCATAAGTCCTTCTAGTGGCGGACTTGTGCGAGGAGACAATGATTTCACGTACGGCCGGGGAAATGCTGGGAAGCCTGGCTAAGGTTGGAAGTGGAGCAACCAAGCTGTGAGCTGGAGTGTTTGGAGGGATTGATGCAGCCTGCCTGATTGATGAATCAGCAGGTCTGGAGTCGGATCCAGAGTCCAGGGCTGATTGAGAAGGTAATGGTGCAGGAACGGAAACCATATCTGTCGAGGCCAGTAGGGAGCAATGAGGATCATTTTGCAACCCAACGATATTGCTTTCTGTATGAGTTTCGGTATCAGGGGAAATGGAGGGAAGGCATAAAGAAGTCCCTGAGGCCAGGCGTGGACTAGAGTGTCTCTGGGTGTGTGACCTGGAAGCGGAAGAATGGAGAAGTAGTTGCTGCATTTGCTGTTGAAGGGGGTGGCAAAAAGATCACAGCAAGGCTGTCCCCATTTGCGGTAGATAAGATCCGCAACTTCCTGATTTAGAGACCACTCGTGAGGCATGAGAATAGCTCTGCTGAGCCTGTCCACTATGACGTTGGACCTCCCAGGGATGTGCATCGCAATCAGAAATCGTTGGGAGGAAATCGCCCACTGCCAGAGTCTGAGTGCTTCTCGACATAGGGGGTAGGACCTGGTTCCGCCCTGCTTGTTGATGTATCACACCACTGACATGTTGTCCATTTGAATTGCAATGGTTCCAGAAGGGAGAGAGTCCTAAAGAGCTTGCAACGCTAGGAGCACGGCTCTCATTTCTAGGACGTTTATATGCAGATGGTACTCGTGAGGCTGCCAAGTGCCTTCCTGCCCTGATAATGCCCCCCCACCCTATCAGAGAGGCGTCTGTGGTCACTGTGGCACCCAGAGGGGGCTGAATGAAGGGTCTGCCCTGAATCACTAGTGGGGAGACCATCCACCAGGAAAGGTGCCTTTTACATGCTTCTGTAATCATGATCATGTGAGACATGGGCAGCTGTTGGAAAGACCACTGTGTGAACAGTAGCCACTGAAGGATCCTCATGTGAAAGCAGGCCAGTGGGATTGGAAGAATTGCCGCTGCCATGGAACCCAGAGTTTGAAGGACGAAGCTGACTTGGATCCTTTTCCTCTGCATTAGAATTTGTACTTGCTGGCGAACTAAAGATACCATGTCTGGTAGAAGCGTTGTGGGCATGTTCCTTGTGTCTAAGTCTGTTCCTATATAGGTGATAGATTGACAGGGCAACAAGGCAGATTTTTCGAAGTTTATTGTGATGCCTAGCTGGGAGCAGATTGTGATTGTGTAGTTCCTGGCTTGCAGAAGTTGATGCCTGGTAGTAGCAGTGAGGAGCCAGTTGTCTGGATATGGAAATACCTGGAATCCTTGACGTCTCAGGTGAGGCGTGACCACTGCCATACATTTGGTGAACACCCCTGGGGGCTGTGGTGAGACCAAAGGGCAGAGCTCTAACTGATAATGACTGGCTCCCAGCCGGAAGCTAAGGAATCTCCTGGAGCGCCTGTCCATTTTGATGTGATAGTACACATCCTCAAGATCTATGGAGCACATCCAATTGTCCTGACCCAGAAAGGGTAGAATGGACTGTAGTGTGACCATCCGAAACTTTGTTCTTTGAACAGACTTGTTTAGTCTGCTGAGATCCAGAATCGGTCTCCAGTCCCCTGTCTTTTTTGGTATCAAAAAGAACCATGAGTAAGTTCCAGATCCTTGTTGGTCTGCCAGGACTTCCTGGATGACTCTTTTTTTCTAGCAGTTTTGAAACTTCTATGACTGCTTGGTCCCTCAGATTGGGTGGAACATCTGGAAGGGATTTGCTTGACGGTAAGGGGGGTTGAGAGAAAGGGATTTTGTAACCTCCAGATATAATTGACTGTACCCGTTTGTCTTGCGTAAAACTTTGCCAGGCTTTTGGGTACAGTGAAAGTCTTCCTCCGACTGCCTCCAGAGATGGGCAGCTGGGCAACCCTTCAGGGATGCTGGAAGGGCTTCTCAGAGAAGGATTCTCTGCTGCCCTGGTTCTGCGGACCCCCTCTGCCATGAGGGCGGCGCCTGTTGTTGCTGTTTCCTCCTCTGCCCCTGGAGGAAAAATCGCTACGTGTGTCAGGCGGGGCTCCCTGGGATTTTCGGAACCACATTTTACCACTCTTCTGACCTTTGGGGTATGGTCTGGAAGGAGTAGAAAAACAGACTCCCACGGCAGAGAGAGTCTTGCCTTCTTGCTCACACCTAGTCAAAGTGTCTTTCACCTGTGGTCCAAAATGAAAGGAACCGTCAAAGGGGGTGTTGGTGAATGACACTCTAAAGGGTTCCGCAAAATTACACAGTTGCATCCATGCGTGTCTCCTAAGGGCCACGCCTGTACTGCAGCTCTACTTGCACCATCGGCTGCATAGGAAATGAGCCTCATGGAGGAGTTGACTACAGAATTAAGGGTCGCCAGCTGGGAAGCCACTTCAGCTTGAGCCCCTTCAGCTGATGGATCTTGAAGGGTCTTGAAGGGTATCTCCGAACTCTTTAAGGAGATCCCTCTGAAACCAGGTAAAATGGCATAAGTAATTCAGTGACCTCATAGAAAAGGTCCCTGAAGCAAACATTTGCTTCCCATATCTATCCATAGTCCTAGACTCCTTGTTAGGAGGATGGACAGACAAAGACGTTTCCGCTAACTCCTTTTTAGTGGCTGCTGCTACCACCATGGCAGCCACAGGAACACCTTTGGTAAGGAACTGCTTATTAAGGAGTGCAGTGATAAACTTGCTAGGTCTCCTCGGGGTTGGTTCCACTGTATCCGGGGCTGACGAAGCCTTTCGAGCCACCACAGTCATGAGTTGATCGAAAGGCGGAGAAAACCAGGATATGGAAGGTCGGGAACCGAACGCATCCAGGAGTACAGACTCATCCTCGATAGAGGCTAGAGGATTCCAGTTCCCCCTCTGCTTAAGCATTTTGTGGATGTCCGAAAAGGAAACATCTTCAAAGTGGGATCTTGGGGACCCTTCCGAATCATCTAAGTCTGTATCCAAAGTGACAGACTCAGGGGAGTCACCGTGCTTCCTCTTGCACTTCTTCTTACGAGGGGGCTCCTCTGAATGATCAGGGGAGGCCTCGGAAGAAGAGGAAACACCCAATGGGGTGCCCTGGAGAGCTGGTTCCCCACGCTTGGGGTCTGGAGGAGGAGCAGAGGTTGTCGCAGGCACTACAGGGGACGGAGCCGGTGGGGTCGATCATGGAGCTGACTCAGAGGCCAGCACACTCCTCATGACATCGAAGGCGTCCCTGCCACGATGCTGAGAAGGATCCGGTTCCGAGGAAATCGGAATCCCTCTCCGACCCGAGGGAGATGGCTCCGAGGCTGATGTAGGAGCTGAACTCACCTGCACCGAAGCTCCGAGAGGGAGAACAGGGTCGGACAAGGGTCGGATGCCACTTGCCCTCTCGGAGCCAACGAGGGAGCCTCAGCGCCCAGATCCCTCGACGGACGGTACCATCGAGGGAATCGGAGCCGATGATGGAACCGAAGGAGAAATAGTTATTGGAGCCGACAGTTCCACAACTCGAACCCCGGCTCTGAGCTCAAAGGAGTTGGAGGAACATCGATAGAAGTGGACGAAGCCGACACTGTTGAGGAGGGCTGGACAAGATCTTGGCAAGTGCCTGCGACTTCAGCAACCTACTGACCACTCTCTCCACATCGTGATCCAAGAGCCTAGAGGACCGAGAGGAGTGGGAAGATCTGTGACTGCTCTCACTCTGAAGCAGGGGAGACCGAGGAGCTGAATGTATGGATTCCAGAGAAGGGGACCTTAGGCTTTTGTGGCTCCGCAACGGCTCAGAAGATTCTAATGGAGCCAACGGGGAGATAGTCTCATCGGTTCCAGCCAGAACCGAAGTAGCAGGTAAAGTTTGAACCAATGATGGCTCCGAGCTTGGAGCCGACAATTTGGTCGGTTTTGGGGATTTCACAGGCTGAGTCTTGGCCGGTGAATCCTGGGGCTTTAAAAGACCCCTAAGAATAAGCTTATTCTTGTGCTCCTGCAGAACTCTTGGACTAAATGCATGGCATATAGAACAAGAGTCCTGCAGGTGCACTGCGCCTAAGCAATAGACGCAAGAAGTGTGCCCATCAGTCAGAGACATTTTCTGACAGCATGAGTCACACTTCTTGAATCCAGACACCTTGGATTCTTTAGACATCCTGTATCCAACAAAGTACCTCAAGAGATACTACACTGATCTTAGCCAAAAAGGCTGATAAGCGAAAACAAAATACCACAACACCAATATCAACAAAAAGAAAAAAACACACAGTATGCTAAAGCTAAAGATTTTTTTTTTTTAAAACTAGGAAGCCTCTAACTTAAACGGCTACCTAAAAGGGAAAAGAGAGGGGGAGGGGGAGAACTCTCTAAATGAAACAAGTTCTAAAGGGGAGGAAAGAACTACTACAACACACTAAACTAATGCCAATAGTATAAGACTAAAAGTTAACTATAACTCTTAAGAAAAAAGCTATTTTTGAAGAAAAAAAGTTCTATAATAAACTTATACAAGCCTGAGCCAGTAAAACGACACCTCGCTGAAGTGACAAACGAGATCTGGGTATCTAGCACTAGGCATCATGGGATAAGGGGTAGTCTCGAGCCAGTAAACAGCTCTCGAGCTATAGAAGATGGCCGAGTCGGAGCCGAGGATCAGCTCCGATCCCATCCAGCAAGAACGAAGGCGAGATGGACAACTTAACATCAATGGTTACATAAGGTGACTTTAATTCTTTTTCCAGTGCTCCTAAGGTTACTAATGGGTTCATTGTAGAGCCTAGAGAGGACTTTGGAGCAGGGTTAACAGACAAAGTATTTTTTTATGGTGTTGATGAATTTATGAGTGACGAAACAGTTTCTAACATCTACAATATGAGTGTTACTAAGCTGTATGACTATATTCTGAAATACAAGACTTTGGGACTTGATAGTTATCTGAGAGAGTGTATTAAGAGGGGTATAGTGCTGAAAGGGTTATGTTTTTTAAATACACAAGTAATGTAGTGGATGGCTCAGAATTACATAAAGACTCGATTAAAATTTTCAATTCATGTGGCTTCAAGGTTATGAAAGCTATAATTAGTCAAAAATGAGAGAGAAGTTGTTTCTTTTTTTAAAAAAAGTAGTAATAAAATGGTTGTTTCTGATTTAATGTTTACTATAGATGATGTAATAGCAAAGTATTTGAATATTAAACAAAAAATAAATGAGAAGTGTACTTTCATATTTAAAAGAAAGTGCAGGAAATTAGACCAGGACATTACTGAAAATGTAGAGAATCGCAGTTACCCTATACCCAGAACTTCAAAGGACTTTTTTAGAAATTATTATGATGAAGAAGGGGTTAAGAAGGGGCATGATTTTATTCATCTAGAAGACATACTGATGTAGTAGAAGGTTTGAATGTTCTAATAATTTTGATCTAGATGACCTTTTAGTGTCCCCCCCCCCCCATTAAGGAGATAAGAGAGGTTGAAAAAGAAAACACCCACCTACTGTTATTACAACAAGGGAAAGGCCCCGGACAGGGAGAAATATTAAATAATAAAACAGATATGGTATGGGAGGGAAATGAAGACACTGAAAACGGAGAGATTTTATGCGAAGGATGTAAGTACACTTATAAGAATTTTAACGTTTTTAATTATAGCAATGTAGAAATTAATAAGGCGTTTTTTAAATTTATTAAAGGGATAAGTTTATCCCTAGTAGGAAGAATGAGAACATCCAATTTTTGACAGATTTAAAGTTGTTTGTGAGGAAGAAAAATTTAGAATTGATGTTCCCTATGGACAATCAAAGTGCAGGTCAGAAGGATACCCCAAGGAAGAGGAGTACAGTTAACCCACCCTTACATCCTCTGTTAAAAAATTTTGAGGTGCAAGTGGAAAGAGAACTTAGAAAAGTTATTCAGGGTAATAAGGTGTATTTCAGTCTCCCCACAGAATAGAGAAAATTATTGGAACAATTGAGATGTAATAAATATCTAAGAATTATGAAACCAGATAAAGGGGGTGGGATTGTAATGATGGATACCATTTTATATGTAGCGAAAATGATGGACCTGTTGAGTGATGAAAGTAAATATTCTAGAGTTTCAAAAAATGAGATTAATGTAGCTTATCCCAAAATAGATTTTATGCTAAAAGTCTTACTGGAAAAGGGGGGTGATAGATGAAAGGGCTTTTCAGTACTTCTCGATAGATAAACCAGTCATATCGTCAATATTTGGGATCCCCAAAGTCCAGAAAAATATTATGGATCTACCTTTTAGGCCCATAGTTGCCACCAGTGGTTCCAAAATCTACCCCTAGCCAAATTTTTGGATTTAAAACTAAAAGTCTAGACAGAACAAACAGGGATTTTAAAGGATTCATGGGACTTTCTGAGGACTTTCAAGTCAGGTTTATATAAAAGAGATTTGATATTTGTTACAGTTGACATTCAGGGCTTATTCACTGTGATACCTCAAAAAATAGAGCTTGAATGGTTCAAAGATGCATTAATAGAGAAAGGACAATTTACAAATGATGATTTTTAGATTGTGTTGAATTGATGGAGCTAGTGCTATGTAATAATTTTATGTATTTTGATGGGTTTTTTAAACAGGAAATTGGGGTGGCAGTGGGAGCCTGTCGTACCCCTACATATGCTAATTTAATGTCGTCAATGTGGGAACAAAAATGCATTTTTTTAATTCCACATATGCCAAAAATCCTAATGCTAATAATCCTAATGCTACCTTACTGCAGTCACAGCAGAAAAGAAAAAAACACTTCTGAATAGTCTGGCAGTCCGAATGCTGGAGAATTTGAAAGAAGTGATTTTAACTGAGTAAAAGCTTGTTCATGGCAGTGGTACCATGGCAGGCGTTTGGGGGTGTCCTTTTTCAATAGTTCTAATAAAGGTTTAATTATTTCAGCATAATTGTATATCCATCGTCTACAATAGCCTGCTAAACCAAGAAATGCTCCAAGATGTTTTAAAGTGGTAGTTCTCTGTGCCATCTGTATAGCTGCAATGTGAGAGGGCAAAATGTGTCGTGCATTTTCAGAGATTAGGTGTCCTAAATACTGGACCTGCAGTTGCCAGAGTTAAAGCTTAGATCAGTTTACTTTAAATCCTAACTCAGCTAGTCTAGTTAACAAGAAAACAGCATCAGTCTGACAGCTAAGGAGTTAGATGCTATGAGAAGATCATCTACGTGCTGTACTAAAGCAGATCCACAAGGTAACTGCACTTTATCTAGCTGCTTTTTCATTTCTCTTGAAAATAAGGTGGGTGATTCTACATATCCTTGGTAAAAGCATGTCTGTGTATATTGCTGTCCTCTACATGTAAATGCAAATAAATACTGAGTATAAGGGTGTATTGGGATAGAGAAGAAAGTTGAGGAAATATCAATAACTGAAAAGGTAGTAGAGAAGGGGGACTTGAGCTAAAAATAGTTGCAGGGTTAGGTACTACGGGAAAAGCAGGGACAACTACTGCATTCACAGCTCTCAGATTTTGGACAGATCTATAAGTAATTTGCCGGGTTTCTTTACTGGCAAAATAGGTGTGTTACAAGGACTGCAACAATGCTGAAATAACTGGTTCAATTCCTGCTTCTGCTTCTGCAGAAAGAGGATGTTCAGCTACCATGGGCAGAGGTTCATGATGTTTTAAAGTAATTTTGTACTGGTGTAGCATCTCTAATAAGTCCTACGTCTTTGTCATGGGTTGTCCATAACTGAGACAAAACTGTATTTAGTAAGTCTACATCTGATGGCTGTACAGGTATTGTGTCAGTAGGGAAAGAAAAGAGCATTTCCTCATCAAAAACACCTGCTACAGCACACATCTGCATCACTGGAGACTCATTAAGAACATTTAAATATATTCCATCCAGTTTACAGAATATTTTACATTGTAACTTACAGAGAAGATCCCTACCAAAAAGATTAAGGGGTGGAGAGATTCCAATAAGAAAACATGTCAGTCTGTCAATGGTCCTAACTGCATAGGAACTGAAACTGCCTCTGGGTAGTCTAAAGAGATTCCTGGTACCCTGACTCCTTGCACTGAGTTGCTGGACAAAGGGAGATTCTTAACCATGGAAGAATTTAGCATTGATCTAGTAGCTCCAGTATCTATTAAAAAGGGAATACTGTTGTCTTGGACTTTGATATTTAAGAATGGTTCTTTCTGGTGTACAGGTATGAAAGGAAATAGCTGTGATTCCTGTTCATGGCTACCCTATTGATCTTGCTGCCAAGGAGTGTTCAAGTAGGAGTTTGTTACCTCACATTTTGGTAAACAGTTTGCTGACCTCATGGTGGGAGCTGATTATCAAATGGATTATTAGACTGCATTGGTGCATCTACAGGCTGCAGGAAAGGACAGTTGTCTCTCCAATGACCATTTTGGTCGCAATTAAAACAATGATTTGAATTTGGTCCTTGTCTCTGGTCTCATGAATGTGGGGTACTATTATTATTAAAATTCTTGAGTAAATGGTCCCTGATTTTGAGAAAATCTAAATCTATTATGTCCCCCATTTCCTCCTGTACGTTTATCTCTATTTATGGTAAATTGTTGGGGTAGTAGTTTAACCATTTTTCTTGTCACTTTTGTATTCGAATAAGGATGTCTGCTAAATATTGAACCTGATTAACAAGTTCATGAAGCCCTAAACTTGGCCAGGTTGAGCAAACCTTTTTAAGCTGGTCCCGAGTGGGGGCAGTAAACCATTGACAAAAGCATCTGAGAGACTACTTGGTGCTGGGCCTTCAGTAAGTTCTGTATAACATGAGAAGGCTTCAGAGGTGTCTGTCATATGCCATACATAAGATTCAGTTGATTCATCCTGTCTGTGTGTGATTGCATTTATCTGGGACCAGTTATGTACCAGTTGAACATACTGCAGTAAAAGTCTGTAACAAACAAATCCTAGCTACCTGAAAAGCCTCTACATCCGTATGCTAGGGAATAGGGTCTGGTATATTAGCATGATCCCATATACATTCAAATAGATCAGGCAAAATGGCCTTCTACCTTCCCTGACTCTATTAGTGACCATTCTCCCATCTCCATCTTAAGGCACTCTCCTCATCTCTCTAAGCCCCATCTCTACAGAGATTGTAGGAAAGTGACTAACTTTTCCCCTGAAACCTTTAACTATGGACTATTTGCCATCAACTGGTCTTTCCTAAAAGCTTTCCCACTCGATGCTGTTACTAAATTCAACCACATTTCCTTGATGTCCTAAACTCTCTTGCCCTAACTCGCAAAATCAGAATCAAATCTAATTTTGCACCCTGGCTTTCCAAAGCTTCTCATGCTTTGATGCATGAAAGAGATGCTCTATGGAAAATATGGCAAACCACTAAAACTCCCACCTTTCTCCAAGGTTATAAGCAACTCAGAAATCATGTAAGAAGCATATTATTTTGAATAAACGCCAATATTTCATTAAATTTCAATGCTATCACCCAAATGACCCCAAAAAATTCTGGAGTACTATCAACTCCCTGCTCCGCACTGGTTCTCCTACCATCCCCAACCCTTTCCCCTATCACTCTGCCTCTGAAACTGCAGACTTACTCAACAAAAACTTTATAGACAGCATTTCTAAACTCCTACCCTCTGCTATCTCTGCTCATCCCAACTCTTCTGTCTCACCCTCACCTCTCCCTAAACCTCTATGCTCCTCTATCTCTTAGCCTTTTGCCTTGCAACCTGTTTCTACTAAATATATCAAATCCTTGCTTCTTAAACTAAAACCATGCTCTCCCTCCACTGATAAACTCCCCCTCAATTTCTGAAAATTGCTGCTGACTCTATTGCATATCCTATATCTATCTTAATCAACTGCTCCATTCAGGAATATACCATATCGGAAATATGGAAATCCTTCTATACCACTCCACTGCACAAAGGTGGCAACTCTGTTGAACCCTCTAACTATAGACCAATCACTATTCTCTCACCAATGTCTAAGATCCTTGAAAATTGTATACATACTCAACTACTGTCCTATCTCGTTCACAAAAATCTCCTCACCCCCTCGCAACTGTTTTCCACCCTAAACACAGTATCTCGACTGCCTTACTATCCTTTACTCAAAAGATTGCAGAAGTTAGGGACAACAACCGCCTCGTCTCCTGTCTATTCCTTGATCTCTCTAAAGCCTTCAACACTGTGTCTCATCCCATCCTTCTTAACAAACTCTCAGACCTAAACCTCTCTCCTTCAGCTCTTGGCTGGTTCCAATCCTACCTTATTGGCTGGCAGAAAACAAGCTGTTAGATGGCAGCAGGCTTTCTCACCCTTCCTTGCTGTTCAAACAGGAGTACCCCAAGGCTCCATACTTGGACCACTCCTTTTCAACCTTTTTACCAACAACCTACATTCATCCTGCAGTCCCTCATCTATAATACAATACACAGATGACTGTACTCTCTTATCTATCTCCAATACTATCTCTGAACTACACACACTAACACAGAATTCCTTTCTCTCTGTTGAAAAATGGCTCAGAAAGAATAGACTAATCCTTAACTCTAAGAAAACTCAGCTCCTTGTCTTCCTATCTCAGGCACTCTCTCACCTTAAATCCAACTTTTCTCTTTCCTCCTTTGATGGCACCACTATCTCCCCTGCCTCACACACCAAACTTCTTGGGGTAATAATTGATGACAACTAAAATTTGACTTGTACGTACAACACGCCATCAAAAAAAAAAAAAAACACCAAAAACTTGGACTACTTTATAGGAACAATAAATTCCTCACTACTGCCACTAAATGCACTCTTGTGTAGGCATTTCTTTTACCTAGACTTCTATATGCTTCCCTCATCCTTACCAATCTCCAAACTATCTCAGTGCACTAACTGGAACACACACACACACACACACAACAAAATTGCCAGATTTATTCTAAACCAACCACTCTCTTCACATCACTGCCTCTCACTAAACAAACTTCAGTGGCTGGAATTTCTGCACCTTCTCCTACAATCACAACTTCACACTAACTTTTCCATACTCAACAACCCCTCTGCCTGCCCTGCTCTCACCTCCCATGTTACTCTCTACTCCCCCTGCCTCTCCGGAGTGCTGATCAGCGTATTCTCTCAGTTTATAAACCCAAAAGGAATATTGGCAAACTACTTTACAAACACTCTGTCTCACTAAACTGGAACAAACTCTCATTCCATATTAGATCCAGCCTTTCCATTTCCTCATTTAAAAAGGAGCTTAAATCCCACATACTAAACTTGAAATTATGCCGTTCCCTTGACCACACCTAGTCTTAGTCTGTCCTACTGTATAACCTGTTGTATCTGCTAACTTTCTTTCCCTAACCTCCTAAACCCTCAGCTCTACTACTATAGCCCCCTCCTTTCTCTCCCCCCTCCCATTCTCCACACTATTTATCTTTCCCCCCACTTCCTATCAATGTCTATACATTGTCTTTCTTTTGAATAATGATTATCTTTTGTTTTTACTCTCATATGTAGTAAATTTTATACCACTACTATCAGTGCAACCCTTAATGTTCATAATTTTTTCTTTTGTTTTTCTCTCTATAATTAATTTTGTATTTGCATTGTTGTTTTTAATAGTTTTTGTTCTGTATGTTTATCTTTGCTTATGTTTGCTGGGGGTGTTTCCCCTTAGGTCTCCACTGAAAATGGGTTGCTTACTATCAGTACAATGCAAATAGTTAATTACCTTTTCTTTTTTACAATTATTTGTATTGTGATTGTTATTTAATATTTGCATATTGTCACTTTATCTTTACTTATGCTTGCTGGGGCTTTTCTCCTCAGGACTCCACTGAAAATGGGTTTGTTTGCAAACTCAGTTGGACTAACCCGGTTAACAAATGTGAAATAAATAAATGTGTCCATTACTGCTCTGAGATCCTCTCAAGTAGGGTTTTGCAACTGAACATGCCCTTTTAAGATTCTTGTATAGTTTGCTGGATTTGTTCTGATTGACGGGAGACCGTCCAAAATAGTTTGGAAATCTGCAGATCAAGGGCAGACCACACTTATTGTGGAAGGTGCTCCTTCGTCTCTGACATGCGCTGGGTTTGGGACTTGTCAGAGAGGATATAGGTAAGCGGGTGGATCACTATACTATACTGTCTCCCTCCGAGGAGGATTCAGACTCATCTTTATCTGTATTGAGTTTATCAGGTTCAGAATAACCATCCCCATCTATACTTATCGGGAATTGAGTAACAAATTTACACGAACATAGTCTCTGTCGACTTGGGAAAGAAGATAATACTAACTTTGTACATTGTCCTTAAAAGCTAATAAACATTTGAGGTAATTTAGACTGGGTGAACTCTGAAACAGAAGAAGAGGAAGAAGCTGTAGGCTGACTAGAGGAAGGAGGGGATGAGGGAGGTTGAGTTGTGTGGCTAGCAAAGGTGGGCGACTCAGAAGGTTGCCTTCCTTGAGAAGGTGGTGGAGTGGTAATCTCTGAGGTGGCAGAAGAGATAGCAGAATCTTGCTGGTCAGGGGGAGATGGTGCATTATAAGGTGGTGGTGGTGCAGTGGGCAAAACTAAGCAGTCATAATCAGATGACTCACAGCGGCCAAGTTGTAATTTTTGTAATTTCCTAAGGGGATAGAGTCCATAACCACCTTGTCCCTGAGAATCAGACTGTTGTAGATGATTAACCATCTTATTTAACTGTTTCTAGTTCTGTTTTAAGTTTAGCTACATTATGTTTCAAACTATGAACTATAGAACCTTTTTTATCTATCTTTAGATTCTATCTGCCATGCGTTAAAGGCTGACCAGCAGCCAGCAGGGACATTATTACCTTTTTCTCCAAGTCTTTTTTGTAAGTTTAAGATAATATTTTTATCAAGAGTACCTGCAGTTGGAAAAGTTAATTCACCATCATTTTAGTGAGTTCATGACATTTATCTAAGTAAAGACAGCTATCTTTGGTACAATTCATAAACATATGTCTTACAGGAGGTACCATACTCCAGTTCTTTTAAAGTACCCACATTCACTACCATTGCAAAGAAAACTTACAATGTTAATACAAAAAAAATAAAAGATATACCACTCACATACTAAACCACACTCATACAAAAGCTACACTTACCTGTGAAAACCTGAAAGTCTGCCAAGACTGAAAGTTCCATAGACAGGTGCAGCAGTTGTAAACTGATGCTATAGAAAAGGCGCTAGATGGAAAACTGTCAGATGGCCCAGTAAAGTGATTTTCTATAGAAGCATCTCCAGGCAGTTCAAAAAAATCCAAGTCTTTAAGGCACCATCTGTTAGGGTTTAACCATAATAACATAAACGTTAGCCACTGGCAGATTAAAATATAATTTCTAAAAAGAAATAACACACACATGTGGGAGATGGTACTTAGGAAGTCATGTCTCCCTAAATAAAATAATTCATAATCTTTTACAGGAACACTTTAACAAAGTAATAAACCTTATCAGTCACACTACTGCTAGCATCAAATAGAAAAATGCTAAGTAATATAGTTCACAATACATTTTTATTTTTCAGACTATTACTAAATATCTAATAGAAATATGTCATGTTTAGTAAAAATAGCTTTGCAACTTATCTACTTTTCTAGCTTAGTATGGAATAAGTTTCTTTTTTCTGCGTGGCATAGAAGGAATGCTACCTCAGGCTCAGGAAGTGAAATTTAACATTTTGGACTTTTCCATGTTATCACTTATGCTGTTGCAGTACATATACTAACTTTTTTAGGACACACACACACTAACCTTCTAGAATACGTGCAATTTCATTTTAACCCTTTACACATCTATGCTGTCTTCAATGCCAGGACACTTACTGACAGAAGGAACAAACTAGTTTTGAAGGGCCTAATTCCTTCTTCTTTTATTTCAACTGTGGCTCAAACCCTCTTCAAGAAATAGGACAAAGAAAAGCCTGATTCGGCTTCCAAAGACGTAAATACCAGAAAATGTTTTCCAGATCCATCAGCCTCTTCGGCTTCATCCTTAGAGCCACCATATAAAATTTCAAAGAAATCAGATCCAACTCCCATGATCAAACTATGAAAACAAAATCTCCTCCGATGCGGTCACCTTGTTGTTCATTGGATCCGATACTTACTCTTCTTCCTCCTTCCCCATTTTTACAGGACTCTCCACATAAACACTACAGGCTGTCGTCTACTAGCTCCTCACTTAGGACCTCAAGGAGCTTATCTGAGGCTGAAGTGGCTAGGATGATGAGGAAATTCCTTAGTGCTCAGATCCAGATGGGAGTAATTCCAGCTCCATCTGCTGTCAGATCCTTGAGCCTGCCCATTACAGGTCGTTCTTTGGTTACTCCTTCTGCAGTCTGGCCTGTGGTTTCAGAGCCCTCTGTTCAGAATGTTTCAGAGCAGGAGGACTCTGAGCTGAAGCATCGGTGCTGGATCGGGGGACTGAGGTCGACTCCAGAATTATCAGAGCCGTCCTTGCCCCTTGGAGTTTCAGCACTGGACATCTCAGATCCAACTCTATCCTCAGGTGGAGGGCCTCGGGGGATTCAGGGGTCGGCGGTACAGGAGATAACGGCTCCAATAACCCCCAGCTTCAGTCTCCTCTTGGCATTCTGCCTTTGAGATTGTGGAGAGGGCCTTCTCCTTACCTAGAAAAGGGAGATCCCTATCCCCCTTGGATCACATATCTTTACTACCGTAGGGTTTGTGCTCTGAGCCTTCTTCTTCTTCTTCTATTCCACTAGAACAATTCCACTAGAACAATCAAACCTGTTTAAGTCTCCAGTCACTCCCTCAGGACTCCCCTGTTACTTCTGATACCTCACTAGACCATCCCCCTGATGAGGTCCCTTGGAAGAGAGTATGTAAAAGGAGACACTTAAGATTCCCCTCAAGAATCTGTAAATGAGGACACTGATTTCAATGAAGAGAAAGGGTCCCCCAGATCTCCACCTAAAGATGTCTCCTTTGGTGACATTCTTGAACTTCTAAAAGAGGAAAGGTGGTTGGTCTTCTGACACCCCATCACAAAAGGAGTCTGTGTTCCTGGAGGCTTTTGTGTCTGGCCCGACTACATCTTATTTTCCCCCTCCCCACTGATGAACTTACAGACCTCATCTCCTGGCCCAACTACATCTTATTTTCCCCCTCCCCACTGATGAACTTACAGACCTCATCTCTGGTTGGGCATGGAAGGAACTGGATACTGTGGAGCCCATCCCCAAGCATCCAGATAAATTTTTACCCCCCACCCCCAGAGGATAGAACATTCTGGAGCAAGGGAGTCCTAGTTGATGCCATGGTTGCTATAGCAGCCACTAAGAAAGAGCTTGCAGAGCAAAGCTCTTCTGTCCATCCCCCTAACAGGGAATGTAGGGCCTGGGACAGATTCAGTAAGCATGTTTATGCTTTAGTGATCTTTGTTCTGAGGTAGTTGATTTAGCCTATTACAGGGGCTTGGTTATTCCCCATCGGGGGTTTTGGGTTTTAAAAAGTTTCCCCAACCAAAAATTAAGTTTATCGGTGATGGAAAGTTTTAGGTTACTCCCAAAATTAAAAGACCTCCTTTCCCTGGATTTGGAAAAGGAATTGGATTAATACAGTGGACCCTCCATAAAATCACTTTTAAGGAGATATTATTTCAATAAAATTGTTCCTCTGGATTCTCCCTTTGGGAAAAGGGGAACTCTTCCAAAATTTAAAAAGGGTTTGTTTTATCCCCCGGGAAATATTTAAAAACAGTAGTTTCTTACCTTCCTTTTTTCTAACAATAAAAATTATTAAAAAAAAATTTTAATTCTAACCAAGGTAACTTATATTCCAAAACTTTATTCCTATAGACCCTTTCCCCTTGTCCTTTTAAGAAGATTAAAAGAAACTTAAGTTCCCTCAAAAGGTAAGGAACTAATTTTAATAAAGAAAAAGGGTCCCCTTTTAAACCCAAATTTTTGGTAATTCCCCCAATCTAAAGGGAAAATTTTGGGTTTCTTTAAAACCCCTAAAGGACGTTCCGAGGTTTTTTGGCTTGGACAAAATTTTTCAAGTAAAATTTGACCTCAAACTTAAAAAAATATTATCCATTGAAGAAATAAATAAATTAAATGAGAAATACAAAGAAATTTTAACTCATAAAGTTAAAATAACATTAGAAGAAATATAAGTTTTTGTCTTACTCAATAAGTCCCAAATACTTACATAGACTTAAAAATAAAACAAAAGGTTGAATAAACAAAATCATATTAAAGAAATTTTCTCTCAAGGAAAAGAGAAGAATGTTTCTAGTTTACCAGAAATATTAGATGAATTTAGAAATCACTTTCACAAAATTAATCATAATAACATTAACATGGAGCCTAAAGATAAAATAAAGAAATTTATAACTACAAACATGAACAAAAAAATTAATAAACAACAGACTAAACTAATGGATAACTATTTCATATACAGAGGTTATTACACAAATAAACAAGCTTAAATCAAACAAAGCACCAGGTAATGATGGTATTATACCAGAGATCTATAAAATTCTTCCCAAAAGTACTTACACATTAATACATAAGGTTTTTATTTTGGCCCAAAATGAGTTAACAACTCCCCCATCTTGGCAATACACATTTATTTCACCAAATTTAAAACCCAATAAAGACCCAACCAGATGCACTTCATATAGACCTATTTCATTACTTAATGTTGACTATAAAATGTTTATGAGTATTTTTGCTGATAGATTAAAGACAATCATCCCAGGCATTATAGATATAGACCAGACAGGCTTTATTGTAAATAGAAATACTTTTGATAATATAAGGAGAACTTTAACATTAATTGATTTTGCAAATAGGAAAAAGAAAGATTTAACACTTATTAGTCTCGATATAAGTTCAGCATTTGATTCAGTAAGTTGGGACTACTTGTTTATCTTACTGAAGTGCACAAACTTCTCAGATGCATTTGTAAATCTAATTGAACATCTATATAAAGGAGCATTGGCTTACATTAAGATAGGAACATATGTCTCACAAAAATACCCATTTTAAAAGGTACAAAACAAGGGTGTCCACTCTCTCCACTATTATTTACTTTAATAATGGAGCCTTGGGCTAATTTGATCAGAAACAGTATTGATATAGAAGGATTTGATATAGATGAAAATACAATATCTAAAATTCAACTTTTTGCAGATGATGTTCTAATTACATCAGCTGGATCTAACTCTTCTATGCAGTCCTTATTCGATAAAATGATGGATTTTAAAAATATCTCTGGTTTAATATTCAATGAAGAAAAAACTAAAATATTACCAATATACACACGAAAAAATGTCCTCATTAATGATTTTAACAAATATATACCCAACTCAGGTCAGATAACTTACTTAGGTATAATATTAACTAAAGATATCAAATCTATTATACATAATAATTATAGTACCTGTCTTCTTAATATACAAAATCTTTTCAATAGCTGGAACAATATGTTTTTTACCATGGAAGAGAGACTCACAATTATTAAAATGATAGTATTCCCTAAGATATTATACTTAATACAATCGATAATACTCCCACCTACAAAAATAATTATTAAGAAATTGAATTCACTAATGTTAAATTTCTTATGGGCACCTAATAGACCTAGGATTGCATTAAAGAAACATACTAATAGCTGGTCTCAAGGGGGCATTTCATTTCCAGACTTTAATTTATATACTATCTCTTCTATTATAAAAGTTATTACTTTGTTAATAGATCAGTCATATGTTGCAAGATGGAAAGATTACTGAGAACTAATTAGCATTCACTTCATGAAAATCTCTTTAATACATAAAAATATTATTGTAAATAACCCCATGTTATGGTTACTAAAAGAATTTTGTACTTCATCCATTACACCAAAATATGTAGTTAGTTACCCATTAAACATTATTATCAGTTATCGTAATTTTATATTCATGCATCCTAAGTATAAGGAATGGAATTTTATTCTATTCCCTATAATGTATACACAAGGTATGCTTTTGTCAACCACCTCTGAAAGAACTCTTTTAGTCACAGAGAATGATCTAAACTAGTATTGGTATCAGTTGCTGTCTGATAATAAAGTAAAAAAAATTAGACTTCTTAAAGCAAGAATTTGATTTGAGAGAAACATGTTGGTTAGAGATTCAGACTTTTAGACAACATCTTATTAATAAAATTGATTTAATGTCTTTAACAGTTAAAGAATCTGTTCCAATACTGATTGATTACTTGATATTAAATTTACAACATAGAGTTTCTGATAAAGGTAAGCTCTCATACATACATAAAATTATCAGAGAAGAAACTCATTACAGTTCAGATACCTATTGGAATTATTTCATTTCCATTAATGGTGAATCACCAAAACAACAAGATAAACAATATATATTGGAATCTGCTTATAAAACTACTTCTTCCATTAATTGGAGACTTTTTACTTGGAAATTTTTACATAGATCCTTCTATACACCTTTAATGATGAATAAAATAAATAATAAAAGACAACCTATGTAAAAGATGTAATGTAGAAATAAATGCTGATTGGGCACATATGTTTTATGACTGTATAAAATTGAAGGAATATTGGAAGTTAATCAATGATTTTTTGCAGGCCCTTTTCACAGATAATTTCATTGTTTCTAAATCACTTATATTATTTAACACACCTGTTCCTAAACGTGTTAAAAAAGTTGAACTTCCCTTATTATGGTCTATTCTAGCAGTGGCTAGAAAAATAATAACCAGAAATTGGATTTCAGATACCCCTCCTTCATTTAATGAATTTAAAAATGTTATGACTGAAGTGTGTCATATGGAATTGATGACAATAAAATCAAGAACTACTAGAAAAACATCTTATTATATTATATGGGATACTTTACAAAACCTGTTAAAAAAATCTTAGTCTCAATAGCATGACATTATAGTTTAATCAATTGATTTGATTTGTAGTGGATGTCTTTGTAAATACTTTGGTTATTTTATTGAATGTTATAACTATTTCTATTTTAATTGCTTGTATAAAATTGTTATGATATTTATTTTGTATGTTAAAAACAATAAACTTGTTTTAAAAAAAAAAGATTGCAGAAGTTAGGGACAACAACCGCCACGTCTCCTGTCTATTCCTTGATCTCTCTAAAGCCTTCAACACTGTGTCTCATCCCATCCTTCTTAACAAACTCTCAGACCTAAACCTCTCTCCTTCAGCTCTTGGCTGGTTCCAATCCTACCTTACTGGCTGGCAGAAAACAAGCTGTTAGATGGCAGCAGGCTTTCTCACCCTTCCTTGCTGTTCAAACAGGAGTACCCCAAGGCTCCATACTTGGACCACTCCTTTTCAACCTTTTTAAAAACAGCCTACATTCATCCTGCAG